>NC_044310.1:202091173-202699395 GCF_007474595.2 Lynx canadensis
TTTCAATGAGCCATGATTGTTGCAATTCCCTGATGGCAGGAAGTAGGAAGACCAAAACAGGTGTCTCCTCAGAGTCTGGGCTGGGTCAGTGGTCGGACTGATGAGGAAGAGTGGAGAGAAGCTTTCAAATGAGGCAGGAGGAGCAATGATCTTGACCTGGAACGGCACATGACAAATGTGGGAGGCTGCAGGTTTCTCCTCCAGAAGGCAGGGCAGCAGGAGGGAGGAAGGGAATAGAAGAGAGGGGTCATGGTCCGTCAGGACAGGGCAGGCTGTGAGGAGGCAGAAGATGTCAGAGGCATTGTTGCTATGCAAACCACGGTTGCAGGGTGTATGGCACACGCCTTGGAGGGAGGTCCACAATGGGAAGGTGAGCTCAGCGTGGGGGCAGCAGATGAGGGTACAGACTGATGTGAATGGGGCTGGGCTGCGTGGGGGCCAGATTATGCTAGCCACCACTGCTGCATCTGGCGAATTTTTCTACACTGAACTCACTGTTCCACCCTGGTCCAACAAGATGTCTCTTTTCTCTAATATTCAAACAGTTCTTCCATATCAGCTCCTTCATGATCGCTCATTGTCACTGGCATTGCCATCATCATCATCATCATCATCACCATCAATACCACGATCTCCTGAATGCCAGCCAAGCACCCGGCATTAAGCCTGAGCCATGATACGAGATGAAGGCAGGCTCTCGATCCTAATGGAAGGTCCCAGGCCAGTTGGGAAGACAGGATTCAGACACCCTGGACAGACGACCTGAGATGGCAAGTGGATAAGGGGCAGGTTCCAGAAGCCCTGGCCCACCCCAGGAACCTGGAAGGAGGCTTACTCTTTGGGAGTTGAGCTCTAAAACCATCACATCACAGGCCAGAATGGCACGGCTTCCGGCCACCTGACTCAGGTCATTAAGTGAGTCTCTCCTAGGAGAGTCACAGAAGCAAACGTTAGCCTTGGCCAGCGCACCCCAGGCTGCTCAAGGGAGGAGGTCATGGGAAAAGAGGAGTTCCTCAGACTTGGCTCTTCTGCAGCCTGCCCTAATGGTATGAAACATGAGCAGTCACCAGGCTGGGTCTGACTCCCTGTTCACCAGCTTTCCTCCTGCGTAGGGCATGGCTTCTGCACAGCCGTCCTGCACGGACGGAACCTATGCTCAGAACTCCAGTCTTGCAACAGTCACGGCACTCAGTGGCAATAACCAAATTATCATTCATTCATTCTTTGTTTCTATCATTCGCTCATTCGTTCAACAGACACTGAACTGGACACCTGCTCTGAGCCAGGCATTGTGCACACCGCCGGGAATACAGTGGTGCAAAGACAGACAGATCCTTCCCTGACTTCATGGGCCTTACATTCCATGTAGCAGGAATGGAATATAGCAGGGTGGCAGACAAGAATCACAAAATCAGGTCATGTTGTGCCAAGTGTGACAAAGGAAGTGAGCAGAGCAGTATAATCGAGAGTGATGGGGTGGGCAACGAAGGCCTCTCAGAGAGTAACGTTTTTTTCTTTAATTTGACATATAACCTAAATATGGTAAATGCACGCATTGTTAGGGCACCGTCTGGTGAATTTTCACATTTGCATATGCAAGGATTTCTCAATGTCTGTACTATTGACATTTGGGGCTGGATAAATCTTTGTTGTGGGAGCCGTCCTGTTCATCACAGGATGTTTTAGCAGTATCCCTGGCCCCTACTTACCAGATGGCGGTAGCACGCCTCCCTCTCCCTTTTGTGACAATCAGAAATGTCTCCAGACTTTGCTAAATGTCTTCCGGGAGGCAATTTCACCCCTATGGGGAGCTCCTGGTATAAGCCATGCAGTCACCAGTCAGCTCAAGATACAGGCTATTTCCATCCCAGAGGGGTTGGCATTTGAGCTGCAACCCAATGGATGAGAAGCTGCTACCTATTCAAAGAACTGAGGGAAGAGTGTTCCAAGAGGGAGCATGAGCAAAGGCCCTGCGGTGAGGATGACCTTGCACATTTGAGGAACAGTGTGCCTGGTCTGTAGAAACAAGGGTAAGAATGGCATCTGAGAAGGTGGAAGAGACAAGCTTGGTCCCATCAAGCAGGAGCCTTGGAGTTGGCCATTTCACTTGACCTTAGCCAAAAGGCCGAGAAGCGATGGAGTCGGCCATTTCAAAGAACATTTGTGTGAGGCACCTGGGTGGCTCAGTCTGTTAAGCATCCAACTCTTATTTTGACCCAGGTCATGATCCCACGGTTGTGGGATTGAGCCCTCCATTCTGGGAGTGGAGCCCTCTGCCCCTCCCCCACTTGCTCGTGGTCTCTCTCTCTCTCTCTCTCTCTCTTTCTGTCTCCAAAAGAACATTTGTGAGTATTTGGTATGTGTCTGGTACCACCCCAGACACTGGAGATTCACATCAAAGATGAATAAATTAAACCTTAGTCCCTACTCTTCAGGAAGACAGTAAAGTCTTCAAGACTCTAGAGTCTGAGATAGACACGTACAAAAAAATATACAGCATGAGGTATTGCATTGAAAGATAGCATTATGTACAAGACCTAGTGGCACAAGGGGGGACATGCATAAGCCCATTCTGGAGTGGGAGGGTTCGAGAAGAGCTTTCTTTTTCTTTTTTTTTTTAATGTATACTTATTTATTTTGAGAAAGAGCCGGCGCGTGTGCAAGCAGGGGAGGGGCAGAGAGAGAGAGAGAGGGAGACAAAGAATCCCAAGCAGGCTCCTTGCTGTCAGTACAGAGCCCGACTCAGGACTCGAACACACAAACCGTGAGATCATGACCTGCGTCGAAATCAAGAGTCAGACGCTCAACCAACCCAGCTACCCCCCAGGTGCCCTGAGAAAAGCTTTCTTGAAGAGAGCACATCTGATCTGAGTCTTTGGGGAACGAAGGATGAATGACACTCCAGGCAGAAGGCACAGCATGTACAAAGTCACAAGGGTGTGAAGCAATGTGATGGGTTCAGGGACACACAAGCAGTTGGGTATCATAAGGTATAAAGTGCAGGAGGGGGTAAATAATGAGGCATCAGTCTGGCTGGGACAGAAGATTCTCATGGGAGAGGAGATGAAACTAAAACAGATTCTGGGGTACCTGGCTGGCTCAGTCAGTGGAGCATGAGACGCTTGATCTTGGGGTCATACATTCGAGCTCCACGTTGTGTGCAGAGATTACTTAAAAAATAAAATCTTTAAAGCAGACTTGGAGCAGATGTTGGAAGTCTTCCAGAGCAGTCTAGGGAAGGAGAAGAGGGCTTCCTGAGCCTACGTGAGTCCCCTAAAACACCCACTCTCACTCCTTATCCCTACCCGTCCTGGCTTCATGTATGTCATAAAATGTATCTTGAATGATTATCTGTCATCTTGTCAATGTGTGTGTGGCTGAAGATTTAGGACTCAATCATTCATGCCTGAGCCTGCATTTCCTGTTTCAGATGACAGAGACTGTGTTTTGATTTCTCAATTTATGCCTGGCACAGCCTTACCAGCAGAAAGGTGTGTTCATGATGGCTTTTGATGAGGTTTCATAATTCTTCCCTTTACATGTAGAGACACAGATTTAGAGACACACTAAGTCCCTTGGCCTAGAAGGGCTTTCTGCAAAGTAGCCTGTCAGTCTTCTCTCCCCTCCGCCTCCAGCATGGCACTCATAGGTGGGAGGCTAACGGCAGGGGCTTAATTCCATTCTATCTGATATCTATATCTATATCTATATCTATATCTATACACTTTTTTTTTTTTCCTGACAGCCCTTGGTGTGCCAGGCATGGAGAAGGAGCTGAATTGCTGGGCAAGGGGACAGGGAGGGAGCAGGCCATAGGCTCTGTTCCTCAAGATGCATCCACATAAGAGAAAGTCCATGTCTGGGGTTTCTGAATGAAACCAGGATTAAGCGTTGGGATTACACTCCAGTCTGGGGATAAATCAACCCATCTCTTGGCTTTTTTGAAGGGTGGGGATGAGGCCTCCAACTCATTGTCCGTATTGATCCTACACTTCCATGCTCTCCACACTGGGGCCCCAGCCTTTAGATCCAGCTGTCTAATCAGAGTCCATGAGAAGGAGAGTACATGGGCCAGTTTATCCAGCCTCTCAGGCCAGAGCACAGGCAGCAGGGAAGAAAACAGGACCACTGCCTCCCCTGCTACCCTCCCCAACCATCTCCCAGCAGGACAGAGAGCTTACTGGACTGTTGACAGCATTTCCTTCCCTTGTTCTGGGCCAGGGCCAGGGCTGGAGCCAGAAGGTTTGCCCAAATTTGTAGGTGTCACCACACCTGCCCTCTACTTCCCTCCCACTGACCTCAACAACTTCTGGAACCCATCAGGAAGGCAGCAATGCAGGGAGTGGGAGGCAGGGGGCGGGGGGAATGATGTGGAAATCCCACTGGGCTTGGGGGGCAGGATACCAGGGTCCTAGTCCTGTCTCTGCCACCTATTGTTGCATAATCCTGGTTGAGTCACACCCTCTGAGCCTCTGTGACCTTTTATCCTTCAGGGCATGGTTTACATGTCACCTGCTTAGGGAGGCCCTCTGCCATCTAAATTGGTCCTCTCTGTCCTTCATATCGTTGCCCCCTCTGCTCACTCCCTTTCTAACAGCACACTTTGTAATCACACACAAGTATGTACGTATGTATGTATGTATGTATGTGTGTATGTGTGTGTATATAAACATAAATAAATGCATGTGCAATTATATTTATTTGCTTATTTGGTTTGTTTCCTTGCCAGCAGATTCTAGGTTGTAGGCTCCGGGAACGTAGAGGCTGTGTGTCTTTGACCCTTGCACTCTCAGAGTCCAGCATAGTGCTTGGCACATAGGAGGCCAGAGAATGCTAATTTAATGAATGAATAAATGAATGCATGGCAGTTGGCCCAAGTGATCTTCCAGGTTCCTTCCAGCTGAAAAAGTTTGTCTAAGGTTTCCCGCCAAGAGGACCATTCCAGGGACTCTCCCAGAGTCCCCCGTTGGGGGAAGGTGGGAGGAAAGCCGGGCGGGGGTGGGGGGCGGGGGGACCTTCGAGCTTCGGTCCCCTCCTAGGCCACTGGAGATCTTGGACCCGGATTAGCGCAGGTCCGAAGCCCACACCGGCCCCGCCTCCCGGTCGGCCAGAGGGGGCGGGGCCAGGCCGCCTCCAGCCGGGTGGCATTCGGGGCGTGCGCCCGGCCGACGGTGGCGAGGGGGCGGGTTCGAACGCGAGTCGCCGGGCGGGGCGGGGCCAGAATGCCCCCCACGGCCCCCAGCCCGGCAGTGCAGGGGGCGGGGCCCCATCCCAGACGGGTTCCCTGCCGAGGGGCCAGGGCAGAGCCGTCGCCTAGCAACGCCCCGCCCCGCCCGCCCCCGATCCGCCGCGGGCGCCTGCCCCCAGCATGGCCTGGCCAGGCTGGTCCGCGCCGTGGCTGTGGGTCCCCGGCTGCGGGCTGCTGCTCCTCGTCCTGGTCCTGCTCGCGAGCCCCCGCAGCTGCCGAGCGCGGCGGACCCTCCGCGGCCTGCTCATGGCGCGCAGCAAGCGGCTGCTCTTCCGAATCGGGTTAGTGTCGGGCTCCGGCGGGATGCGGGGCTCGGGAAGGCGGGCGCGGGGGAAAGGGGACTGAGAGGCGGGGGCCGGGGGAAGGACTTGAGGGTTCGGGTGGGGAGGGGGCTGGGGGATCCAGAGCCAGAGAAGGGCGATCGAAGAAGCGGGCTAGAGAAACCACTGATTTAGGGGGACTGAGGAAGAGAAGGAGTTGAGGGGGGCTGGAAAAATGGGATGCGTTGGGGAAGGATTGGAGCGGCAGACTAGGATGGCCAGGGAAAGGAGGCATGAGAGGACAGCTGAAGAAAAGAGCCAGATGAGGGGCTGGCGACAAGGGAACTGGAAAAAGAGGGCAGGTGCAGAACAGAAGGAATGCCTCAGACCATCAGAGTGTCACTGGGAACGGCGGGCTCCTTCCATGTGTCCCTGTCCTTCTCCCCATCACCCAGCTCCCCACCACACAGTGCAAGCGCTTCTGTCTCAAGCTAGAGTCCCAGCTGTGTAGGGACTCTGTCTCTTTCCTTCTATTCCCGGACCCTGGCCCGTGTCCAAAGCCCCAGGCTGTGAAACCCGACTCTACTCACTCAGATCTGTCGAGGTTCACTGACCTCCAATGACTTTTTCCTGTCAGACCCCCTTTCCTGAGTCCTCACTCTTTCCTTCCCCCTACTTTTACCCTTTCCTGGGCCAGACCAGGGCGGTAACCAACTCTGATCTGCCATGGAGACACTAAGAGCCTGGGAAAAAACCACAAGAAGCCTTCCTAGGGCCCCAAGAAGGCTTCTTAGGGCCCCTAATCTGTACCCACAGCCAGCAGGGCAAGGGGGCAGGACCTCAAGCTTGAGGGCAGCTCTGATGGGGACAGGAACTGTGGGAGCCCTGGCCGCTGGCCAGGTTTGGGGGAGGGCCCAAGCCCGGGAATTTCCTGAGCTTCAGAGAGGACATTGTATGATTATCCCTCCTCCCCAGACCACCCCAGGTCTTCCAAAAAGCTTCAGCCCTAGGATTCTACTCAAACTCAGTCTAAGGAGTAGAGATCTAAAGGCCTGGTGGGGGGAAAACCAGAAAAACATGGGGGGAGAGAGAATCGTGGGTGCCTTTGGGGCATTCACATCTCTAATGGCCCAAACATTGGTCATATTCTTTTTTTTTTTTTTTCTTTTTAAAGCTATTTATTTATTTATTTATTTATTTATTTATTTATTTTTGAGTAATCTCTAAACCCAACATGGAGCTCGGGGCTCAAACTCACAGCCCCAAGATCAAGAGTCACATGCTCTAACACTGAGCCAGCCAGGCACCCAACATTGGTCACATTCTTGATCATGCTCCAACCGAGTCACCATAGCTCTGCAAATAGTGTTAAAATAATGAGCTTTACAAGCATTTAAATAATTTCATATCTGGGACCCACAAAATTTCTAGGAATTGTACAGCTCTATTTGGGGAAGGATTTTTAAAATTTACTTCTGGCTTTCAAAATCAGTAATGCTGAAGTCGTACAAACAGCCTGAGGAAGTGGAAAATAGATGTTTCCACAAAGAACTGGAATCAGAAGTCCTGAAATAAGAATTCCCAAGATTGCTGTCCCAGAATCCTGAGGTCTTGGATATTCGTAGAACTTAGGACCTGGGAGTTTCCAAATCCCAAAACTTGGAATTCTCGGAGAATTTCTTTGGAATTCAGTATTCCTGTTGGGCTTTCCTGTGTCTGGATTTCACCATTGCCTTGGAATCACCTCCCAAAATTTGCAGAGCAGAAGGGCGTGCCTGGAATCAGAATTCCAGACCCTGCCCCTCCATGGTCTGGGAAACAATTAGTCCAGTCCCTTGGGGGAGAGGCCGCTTGCTGCTGGGAGGGACAGGGGGTGTTAGCAGGAAATGGTCTGGGGGAAATGGGCAGGTGTTGCTGCTGTGGGGTTGCCTCCAGGAAGGATGGGGGCGGGGGGGTGACGGGACAGGCCATGATGGGAAGGGGCAGAGTTCACGGGCACACTCCACCCTAAATGTGTGGCTGAGAGGAACACAAATAGAAGGTTCCATTGGGGGCTGGAAAGCAGGTGATGGAAATACTAAGAGAAGAGTAATTATTGTCATTAATAACACTAATCACTGGTGTTTGACAATTTTATAAAGGGGTTTCCTCAAACATAACCACAGCTGCCTTGGGATGGGGATGACTGGGTACCGCGGAGGGTAGATCCAGGCTAACCTGAGATAGACACACACATTCGAGACTCTGCAGGGCATGGGAGACAGTGAAGCACATGGCAGGCGGGTTCAACAAATCTGCTTTTGAATCCTAGGTTTGTTGCCTAGTAACCATGGGGCCCTGGACAGATAACTCAGCCTCTCTATGCCTCAGTTGTTGGCGTCTGTAAAATGCACCTGGTGATAGTACCTACCTCGTGGGGATCCTTTGAGGATCAAATGAAATTGTGCATATTAAGTGCAAAAGGTCTGGCTCATAGTAAGTGCTTGGGAAATGTTAGCATTCGCTCATTCTGTAGCATGGAGAATGGATGCGAAGGTGGCACCAGCTAGGATCTTTCTGGAGCTTTCTTCCTTACTTCTCCTGTTTTCCAAGCCTATCCTGTCCACCCACCCCTCAGGAAATCCCACATCCCTTTATTCATTCATTGAACTCCTAACTCTTCTGGGTTGGGATTGTGGGATCACAGATATGAACAGAGTCTGGTTGCTGCTTTACAGGAATAGGGGAAAGGAACATGTGAAAGGGACCCAATCTGGGGCAGGAGACAGGGCATGACAAGTTCCCCAGGGAGTGGCAGGGTATGCCTACGGAGGCTGGGGTCAAGGGTGTGGGACTCTCCCATGCGTGCCATCTACTTCGTGCCTCAGTTTCCCTTTTGCCCCTTTGCCTTCTCAGTGGTAGTTGAGGGGTTGTTGCAGAATGGGGCCCTGAGCAGAGCCTCAGGGGGCAGGGGTGAATGGGGAGCAAGGCTGGGCTCATCCAGGGCTGGGAATGTCTCACAGAACTGAGAAAGTAGATGGTAGCCAGCCTTTGGGGATAGACAGTCCTAGGTGGCAAAGCCCTTCTACCCTCCCTGACCAAACCCCCTCTTCATTCCTAGGCATAGGGGGTCTTTCTTGACTCTCCCAACCTAAGTAAGACCAACTGGCCCTGGGACAAACCTTGCTTGCTCCACTTCTGCAAGAGGAACGCCCTCCTCTGGGGCCAGTAGGGTCCACTGACTTGATTTCAAGGAGTGGCAAGAATCCTGGGCTGATGATTCTTGAGTAAATGACCCACCTGCTTGTGACCTGAATGAAGGCTGGGGTAGAGGCAGTGGGCTGGGCCAGCCCCTGCATGAGGGGAGCAGAGGGTCCTTTTCCTTTCTGCAGGCCTTTGGGACCCTGGGGAGCTACAGCTCCAGCGTCCACAGTGGCCTCTTTGCTGCAGGGTAGTTTCCAAAGCATGGCCCTGAGTGAGTGTTTCCTTCCCCAAGCCACAATGCCTCCAGAATGGAGTCCACACCCCTCACCCAGGCCTTTGGGACCCTGGTACACCCCCTCCACACCTGGCCCAGTGCCATCTTCCCCAAGCCCTGAGCTCTTTCTATACTTCTGTCTGGGCCTATCAGACCTTCCTTCCTCCCTACATCTCTACCTGTCGAGTTTTGTTGCATCCTCAAAGCTCACCTTCAAAATGTACCCAGGGGTGCCTGGCTGGCTCAGTCACTAGAGCATATGACTCTTGATCTTGGGGTCTTGAGTTGAAGCCCCATGTTGAGTGTAGAGTTTAGCTTAAAAAAAAAAAAAAAGAAAAAAAAAAAAGAAAAAATATATCCAAACTCTGAAAACACTTATCCCCACTTCCACTGTTAGCACCCTGGGCCAACCCACAGTCTCTTCCCAGGCCTCCTCAATTGACTCCTTCCTTTGGCATCTGTACCCCCAAAGTATTCTCAGCACAGCAATTGGAACAAAACCGTTAAGATTTACGTTAGAAATGTGCCGCTTCTCTGCTCAGATCCCTCCAGAACGGCTTAAAGGCCCTCTGAGAGCAGCGCATCCCCCACCTCACCTGGTATGCTGTTCACCTTGCTCATTCTGCCCAGTTGGCCACTTCACTCTTCCCGGAACACTCCAAGACAGGGTTACCTCTGCGCCCTACCACTGCTGTTCTCTCTCACTAGAACCTTCTTCCCCCTGATGGCCACATGGTTTGCTGCCCCACTCCCTTCAGCTCTCTGCCCAAACTTCACCTTACTGGGGAGTCCTGCCCTGACCATCCCCTGTAAAAATAGCAGCACTCACTCCCCTGTACTCTACCCCCTCTGCCCTGCTTTATTGTTCTCCGTAGTACGTATCACCATATGACATCCTATATATTGACATGTCTATTTGTTTATTGGTTTTCTCCCCCAACCAGAATATGAGCCACACAAGGGAAGAATCTCCTTTCACTCCTGTATCTCAGCTCCCAGAACAGTGCCTGGCACAGAGGTGGCCCTTGTTACAAGTTTTTGGAATGAATGAAAAGCTTGGCCCCGGTGCCATCTTTTCCATGAAGCCTGCCCTTGCTCCCCAGTCAAAATTCATCTCTGCCTCTGTCGTGACCCTTGGCACTGGCATCCCCCTTAGAGCTTTCATTACACACTCTTGCTTGTTCTTGCATTAGGTGTTCCCAGATCTGATTCCCCCACTGGACTCCAAGCCCAGGGAGCAGGACTGAATCAAGAGGGCCTGGCATTGGGATGAGGGAGAGCAGGGGAAAGCTGAAACAGACCAGAATCCAAATCACACAAAACCCAGGGTTATTGGCAGGGATTATAGGCAGGGAGACATGGCCAAGAGGCCTCCAGCAACGGCTGTGCCTCTGGTCCTCCCTGAGAGCCCTCAGCAGTGACTTCCCCTCCCTCTGGGGGGGATGGATGGAGTCCTGAGAGGGCTGTGAAGGCTGCAGAAGCCCAACCCGGGACAGGCATAGAGACTGGAGATAGGCCCCGTGGTCTCCCAGGCAGGCTTGTTTTTTGTTTGTTTGTTTGTTTGTTTGTTTGTTTTTTTAAGTTTATGTATTTATTATTGAAAGAGAGAGTGCACAAGGTGGGGAAAGGCAGAGAGAGAGAGAGAGAGAGAGAGAGAGAGAGAGAGAATCCAAAGCAGGCTCCAGGCTCTGAGCTGTCAGCATAGAGCCCGATGCGGGGTTCGAACCCGTAAACTGTGAGATCACGACCTGAGCTGGTCAAACGCTTAACTGACTGAGCCACCCAGGCGCCCCAGGGCAGGCCTGTTTTGACCACGTGCAGGTACTGCCCCTCTCCTGGGCATGGAGAAGTCTCCCCCCTCTCCCCCCGCCCCAGGCATGCTGGCAGCTTCAGGAAACTCACTCTCTAGGGCCATTTTAGCTGTCTCATTAACTTCAGTTTCCTCAGTTTTGAGAAAGCGTAAAACATTGAGCCTCTTTCTGTTCCTAAGGGTCCTGGGAGCAGGCCTGTTCCAGCACAGCTCTGTGTCCTGGTCGCCTTCCAGGCCCCTCGGCCCTCAGACAGCGTTTCTGGGTTTGGTTTCATAAAGAGCGTCAGGTCAGACGCAAAGCCTGGGGCAAGCTGGGTCCTGGGGGATCAGAGGGCAGATGCCCAAAGGACCTCTTGACCAGAGGCCTCAGCCACCTGGGCTTGCCCATCGGGTCCCAGTGGAGTCTGGGGCCGGAGCTGGATGGGAGAGCTAAGGAGAGCCCTCAGGCCTCTCTTGCCCAGGATAGGGAGACTGCCCGAGGGAGGAGGGGAAGAAGAGCTCCATCGTGTGCTCTCCCTGGGTGTCTGAGGGAGGGGGGGGAGGGGTTGTGTCTCAGTCCCCAGCTGAGGCCCCATGGGGCCTCCCAAGGGGCTGGAAGTGCAGACTCAGAAGCCAGAGAAGCCACACTCTGTTCAGTGCGGCTGGGAGTGAAAGGTGTGCCAGTGACCCCTCACTGGGGTGGCTGTTGCTGTGTCCCAGCCCTGACTCCTCCGGGCAACTGCAGGGAATCACCCGAGTCAGGCTGTCCCCCTCTCCCCTCTCCCCCTTCCCCCTCCCCCCTCCCCCCTCCCCAATCTGCACAGCGGTTTTTCTAAGTCCCAGAGGACCAATTAAGGAACTTTCTTTTCTTTTTTTTTAAATTTTTTTTTTTACGTTTATTTTTGAGACAGAGAGAGACAGAGCATGAATGGGGGAGGGGCAGAGAGAGAGGGAGACACAGAATCCGAAGCAGGCTCCAGGCTCCGAGCCATCAGCCCAGAGCCCCACGTGGGGCTCAAACTCACGGAGATCGTAACCTGAGCTCGTAACCGTGAGATCGTAACCTGAGCTGAAGTCGGATGCCCAACTGACTGAGCCACCCAGGCGCCCCAGGAACTTTCTTTTCTTTTTGGTGAGGTGACAGTGGGTAGTTCTGGGCCCCAGAACTGCTGGATGAGAATCTGGGTGGGGGTGGGGGTGCAGGCAGAAGAGGAAAAGGTAAGAATCTTCTTGTTTAACCCGCAACCCCAGATCACTCTGATGCAGCTGCCCAAGGCACGCATACATCCCAGCTTCCTGACGATGCCTGGGAACCCCATGGCAGAGAGTTTGAATCCCACATCGGGCCCTGGGGTGTCAACATCATCTTGTAAATCATGTGACCTTTTGGGGCTGAGCTGCTCTTTCAAGGAGGAGGAGCACTCGGTTTCACTGAGAAGGAAACTGAGGCTTGGGGAGTGAGTTCCTGCTTCTTGCCTCTGGCAACAGAAGAAAGGAAGCTGTAGGGCCCCAATTATATGGGGCAGTGACTTCCGGCTAGGTGGGAGGCTAGGAGATAGGACTGGTTCTTCCCAGTAACTGCTTCACATTTCCTGCCCAGGGTCTGTTCTGCCTTCCCACTCTTCTGCATCTGGTGCATGATGCTACCCATGGAACCATCAACCCAGTCATACATCCAGGATTAGGAATCAGTCGAGATTTGAAAGGGGCCTTCAGGATTCTCCAGTTTAGGGTGTCTTACCCTGAGGCCTATGGGGTCTCGGACCCTCTGCATTCATGGGTAAAATGCCACACATGTAATAAGTTCGGCCCAAGTCTGAGTCTCAAAAAGGCTAAAACCAGGGATCCAAGAGGCTCCAGTGGCCAGATCCTGGGTTGTGTGTCTGGGTCACTGAAAGTGACCCTAATGTGGCATTTTTGTCAGCAGAGGCCCTCAGAGGCGTTGGGTCTGCCCCAAAATAGTTCAGGCCCACTCATGTCATTCTTCCCCCTGATTTGGGTTTGGGGGGGTGCGGATTCTAGCGGTCAAGGGTGTGTACTCCAGGATCAGGCTGCCGGGGATGAATCTGTGCCCCACCGCTGGCCTTGGTGTGATCATGGGCGGCCCCCTCCCCACCTTTCCGGGCTTCAGTGTCCTTGTTTATGAAATGGAAGACTGGTAGCAGCTGCCTCCAGGTCGCTTGGAGGCCGACTGGAGGCGATTGATGGGAGGCACCTCACTCAGCTTGGGCTGCCCTGAGGTGACGTTGGGGAAGAATGGACCAGTGAGCTCCAGAGCTCAAACACACAACGTTAAACTGACAGACACACTGTGGGGAAAACAGATGATCTGACAATAGTTAACCTGCCTGTGCAGACCCCCATCCAGTGCTTCCTCCAGCTCCTCCATTCAGGGGCCCTGGGTCCAGACCCCAGGGTCTGGGCAGCTGGGATTTTGTGCCTTGTGACACAGCCCACCCATGTCCTTGGGTCCAGTGACCCGCTTCTCAGAGCACCTTGCTTGGCCAGGTGTGTGGGTGCAGCAGGGGGAGGGGAGGACTTGAGAGGCAGGTGGGGGAGCGGGGGAGGGGCAGAGGTGGTTGAAACTTGGGCCCCACAAGCCTCCACTGGGCTTCACAGGGTCCACAGCCGGGCCTGGGGCCCACTGAGCTGAAGGAACACCTTCCGTTCCGGTCACTTTAACACCTGGATGTTTGGCACCCCCCACCCCGACCCAGCCTTTCCTGGGCACTCAGCCAGCATTTTCTGAGTGCCAGTTCTGTGCTCTACTAGTGCAAGGGGCCTCCCAGGGGGGTCCGGAGGAGCCACGAGGAGCAGGCTGGGTCACCAGCCAAGTCTGCCTCCCCCATGCATGGCACTCACTGATTAGACACTGGATAGAAGTCGATGAGGTCCCTGCCACTGAGGGGCTCAGCTCCTGCCACCCCCAGGGGTGGGGGTGGGGTGATGGGGGGTGAAGCTGAATGTTCTAGATGGAGCAGAGGAAAGTGGCTTTCTGCTGGGGTAATCAGGGTGGGTTTGAGCAGAGTCCTGAAGGATACTTAGGATTCCAGTAAGAGGAGGAGGCCTGGAGGGTACTCGAGGCCAGAGACCTGCCGGAGCTGAGGCAGGATGGTAGCTTGAAAATTTAATGAGTTATTTCAGGCATTCAAAAGAAGATGGATAATATAACAACCTCCACCCCCACCGCCCAGCTTAAGGAACAAAATATTACTGACACTGTGAAGTCCCTGTGGCCACCCCCGCAGCCTACTTCCTTCCTGCCTCCGAAGGAAGCCTGCTAACCTGCACATTGACCATACGCTCAGATGCCTTTATTCTCTGACTACATACATCTGTATCCCCAAACAGTACAGATAATGGTTTGGTGTGCTTCGGCATTTTTAATAACTATTGTCAGATTGTCTGTTTTCCCTACAGTATGTCTGTTAGTTTAATGCTGTGTGTTTGAGCTTTGTGCACGTTGAGTGAGACCTAGTGCTCCGGATGATCGTGTGGTGACACTCTCCTGTCACCAGTGGGGAGCCAGCGAAGGCTTTTGAGCAGGAGCAGGACTCATTCAAAGGTGGCGTTTTAGGAACTTACATTTTTCCAGTGGTTTACGGTTTGGTTCAGAGGCAGAGAGCTGAGGAAAGGAGGCTTTCGTACGGGCCTTGTGAAGAGCTTCTGGGGCCTGTTCCCTGGGGCAGCCTGTCTTGGGGTTGGGGGGAGCAAAACTGAGAGGGTTCTGTTTTGGTAGCATGTGGCAGGGACAGGGTGAAATGGTGGCCTAAGCTGTGCCACTGGGAGGATGACGGGGCCTTTCCCAGAGAGAGAAGACATGGCGGGAGGGGCTGACGAGCATGGTTTCAGACCCCGGTGATGATGACACCCAGCCAGCACAGGAGGCAGATGAAGAAGAAGCCACAGCTCTGGGACTGGAGAGAGTCACGTGGGGGTCACTGTCAGGGGAAGAGCAGGCCTGAGGACAGGATCCCAGCAGTCACTAGGTCCTTGCCCCCACCCCAGGTCCTTCCCCTGCTCTGGACAGTGATCTAGACTCAGGCCCATAAGGGCCACCTTGTCCCTCTCCCCCACAGCCAAGCAGGGCACAGATCTCAGGCCTGGCGTCCGTTCCCAACTTTCTCCATCTCCCCACTCCTCCACTCTGCTCCCTTAAACGGCTCCCTCCAACACTGCAGGCCGGCAAGCTCCCAGAAAGGGAAGTCAGAGCGCGTGCCTCCCCGCTTTAAGAACCACCAGCAATTGGGGTACCTGGGTGGCTCAATCGGTTAAGGGTCCAACTCTTGATTTCGGTTCAGGTCATGATCTCACAGTTTGTGGGTTCGAGCTCTGCATCGGCCTCCCTGCTGATGGTGCAGAGCCCTCCCCCCCAGCCCCCCCCCCCCCCGTTTGGGATTCTGTCTCCCTCTCTCTCTGCCCCTCTCCCTACTCGCTGTCTCTCAAAATAAATAAATAAACATTAAAAAAAATAAAAACCACCAGCAGTTTCCTGCCCCCTTCCACTGCCTGGCCCTGCCCACCCCTCTGACCCCTCCCCTGGCACCCTCCATCCCTCTGGCCCTGCCTACAGACTCCGAGACCTCCTGGCAACTCCCAGAACATGCCCCACTCCTGCTTGCTTCAGGCCTTAGTGCTGCTGCATCGCCCAGACAGTCCGCACTCCCTCTCTAATTTCCATTCCCAGCTCATTTGTGACCCTCAGAGAAGAGACAGGCCTTCCCTGAGCACCCTGTCTCCAGTAAGACGGGCTCCCCTCTGCTGCCCTCTTCCACCACCAGCTGCTTGCGATTGATTTGTTTCCTGGGTTGGTGTCAGTTGGCCACTCCCCTCTCTATGTTGGCAGGGTCCTGCCTTGCTCTCCGCTGTCTGCACCATGTCCAGCACGTGCAGGAAATAGTTGCTGAAAAGAGTAAATGAAAGAAAGCGGCCTTGTTCACGGCAGCCTCTCAGGGCACAGTCCCTCCCTTTGTGGATCTTGACCTTCGCTGGGAAATCAAGCACATATAATAAGCATCCAATAAGGAAGACAAGGGAACATTTATCAGGTCCCTCCCAAATGTGGACAGCCACGTTCTAACAGCTGTGAGGGGTGCCCAGCTGAATTCGGGAAGGAAGCGACAGTTGCTGAGCCTTCCCCCCACCAGGCCCTCGACCGACTGTTAACATTTGTTATCTTGTCTCATGTCACTGAATTTTCACACAGCCCCGCGGAACTAAATAAGTCATGGTATCACCACTTTATAGATGAGGAGCCCAATCTAAGAGACCAATAACTTGCCCAAGGACACTGGGCTGGGGGAGCCAAACCATGACTGGAACCCAGGGCCCCCACGCTTTCCATAAGCCTAAGTAGGAAGAAATGAAGTCAGGAACAGGACTCCAAGCACAGATGCGAGGTGGTGTCGGGGCACAGAGGAAAGGGTGATTTTATTCCCTGATTTATTATTTTGTAAGTTTTCACTTTGAAATAATTTCAGACTTGCAAAAATAGCTCACGGGATTCCTATACACCTCTCACCCTGCTCCCCTGAATGTGACGTCTTCCATAACCACAGACAATTAGCAGAACCAAGAAACTGACATCCATAGAAACTCTTTACCCTCCAGACCTTACTGAAATCTTCTCAGTTGTCTTACTGACATTCTTTTTCTATTTACGTTGTCCCAACCAATCCTCTCGTTGGGCACAGAGAATCAGCAGCCCCTGCCAGCTGGCTCCCTTCCTCCCTCTGGGGACTTTTACACTTCCGGTCTGTCCAGTTCTGGGTGAGCCTTCCCCACATTCTGACACAGCATGCTCCCTCACTTCTTGGAAACATTACCCTCCAGAGAGGCCTTCCCTTGATGTCATCATTCTCTGTTCTGTTGCCCAGTTTTATTTTGTCACTTTGACTTGACATGTCTTTATTCTCCTGTCTGTCCCACTAGAATATAAGCTGCTAGAGGGCGGTGACTCTGCCTTACTCACTGTGCGCCCAAAGCAGGCTAAGAGCAAAGGCCTCACTAACCATGGTTGAAGGCATAAAAGTGTGAAGCGGCTGGAGCTGATTTGAAAGCACAACAGAGGGGGGCCCATGAAAACTGCACATCCAGACACAGAAAGCATGGCCAGACCCTCCCGTGGTGTATCCAAATCCCAACCTGCACACGTGTGTGGGTACCCAGAGCAGGGATCGCAATGATCAAACTCTGGCAAAATCGAGGAAACCTGCTTGGTTTTTGAAGCACGTGTATGCAAATCAGCCAGCTCTTCCCAAAGGGGGGCCTGAAGAGCGGCTGCCCCTGCCCCCACCACCCCAACAGAAACACAGCAAATCTCTGTAGAGATTTAGGGTGCATTATCGACCCCCCCACCCTGTACCTCGACCTCTCTGTCCCAGGCTTAATCAGCCAGAATCTCTGCCCCTCTTCTGACTTGCTGTACAACCCTAAACATTGGCACAGAGGCTTTTGGAAGCCCCCACCCGCCCTCCCAGCACCTGACCACCCCAGCCTACTTCCATTTTCCCTTCAGAGAGGCCAGCATGTGGGACAGCTCCAGGTGGCTCGATCTGAGACGGCTGGGCTGCTCACATTATTTGCAGGGCCTGATGTAAAATGGAATTTGGAGCCTTTTGTTCAAAGAGCAGGAAAAAGGTGCCATGAAAGGTACTAAAATATAATAAGCTTTTCCTTTCTTCTACAGTTTCTCTTTTGACCTGTCCTCATATTTTTAGTTTGCTACTTAATGTCATTCTAAGTAAAGAAAAATTAAAAATCTGAGTCATTAACATGAATTTTGCCTTTTGCCTTAGTCTTAAATGACATTTAAGTCACATATGAAATCACTGAAACTATGTAATTCACATTTCTTAGCGTGTATGCAGATAATGTGTTTTGTTCTTACCTGAGCAGTGGAAAATGCCGCACAAAACGAAGTTACCTGTTTCTATCCCTTTTGACACACACGCATTCTGCCAGCTCTGTCGGCCTTCAGCTCACTCAGGAGCGAGGGAGGACAGAAAAGATGGGACAGATAGGTTACCCTCTTTCCTTTTCCTTCTGTAGCATCTTTTACAGCGTAAGTGGTCGGATCATACAGAGTAATAACACGAGTGAGAAAGGATGGACAGGGCTTCTTGGTCATTGGCGTTTCTTAGAATGCCACTAACTTCCTTCTGCATTTAAAGCCAATTCTGGTTTGGGTCAGGGTGTGGCCTCTCGGGCCAGCCGGTGTGCCCTTTAGTCATAGGTGTGTACTCACCTTGTAACCACTTGGAGTCCGAATGCCCACCATGACGGATGCACCAGAAGCCCGGGCTGTGGGCACCGCGCACGCGGTGTGGGTGCGGGGCAGTCGGGACAGAGCGCACACGTGCTCTGTCATCTCCTCCACCCACCGCCTGTTCCCTTGTCAGGCTTCACTTGCAGGACACAAGTTCTAAGAAAAAAATCATGAAGAGCTTCAAGATGGTGACCACGGAGCGCTAAGCCGAGCGCAGGGGCCTTAGGTGACCGCACAGGTCACACGCCCGTGAAGCTTGCCCTGCCTGCCCGTGTCCTGTGTTTGGAGGCCTCTGTCACTCACAAGTCCCCTCTGTTGTTTGTGCTGACTTGTCGCCTTTTCCTTTCTCTGTGCAGCGCGTGGGATGGCCTGAAATCGTGGCCGGAGGGGGGAGCGAGTGTGGTCAGACCGTCCAGCCTACCTCTCCCTGCTTCCTCCACCAGACAGCCAGACAGAACTTTCTATAGTTCCGCAAAGGAGAGCGCGCTGCTGTCTGCCGCCTCTGGGCCTGGCCTGTTGTTTCCTCTACCCCAGTGGCTCTCAAAGTTTGGTCCCTGGACCAGCAGCAAGCATCACCTGGAGCCCGTTAGAAATGCAAATTCCCAGGCCCCGCCCCAGACCTGCTGAGTCCGGAAGGCTGGGGATGGGGCAAAGAATCTCTTTTAACTCCCAGGCGTGATTGTGATGCACCACTGCTCTCCGGAAACACTTTTTACACCTCATTTCAGCTTCCTAACGAGTCCACCCTTCTCGTGGAATAACCCCCTCCCCTCTGAGTCCCCTCTGAGTCCCCTCTGTGAATCCCCCAGCTCACATCGCCCCTGATGGGCCTGGGGCTCGGGGTGTGTCCTTCACGGCAGTGTACTGAGCAGGGCAAACAGTAGGCACGAGAAAACGGTAGCGGTGCGTTGACTTGGGGGGGCGTGGCCAAGGGAGTGGACACGTGGGACCTGGGCATCTCCGAGGGCCCCACGCCCACGTGCAGGGGCGGGGCTGAGCACAGACATCCCGCCCCGCAGGTACAGCCTGTACACCCGCACCTGGCTCGGGTACCTCTTCTACCGCCAGCAGCTGCGCAGGGCTCGGAATCGCTACCCCAAAGGCCACTCTAGAACCCAGCCCCGTCTCTTCAACGGTGAGCTCTGGCTGCCCCGGGGCCACCATCGCCCCAGGCTGTGCCCACCCACCCTCCCTGCCTATACCCCATCACACGCCCCTGGCTGCTGGGCTCCCTACGCGTCACCCTGTCCACAGCCCATCTCTGTCCCCCAGGAGTGAAGGTGCTTCCCATCCCCGTCCTCTCAGACAACTACAGCTACCTCATCATCGACACCCAGGCCCGGCTGGCTGTGGTTGTGGACCCCTCTGACCCTCAGGCTGTACAGGTGAGGGGAGGGGCGGGGGGGGGGCAGGGGTACCTGGTGTCACTAGAGAGGGGCTGACCCTGATCCCTCTGCCAGTGGAATGTGTCCCCTTGCACATGCCCTCACACATAGACCCCCACAACCACAGCGGGGTTAAGGGCCAGTGTCCAGGGCATGGCTGGGATGGGGGGAGGACAGCCGTGGGGGATCTGAGCCACAGGGAGAGGGATGCTGACTCAGGACCATGGTCTGAGGTTTCTTCTGTCTCTCACTCTCTGTGGCCCCTTTCTGACCGTCTTTCTTCTCTCCTCATCTGTGTCTGTCAGTGTCTGGATCTCTCCATCTTTCCTTCCCATTTCTGATTTCGCTGTATGTGGCTATATCTGTGTGATTACGCGCCTCGGGTCTCCACCTCCCCACCCTCCCCCCATTGCCCTTGCTCAGTCTCAGCTTCCCCCCTTCCCCCTAGCTCCATTCTCTAGCTCTCTCATCCTCTAGCTCCTCTCATCCTCTCATCCTCTAGCTCCATCACCTCCCTGTCCCTCATCCTCCCTGCTGCCCCCTCTGCAGCCAGCACCTGCACCCCTGTCCCTCTCTGCACACCACTCCTCAGTCTCAGTGCCTCCTCTCTCTCTCCCAGGCTTCCATTGAAAAGGAGGGCGTTGATTTGGTTGCCATCCTCTGCACTCACAAGCACTGGTAAGGGACTGGGGTGGCATCTGGGTACGGATGACCTTCCCTGGCCGACCCTGGCCCCAGCGGGCTTGTTGGGACTGGGCCTAGGGAGGACAGGCTGGGCTGGGGGGCCGGGAGTCAGGATGAGCGGGCACCCACCTTCTTCCTAAAGCCACCAGGGCATCAGCAGAGAAGGAGGGCAGGGGCGGGTCTCCCACCCTGCACTTATCAGACTCCTAAAGCCCTAGAGGAGGGCAGGGCAGGCATTTATCTCTCATTCCGTGGGCATGTAGTAGATGCCTGCTGTGCTTGGGACGTGGGCAGACCTCGTGAGTTCTTTTCTCAAGGAGATTATAGTCCAGTGGGGGAGACAGCCCCGCATGACAGTGTACAACGATGACAAACATTTAGGTGGCACTTGGCACAAGGTGCAGGAGGTGGGGGGTACTTGGTGAAGTGTGACCAGGTCCACTTGGAGAGACTAGAGGCTGATGACCCTGGAGCTGAGAGAGGCCAGAAAGATCGGTTGGCATTGGCTGGGTGACAGAAGGGAGGGGTGGCAAGTCACGGGGATGACCTTCCGAGCAGGGGAACAGCTTGAGCAAAGGCCTAGAGGTGTGGACAGCTTGGCTCACTTCAGAAGCCCGGGGCTCAGTGCCCAAAGGCCTGGAGATCTGGAAAGAGGAAGGCAAGGAGGCCCAGTACCATTGACCCTCAGATGTCTCTGCCATCCCACAGGGACCACAGTGGAGGGAACCGTGACCTCAGCCGGCGGCACCAAGACTGTCGGGTGTATGGGAGCCCTCAGGACGGCATCCCCTACCTCACCCAGTAAGTCCCTGACCCCAGGGTGGATGGTCCTTCCGTGGGCCCTTTCCCGCACCCCACCCTTCAGTCGAGGATCGCAGGACTGCCAGAAGCTGGGTCTTTGCTGATGCCCTTCCTGACCCTTAGAGGGCAGATCAGAGCCCATCTGAAGACTGGCACTACCCACCCCCCAACTCATCCAGCCATGGTCCCCAAAAGAGGAAGAGGCGAGGGTTTGGATCTGAAGCCCTGGGCATCGTGGGTGCCTTCCCTCTTTGGTGTGGAAGCTCCTTGGGCTTAGGGTGGGACAAGGAGCAGCACATCCCAAGCTCTAGTACCTTCTCTCCGCTATTGCCTTGCTTCTCAGTCCCCTGTGTCATCAAGATGTAGTTAGCGTGGGACGGCTCCAGATCCGGGCCCTGGCCACCCCTGGACACACGCAAGGCCATCTGGTCTACCTGCTGGATGGGGAGCCCTACAAGGGTCCCTCTTGCCTCTTCTCAGGGGACCTGCTCTTCCTCTCTGGCTGTGGTGAGTTCCCCCAAAAGGGAAGCAGGAGGAGGGGCCAGAAAGGAGGGGGAGAGGTCAGGACAGGGACCCAAGGACAGCCACAGTCCCATGCAGTGCATTAAAACTTTGGTTTTAGCACAGATTTTGCCTTGACAGTTACTCCCATCTGTATTAGCCCCCCCCGCTTTTTTTAATACCTTCACAACTTCCTACAGGGGATGGACAGAATGAGACAACACTGGTAACTGAGTACAGACCTCACAGGGTATTTGTTTCCACCGTGGAGCCTAGTTCTCTGCTACAGTCACTGGAGAGACTGGGTTACAAAAAGTGGAAAACCTCCAAATGAGAGGGTAAACCGTGGGTGGGGGAGGACCACAGTCCCAGGCTGCACGGAGTCTCAAAGGGCAGCACTGGCAAAGAAAAAAGTGCTCCGTGGAAAAGAGCAACCCCACACCAGCTGTGCTTGGGGCCCTTAGAACTCAGCCTGAAGGTTCTGTACCCCCTCCCCACCCACATGTCAGTACATGCAACAGAGGCTTCAAACAGGTCTGGTTGGGGAGTGAATATGTGGGCTCAGCATCCAATGGGAAGGACGGCACGGAAGCCTGGGGGAGTGGGTATGGCAGGGGCAAGGCTAGGGCTGCTGGCCAGTCCCAGCTCTGCAAGCTGGTCCCCACCCCTGCAAGCTGGTCCCCACCCCTCTTACTTACGCCAAGCTGTGTTCTCCTTGTATCTTGTAACATACCCGCCGACCCTCACCAGGACGGACCTTTGAGGGCACTGCAGAGACCATGCTGACCTCCCTGGACACGGTGCTGGGGCTGGGGGATGACACTCTGCTGTGGCCCGGTGAGGTGCCCCTCCACTCCTCCCTCACTCCCCTAGAGTCCCAGCCCACCCAGCTTCGGGCCCAGAGGTGACGCAACTCCACCTCTGATGGCTCCGGGGAACCAATTCTAGCAGTCAGGGCAGAGCGCCCTTCATTTTGGAGCACTGGCTCTGAATGCCTCTGCTTCTCACACTAACTGCCCCTGACAGCCAGCCCTCTGCCTCCTGGGAGCCCTGTAGGCCCTGGTGCATCTCAGAGACATGGCTGATATTTTATAGCTAGAGCCTAGAACAGAAAATAGCCTTTGCTTATCGGAGAAGTCAGTGAATCTACTCTGCACGCATCCAGATCTATACTCCCCATGCATGTACGTTGAACGTCCATTTGTCCATCCATACAGACACCGCATGTCCCTACACACACACACACACACACACACACACATCGGATATCCATAGTTTCTAAAACGCATCACTAACATGTCAGTTAATCCTCAAACCATATATTTATCCATCCATTCATTTGACAAGTGCTTTATTGAACACCTAACATGTGCCAGGCTCTGTTCTAGGCACCGGGGACACATCTGTGTTCTAGTAGCATTATACTTTGTTTTCTCCACTTGCCAAATGAGAAAATTGTGGCTCAGAGAGGTGCCACGATTTGGCTGAGGTTGCACAGCTGGGCAGGGGCAGAGTCAGGGCTAGGATGCAGGTCCCCCGGCTCCAGGTCTGGTGGTTTTCCCCCCTGAACTGCTTCTGCCCCTTCACTCATGGCTGACCTGTGCCCACATTCAGAGAAGCAGCTCCGTGTGGCTGGGGCTTTCCTGGAAGGGCCACACCTCCCCCTGGTTGTCAGGTACCCAGAGGCCGGTGGGTAGGGAGGACATTCTCTGACCCCACCACCAATCTCTGTGTGTCCTGCTCTCTGCTCCCGTGGTGGTCCTCAGGTCACGAGTACGCGGAGGAGAACCTGGGCTTTGCGGGTGTGGTCGAGCCCGAGAACCTGGCCCGGGAGAGGAAGATGCAGTGGGTGCAGAGGCAGCGGATGGAGCGCAAGAGCACGGTGGGGGCTTGGGTCCAAGAGGGGCCCGAGGGCACTCCCCAGCAGGAGCCCCTCTCTGCTGAGCTGGGGCCTGCAGGCCCCTCCCCAGAGCTCTGACGGGGGAGGGGGGGGCTCCGTTCACAGGCCTTCAAGCAAGGCCTCCTGGACCCTGAGACAGGGTAGGGGGTGGGGGAGGCTTCCTTGACTGGGTCTATTTTCCAGATTCTCTCCGCTCAACCTGGTGCCTCTCGTCCCACAGTGCCCGTCCACCCTGGGAGAAGAGCGCTCCTACAACCCATTCCTGAGGACCCACTGCCTGGTGCTGCAGGAGGCCCTGGGGCCAGGCCCGGGCCCCACTGGGGACGACAGCTACTCCCGGGCCGAGCTCCTGGAGAAGCTCCGCCGGCTGAAGGACCTGCACAAGAGCAAGTGACAGCCCCCACCCCATCCCAGCCCGCCCCCCGCGGCGGGGAGGCCACCCGTCGCCCGCACCACACCATCGCTCTCATCGCTACCACCCGCCACCTCCACCGGCGCCCACGGTGGGCATCAGTCCCAGCACTGTCAGGGGAGGAGGGTCGAGGTGATGAGGACGTGAGACCGAGGAGGAGGAGGCTGGTGGAAGGCTTGGAGACCCCACCGGGTGAGGCTGAGTTATCCAGGCGAGAGGAAAGGCGGAGCCTTGGGACATCTCCAGAGCCAGCTGGGAGGGCGCCTCCTCTCCTGCCCTGTTCCTGCCTGGGCAGTGAGGGGTCATCTTCCCCCTTCTCCCATCCAGGGTTGGGAAAGAGGGTCCCCCAAAGTGGCCTGAGGTGTGGTGCCTTGGAAAAGCGGTCACTCAGAGGGGGAGCTGGGCTCTGGTGTCCTGAGACACTGGCCCTCCTCCCCAAGCCTCCCCCCCCGCCCCTCCCCCCCCCCCCCCCCCCCACTCCACAAAAGCATTTTTCAAACAGCCATTTCTGGGAAAGATGAAAGGGCTGGAAGTCTGGCTGTCTGGACAATCTCGGCCTCAGTGACTCCCCTACAGCCTGGAAAAGGGAGGGTCCTGGTTGCCACGGAAACTGGAAGGCTCCTCGTGCAGCAGGCCTCCGCCCCTGCCTGGGGCCCAAAGGACTCCCCTTTCCAGGGGAGAGAAAGCCATCTTCCGGCCCGGCCACGGCAGTTTTCTCCTGACGGTCCTTGTTCTTAGGAACTTCTGCCTTGCTCTAACTCCTTCTTTATCCTCTCAGTCCCGCTCTGCTTTTAGTTATAAAGACATTATTCATCTGGCCCTCTGCAGTTTGCCAAGAACATCCCCATGTCATTTCTCATTTGATCCTTGGTCCCACCCTGGCTGGGGGTGGGGGTCTGCGCAGCAGAGCGCAGAAGTCAGAAGTCCGGGAGCAGACTGCTGTCAGAGTGGTGGCTTCCAGGACCCCAGGCCTGGGCCCTTCCCCGCAGCTCAGCCTCTCCTCTGGTCTCTAGTCCAAGTCCTGGAGCCAAAGAGAGGAACCATAACGTCCTCGAGCGGGCATACCTCGGGTCAACCAGGAGCCTTCGCTTCCTGTGTGCAAGCCTTCCCTCGGGCTCCGCTCACCTCTGCTGAGACTCCAAGAAGACCCCTCCCTTCAGCTTCCCCTCATCGTCCCGCCTCTGCCTCCCTCTCCAGCCACAGCCTCTGGTACCAACTCTAGCAATACCACCAGAATAGAGTTCCCTGTCCCCCAAGACATGCAGTTTCATGCCTCTGTGCCTTCGCTCATGCTGTTTCTTCAGACTGGAATGCCTTTCCCCTGCCCCTCCGGCCTTGTCTGCCTGGCAAACACCCATTCATCTCTCACAATCCCCCTCAAAGGCCCCCTCCTCCGGGAAGACATCCCCCATGCCCCTCGCCCTCCAGGCTACCTCTGCTCTTTGTAAATGCTTCTCTCGTGGCAGTTATCACACTGTATTTTACTTGTTTACATGTTTGTCTCCCCTTCTAGACTGTGAACCTTTCAGGGCATGGACTGTATCTTAATGCATCTCTGTATTTCTGCGCCTAGCACGGTGCCTAGCACACAGTAGGCGCTCAATAAATCTTGGATGAATGAATAATTTAACCGGGGCTTGGTCACTCAGTGAGATCGTCTTTATGGCTGGTCCCACTTTCCCGTCTCCGTCACAGGTCTGCTAACTTGGAGTTACTGCTCTCCAAGAGCCTTGGCCGGAAACAGTGCTATAAATACATGCTCCCGTGGCTCGTGTGCACTTGTTCGGGATTACAATGTGCTTCCCTTAGCGTTTTCCAGAGCTTGAGAGGCACAGGTGCACCACTGGCAGCGAGGGAGAGGAATAGCACTGAGGGGCAAGGCCTTGGTGCCGGCCCCTCTTGACGCGTTCTAGCAGAGTCAGACTCCAGGTCAGCACTGTCCGTCAACCATCTTGAGTTAAACGTTAACACCATGGTTGTGTTTTCATTGTATTTACCTTTGAGGCCAATGTTTTTGGCAAGTGATAGCAGTTTTCTTTTCTTTTCTTTTTTTAATTTATTTTTTCTCCACAAAGTGACCAGAGTTTTCAACTCACGAAAGAGGAACAAAGTCCAGGTGGCATTGTGGGCATGGCAGAACTCTGCAAGGTGGCCCCGACATGCCTGACGACTGGGAAGTACCAGCTTAGTTCCACATTTCCTCGGGGCCGGACCAAGGCATGGTTTTCCCACACCTGGCCACAATTCGGCCTCCCCTCTTAGGCGCCCCTCACCCCAAGCTAGGGACTTTGGCACTGGCCTCCCTATCCTGGACCAGGGCTGCGCTTAGGATGGGCAGGGAGGAAGGGGCCATGGTCCTCACCTTCCTGAAGAAGGGAAGTTCTCTGTGTTCTGTGGTTGTCTCTGGATCACTCCTGTCTTGAACGGGCAAGACTCCAGGGCCAGGTCTCTTTGGGGAAGCCCAGCTTCAGGGGCACTTGGCGACAGTTCTCTGGGGCTGGCAAAACATTTCTGTAGAGCCTTGGGTGACCCTCCCACTGGGGCATCACCCCGAATGACAGATGGCACGTGCTTTTCAAGGTGCTGGAACTGACCGGCCACAACCACGCTGCCTGCCCTTTGCTTGCAAGAGAGCCGGTGCCACCAGCCTTAGGGACTCCGGCTCCATTCCCAGTTCTGTCATTCAACACCCAAGTGACCTCGGGCAAATTTCCCTTCCATGACCTCGGTTTCTCCACCTTCCATAGAGATGACAACCTTGAAGGAGTCAGAACCCTTTCAGGTGCGAGGGACGTACTCAACACTTAGGAGCTTAAAACTGAGAGGAAAATTTATCAGCTGGTGAAATTAAGAAGTGTGGGGTTATATCACGGTGACTTCAGGCACGGCTGGATCCACAGAGTCAAAGGGCAGTTTTATCATTCAGCTCAGTTTTCTTCTGTATTGGTACCCTTCTCTGCCAGGCTTTCTCCCTGCAGTGGAAAGATCATCTCTAAGTGCTAGGCTTCCAGGCCACTAGTTCATCGAATTTAGCAGAACCTCCAGTAATCCCAGAGACTGAGTTTCATTGGCTCAGCTTGAGTCATGTGCCCGACCCTGAACCAATCATAGGAGTTAGGGGAAAGGGCCCCTCTCACTGCCAGGTTAGGTCACATGACCACACTCGGAAGGGCAGTGTCAGACCCAACTGAAAGGTGCCCTGTGTGGAAAATGTCCCCCAAAGTAATAGGGACTCTGGTACCAGAAATGAGGCAAGGCAGCAAAATCATAAATCTTCACCGACAATCCCACTTACTAGAGGCTATTAGGAGAGTCAGATGAGAAAAGGTATATGAGGTCACTTTGGAAAATGGTACATCAGATTCCTGGTGCGATAATTACTTGTATAGAAGAGCATAGGTACGTGGCCACAAAGGTATTTGAATATGTAGTTTTAAAAATAACCAGCAAGTTAGGGCACCTGGATGGCTCAATAAGTGTCTGACTCTCTGTTTCAGTTCAGGTCATGATCTCACGGTTCAGCGGTTCAGGCCCCACATTAAGCTCTGTGCTGACAATGCAGAGCCTGCTTGGGATTCTCTCTCTCCCTCTCTCTCTGTCCCTCCCCTGTGCTCTCTCTCTCAAAATAAATAAATAAACTTTAAAAAATACTGAAAAAAATATGGGGCGCCTGGGTGGCTCAGTCGGTTGAGCGTCCAACTTCGGCTCAGGTCATGATCTCGTGGTTTGTGAGTTCGAGCCCCGCATCAGGCTCCGTGCTGACATTGCAGAGCCTGGAGCCTGCTTCGGATTCTGTGTCTCCCTCTCTCTGCCCCTCCCCCGCTCATGTTGTGTCTCTCTCTGTCAAAAATAAATTAACATTAAAAAAATTTTTTTTAACGTGTATTCATTTTTGAAAGACAGAGAGAGACAGAACACAAGCCAGGGTGGGGTGAGAGGGAGGGGGACACAGAATCCGAAGCACACTCCAGGCTCTGAGCTGTCAGCACGGAGCCCGACGCGGGGCTTGAACTCACAAACCACGAGATCATGACCTGAGCCGAAGTTGGACGCTCAACCGACTGAACCACCCAGGCTCCGCCCCCCCAAAATTTTTTTTAATAAATAAAAAATAAAAAAATAAAAAATACTGAAAAAATAAAAATAGCATTTTTTCCTGAATCACAGGCTGTCTCTAGGGGCAGAAAAGGGAAAAGAGAAGGAACACTAAATGGGCAGACTTAGGGGTTCAAGGGAAGAACGGAGACCAAGGAAGCTGTCGATATGAACATGAAAAGTTTGGGCATACCTGGGTGTGTTCAGGGTGGTCTTAGACCTCCACGGCCCTGGCCACAAATGAAGCCTTTGAAAGTGGGTGGGCAACTAACCCTAACGGTCAATAAACGCTTGGCAATCACACTTACTGAGTTCCTAACTATAGGTACAGCCCCACAAAAGATGCAGAGAAAGCCATCTGTTTCAGGGTTCTTCAGAAAAGCAGAACCAATAGAAAATGAGATGACAGATGGTAGATGATGATAGATGGATGATAGATCGATCAATAGATTGATAGATGATAGATAGATGATAAGGTGGGACAGGGTGGCAGAGAGAGAACTTGGAGAGGGACCAGTCTGGACAGGAATATTGGTTCTGCCTCTGGTTGACTGTGGGTGATGCTACACAGGCATCTCATGTCACCGAGCCTCATTCTGGAGCGGCTGGAAAACTAAATGACATGAATGGTGTTCAGTGAACAGCCTCTCTCTCCTCTTACTGTTATTAATAAACTTAGGGCCAGTCCATCGGGTACAGTAGGACAAACTGATTAAGAACCCAGACTCTGGAGACAGCCCATCCGGATTGGGGTCCACGCTCTCGATTTATTAACTGGGTGACCTTGGGCAAGTTACTTAGCTTTTCTGGGCCTCTGCTTGTCATACGTCCAATGAGGATGTGGCTTGGAAGCTGATTGTGAGGATTAAACGGGTTAACACCTGCAGGGCTGAGCACAGAGTGAGCCCACTCTGTGTTAACAGCTGTTAACAGAGCCGATCCCAGCGGCTGGAGGACACAGGCTGTCCCTGTCACAGGTTCAGAGAGGCCAACTGTCCCACATGGCTACACAGCTGGTATGTCAACCTGGAACCATGTGGCCTTCCACTGGCCTAGCGGCCCTAAGGGGGGATGGTAACAAGGGCCTGTAGCACATCTCTTCCAGAGGTTTAAAAATAAGATTAACAGCGCACCTGGGTGGCTCAGCTGTTAAGCATCTGACTTCGCCTCAGGTCATGATCTCACGGTTTGTGAGCTCAAGCCCCACTTCAGGTAAACCCGAGTCCTGCTTCGGGGGAGCCCCACTTCTCTCTCTCTCTGCCCCTCACTCACTCGTGCCCTCTCTCTCCCTCTCAAAAAATTAGATTAACAAACTGGATGTTGATCCTTCCGTGAACCACTTTGTCAAATTTCTTTCTCTCCTAGCAGCTGGCAGGAAACAGCCAGCACCAGTGGGGAGGGATTTGGGGGGGGTGGGTGAGAGAGAAACCTGGGCTCCCAGGAGCGGGAGCCTTTGCAGACGGGCAGGCGGGAGTCCTGGGCAGCTAGAGGGGCCTGACCAAGGAGAGGCGAGGGGGTAGGGGGAAAACTCCAGAAAGGGTAGAGGGCTCTGGGAGGAAATCTCCCCTCCGGTCAGGAGTTGAGGGAGGTGAAGTGCAGTAAGGAGGGGAACTGCCTGGGCACCCCTCCTCCAAGAGCCTCAAGACCACAATTTGCTTCTTTTTTTCTCTTTGTCCTAATAATCAAACTTTATGTAATTTACATATGAAAGAAATAGGGTTCGCCTTTTTTTGGATTTTATTTAAATCTTCTATTTTTTACCAACAACTTTATTGAGATATAATTTCCATACCACAAAATTCATCCTTTCAAGGAGTACAATTCAGCGGCTTTTAATATATGCACTGTTTTGTGACCATCACCATCTAATTTTAGAACATTTTCATTCGTCCCCCAAAGAAACCCTGTGCCTGTTTGATGTCACTCCGTGCCTCCCCGCACCCACACTCGGCAACCACCGATCTACTTTCTGTCTCCACAGAGTTGCCTCTTCTGGACGTTTCACATAAATAGGATCAGACAATTTGTGGTCTCTTGTGACTTGCTCCTCTCACGTGGCATTTCCTCAAGGCTTATGTTGCAGCACGCATCACGACTTTACTCTTTTAATGGCTGAATAATACTGCATTGTGTATATATGCACCGTGTTTTGTTTATCCACCTGTCAGTTGACAGACAGTTGACTCGTTTCCACTTTTTGCCTATTACGAATCACGATGCTATGAACATTTGGGGTACAGGTTTTTTGCGTAGACAGATGTTTTCAGTTCTCTTGGGTATAGACCTAGGAGTGTAATTGCTAAGTCATACGGTAACTCTACATTTAACTTTTTGAGGAACAAACTACTTCCTAAAGTAGTTGTACGTTCTCTTAATGCCCTGGCAGTCTCCATGTGCAGAGAAACGCTTATTCAGAATTCACTCAAAATAAAATTTAAAAAATAATAAAATTAGAGGCACCTGGCTAGTTCAGTTGGTAGAGCATGCAACTCTTTTTTTTTTTTTTAAGTTTATTTATTTATTGTTGAGGGAGAGAGAGAGAATGAGAGCTGCTTAACTGACTGAGCCACCCAGGCACCCAGAAGCATGCAACTCTTGATCTCCGGGTCGTGAGTTCAAGCCCCACATTGGGCATGGAGCTTACTTAAAAAATAATAATAATAAATAAAATTTTAAAAGATACTCAATTTCTTAAATTGCAAAATTTTAAGCATGAGCATTTTTAAAACTTTTAAGTTCAACTTATCAGCCATATTTTAATTATACATCCAGTAAATGTTAATAATAACTTTTAAGGGGGCTTTAATTAATAATTGGTCCTCTTTTCAGGCCTAGGTGGCTCAATCAGTTGGGCATCCAACTTAGGCTCAGGTCATGATCTCCCAGTTCATGAGTTTGAGTCCCATGTCGGGCTCTGTGCTGACAGCTCAGAGCCTGGAGCCTGCTTCAGATTCTGTGTCTCCCTCTCTCTCTGCCCCTCCCCAGCTCACGCACGCTTTCTCACTCTCTCAAAAATAAATAAAAACATTTTAAAAACTTTAAAACAATTGGTCCTCTTTTCAAAATTAAAACTGCTTTAAGCAGTTTATGTTGTACTTATTCATTCCAGATATTCCATTTCTTTTTTAAAAGCAATTGATCATATATGTCGATTATATCTCATAAAGCTGGAAAAAGGTAAAGTAAAATAGAAAGAATTCCATGCTCTTAAAAAAAGAGAAACGAGCCCCCAAGCACTTTAATTGCAGTCTGATTAGAAGTAAAGACAGAGGGGCGCCTGGGTGGCACAGTCGGTTAAGCGTCCGACTTCAGCCAGGTCACGATCTCGCGGTCCGTGAGTTCGAGCCCCGCGTCGGGCTCTGGGCTGATGGCTCAGAGCCTGGAGCCTGTTTCCGATTCTGTGTCTCCCTCTCTCTCTGGCCCTCCCCCGTTCATGCTCTGTCTCTCTCTGTCCCAAAAATAAATAAACGTTGGAAAAAAAAATTAAAAAAAAAAAAAAGTAAAGACAGAAACATAGTAAATTTTAAGGTTTTTTAAAAAATGTTTTGGTTGTACTTACAATCCCAGTAAGAATTTACCTTCAACGTTCAGTCTAAATCAACTATTCAATGGCTCAATGTATTTATGTATTTTAAGATGTTGTGTTTATTTGTTTTTAAGAAATCTCTACACCCAACGTGGGACTCAAACCTACAACCCCAAGATCAAGAGTCACACACTCCACCGACCAAGCCAGCCAGTTGCCATTCAACTGCCTGATTTAAATCAGCATCTCAAGACATCTTTTAAGCACCCTTCCATCCCAAATTCTTTTAAAGAACTTGAAATACTAAAGATGCACAACATAACACACAAAAAAATTAATATTGTGAGTTCGATTTTCTTAAGCAGTTCCACACATAATTCTGAATCTTCCTGAAGATGGGGTGCCTGCGTCACTCGGTTGGTCAAGCATCAGACTCTTGATTTCAGCTTAGGTCATGATCCCAGGGTCATGAGATCAAGCCCCACATCAGGCTCTGCACTGAGCATGGAGCTTGCTTAAGATTCTCTCTCTCTCTCCCGGGGTGCCTGGGTGGCTCAGTCGGTTAAGCGTCCAACTTGGGCTCAGGTCATGATCTCACAGTAGGTGAGCTTGAGCCCCGCATCGGGCTCCATGCTAACAGTTCAGAGCCTGGAGCCTGCCTTGGATTCTGTGTCCTTCTCTCTCTCTGCCCCTCCCCTGCTCGCACTCTGTCTCTCTCTCTCTCTCTAATAAATAAACATTAAAAAAAAAAAAAGATTCTCTCTCTCTGCCCCTCTCCCGGCCTTATACAGCCTCATACATGCCCTCTCTCTCTCTCATAAATAGAGATGATAGATAGATCTCCCCAAAGTGGAATGGATAGATAATCTATGAGAAGACATTTGAAGATTACCTTCTCAAGTGCTATGGTGGGGGTCGGGGGAACAACTTCTTAAGTGACTGAAGTTTCTCAACAAGATTTTTCTTTTTTTTTTTGTGACTCTATCGGGCTGAACCTCCTACAGCTGCTATGATGCAGACTCTAACACTTCCAAGGTCGGGACCAGATAGCCCACAGCTGGGGTTTGAGTCATATCAGACCTCAATTACCGTCTTTGTCACTAATCACTACCCATGTTGTAGCGCCTCTCATTTGAATTCAGTGTATCATCTATTTACAGTTTCAGTTTTCTTTGAATTCTCTCTAACCCTGGAGCCAGACTGCCTCCAGTTGAGTCCTGACTCTTCCAATTAGAGTTGACCCTTGAACAATGTGGGGGTTAGAGGGGCTGACACTCCCCCTTTTCCTGCACAGTTGAAAGTCTGGTACAGTAGTAACTCCTGGCTGGTTCAGTTGGTGGGGCATGTGACTCTTGATCTCAGGGTCATGAGGTCAAGCCCCATGTTGGGTGTAGATATTACTTAAATAAATAAATAAACTTAAGGGGCGCCTGGGTGGCTCAGTCAGTTGAGCACCTGACTCTTGATTTTGACTCAGGTCATGATCTCAGGGGCATGGGATCGAGCCCCACATCAGGCTCCTCATTGAGCATGGAGTCTGTTTAAGATTGTCAGGGCACCGGGGTGGCTCAGTTGGATTAAGGGCCTGACTTCAGCTGAGGTTGTGATCTCACAGTTCGGTTCATGAGTTCAAGCCCCACATCAGGCTCTACACTGATAGTGCAGAGCTTGCTTGGGATTCTCTCTCCCTCTCTCTGCCTCTCCCCTGCTCACACGCGTGCTCTCTCTCTCTCTCTCTCTCTTGCTCTCTCTCTCAAAATAAAAATTAAAAAAACTTTAAACAAAAATAGAGATTTTTAAAAAAAAGATCCTCTCTCCCTCTGCCCCTCTCCCCCACTCTTGCACTCTCTCTAAAAATAAATAAATGGGGGCACCTGGGTGGCTCAGTCAGTAGAGTGTCTGACTTCGGCCTAGGTCATGATCTCACTGTTCTGGAGTTCGAGCCCCACGTCGGGCTCTGTGCTGACAGCTCAGAGCCTGGAGCCTGTTTCAGATTCTATGTCTCCCTCTCTCTCTCTCTGCCCTTCCCCGACTCGTGCTCTGTCTCTCTGTCTCTCTCTCTCAAAAATAAAAATTAAATTTTTAAAGATAAAAATAAATAAATAAATAAACTTTAAAAAAGTAAATAAGACTTAACACTGCATAAGGGGCACCTGGGTGGATCAGTCGGTTGAGCACCTACTGATTTTGGCTCAAGTCATGATCCCAGGGGCATGGAATTGAGCCCCACGTTGGGCTCCTCACTGGGTGTGGAGTCTAAGATTAGCTCGCTCGCTCGCTCTCTCTCTCTCTCTCTCTCTCGGGGCACCTGGGTGGAGCAGTCGATTAAGCATCCAACTCTTGATCTCGGTTCAGGTAATGATCTCGCAGTGCGTGGGTTGGAGCCCCGCACTGGGTTCTGTGCTGAGGGTGCCGAGCCTGCTTGGGATTCTGTCTCCTTCTCTCAGCCCCTCCCCCACTGGTACCCTCGTTCTCAAAATAAATAAATAAACTTAAAAAAATTTTTTTTAATTTCTTTCTCTCTCGGGGCACCCGGGTGACTCAGTCGGGTAAACGTCTGACTCTTGATTCCAGCTTAGGTCGTGATCTCACAGTTTCATGAGTTTGAGCCCCAAGTCAGGCTCTGCACTGACCATGTGAAGCCTGCTTGGGAGTCTCTCTCTCTACCTCTCTCTCTGCTCCTCCTCCCCACTCATGCTCTCTCTCACTCTCTCAAAATAAACAAATAAAGCTAAAAGGGGGGAAAAAAGCCTTAACATTTTGTTTAAAGAAAAAAAGAAAATTCGGGTAAAATTACTAACAGCCTACTATCGACCCGAAGCCTTACAGATAATGCAAACGGTTAACACATATTTTGTATGTTATATGTATTATATACAGTACTCTTCCAATAAAGTAAGCTAGAGAAAATGTTATTAAGAAATCATAAGGAAGAGAAAATACATTTACAGTACTGTACTATACTTCTTGAAAAATATCCACATATAAGTGGCAGTTCAAACCCGTGCTGCTCAAGGGTCAACTGTATGGACTGGGTCAACCTGGAAAACATTTAACCTCTCGGGGCCTCAGTTTTCTTAGCCATACAGTGCAGGGGGGAAAGCATCTACCCACAGGGTTAGTCTGAGTATTAAATGAGATCACGTATGTGCAGCCTCCAGAACAGTGTCTGGCCTGCCGTGAGCATGGTTTAAGGGTTTGTGGTCACTGTCGTTGTTATCGCCATCACTCTTACATGCAGCACTATTCACGTGGCATCTGACTGGGTTCTATGCACGTGAGGCCATGTCTGACTCAGGGCCACAACTTCTAAAGTCATTCTTTTTTTCTTTTTTTAGATTCCTTTTTTTTTTTTTTTTTTTTTTTAAGTACTCTCCACATCAAAAGGGGGGCTCAAACTCACGACCCGGAGATCAAGGTTTGCATGCTCTTCTGACTGAGCCAGCCAGGGCTCCCTAAGGTCATTCTAGTGACCCCTGTCATCCCCCTGCCGTGTCAAATGCTCCCTCTGCAGGACAATACTTCAGACATGGCCTGAGCCCCAGACCACAGTTCCTACCATTGCTTTCAAGGTCTGGTGGTTTAGTGAGGTGTGTTGGTGGCCCTTTAAGAGGCGATAGCTGGCTTCCGGTTGCCATAGAGACAGCTGAACACAGATCGGGTAGCAGAAAGCAGGATGTCCTCCAAACATCAATCCACAGGTGGGAAGAGGGCTGGCAGGACTAGAAGCTGAAGGGGCATCTTCTCCCTCACAATCCTCCTTGGGGTGGCCTTGGAGGATTCTGCTTTGAGGACCCCTGTCCCATGCCTGTCCTTCTCCCCAAGAATGCCATCTCAGCCTTTCCTCTGTCCCTAGGCCCCAGAGCCAAGGACCACCAGCCCTCAGCCCGCGAGAGTTCGCCACCCCTAGAGGCCAATGCCGAAGCCATCCACTTCCTCAACAACCTCCGTGAGCCTGGACAGTGCAGGGGGCGGGGGGGGGGGGCGGCAGGAAGAGAGAAGACACAGCCCTGGCCCACGGTTCTCTCAGCCTTGATTGGCCTGAGACTCAGAAAGCAACGGGGGGGGGGGGGGACCTATTTGTCAATAACCATCAAGGAAGGACCCCAAGGACATGGGGACTTGGGGGGGGGAGGGGTCTTCATCCGCTGGCTGCAGAGGCCAAGGGAACGAGGCAGGAGCTGCCTGAGACACGTGGGATGAGGAGAGGGTCAGAGAGTCGGGCGGGGGGGGGGGGCTGGGGCTTTATCTGCCCCCATGGGACCCTCACCCCCAGAGCAGGAGGAGCTGCAGATGCTGCTGTTCTCCGAGACCCTGGCCATGGTCTCAGACACGGGGGAGCCTGAGGGAGAGCTGACCATCGAAGTGCAGAGAGGGAAATACAAAGACGAATTTGGCGTTATGTCGCACTGCCTCCTCGTGCACGCCTTTAGCCAGGGCTTCGTGGACAAAATGCTCTGCGGAATCTCCCTCCTGGGTAGAGCTCTTGCTGCCTGACTGGCTTCACCTCCATCCTTCCTCCCACCCCTCCCCCCATGCCTAGGACCTTTGCTCAGGACCAACCCTCCACTTCACCTTGGGAGTAGAATGAGGCAAAGAGGAGTATGGGAGGTGGGGGTGACGGGGAGATTCATCACAGCCACAGACTTAAGACAAGAGCACCACCTAGTTTTTCCCACTGTCACACTGCACCTGAGTCCTCCAGCCTGGGCCACCACCCTGCCTCCCTGCAATCTCCAGTCCTGTCCCCGGTGATGGCGACGTTCTCCTCCTACCCCAGGCTATCTTTCGTGGGACCTGCATATCATAGAACAACATACCCAGGAGTTTATCAAGGTACCTCCTGGGGCCCCCAGCTTTGGTTCCAAACCAGGTGTCAGAATAGAGACCCTGGGAGAGAGGGAGGGAAGAAGTGGGGGGGGGTGCTCAGTGGAATGTTACCCCAACTGTCCCCGAGTTACCCTGCAATCCCCACCACACACAACCTGGAAGCCAATCTATCGGGGGCAGCAGGTGGCTTCTCATGACCTTCTCCTAATACAAAACCTTGGAAGCCCAGCATCTTCCGGGGGGCCACGCGGGCTGGCCTTTCCCAGAGTCTGGCCTTTCCCAAGGGCCTGTCACTACCTCGCCTCCAAATTCTCCTGCTCTGTGCCTCCCACACCCTGCCCCGGCCACCTCGCTGACTCCTGGAACATGAACCATTTTACACATTGGAAACCTACTCATGCCTAAGAACCTTCCCACAGAAACCATTCCCATCTTTTAAAACCCATATTCTAAAGTGCATATGCTTTTGAACTTCGAATTACACCATAACACGCCTTCTGTTCTTTTTTGTTAAAGTTTTAAAAAATGTTTATTTATTTATCCTTGAGAGAGAGAAAACACAAATGGGGGAGGGTCAGAGAGAGGGGGAGACACAGAATCCGAAGCAGGCTCCAGGCTCTGAGCTGTCAGCACAGAGCCTGACTGGGGGCTCAGACTCACCAACCACAAGATCGTGATCTGAGCCAGTCAGACGCTTAACTGACTGAGCCACCCAGGGACCCCTGCCTTCTGCTCTTGAACTTTACTACATATGGAAGATTTTCTATCCAAACTTTCCTCAGTTTTGTCGTTTATAAAGGAGAACGGGCCAGGTGGCTTCTGGGGGGGTCCTGTTCGTGTACAGTCGGGTGAGCTCCCGATTCCCCTCTCTGTGCTCTGGCCCTTAGTTGCACATCCTCCCCATGGAGAGGAAGATGAGTCTGGTGAGGCAGGATGACCAGCTGGTCATGACCAGAAGTGTCAAGGAGGGTGAGGTAAGGGTGAGAGACAGGTGGGAGCCGTACCCCACGTCCTCTTGGAAGCCGAGAGAAGGGGCCAGATTGTGTCAGACCAGAAGCCTGGCATGGGGACTCAGCAAGGACCATATGCCCAATAACTGGCTTTCCCGTCCTCCTCACCCCTTCCCAGATCAACATCCCTGACCCGGATTTTTCCTGAACAGGAAGTGAAGACCGAAGTGACTTTTTTCCCCTGGAGCTCAACTGTGGGCTTCGTCTCCGAGGCTGCCAACCTGCTGTTGCTGAGGGTGATGGCTTGGCGTCAGCTGGTGCCCAGCGACGCCCGTTTCCTGGCCTTGGACACAGAGGGCAAACTCTGCTATTCCACTTATGTAAGGGGTCTCCCTGGAGGGGGGGAGGGGGACTTGGCCTGGGGGAAACCAGAAGGGGCACAGAGATCGCTGAGGTGGGAGAAAAGCCAGCTTGGGGGTGAAAGAAGGAGTGGGCTGGGGCCATGGAGGTGGGACTTCCGGGGCAGAGCCCCAGCAAGACCGCCTTCGTTAGAAGATCACGTTTGACACAGGTGGAGTGGATAAGAGGCACCGAAGCTGTGCGCGGTTGAGAGAAGCAATGCTTTTTGCACCACGGTCAGTCCAGGAAAAGTAAATATAGTGGAGGGCTGCTTTTAGAGACGCATTTTTTAAATATCAGGAAATACACCATTTCCAACGGCACTTAAATGCTCTTTTATTGTGTCTCAGACGGGAAGGGTGTTTTTTCTCTTTTATTGTGGCTAAAACTAATCAACACACCTAGGACTTCCTGCAACGGGAGATTTTAAAGATGTGCCTCTCAACACACATTTTGGGGGCCGCCTGGGTGACTCGGTTAAGTGTCCGGCTCTTGATTTCAGCTCAGGTCATGATTTCATGGTTCGTGGGCTGGAGCCCCGAGTGGGGCTCTGCCCTGACAGTGCAGAGCCTGCTTAAGATTCTCTCTCTCTCTCTCTCTCTCTCTATCAAAATAAGTAAATAAACAGTTTTTAAAAATAAAAACACAAACACACATTTTTGAGGCTGATTTGACCAGCTTTGTAAAGGACGTTCTAGTCTTTTCTATCACAAACAACAAACAGCAATGTGTCTGGCACAAACAGGCACACCTCACGTCCCCCCATCTTCTTTGAAACACACGTTTTATGCTAGCACTTTTTCCCCATGGCCACAGCCAGTACAGGGGTTTAAGTTTTAGCTACAACAGGGCAGTCTGCCTGCAGCATGGGCCCAAGGCGGCCACAGACCTCAATCTAGCCCCCTCCTCAGAGCATCACCGGCCCCTCCCTCAAATTGCCCAGCGTCCCTCACTCCCCGCCCCACATGCTCCCACCTAATCGGTTGAGCCTCATCCCTGTAACTGACTCGGCCAACTAGAAGCCCTTGGTCATCCAGATGATACAGGTAGGGTTGGGGCACAAGCAGCATGGAACTGGATCCCTAGGAGGGGGTCTCCACTTAACTCGGGGGTGCATCTCAAATCCTGTGGTGCCTGAGGGTCTGGACAGTCAAGGGTTGCTAATCACTGACAAGAAATGAAGCGGCAAAGTGAAGAGGGCCAGGGTGAGATGTGGGGAGACCCTGTTGGGTATCCACCTCGCTTCCCTCCATCTTGGCTGCTGCCAGCAAGCCCTGGGCATCCAGACGATCCAGGTGGGCCACCAGGAGGTGGATGTGTTCATCGTGGAGCAGACTGTCCACTCCGATAAAGGCATCCCTGGTTCCTGCCAGTTCTACCTGCTCTCTGATGGGTGAGCTTCTGACAGTGGGGCCCAGGGGGCAGTGTTGAGCACAAGCATGGGTGCTCCATCTTGGGGGCCGGCTTTATCCCCACCATTCGCTCTCCCTTCACATATTTACCATTCTCCTGATGCCTGCCGTGCCTCCCGAGCCCTCACCAAAGAGCTCTGAACAGCTGAGGAGGTCACTGCTGACCCCACAAGGCCTAAGGCATAGTAGCTAAAGCGGCTGCCACGGGTGGTGGGTGTGATACTGAAGAACACCAAGGTTTGAACAACTTGATACCCGATAGGATAGAATCAAAGTGCTGGGGAAAGCATCCTGGCGCCCTCACTGCCAAGCTGGCACCAGCGCGGCCCAGGCACCAAATCAGAAGAAAATTGGTGGGGAGGGGGGAAAGAATTTGTTTCTTGAAATTTCCAAAGAGGTATTGATATCATCATTTGTTACACTGGAAAAAAAGTAATCAGAACATTGCTGGCTTTCCTTATTTGATAACTTAGGGTGTTGTTTTTATTTTGAGCATCACATAGCCCGGAGGCTCATCATTTTTAGTGCTAAAGGTCTCATGCCAGACCTGGCACACCAGCACGCGGCAAAAAGGGCATGAACGGGAAAAGCAGGGGCCATCATCTGGGGATCTAGAAATGAACACAACCCTGGAACTCAAGCAGGGTGTTGGGGACCAGTGAAGGGAGACCCCCAGGACGGCTCTCAAGGGAGTGGGCTGGTCTGGGAAGCCCCCCACTCATGTCTGTGTTGTACCCCAGGCACCTGGCCAAGAGGATCCAGGTGGGTTCCCCTGGGTGCTGCATGATCACCAAGATGCCTGTTTTGAGGGACAAGGGTGAGTGAAGCCTCTGGCCGGTGGAAGAGTGAAGGAGAGGTGGGAACACCTGGGGCCTTCCAGGGTGCAGGGGCTGGACTGAGTGTGGGATCAGCACCTGAAATCAGATGGAGAAGTTTTGCCCTCTAGCCCCTGACCCCAAGGCAATTAGGGGAGGATCATTTTGCAGGGAACTCCTTCTGGCAACTCTGGCCAGGTGAGCAGAACCCTGGGCTTTTCCCCGAGCCTGCCATTTGGGTGTTCTTGGGCATCCCTCTGTACGTGGGGAAGGTTCCGGGGCTGGGGGTGTGCAGCCTTCCTCCCTCCCCACCCAGATGAGATCGAGCCTGCCCCGGTGTTTGAGAAGAAGCCCCTGGTGTGGGAGGAGGATATGGAGCTCTACTCGAGATTCCTGGGCCGGAAGGTGAGAGAGGCTGCGGTCAGCCTGGGGTCCCCGTTCCTCTCCCCCCTCACCCAGCATAAACCCCACCATTACTGATGTCCCTCGGTGCCGGCTGGAAACGCACACCCCGAGGGAGCGAAGGGAGGGGCGCTGGGTCCGCGGGTCGCGCTCACGCTCGGCCCCCCGCCAGGAGGAGCTGCGTGTCAGCCACAACAGCTACCTGCGGCAGCACCCCGAGGCCCAGGCGCTCATCTCGGACTTCCTGCTCTTCCTGCTTCTGCGCCGGCCGGCCGACGTGGTCACCTTCGCCGCCGAGTACTTTGGGCCGTTCGCGAAGCGCAACCCGCCGACCCCCGCCTTGCGCTCCTCCAGCCGGCCCAGCCCCTTCCGCTCGCTGGACCCGGAGCGCCCCACCGACTAGGGCTGGCCCGGCGCCGCGTGCGGGGACGCGCAGGGAGCGGGGCATCCCTGTCCCCCGAGGGGATCCAGAGGGACTCACTCCGGAAGCGCGCCTTTTGGACTGCGGTTTGGGGGGGAAATAAACGGGGCGCCTCCGCGGTTCCGCTGTGAGCGCCGGAACCTTCCCTGGCCAGACTATTGTGTTTTGGCTAAAAACAGGAACTGTTCACAGTTTGTCCGCGAATTTCAGTCTTTTTCCGAGAGGCTATGATCAATATCCCTGTTTTACAGAGAAGAAAATAAAGGCGCAGAAAGGTTAAGTAACTCCTAGAGTTAGTACGTAGGAAGCAGGATTCGAACCTGGACGTCGGGAGCCAAAACCCACACCCTTAGTCACCGGGTTAGTGGGGATAAAGGGGCGGGGCTTCCTGGCCCTCAGAATCTTTCTGGATGTCACTAAGCATAAACCAAACTGCCCTCCTCCCCACCCCCTCAACCAAGAAAAATGCAGGCGGGGGGGGGGGGGCGGTTAACCTGGATCACCACTGGCCCTCGCTCATCACCTCTGAAGCCTCCCAAAACCCACTGGCCGCCAGCTCTCGCACTCCGCCTCTTTTTCCGCTGACACACAGGAACCCCCAAACTGTGTGCAGGGTCCCCCGTTACCGACTCTCTGAGAAAAAGGATAGGCCGGCGATCATCGACTCCTTTAGGCCCCTTGCGCAATGTCGGTCTGGCCAATGGCTCGTTCCTGCCCAGGGCTGGGCGCGGCTCCTTAGCAAATGTTAGGCAAGCTTCTCACGGGCAGCTGGTAATGGGGGTGCAGGCTCCATCTGTCCATCTATTCACTCGTGGGCCTGCCTCTTCCAGACGAGGGAGCCCGGAGAAGCTCTGTACTATGGTGAGTATGGCCGTGACCCAGGACTCAGGGAAGCGAGGCTTCATGGAGAACAATCACTGGGAAGAATTTCTAAAAATATCTTTTATTGCCCCCATCCCTTATTTCAAAAGAAATACATGTTCACTAGAGAAAACTGGGAAAAGCATGACAAACCAATAGAAGAAAATGAATTCACCCCAGTTTCTCAACCTAGAGGCAGTCACTCTTAACATTCTGGCAAATACCCTCTTCACTCATTTTTCTATGCATAAAAGTGGCCAGTGTTTGTTCACCATTTACTCTGACAAGCAGCTTTTTGTTTGGTTACTGATTTAACACGATCTTTTTTTTTTTTTTAATTATTGCAATATAGTTGCAATACAGTGTTAATTAGCGACACATCAAGCACTTTTTTTTTTTTTAAGTGATCTCTATACCCAACGTGGGGCTCGAACTCACAACCCCAAGATCAAAATCTCATGCTCTTCTGACTGAGCCAGCCAGGAGCCCCCATGTCAAGCACTTATATAGAATGTTTGATCTGGTCTTTACAACTTCATGGGACTTTTTTTCTTTTTTAACAAAAATGAAATCATACAGCAATAAGTGCCCATTGACTGATAATTACATTCTTAATTATATTTTTTACAAGTTTAAAACATGACAGATAAAGCTGGAAACTTCTGACCCCAATCTCCTTGTGTTTTGTAACTTTTTTCCTGCATTATAAGTGGCTTTATATTTTGAAAAGAGTTCCATGGCATTACACAGTCATCTATTTTTTTAATGTTTAAAATTTTTGAAGGGGAGAGAGACAGGGTGTGAGCAGGGGAAGGGCAGAGAGAGAAGAAGACACAGAATCCAAAGCAGGTTCCAGGCTCTGAGCTGTCCGCAAAGAACCGGATGCGGGGCTCAAACTCATGAGCCCTGAGATCATGACCTGAACCGAAGTCGGTCGCTTAAATGACTGAGCCACCCAGGTGCCCCAGCATGGTCATCTATTTTTGATGCCTCTACCATAATTTGACCAACCTCCCCCTGCCCCCGGGCCCCCCACAGCCTGCTTTTGAGTTTTGTTTTCAGGGTTTGGGAGGGGCTACTACAATCACCGTTGCACTGAACATCTCTGTAGTTAAATCTTTGCATCAATCAACAATCCTGAAGGATACATGCGCTGTGCTTGTTGAATTCATCTTAAGGTTGGTTGGTTTGATTATTTGTTTTAACATTCCCAAATTCTACACGTGTAGGATTTTTATTAAGGATTTTTATTAAAGCATTCCAGGCAGAGAAAAAGACATGAGTGAAGAGTTAAAGTAGAAATGTGTAATGCGTGTTTATGGTCTAGAGCAGCATTGTGTGACAGAACTTTCCGCAGTGATGGAAATGTTCTGTATCTGTGATGTCCGTTGTGGTAGCCACTAGGCATATGTGGCCGTGGAGTACTAGAAATGTGACTAATATGACTGAGGAACTGGAGTTTTACCTTAAGTTTGTTACTATTATTTTTTATTTTAAGTAGGCTCCATGCCCCAACATGGGGCTTGAACTCACGCCCCTGAGATTAAGAGTTGCATGCTCTACTGACTGAGCCGGCCAGGCGCCCCTACTTTAATTTTAATTTCAATTTAGCCACGTGTGGCTCGTGGCTACCATATTGGACAGCAACAGCTCTGGAGGGTAAGATCTCTTCATTCAACCAGGTACTAAGCTCAGCAATCCTGGTCCCTTCCACGTGCCAGGATTGTTCTGGGCAGTGGGAAATCAGCAACGACAAGACAAAGTCACTGTCCTCATGATGCTTACAGGTTGCATGGGGAGATAGGTAACAAACACAAGAAGTAATTTCATATGTGCAATTCCGGACATTTATGAAAAAAAATAGGGGCACCTGGGTCGCTCAGTCAGTTGAGCGTCCAACTCTGGATTTCTGCTCTGGTCATAATCTCACAGTTGGTGAGATTGAGCCCCACGTCCAGCTCCACGCTGACAGTGCAGAGCCTGCTTGGGATTCTCTCTCTCCCTCTCTGCTCCTCCCTGCCCCATCAAAATAAGTGAATCAATGTTTTAAAAAGAGCATATTTTTAAAAATAATAATAAAGCCAAGTCGTGGGGAGAAAGTGACTCAAGGTTGGAGGAACGGGGGCTGAGACTTCAGGGAGGGCCTTCCTGACGTCTCACTTGAGCTGGAACCTGAAGGAATGACAAGGGATCAGACCTGTGAAGACTTGTGGGAAAAGCATCGTGGGCAGACAGAGCAGCAAATGCAAGGGCCCTTGAGCACAGCATGCTGCAGTCAGAAGGCCAGGACGGCTGGAACACAATATGGCAGGAGAGGCTGGGGTTCCAGAGTGCTCAGTCATGGTGACATAGGCACGGCTGGGTCGACAAGGGCCCCCCACACCCCAGGCCCTGGCAAGTTCACTTCATCTGTAGAGAACTGAAACTGAGGTCGCTCAGTGCACGCAGAACATTCCCACAGAGATCTTCAGAGTCCCCTCCGGTCCTTGATGCTCTGCGGCAGCAGGGGAGGGGGAGGGTCAGCGACATCTGACCCACAGAGATCCTTCCTCTGCTGAGCTCCCTGTATCAGGCAACTTACAAAGAAGCCCACCTCTCCCCTGCCTGCTCTGTGACATCCATTTCAAAACGGGTCTGCTTTTAGATCTTATCATTTGTCCCCTGAACTTCTATGACCCCTTTCTCTTGCTCCATAATACCAAGACATATGTGTCTCTGAACAAAGAAAAAACAAACATTGAGCACTTCTGAAGCAACAAGCACTTGACTAGGATCTGGGGACGCTATGGGAGGATTAGGGCCAGGCCCTACCTGCATGACACACAGCCTAGAAGAGAAGAGACATCAGTCAGGATCCCATAGATGAACGTGTGAATGCGGACCATAGAAGGTGCTAAGAAGGAAATGTATACATGCAGCAGGGGAACGTTTCATGTGCACCTGACCTGGTAAAGGGAGCCCAGGGAGGCAGAGGGAAATGAATAGTGATAATAGTAAGAACAAGTACTATATAGCGCTTTTTATTCTAATCCCTCTCCACACGGTAATTCTTGTGATTCTCACAGCACCCCTGTGAGGTAGGTTCTATCATTGTACCCATTTTACAGAAGAGGGAAAGGTTAAAGCCAAGACCATGCAGCTGGCCAGTGGAAGAGCCAACATTTGGACCCAGGGGGTTGGCTCGAGTCCATGTATAAATTCACTCTGATAAACAGATCAGATGTGGCTCTCTGGAAACAGATCCCAGAACAGAGAAGAGGCACCTTCTTGCTTTAGAAACTCCCCAAATAGGCTTGAACCGTGCACTGTCTCTCTCCTTTCCCAGGCATCCAGAAGCTGCGCGTTCCCTCCCGCACTATCCCTGACAGCAGCCTCACTGCTGAGTTGCCTGAGTACGTGGGAAAGGCATTGTGCTGAGGGAGCACACAGCCTGGTCCTGGAGAAATCAAAGAAGGCTTCCTGGAAGAGGTCACACCACAGCTGAGTCCTGGAGGACAAAAGGCTGTTTGCCAGGCAAAGGTGTGGAGGATGTTTGAGGATAGGCAGCGTCCTGGAGGTGAGAGGGAGGGAGGATTGAATGAGCCTCTGCAGGGGGTTCAGGATGAGACGGTGAAGGGTCTGGGAACCCAACAAAAACACTGTCTGCTGTCCAGGAAACTGAGAGACCCTGGAAGTGGGTTAAGCAAATGCCTGCATGCCTGCCCGTTTCCATGTTTTCTTTCCTCCCACCAGAAGCCGTAGGGAGCAGATAAACTAAGACCATGCTACAGATAGATGGAGCCCTGTAAGAAAAATCTTGGGGCGCCTGAGTGGCTCAGTGTGTTAAGCTCAGGTTTTAAACTAAGGTCTTTTGGCTCAGGTCATGATCTCCTGGTTCGTGGGTTCAGGCCCCACGTCGGGCTCTGTGCTGACAGCTTGGAGCCTGGAGCCTGCTTCGCATTCTGTGTCTCCCTCTCTCTGCCCCTTCCCCCACCCCTCAAAAATAAACAAACATTTAAAAAATTAAAAAAAAAAAAAAAAAAAGGAAAGTCTTACATTTTAACATTTGATGATAGAATATAACCCCAGGGCTGGTAATGTCTTTGGAAGGTGTAGCTATGGCCTTCCGAATCTCTGTCATGTGCCTCCTTTCCTTTGGTTAAATCTGCTGTTCCCCCAACACCAGCATTCATGATAAAACCTGTTCTTGTTCAGTTTGATGGTTTTCTCATTTTGTTTTATGATATAGTGCATGGAATTGTCCTCTGTTAATCATCACAAATGTCCCATGTTTGAGTCCCACTGCATCCAAAGGCTTTGGTGGGCAAGACTGAGAATCAAACCATCACAGGCAGCAATATTTGTAGCATTATTTGTAGCAAATGCTCCAAAAGAAGCATTTGGAGTTCCAAAGAACTGAGAGTAACCAATGCCATGTTGGAACCCAGTTTACAAAAGCAACTAACTAGAGTTCTCAGTGCATTTCTTGGGCTTCACAAAAACTCTAAAGGGTAAGTACTTTTATTATCCCCCCCTCTCCAGGCGAGGAAACTGAGGGCCTAAGAAACTTGCCTAAGTCACAGAGCTAGTAAGTAATGCAAACGCAGGCCATTTGATTCCAGATGCTCTGGTGGATTTTTTTTTTTAATCCATTTTATTGAAGTATAATATTCATTCACTAAGCCCCATCCTTTTCCTCTATTTTAAAAACTTAGATCATTGCATATTCACATGTAGCTGTAGGAAATAATTCAGAGAGATCTTATGGATACTCTACCCACTTTCCCCCAGTGGTAACAGCTTGCAAAAATTCTTACACAATGTTACAACCAGGAATTTCTTCCCACTTTTTTTTTTGGGGGGGGTACCAAAATATACATAAAATTTACCCTTTTAACCATTTTTAGGTGTACAATTCAGTGACGTTAAGTATATTCACACTGTTGTGTAACCATCACCACCATCCATTTCCGGAACATTTAATCACCATAGACAAAACTCTGTACCCAATGAACAATAATAACTTCCCTTTTCCCCTTCCCCTAGCTCCTGGAAACTATCATTCTACTTTTTGTTTCTATAAATGTGTCTATTCTGAGTAACTCATATAAGTGGAATCCTACAATATTTGTCCCTTTGGGTCTGACTGACTTCACTTAGCATGATGTTTTCAAGCCTCATCCATATTATAGCTTGTACCAGAATTTCATTCCTTTTTAAGGCTGAATAATATTCCATTGTGTGGATATGTCATATTTTGTTTATTCATCTGTTGATGGGCATTTGGGCTATTGCTGCCTTTTGACTATTGTGGAAAATGTTGCTATGAACGTTTGCCAAATAGCTGTTTAAACCTGTGCTTTCAATACAACCAAGATATTGACATTGACACAATCCACTGATCTTTGTCAGATTTCCTGTTTTGTTTTTACTCATTTTTACTCATTTGTGCATGTGTGTGTGTGTGTGGTTAAGTTCTATACAATTTTATACGTGTGTGGGTTTGTATAACCACCACCAAGGTCACGATACTTGAACACTCCCACCATCGAAAGTATCCTTCAAATTACCCTTCCATAATCACATCCACTTCCCTCTCTACCCTCCACCACACCCACTGGTGGCCCCTAATCTGACATTCACTTCCAAAACTCTTATTGCAAAACTGGTTTATAAATGGAACAATACAGTATGTAACCTTTTGAGATAGACCTCTTTCACTGATTTGATTTCCTGGAAATCCATCCAAGTAATCGTATCAGTAGTTTGTTTCTTTTATTGTTAAATTGTAATCCACGGTTTGTCCTGAAGTTAGTTTAATTATTCTCCTGTTGAAGGACATCTGGGCTAATTCTAGTTTCTGACTATTACAAATAAAGCTACAATTCATATGCCAGTTTTTGTATGAACATAAGTTTTAGTTTTGCTGGGAAAAATGCCCAAGAGTATATTCTATCCTATAGATATACCATAGTTTGGTCAACCATTCACCTGTTGAAGAACAATGTGGGTTACTTCCAGTTTGGGCTATTATAAATAAAGCTGCTATAAAAATTTGTGTGCAGATTTAAGTGTGAACATAAATCATATATCTGGGGAAAACCGTCCAGCGTCCAGGAGTGCAATTGCTAGATCATATGACAGTTATATCTTTAGTTTTTTTTAAGTTTATTTATTTTTGAGAGAGAGAGAGAGAGAGAGAGAGAGAATCCTAAGCAAGCTCCATGCTGTCAGTGCAGAACCCGTCATGGGACTCGAACTCACCAACCGTGAGATCTTGACCTGAGCCGAGATCAAGAGTCAGACACTTAACCAACTGAGTCACCTAGGCACCCCACATCTTTAGTTTTTTAAGAGAGTCCCAAACTACTTCCAGAGTGGCTGTACCATTTTACATTCCAGCCAGAAATCTATAAGTGATATAGTTTTTCCACATCCTTGGCAATATTTGGTGTTGTGATTTTTTATTTTAACCACTCTGATAGGAGCATAGCGATATCTCATTATGATTCTAATTTGCCTTTCCCTAATGGCTAATGATGCTGAACATCTTTCCATGGGTTTGTTTGCCATCTGTATATCCATCCTATTTGGTGAAATGTCTGTTCATGATTTTTGCCCATTTCTACTTGGATTGCTTGGCTTTTCACTGTTGAGATTTTTTTTAATGTTCATTTGTTTGTTTGTTTGTTTTGAAAGAGAGAGAGAGAGAGATAGAGAGAGAGAGAACAAGTGGGGAGGAACAGAGACAGAGAGGGAGAGAGAGAATCCCAGGCTCCACACTCTCAGCCCAGAGCTCAACATGGAGCTTGATCTCACAAATTGTGAGATCATGACCTGAGCAGAAATCAACAGTCAGACACTGAACCAACTGAGCCACCCAGATGGCCCTCACTATTGAGTTTTAAGAGATTTTTCTATTTCTAGATACTGGTCCTCTGTCAGATATGTGATTTGCAAATATTTTCTCTGAGTCTCTAGCTTGTCTTTTTATCCTCTTAAAAGGGTCCTTCCATGGAGCAAACATTGGTAATTTTGATGAGGTCTCATTTATCAATTTTTCCCTTTATGGGTCATGCTTTTGGTGTTGAGTCTAACAAGTCTTTGTCTCATCTTAGAGCCTGAAGATTTTCTCCTACTTTCTTTCTAAAAATTTTATAGTTTAATATTTACTTTTAAGTCTGTGGTCCATTTTGAGTGAATTGGGCTTCATGAAATCTTACCCTTCTCATGCAGGGTTTAGTATTCAGCAACTGCTCCAAATCCAAGGGGATCACTATGTGGATTTCTGGAGCCTTAGCTCAGTAGCTTCCCACTTGCTGATAACCTGTGTAGAAACTCTGCTCTTAACCGTTACACGATACTACCCTTCCGTAAGGTGGTGGTTGTGCACAGTACTGATTGCTCATTAACCAATTATATTCACTGAGTCCTAACTATAGGTAAAACCCTGCAAAAGATACAAAGAGGAAGATATGTGTTTTAGGGCTCTTCAAAGAAACAGAACCAATAGAAAATATAGATGGATAGATAGATGATAGACAGATAGATAGATAGATAGATAGATAATAAGGAATTGGCTCATGTGAGTATAGAGGCTGAGGAGTCCCAAGATCTATAAGCTGGAGACCCAAGAGAGCCGATGGTATATGTAATTCTGTTCTGAGTCTGAAGGACTGAGAAGGAGGAGAGCCAATGGTCTCAGTTCCTGTCCAAGCCAAGCCTGAAGGCAGGAGAAGACCAATATCCCAGTTCAAAGACAGAGAAAGCAAACTCTTCCTTACTCAGCCTTTTGTTCTGTTCAATTGGTTGGATGAGGCCCATGCTCATTAAGGAGAGAAATCTGCTTGACTCAGCCTATGGATTCCAAAAAGTTAATCTTCTCTGAAAATACCCCCAAGAACACACCCTGAAAGTTTGACCAAATATCCAGGCACCCTGTGGCCCTGTCAGGTTGGCACATAAAATTAACCATTACAATATCCTACCCCAGCCCCAACCCCAGCCATCCCCACATGAGCCCAAGGTAGTGATTGGGAAACGTGAGATGGTGGTGATATCTTAAGCAATAGGATTGCACAGTGACAAACCTGACGTTGCTCTCTCCCGTATGACCTATCAGTCGCCCTTCTTACCGCACCCCCACTTCTCCAGCTCCTCCAAACTCCCCAATCCACGAGCAGCCAGGAAATTGGATGCCAATGCCCCCATCCGACTCCCAAGCTTTGGTTAACGTGTTTGACTCAACGTGGCGATATCCTGGTTCAGGTTTGGGCCTGAGAACTTGCACCCGTTTTCTCCGGATCCTGAGGTTTCAGACTTTGGAGTTGGAAACCCCAAAGATTGGTCTTGAATCTTCTTGGCAGAAAAGGAAGACCACAAGATAGAAGGCAGCAGTGGGCATGGAAGAAGGGCCTAAGGGAGGTAAGTGGTGGTGTAGGCACAGGGACTGGCAAGGAGAAGTGATCAGGAGCTGGAAAAATCTTGCCCACCACTCACCCAGAGGTTACAGACTCATAACCCTCAAGCGGAAGCTACCCTGAAGGAATATTTTGTTTAGATTACACAATATTTTCCACTTTTTGAGCCCAGGATTCAAAAAGCCTATGTTGTGTAAAAGTCCAAATTGTCCAGCATCCTTGACAAATCAGAAGATATGGTGACACTGGCTGGACACACATCCCAGATGACAATTGGCTAGAAGTCTGTAGGCACTGCCCTCTTCAGACAGAGCATATGACCTTCGTTTTACTAGTCTCCACCACTCCCTACTGATCCCTCCCAGCATTGAGGCTCAGTGTCGTTTGTCATCCGACACCATTTTTCTTACCCCCGTGTCTCATGGTTTGTCTTACCTGCCTGGCCTCCTTGGACACCTAACGTTTTGACTTCTTAGCTAGTCTGAGCCTTTCATTTTACAGAAGAAACGAGCTCAGAGAAAGGGAAGGGTCTGGTGACCATCTCAGTGAATCGGTGGCAGACTCAGGTCCAGAATTTCTGGTGCCCCTTTCTTCCAAGGCTCTCCTTGGCCTGAATCATCAACGCATGTCCCTGTGACAGAAGACCTCAAGGTCCTCTCCTCTGAGGCATTCAATGGGAAACAGAAGCCTGGGTGGTCATCGGGACTTTCGTGGCTGGGGACTCCAGACTGAAGAAAAGGGCCTGACTGCTTGTGTCTGGGCTGGGGGGTGGTTGGAGAAGGCAGTCTTGTGATCTGGATGTGAATGCCCACAGAGCAGGAAATGTCCTGAAATTAGAGCTAACTGGGGAGGCACAGAATTCAGGGTGCCTGGAAGGGGGCCAAAAGTGTTGTGGGCCTCGGGCCAGGAGGAGAACGAAAGTTCCTGCATTTTGGCCTAGACTCTTCCGCCACAGCTGGCCACTTCTGCCTTTGGAACGTGTTTCACAATGCCTCCTGTGTGTGAGGACAGCCTAGATCAGCTGAGGATGGAGAGGAGGGCGTGGGCTTACATAGTGACACGCACCGGCACTCAGAGAGGAGGCATGAGTTGAGTATAGGCTCAGCATCCCATTCACGCGTGGAGAGTGCCTGCGCCTGCCGTCCTCATGACAGGTGAGTAGCCCCCTCTGGGCTCAGAGGCTCCAAAGGGGGTTGGGAGTAGGGAGAGTCAGGGAGGCAAAGGAAGCCCCTTATCCCCCATGGGTGTCCCGGTCTCGACCCAATTCCGGACCCCAGCCTGGGGTTGGGCTCTTCGCATCCCCACGGGCACAGCATCCCTTTTGTCTGTCCTTTGTGTGTTTGGAGTTCCTGGAGCTTACTTGGCAGACGGAGGAGGCAGGAGTGAGGGCAAGGGACATCCATATTAGCATCAGTATGCCCTCCTCAGAGCCCAGGGTCCTCCTCTGCATCTTCTGGGGCAAGAGAGATCTGGTTCGGGAACCAATGTGCTCACATGGGAGGAGAGTAATTCTGGAAGCTCTACTTCCCACGCATCTTCTGAAATGTTTGGTCGAGGGGTGGAGGTGATGGACCCACGCTGGGAGTCACTGTTCACTGGGCCTCAATTACTCCACTTTGCCAGAAGGACGTAGGGAAGGAGGACACATGGCTTTAGCCCTGGGCCACCAGAAAGAAGCCAACCACTCACCATGGCTCACTGGGGCCCTTTGCAGGTGACAGCAACCCTCAGAGTCTAAGCAGGAGCAGCTATGGCTCCATCTCCGGCCCACCCAGCTCAGAGCCACAGAAAGAGCCTCTCAGAGCAACCTACCTGAGCGAGAAGATCCTCATCCCGGACACAGAACCGGTGGGAGTGCTGGAAACTTCCTGGGGTCTTTCAGGATTGGCAGGATGCTATGGGATCCCACAGGCCGGGGCAAAGGGCTCTCCTGAAGACTGTGGGGAGCCCCTTCTAGCTCTGAGCAGCAGTGATTGACAGTGGACACTGTACCCTTTCTGTTTCTGTCCTTAGCTCTTAGCCGGGGGCCGGGGGCCGGGGGATCATTTTTTGTGTGTGTAAAAATTATCAAGCGGCTTTCTGAATGAATCCCAGCTTTCTTATGGAGAGAAAGGGGCTACGGTGAGTTCAGGTTGGAGCCTTGAGCGTTTGTTGCAGTACTTAAAGGAAAGGACCCGGAGGAGGGCAGGTGGGGAAGTGAAGGAGGCTCGAGGCTATCTTCTGGGATGCTGTCACCTCGCATTTCCAGAATCTTTAGCAGATTCTCAGGCTGCCAGGCCAAGCCTCCTAGGGGTGGGGAGACCCTAGGCTCAGTGGACAACAGAGAGGAGGGACCATGGTTTGAGGAGGACTGGGGAACGAGCAACAAGACCCGGCAGGCTTGGCCCGAGGAAAGAACCCCTTTGGGCTCTGAGGATCTGCTGAGTCAGGGCGAGCGTGAGGCAGGCTGCTGTTCAGGCGCCTGTGGGTTGCCGAATCTGACTGATGCAGAAAGTAAATCCACCATGACTCAGTAAATCCTGCTGCTTCCTCCCACCCCACGCCCTCCACTAACCCCCGGGGTGGCGGATCCAGCAATGGGGGCGTGGTGGGCAGGGCTGGCCAGCCCGGGCTGATGAGCCCAGAGGGGTTCGGCTGGGGGCTGGCCAAGGTCCGGAGCTACCACCCTTACACCCAAGACCTCCTCACTTCACTCCCACCCGCAGGGCACATTCAGCCTGAGGAAGCTGTGGGCCTTCACGGGGCCTGGCTTCCTCATGAGCATCGCTTTCCTGGACCCGGGAAACATCGAGTCAGATCTTCAGGCTGGTGCCGTGGCTGGATTCAAAGTGATTGAGTCGGGGCACCACAGGGAGGAGGGGTGACCAAGCTAAGTGGGAGGAGACCCCCCCCCCCAGCTTGCCACATCTCCCCAGAGTGGCCTACCTGACTGGTGTTTGGGGGAGCGGGTATTACGTTCAAATGGGCCAGAGAAGGGTCCCCAGGGCAGCCCTGCCAGAATGGGGGGTGTATGGGGGGGGGTGTGGGTCTTCTCACTTCACCTCCTCCACTCTGTCCCCAAGGAGCGTCCTTGGTTAGAGGGTACCAGCAGTCTGGACTTGTCAGACTACCCCCCCCCGCCCCCACCCCCAGACACACACACCAGGCTGAAGGCCTCTCCCTTCCTTCTCTCAGCTGCTGTGGGTGCTGCTGTGGGCCACGGTGCTGGGCTTGCTCTGCCAACGGCTCGCTGCCCGACTGGGTGTGGTGACAGGCAAGGACTTGGGCGAGGTCTGCCATCTCTACTACCATAAGGTGAGCCTGGTGGGCCTGGACAGGGAGCATCCACAGATCCCAAACCCCAAACAGCCATTTACAGCTTCTATGATCAAGTAAGTAAATCATCTCAAGTCGGGCCTCACAAGCCCATTGCATAGATGAGAAGACTGAGGCTCGAACGAATAGTACCCAGACTAAGAGGGCTGTTAGACATCATCTGCTCATTTTACAGGAGAGGAAATTGAAACCTGGGGAAGTGACCTGCCCAGGGTGCAAAATAGGTAGGCATTGGCTTGGGACGGTCACCGGCTGGGGTAGACACTGGGGACTTGGTCGTTGTCGGTGTCCAAGCAGGAAAACAGAGACCTGGCCACGAGATCTTTCAAAGGTATTCAATGCAGAGGTGTGGTCACAAAGGTGATGGAAGGACTGAAGGAACAAGGGAAGGAGGTATTCATCCAAGATCAGGAAGCTGCTGGGCAGCAGCCCAAGAGCCATCATTTGCTGTCTTCAGGAAGCTTGGCCGCTACTGTCAAAACAGCCACCAACGCTGGTGGAGCCAGGGAAGCCTGGTGCCCTTGATGGTGCCTGTGCCAGAAACACCACTAGAAGTAGGGGGAAAGAGTGATCCCTCCCTGCCTTTTAATCTCCCTTAATTGTTTCCTACAAAACCTAACTGGAGGCCAGCTGGCAAGGCCGACAAACATAGTTTGTGCCGGGTATGGAAAGGTCCGGGACATCAACAAATAACAATATCTGGCCCAGCCTTGATGCAGTGCTCCCTCCCCCCGCCCAGGCGCCCCGCACCCTCCTCTGGCTGACCATCGAGCTAGCCATCGTGGGCTCGGACATGCAGGAGGTCATCGGCACGGCTATCGCATTCAATCTGCTGTCAGCTGGACGGTACTGCCACCAGGGGCCCCAGCTCTTCAGTCCAGCACTGGGGACTTGTGCTCCTTCTTTCCCAGGCCTCGTCCTTCCCCCCGTCCCCCTCACCCCCAGTCCCCTCTGACTTTAGAGCTGTTGCTCAATTTGCCCGATGGGGAACAGGGACCCAGAAACGTAAAGTGATGTCAGTCACCACGCAGACTTCAGGACTGCAGCCCCGAGCTCCCTGCCATGCTGGTCCCCCACCAGTGCCTAGTGCCATTTTCCCGCCTCCAGCACACTCTCACCCCCCTCTGCCTTAGCTGCCTGGGGCCACTTGGGTCCCCGCTCCCAGGAGTCCAGATTCCACAGTGTCCTGCCTTGAGGCTGGGCTGACCCCGGCCACTCTGGTTTCAGAATCCCACTCTGGGGCGGCGTCCTCATCACCATCGTGGACACTTTCTTCTTCCTCTTCCTTGACAACTACGGTGGGTGTGCCCTTCAATCTCCCCAGGGACTGGGTTGGGGGAAGAAGTGAATGAAGAAACCAAGCTCCGCTGTACTGAGAGAAGGGCTCCCAGCTCCCTCACTCTGGCTGTGTGGCCCTGAGCAAGTTACTGAGACTTCTGTTTCTTCGCCTATAACGCGGGGACGATAATAGCACAGACCTCACCGGCTGTGGCGAGAACTCACTGAGGCAATATATACGTTAAGCACTTGGCACAGTGCCTGAAACTTGCTCAAGATAGTAGCCATTAATAATTGCTTCTGTTACAATTTTTGTCATTTTTCTCGCTCTTATTGTTCCCCTTTGCTTTCCCCCTAGGGTTGCGCAAGCTGGAAGCCTTTTTTGGATTCCTTATTACAGTTATGGCCTTGACCTTCGGCTATGAGGTGGGAAGCCAAAGCCTCCATACCCTCCACCAAGGCTGTTCCTCTGGGCTCCTCGAGAATTCCCCTAGCGGCCAGGGTCAGGGTGGATGGTGGGAATGGCTGCACGTGGCGTGGCTGGCCTAAGGAGGCTCCTCCCCACAGTACGTGGTGGCCCGTCCAGCCCAGGTAGCGCTCCTCCGGGACCTGCTCCTGCCCTCGTGCTCCGGCTGCGGCAGTCCTGAGCTGCTGCAGGCCGTGGGCATCGTTGGAGCCATCATCATGCCCCACAACATCTACCTGCACTCGGCCCTAGTCAAGGTGAGCAGAGGGAAGGGGAGGGATGTCTGCTCCCTTCAGCCACGCTCGGGTGGCCTCCAAACTTGGAGCCCCGCCCCTTTGGCTCCTGCCTTCCGGATTCAGGCGGGAAGGGAATCATTCTCTATGTATTCAGAATGTAGTAATAGAGCATCTACTATGTGTGGGAAAAGGGGGTCAATGATGAAAAGGCAGACAAGCCGTCTGCCTTTCTAGGGCTTGCATTTCTAGTCGGGGTGGGGGGGACAGATCATGAGCAAGTAAACAGATAAAGGAAAGAATTACGGGGGCCCTGGGTGCTCCGTTAAAAGTCTGACTCTTGATCTCCTCTGGGGTCGTGATGTCACGGTTTGTGAATTCCGGCCCCACCTCCGGCTCTGTCCTGACAGACCAGAGCCTGCTTGGGATTCTCTCTCCCTGTCCCTTGGCCTCCTCCCCCCCCCCCCACTTGTGGGCTTGCTCTCTCTCTCTCTCTCTCAGAAAAAAATAAATAAATAAAACTAAAAAATTTAAGAATTAAAAAAAAGGAAAATTATGGATTGTGAAAGGTGCTTTGAAGGAAACAAAACAGAGAAGTATGGCAGAGAAAGACTAAAGAGGGGCTCCTTTAGAAAAGGTAGTCGGGAAAGGCCTTGCTAAGGAGGTAATCTTTGAGACTTGAAGGATGGGAAGGAGGATCAGAGAAGAAGATATTCCAAGCAGAGGGAGTGGTAAGTGCAAAGGCCCTGGGGCGGAAATTAACTGGGCATGCAGGAAGGGTGTCAGCTGATCAAGGCCATGACCAAACTGCCATGGAGAGGGCTTTAGAAAGAACTGGGGTTTGGAGGGAACATCGGTAGATGTGTGAGGGTGGAGAATGTCGGGGTAGCTCTGAGGAACTTTGGCTTTTCTTTCCCCTCTGACCTTTGCAGTCTAGAGAGATAGACCGGTCTCGCCGGGCAGACATCCGAGAGGCCAACATGTACTTCCTGATTGAGGCCACCATCGCCCTGTCTGTCTCCTTCTTCATCAATCTCTTTGTTGTGGCAGTCTTTGGACAGGCCTTCTACCAGCAAACCAACCAGGCTGCGGTGAGAGACACCTCCCCACACAGCCAGGGCAGCCCCCCCCCCCCCAAGCCCTGCAGGCTTTGCTGGCGACTCCAGGCAATGCATCGAAGCCCCTGAGTGTCTGCACTTCCAGCACTGGTAGGGGAGGGAGTCTGCGATCTGGCCTTTGGCTGAGACCCCTTCCCCACTCTGCTGGAGAGTCACAGCTCTCCCCTGCCAGGGGGTAGGCTCTTAGAGAGTCAGACCCACCCCAGGGCCTGCAAGGCACAGACAATCAAAGGAGGAGACTGGGAGGGCGGGGCTGAGTCTTAGAGGACCCCACATCCCAGGTGCTCCCCAAAGGATGGACAGGATTTGTCCAGAAAACTGCAGGCAGGGCATTCTGGGAGTAGGCGCCTGCCTGAGCGTGAGCAGGGAGTTGGGAATTCTCTGAGTCCTCTCTCTTGACAATCTTTATTCATTCAGCAAATAGTTACTGAGGATTTGTTATGTTATCAGGCAGTGGGGGGTAGAGCAGTCAATGATACAAAGCTCCTCCCTGGCTCTCTGGGGTTTGGGACCTGTGCCTGTCTCCTCTCCGAGTGGGTCTCTCTCACGTGGCTCTAACAGCTGCTAGCCAGGGGTGGGGTGCTTACTGAAGGCTGAGCACTGCAGGGGACGACTGACCAAGTCTCCTGGGATTTGGGCACGGCCACTGCCTTGCTATGTGGCCTTGAAGACCAGGCCAGCCTCAGAGTTGTGGGAAGTGGGTCCCGTGTAAGGGAGAGGGGACCGTGGAGCAGCTGGACTCACTGCCAGCCAATTGTCTCTTTGTGGTAACGCCATTCCCTACACATGCAACAGAACCCTGGAAATTGGGTTCCCGTGTGAATTCTTCTCAATTTTAGATGTCGGCAACAAATTCACATTAAAGAGAAAAAACATCTGTTAATCAAGCAAAATATATCTGGCCGGATTCGGCCTGCGGGTCGCCAGTTTTCAACCCCTGGTCAAGACCTGGCAGTCTGATTTTCTGAGACTTCACATCTCCCTCCTACTGTCCCGGTGCCCACAGTTCGACGTCTGTGCCAACAGCAGCCTCCACGACTACGCCAAGATCTTCCCCAAGAACAACCTTACAGTGGAGGTGGACATTTACCAAGGAGTAAGCGACAGGTGGAGGCGGGCATGGAATGTAAGGATCCCGCAGGCTTCGTCGCCACGCCCACCAGGGGGCGGAGCCTGCTCCGGGGCGGTACCACGGCTCTAACCACACCCCTCCCTGCAGGGCGTGATCCTGGGCTGTCTCTTCGGCCCGGCTGCTCTCTACATCTGGGCGGTGGGCCTCCTAGCGGCCGGACAGAGCTCCACCATGACCGGCACCTACGCGGGACAGTTTGTGATGGAGGTGGTGGGGCCTGGGGAGAGGGCCGGGGAGTCCCAGGGGTCCGAGGTCAACAGGCACACCACTTGGGCTCGGATACCAGCCTCACTGATCCTTAAAGCAGCCCAGAGGTCACTATTATAAGCCCCGCTTTACACATGAGAAAACTGAAATGCGGAGAGGTGAAGCGACTGGCTCAAGGCAGCAGACCCAAAACTAGTAGACGCCTCCTCCCCAAAAGTTTAGTCTTAAGCATTAACCCGGGAGGGACCCCCCCCATTTCTCCTCATCCATTCTCTCCACCAACTAGGGTCAGAGCCTCCCCCATTTCAGAGATGGAAAAACAGAGTGTTCCCCCCGATGCCAGGTGGGCTGAGGGACCACAGAGGATCCCTCCCTTGGAATCCCTAGTCCTGCACCCACCACCAAAATGCCCACTCCACACCCCAGGGCTTCCTGAAGCTGCGCTGGTCACGCTTTGCCCGCGTGCTCCTCACTCGCTCCTGCGCCATCCTGCCCACCGTGCTCGTGGCAGTCTTCAGGGACCTGAAAGACCTGTCAGGGCTCAACGACCTGCTTAATGTGCTGCAGAGCCTGCTGGTGAGCCCTAGCCACTCCCCCACCCCCCTGCAGAGCTAAAGAGGAACCGCAGCAATCCTTCAGAGGGACCCTTCACACACCCCCTCCCTCCCAGTCCCCCCGCGCCTTCCCACTATTCCAAACACACGTTTGCTTGTAAGGCTCACATAATCCCCATAGACATCCCAGGGGTAGGAACCACCATTGTCCCCGTTGTGCAGATTGGAAAACGAATGTACACAGTTAAATGATCAGTGGCAGAGCTGAGATGCAAACTCAGACAGCCTGGGACCAGAGCCCCCAAATGCTTCTCCTGCTTTGGAGCCTCACAACTCTGGAACGCTCAGAGGTGGAGAAACCTCTGAGTGATTATGGATTAGGAGACTTGTCCAAGGGCACACAGACAGAGGATGAATGGAGCCCTGCTCCACTCCTCCCTTCCTTACTGTATTCTGAGGGCCATGACCCTCAGCCCCATCCTCCTGCTTCTCCCCAGCTTCCCTTTGCTGTGCTGCCTATCCTTACATTCACCAGCATGCCAGCCCTCATGCAGGAGTTTGCCAACGGCCGGTGAGTACTCCCCACCCCAAACACCATGCTTGCAATTCTCATTTGATCCTTACAACCACCTTGAAGTGGGAATTACCATTATCCATAAGCTCATACAGGTTAAGGAAGCTGTGCAGGCTCACACAGCTAGCAAGTGTAGGGCAATAGGGCTGGAATCTGGAATCTGGGGTCGGGGGCTGCTTCTAGACCCTGAGCTCCTCACTCTCACCTCAGACTCTGCTCTTGCCAGATCCTGCCAGTGTGGAGCCTGGAGGGCCCAGGAGACAGTAGTGGGCAAGGGGTCTGCTCCAGGCCCCACAGCCCAGAGAAGGTGGCTTTGTGTGTCCCCTCACTCTCCCCACCCCAGCTCCAGGCTGGCTTTGGGCAGTGGAGACAAGGAGGAGGAGATGGGGCCAGTCCTGAGCTTCCCTCCCTTCCCCCAGGCTGAGCAAGGCCATCACATCCTCCATCATGGCGCTGATCTGTGCCATCAACCTCTACTTCGTGATCATCTACCTGCCCAGCCTCCCCCACCCTGCCTACTTCGTCCTTGTAGCCCTGCTGGCTGCGGTTTATCTGGGCCTCACCACCTACCTGGTACTGTAGGGCCAGAGGGTGCCTTGGGGATGGGGGAGGCGAAGAAAGGGGGCAACAGATGGAAGGCATTGGGGGAACGGGATGCACAGGGAGGGGAGGCTTCCCAGAGGTCTTGTTCTCTCCCAGACTCATGGTCTCCCTTCCTCCAGGTCTGGACCTGTTTCCTTGCCCAAGGAGCCACCGTTCTGGCCCACAGCTCCCATCAACACTTCTTGTATGGGCTTCCTGAAGAGGAGGAGAAGGAGAGGATCTCTGGATGATCTCCCACACAGAGCCTGGCTTGGGCGTGGAATGAGTGGGGCAGACTGGCCTGCCCCGGGGTGTGTGTGTGTGTGGAGGCAACAAGATGGAGTGGGAGTTTTGGAGGCAGGCTAACCAGGCTTCCATAGAGACTTGCTGTTTCCCAGCTTGGACAAGTGATTAATCTCCAGTCTGTGTTCTCATCTGTAGAATGAGGACAACGCCAACCGTGTGATGGATGTAAAGCACTTTAACACAATGCCTGGCACGTGGGACTTAAAAATAATAGTAACTCCAAAAATATTTATTGTGGGCCTATAGGAGTGACCTGACAAACGGACCCATTTGGGGACGGGACACACGCATCAAACTGGCACTTACGATGGTCTGATTAGCTTGATGAATGCTCAATAAATGCTAGTCTACTTCTCATCCAAAGGCACAGGAAAGTAGAAACAGGGAAAGGACAAAATCCTTGGACCAGTAGAAGAGTCCTCCCCGCCCCCCACCCCATTCGAATGTCAGTTCCTAGAGTAGCTTCAAACTAACCCACTTTCCAGGCCGTAAAACCAAGGCGCAGACTTCTCTTCAGGCGCCAGGTCATGGAACCCAAGAGTCGTGCCTCCGAGGCCCAATTCATTTGCCATTTCCCCAGGGGACTGGGCGGCCGGGACTCCCACGCCGCGCACTTAACGCTCCCTGGGTGCTGACTCCCAGCTCCCCCTAGGGGCAGGGACGGTCCCGAGCGCCCTCACTCCCTCCCGGCCCAAGAGCTGGAGGCAAGCGCTCCGACTTCGCGCCCCGGGGCTTCGGAAGGTGGGGGGAGGCGGAGGTGGAGGGGAGCTGTGTGGGCGGGGAACCCCCTTGGCCGCTGGGAGCCGCCCGGCACCCCTTCGCCCGGTGCAAGGGTTGCACTTTACAGACGCTCCCTGGGCTGTTTCTAGGCTCCCCCAAGTCCCTCCTCCGGCCTCGTCGGGTCCCTCTGACCACTGCCCTGGAGCTGCGGAGAGGGGTGACCAGAAGGGGCCCCCAGGCCTTTGCCCTGGGGTGAGCCTGGAGCGGGCTTTGTGCCTGGAAGCACCCTCGATTGCCCAGGGATCCGGCGGGGCAAGCTCCGCGCTCAGGTTGAGGCGCTTGTTTATGAGAAGAATTTCCTCTTTCTTAAAAGGGCAACGATGCGAGTGGGGCCCTTAAGGAGTGACGGGATGGGACAGGTCTGGCCCAATCAGAGAAACGGTGGGAGAGGGTACCTGAGCTAGAAGGCCGCTGAGTCCCTCTCTGGGCTTGGTCCTGGAGAAGATGGGACCCGGGCTAGCGGAAGAGGAGGGTGGATGGGGGCAAGATAATGGAGAAAGGCGTCTTCCATACTCCTGCCCAGCGTCCTGGAAGTGTCCCCAGCTATACCTCTGCACACACTCTCCAATCAATTCACTAGGTATTAATTGGGTGTCATCCCTGCGCTAGACATGGGGGAGGGAAGCGAAGTCCCGAATTAAAGATGTCAGCCCTCCAAGAGTTCACACTCCAGTAGGGGGAGACAGCTAGGTAGATGATAACAAACCACTCTACAGTGGGGGGGGGGGGGGGGGGGGGACACGAAGTGCGTGTCAGGCACACCTGCAAAAGACAAAAAGGAGAGGCAAGGGCCAGAGAAGGTAACTCCTGGACAGGATTTATAAAGTTGAATGGGGGGGGGGGCAGCCAAGGAAGAATGAACTTGCCAGGAGTGAGGACAGGTGTGTGCGACCTTGGGGGGTGGGGTGTTCTTGGATCTTATGGAGCGGGGGGGGGGGGGGGGGGGGTGCTCCAGAAAAATGAGCAAGCTGGTCACCTGCATACTTATGCCTGGCATTGACAACTTGGGGGCAAGGAAAGCAGGAAGGGGAGGAAACCAAAGGGTCAGCTACAGGGCTACCCTGGGCCTGAGCAAGGTGTTAGCAATGAGGTCAGGCCAAGGTCAGTCATTTCTGGGCAGGGAGGTCCCTACAAAGGGCTTCCCTCCGCCCCCATAGTAGCTTTGGTCTTCCTAGGGGGAAGGAGGGGATGTTTCCTCAGCCCCTCAGGTGGGAAGGACCTGCGGTGGGCACCCTGCCTTTCTACACGGACCCCCTACTTCACTTGCCTGGGTTGGGCTCTTACCAACCCCATTTGGCAGTTGAAGAAGCCGAGGTGCTGAATAGAGAGGTCACTTGCCCACAGCTGCCAGAGAGAAACCCAGCTGAGTCCTGGTGTTTCTGGACCCACAGCGCCTATGATCTGATTCCTCCTGGGGTGCAAGGAGAAAAATAAATTGTGGATAAGATGACGTCCGCAGTTAAGGGATAGCAGCTGGGTGTGACACACACACACACACACACACACACACACACACACACACAAGGGAGGAAACCCAAAGAACCCACCAGACCCTGCACAATACTTCCACCGGCTCCTCTGTCCCCACAGACCCCCAAGACCCTGCGCTGCTGCAAGGGGCCTCCTGACTCGTTCACTGGCCACCACCCCTCCCTGCGGGGGAAGGAGCCTGACACTGCATCAGAGCCTGGGAAGGTCTCCCAGGGGAAGAGGCCTTGGACGGGGCTAATGTTAGGGATGGGAGGTGAGGGGAACAGGGACGGCGGTGGGCAGCGACCCTGCCCGGTGCCCTACCCCTTTCTTCAGCCACTCTGACTCTCAAGAGTTCAGCCGGCCAGCTTCCAGCCTTCAGAGAGGGAGAAACGAAAGGACAGGAAGGCGAGCCGCCCTGCTCAGGCCAGGGGGTCACTCAGTCCTCCACCACACATTTCCTTTTGGGGTCAGTGCAAGCCGGGATCCGGAGACGAAAGCTGACATCCCGCCCTGGGGCTCAGCCGAAGGGGAGGGGTCTCCGCTCGGTGGCCAGGATCCCACCTCTACCCTCGCCGGAAGGCTGGGTCTGGTCGCTTCGCTTCTCGGAGCTCAATGTCCTTATCTGTAAAGTGGGAGAGGAAGAGGGTCGTTCTGAGGAGTGAGCGAGACTAAGGGGCGCAGCCAGAGCAGGACGAAGCGCTAGCTACACGTTGGCTATTAGTATTAAATGCAACGATGGCGGCGGTGTGGGCGGCGAAAGGGAAGGAGGGGGGCCGTGGGGTCCAGCCCGGGACAGGGTGGTGGTGGTGGTGGTGGTGGTGGTGGTAGAGGTCGTGGTGGAGGGAGTCCCAGCCCGGGGCCACCTCCTGTCTCCCCTGGCGCGGGGCACACAGCTGGCGCGCCTCCGGGCCGGCGCCGCTCTACTGCCCGGCCTCCCCGGCGCGGGGCCTCTCCCCTCCCCGCCTCCCCCCTCCAACCTACCCCGCCCTGGGCCTGGAGGACGTGCGCCGTGCTCGCACCACGCGGCTGGACGGGACAGGACGCGCCCGCTCCGCCCCGCCACCGAGGCCCGCGGGGGAAGGAAGTGCTGAGGCGTGTTTGTCAAGGCTTGGCGTTATTATTATTTTTAAAATAGTGAACGCAAAATAGCAAGGACGAATGGAAAGAACTTCATAAACAGGAAACACACACACACACACACACACACACACACACACACACACAAACAACCGTAGACCTCACGGCGCAGAACACGGGAGTTTCCCTCGTGAAGAATCCGCGCGGAAACGCGGCTCCCGGCCAGCTGGTGTCTCTGTACACCCCAAATGAAACGGGTGTTTACAATCGTCCAGTTGGTGTCTGTGGACTCCCACGGTCAGAAGTTTGGCCCGCAGGGATTGAGCGCCCACTGTGTCCGGGCACCGCGTGAGCCCCCGCCCCAATAATCACAGAGTGTCCGGCGTGGAGAGTAGAGGAAGGGTCTAGGAAGGCCTCTTGGAGAAGGTGGCATTTCATCGAGGTCAGTGGGATTTGGCTCCAAGAAGGAGCTGGAAACTCTTCCAGGCAGAGGGAGCAGCGCAGTCGAGAGCCCTGAGGCACTTGGTGTCCTGCCGAGGGCACCAGATAGGGCTACCGGGCGAGATCGGCAGGGGGCATTCTGGGGCTGGGAGTAGTAATTTTCACGCCCTACGGATCCGGATACCTGGCCTGCAACTGCGATGAGTGTTGACAGTCACAGTCCGGTCAAGAGCACAATTCTACGGATGTACACAGCCGTTTGGAGCTGAGAGAGAGCCTTCACTCGCTCAGAACTTTACCGCGAGGGGGCCCCCGCAACCACTGAAGACCCATTTTGCAGACCAGAGAGCGTTATTCCCGTTTCCCAGATGAGGAAATCAAGAAGCGGCTAGCGTCTGGCCCTCGAAAAGCGCCGAGGTGGAGCCGCGCCGCCCTCGGGCACTCCCCGGCGTGGGCGCTCGGGGCGGGTGGGGCGGGCCCTGGCCCGGGGCGCTCGGCTGTCTGGAACAGTGGGCCGGGTGCCGGTCCTGCCACGCAGCCGCAGAGGCTCGGGCCCGCGGGCGGGCGGCAGGAAGAGAGGCGACGCCCCCTGGAGCGCGGCAGGAACCCGGCCGGGCCCGCCTCCCAGCCAGCAGAGCCGCGCCGGCCCCAGCGGTGATGAAAGCGGCGGCCGAGTCCAGGTCACGCCGAAGCCGTTGCCCTTTTAAGGGGGAGCCTTGAAACAGCGCCCGGGTTCCATGTTTGCATCCGCCTCGCGGGGAGGAAACTCCATGTTGTAACAAAGTTTCCTCCGCGCCCCCTCCCTCCCCCTCCCCCTTAGAACCTGGCTCCCCTCCCCTCCGAAGCTCGCGGGGATCCCTCCCTCCCACCCCTCCCCTCCCCCCCGCGCCCCGATTCCGGCCCGAGCCGGGGGGGAGGCCGGGCGCCCGGGCCAGAGTCCGGCCGGAGCGGAGCGCGCCCGGCCCCATGGACAGCTCGGCCGTCATTACTCAGATCACCAAGGAGGAGGCGCGGGGCCCGCTACGGGGCAAAGGTACTGGGGCCGCGCGGAGGGGGCTGCAGCCCGGGAGCCGCGGGAGGGGAGGAGAAGGAGGCCGAGACCCTACCCGGGGCAGTCGCCGCCGCTGCCCCGGGCGCCCGCCTCTGAGGAGCTCTGAGCTCCTAACCGGAGAGGGAGCGGGGAAAGAGTTTGAACTAGCCGAGGCTCAGAGACGCGGGGCGGGGCCTGGAGCCATTGGGGCGCTCCCGAGTGCTCGAGGTGGGGAAACTGAGGCAGAGGTAGAGAGTGGATTCCTTCCTAGTCTCCTGGGCTGGCGTAGCGGGTTGCCCGACAGTCGCCCCCTCCCCCCCCCCCATTGGCGCCAATGAAGCTGGGAGATGGGGGGTTGAAGAGGGCGCCTTCAGGCCACCCTCTGAGGCTCCGCCCCGGGCCGCGAACGCCCGGGTCGGGTCGACGGAGGGGGTGCCGAGGTGACAGCGGGCTCGGGAGGGTCGGAAGGATCTCCCGCCAATACACAGCTACGATCCCAACAAACTTCCGCGTCATGCGTGGAAGGCACTGAGCCTCTCAGAGGCACAGAGTGGGGCAGCCACTTCTAAGGGTCGCTAGCGCGCCCGCGGGGTGTCCCGTACGACGGGCGGGGCACAAGGAGCCCGGGCTGCAGGCCCTTTGGCGCCGGGCCTGTGCACACACGCACCGACCCGGTAAGCCGTGCCGCCCGCCTCCACCGGGCGCCCAGGAGCTGGAGGGTCTAGGCTGGGGGTCTGCCCCTCCCTGTCCGGGTGTTGACCTTAGAGACTAGGAAGTCCCTCCAGGTCTGCCCAGCTCTGGCCTGGTCCTAGCTCAGCCCGAAGGCAGGGGGCCCGGTAGAGGGGCGGTGGAGGGTGGGCCCGTCAATCAGGCGGCGGATGCCCAGCTCTAGGTCGGAGGTCTGGGCGGGGCGAGGGCGGAGGAGGCGGGGCCGACAGATGGCTGCGGGACACTGGTTCCAGCCAGGCTCCCACTCCCAGCCTTGGGGCCTAGCCTTAGTGAGGACTTTGGACCCACGTGGGCGGAAAGGATGGGAGGAAGGCGGGAGTGGATGGCAGGGCCTCAAGCCCCAGCCCTCATTGGTTAGGGGCCGACGGAGCAGGGGCTGCTCCGGTAGGTGGGTGTCAGGAAGCCCCCCACTGGGGCCGAATCCTCAGTAGTGATGAAGGCTGGGAGGAAAAGAGAAAGCACTCTCCGTAGTCCCCTTCCAGCCAGCCCACTTCCTAATGAGGGTAACTTTGTGCCCACACTAGGAGGATTTCTGGGTACCACAGGGTGACGTGGAGTCAAGGCTGTCAGGAGGGCCTGGAGTGTATCTCCTTCAACGAAGGGGGCGTGGCCAGACCCTCTCACCCAGGGGATCGCACCTGGGCACCTACACCCAACTCTGCAGGCTAGAGTGCACACCCCCACCTTGGGCCTCCCTGCTGCAGGTGACCAGAAGTCAGCAGCTTCTCAGAAGCCCCGGAGCCGGGGCATCCTCCACTCGCTCTTCTGCTGCGTCTGCCGGGACGATGGGGACGCCCTGCCCGCCCACAGTGGGGCGCCCCTGCTGGTGGAGGAGAACGGCGCTGTCCCCAAGGTGCGTGGTGGCCGGGTGGGAGCTGCCGGGGCAGCCTGGGCTCAGCCTGGAGGATGTTTAGGAAAAGGGGCTTTTCATGACCCATCTGCAGGCCTTGGAAGGTATGGAAGAGGGTGGAGCCCCCCACCAGGCCCGCCACCCTCCCTCTCAGGTCCCTCCCAGCCGGTCCCTGAATGCCCCAAGACTGCCACCCAAGGGAACTCTGTAAGGTGGGAGCTTTCTCTACCTTGGTGTTCCAGGTGGGGAAGTGAGGTCCAGAGCCAGGCGGCCTGCCCCAGGCTCCAGTTGGCAGGGGCAAAGCTGGGAAGGGGAGGGTCTCTCCCCACTATCCCTGTGCTTCCCCAGGTAGAGGGCTGGGAGAGGGAAGACGTGCTTAGGAGAAATGACTGGGTTTTAAGAGAATTTAAAAGAAGTGCCCCCGATGACCTCATCTGTCCCTGCAGCAGACCCCAGTCCAGTACCTGCTCCCAGAGGCCAAGGCCCAGGACGTGGACAAGATCTGTGTGGTCATCGACCTGGATGAGACCCTGGTGCACAGCTCCTTCAAGGTAGGCCCTGCCCAGCAGCCCTCAGCCCTGGGTCTCTGAGGGGGCCTGCCCTGGACTGGGGGTATGGTCTCTGCGGGCCCCGCCCCAGCAGCTCCTTTTCCCCCCACAGCCAGTGAACAACGCCGACTTCATCATCCCTGTGGAGATTGATGGGGTGGTCCACCAGGTGAGGGGCTGGGTGTGGGGGGGAGGTGGGGGGCTTGGCATCTGCCTTCCAGACCCTAGGCTCCTCTCACCAATCCTGAGAACCCCAGGTGGGACTTTGATAGATGTTCGATGTGAGGCCCCAGAGGGTGTGAGACTTGCCCGAGGTCGCACGGACCCTGAGGGACTTGGCCCAATTCCAAGGCCTGCAGGGAGTGGGGTTCCTCCTCGGCTCCCCCTTGCCCCACCTTGCCCGGGACCCAGTTCAAGTAATTCAGGATAGGTTGTGTGCTGTCCAGCCTGTTCTCCATTACTTGGCTCGGGGGTCGGTGCCCTGCAGCCTTGGGGTGAGGGGGCTGCCCCCAGGCCCCTACATTTGGCTGAAGCCATAGTTGGGGAAGGGCTGGGCATTAGTGATGCCCCGTGAGGTAGGACGTGAAGCTAGAAGTTGGAGGTTCATTTTGATCCTCTTCTGGAAGGATAGCTGGAGTGGCTGGCTGGCCAAATGGAGCCCGCAGACCCTGGGACCGGCCTCCTTTCTGTGCACCTCTACTCTTCCGTTTGCTCCCTCACGGCCCTCAGCCACCCTCCCACCCCCACCCCTCGGCCTTGCAGGCCTGCAGTTCCCTTACTGGGCCACCCCCTAGGTCTACGTGCTGAAGCGGCCCCATGTGGATGAGTTCCTGCAGCGAATGGGCGAGCTCTTTGAGTGTGTGCTGTTCACCGCCAGCCTTGCCAAGGTGAGTCCCGTCCCCCCCACACTGAAGGGCTCCTGGGGCCACCGGCCTCCCATGAGCCTCCAGCCTGCAGCTGGATTGACCTCTGGGTCACTCACCATTGGCCCCGGATGACCCGTCTTCCACTCCGTAGTATGCAGACCCAGTAGCTGATCTACTGGACAAGTGGGGGGCCTTCCGGGCGCGGCTGTTTCGTGAGTCCTGCGTCTTCCACCGGGGCAATTACGTGAAGGACCTGAGCCGGCTGGGCCGAGACCTGCGGCGGGTGCTCATCCTAGACAACTCGCCCGCCTCCTACGTCTTCCATCCAGACAACGCCGTGAGTGCTGGGCAGGACCGGGTTAGGGGCTGAGAGCCAAGGAAAGGGTCAGCCATCAGGACCACCGGGGCCTCCCCATTCCCATGCTGGGTGCTGTCCGGGGCCTGGTGCCCTCCCATTCCTCCTTCCTGCCCTTGATGACCTGTGCCTGCCACCCACTCACCTCATCCACCCGCTACTGCATCCCTTAGTGACCATTTGATCCGTTTGCTTGTGTGAAGAGAGTGCCTGGCCGGGCCTGAGGCCCCTGCTGCATGCTGGAGCAGTTTCACACTGCTGGCTGTGACCTGTGAGTGGGTCACAGAGGTGATGCGGTGGGTCCTACCTGGGATTTTTTAAAAAAACAAAATAGAATAGAAAATATTGGAGTGTTTTGCAAACAGTAAGATTAAGTATCATTTCGTAAGACTTGTATTGCATGCATAGATGTGATTTACTGTGGGTGTTGCCAGAAATGTTTGAAAACTGCGGGTAAGGGGCTTCTGGGCGGACATCCTGTGCCCAGAGGCCCCGGCCCCCCTCACTGCCCCACATCCATCTGCCCAGGTACCAGTGGCTTCCTGGTTTGACAACATGAGTGACACAGAGCTCCACGACCTCCTGCCCTTCTTCGAGCAGCTCAGCCGTGTGGATGACGTGTACTCAGTGCTCAGGCAGCCAAGGCCCGGCAGCTAGTGAGGCGCCCCGGGGGCCAGGACCTGCCCCTGACCGGTGCCCACGCCCCTCACACGTGGACTGCTCCTTAAGAAAACCCAGCGGCCGCTGCCGCCACCTCAGCGTCATGGGGAAGTGGGCCCTCCCCACCTGCCTGGCCAGGCTGTGAAAGGGGCAACGGGCTGCACCAAGGGCGATGAGCCCCTGGGTCCCTGTGTCAGTGCCTTAGAACCTCCTCCTTCTTCTTGGGGGACCTGTGGGACCCTGCGTGCAGCTCCCCCTTTTTCTCTCTCTCTGCTGCCATGTTTCTCTGCTGCCAAATCGGGCCCCTTGGCTCTTTCTGGTTCTGCTTGGGGGAGGGGCAGGGTTCTTGCTGCCCCATGCCTTGGGCCCCCAGCCTGGGAACAGTGGACACCAAGTGCCTTGCATAGAGCCCTTTTCCCTGCCCTGTTTTCCCAGGGCCACGATCAGGTCAGCTCTTGCCCGGAACAGTCTCCAGATTGCTGTAGTCTAGCCTGGCAGGGGAGGAACCAGTCTCCGCACCTCCTCCCTTGGGACTGACACAGACCCCCCCCCACCAATCTCTGCCTAGGAGGGCAGGGAGGGAAGATCTGTTACCACTTGTGAAGGGAGCAGGGTGCATCCTACGGGACCCCGGAGTCCAGCTTCTCTAGGCTCAGCAGCAGCTGAAGGCTGCTCTCCACGCCAAGACCTGACCCCTCACATCTGCCTTGACCACCCCAAGGCCCTGGGGCTTGGCTCCCCCAGCTCCTAGTGTGGGGGCATAGGCAAGACCCCTTTGTGGTGCCATATAAATATGTATATGTGTATATAGTTTTAGGGGAAGGGGAGAGGGAAGGGCTGGGGTAGAGATACCCCTCCTTCACCCCTTTCCTGGACCCATAAACTGGGGGGAGGGAGGGAAAGGATTTTTACATTTTTTAAACTGCTATTTTCTGAATGAAACAGGCTGGGCCAAGAAGTCCCAAGCCCTGTCTTCTGTCCCTCACACCCTCTTTGCTCCAATTATTCATTCAAAACACATTATTAGCACCTTCTCTGTGCCCAGCTCTGTGCTAGGCCCACCAGCTGAGTGTGTGGGGTCCCTGCACCTAATCAGTGCCTCCCCACCCACTCCATACTTCACCGGTGCCTTTAGGGGAGCTGTAGGAGGTGGGGCCCTTCTTGTGGGGTTTGGGGGTCTCTAGGAAGCCTGGCCAAGCTGTCTCCCCTCCCCAGTGCCAACCCATCCCCTGTCAACCCCAGCCTCACCCCCTGCTGGCTGGGGGCAGCTCCCAGGACATCCTGATTTCCAGCTCTGACTTCTCTATCTGGAACCCCTTCCCCCTAAATGCTGAGTGTGGAGGTCAAGGCCTTGGGCTCTCCCCAAGGCCTAACGGTTAAGGGGACCCACGTAGCAGTGCCAAGGGGGATGTCAAATGGAGATGTCATTGCCCCCCTCCCCTGAGAACTGGGGGTGGGAGGGAGGACAAGGTTGGCCTGAATCGGGTGACCTTCCCATTTAAGTGCCTTCTCTGACTGAAAGCCCCACACTATGACAAGAACTAAAGAGAACGCCAGACCCCCATCCCGCTTCTGTGGTCTTTGGGGGGACGTTGAAGCTGGGAGTGGTTGTGTCCCGTGAAGCCACACTCAATTCAGTGTATCTTTTGGCGGTGGAGTGGGTGGAGGGAGGGGCTGCCCTAGGTTTCGGGGGGCTTCAAGAGTGCAAGTGCAAGGTTGGTGCACAGCGGTGGGTGGATCCGAGCGCCTCGCTGTACTGTTTAATTATTCTCTCTTAGTCTCAGTTATCTGACCTGCATAATGGAGAAATGCCCTCTTTGCAAGTTGGTAAATGCCTGCACGCGGAGGACTCGGTAGTATTAGCGGTAAAGCTGAGCAGCGTCCTTAGGGGAGGCCCCTGGAAGGTATTTGGAGGCGGGAGGGGTGTGGTCTCCGTCTCGGGGCGGATGGGAGGGGCTCCTGCGGCCCCAGAGCGGGGGGGAGGGGGGCGGGGCGAGTTCCTGGTAAGCCAAGTTCATCTCCAAACGGAAGAACTTTGGCCTTGGCTGAGGCGGGCCTCCGAGGCGTCGGGAGGGAGGGGCGGGCGGGCGGAGGCGTCAAGGTCTCTGGAGAGACGGTGGGCCTGGCACTCGGTCTCTTGGACCTCCGTACCGCCTTCCCCTACCCGCCCCTCGGCGGCCTCTCAGCACCTACTAGCCGCGCCCTTGCACGAGCCTCTGGCCCACTTCCTGCCTCCGCCCCTCCGGCCTTGGCAGCACTTCCTTTGCAAAACTGGGCAGCCCCAGGCCCTGGCAGGAAGTGCCCTCCCGGTCCGCCCTCTCCTGCTTCCCACGGCGGCCACTAGAGGCCTCTCTGGCCTCGCGGACGCCAACCTGCCCCCTCCCCCACCCCGGGGACCGAAAGGGTGGGGGCCCCCCCCCATCTCCCTGGGGTGGGGCAGCCTTCCCCCTAACACACACAGACACACTGTCCCTCCCAAAGTTGGTCCCTGGCCCCCCAGCTCTGCCTACCCTATCCCCTCACCCCACTCATCCCCATACCTTGTGAATCCAGCCTCAAGTGGACCTTCTCCAGCCCCAGATGCTGATCTGTCCCCGAAGTCTCAGGGGGACCTGCAGTGTGTGAGATAGCTCCCTCCCATCCCTCTTCCCAGATGGCGCAGGAAGCGAAGCCCAGAGCTCCGTCAGCAACACCAGCTCCACTCTGAGCTGGAGCCCACTCTGGCAGGGTAAATACCCAGACCTCCCTGCCTCTGCCCTCCTCCTCCCCAGGGCACTGCCTGATTTCCTGCTCTCCCAGTAAGCACCGGGTCCCCCACCCCCACCCCCAAGATTTGCATCCCAGGGGCCTTGACAGCCAGAGAGTCACCCAGGTTCCCAGCTTTGAATGAGACCACAGTCAGCCTCTCCCCACCACCACCACCTACACAGCTTCACCCACATAGAGTTCAACTCAACCACATGTATCCGCATTTCCAGGGTGCCAGGCACGGTGCCAGGGCCCAGGGACACCCCATGACTGGGCCATGCTTCTGCTCTCAAGGAACTCACACCCTAGTGCAGAGAAAGACACCTGAGCAGGCTAAAACCTGAAAGCCTGCAGGTGCACTGAGACAGAGACAGAACACAGAAGGCGGGGAGCACAGGGGACACTTCACCCCTCCTGGGTTGGTCTGGGAGGTTTGGAAAATGCTTCCTGCTGCCTTGCATCTCAGAGGAGTTTGGGAAGGAGGAGCAAGTCAGGTAAAGGTGGCCTAAGCAAGGAGGTGCACCCGGGAAGGAAGCAGAAGCATCAGGGGCCTGCCACGGTAGGGAGTGTGGGAAATGAGCATTTGGAATGGCCCACAAGGGAGGAAGGACAGGAAACGAAGCTGCAGAAAGCAGAAGAGGCCACATATTGCAGATCTTTGGGCAGTCCAAGGGAGTGGCTTTTTTCTTGCAGGCCCTGGGTGTCATTGAGGAACACTGAACGGGAGGGCACAGTGCTCAAAGCCAGCAGGTGTACTTTAGAACCTAAACCAGGGGTACGGAGGAGACTGGACAGGGAGACCACAGTCATGGTCCTGAACATGGAGGGTGAAAGCCTGAACTGAGGCAGAGGCGGAACAAAGCAAGAAGAGGGTAGAAGGGATGGATGTGAGAGAGGAGAGAAACTTGGTGGGAAGCTATGGCTGGCTGGCTTTGGGGGTGGGGGCAAGGATGGCCTGGAGGGAAGAAGGCTTTGGAGATGTCAGCTGTGAAAATGTATCTAACGGAGCCTGGTATGGGCAGATATTCACTATTTGCTTGTTACACACACAGGAGTAGAGGGTGTAGGGCAACAGGCACCAGATAAAACGCTGCTGGCGGGGGTGTGAGCTGGTGCAACCCATTCAGAGAGTGATTTGACTATCGACATTATTTTTTTAATGTTTTATTTATTTTTGAGAGACAGAGCACAAGAAGGGAAGGAGCAGAGAGAGAGGGGGCAGAGGATCTGAAGCAGGCTCCTCACTGTCAGCAGAGAGCTCCATGAGGAGCTCGAACTCACAAACCATGAGATCATGACCTGCACCAAAGTCGATCACTCAACCAAATGAGCCACCAGGCGCCCCTTAAAATTAATTATTTTTTAAATGCAGATACTCTGATCCAGCAATCCCACTTTTAGGAATTTATGCTGTATATAGAATATATGAACATAAGGGTGTTAATTGCATCCTTGTTTGTGATAGCAAAACACTTGAAATAACCTAAGTGTCCATCAGTGAGGGACTGGTTAAATATTGCTCTATCACAGAGAACACCATGCAGCCTTGAAAAACAATAAGTTGGAACTACTCAAGCAGATATAGGATGATCTCCAAGACAGACAGCCAGTAAATGAAACTATTAAAATCGAGTTCTAACAATGGTGATCGTGTATTCCCACAAAGCAGATGTATAAAAACAGACACAAACATATGCGTACTTTGGGAATGCAAGCTGGTGCAGCCGCTCTGGAAAACAGTATGGCGGTTCCTAAAAAACTAAAAATAGAGCCACCCTACGACCCAGCAATTGCACTACTAGGCATTTATCCATGGGATACAGGTGTCCTTTTCGAAGGGACACACGCACCCCCATGTTTATAGCAGCACTATCAACAATAGCCAAAGTATGGAAAGAGCCCAAATGTCCATCGATGGATGAATGGATACAGAAAATGTGGTAGGGCACCTGGGTGGCTTAGTCGGTTAAGTGTCCGACTTCAGCTCAGGTCATGATCTTGCGGTCCATGAGTTCAGGCCCCACGTTGGGCTCTGTGCTGCCAGTTCAGAACCTGGTCCCTGCTTCAGATTCTGTGTCTCCCCCTCTCTCTGCCCCTCCCCTGCTCATGCTCTATTTCTCTCTGTCTCAAAAATAAAGCATTAAAAAAGTTTTTCAAAAAATGTGGTACACACACACACACACACACATATATATATATATACACACAATGGAGTATATATGTGTTGTGTATATATATATATACACACACACACACAAATATATATATACACAATGGAGTATATATGTGTTGTGTATACACACACACACACACAATGGAGTATTACTTGGCAATCAAAAAGAATGAAATCTTGCCATTTGCAACTACACGGATGGAACTGGAGGGCATTATGCTAAGTGAAATTAGAGAGAGACAAAAACGATATGACTTCACTCATATGAGGACTTTAAGAGACAAAACAGATGAGCATAAGGGAAGGGAAACAAAAGTAATATAAAAACAGGGAGGGGGACAAAACAGAAGAGACTCATAAATATGGAGAACAAACTGAGGGTTGCTGGAAGGGTGGTGGGAGGGGGGATGGGCTAAATGGGTCAGGCGCACTAAGGAATCTACTCCTGAAATCATTGTTGCACTATATGCTTGCTAATTTGGATGTAAATTTTTAAAAATAATAAAAAAAATTTTAATAAAATAAATAAATAAATAAATAAATAAATAAATAAAGTTCTTTTTTGAAATAAACCATTTTGAGCCTTAAAAAAAAAAATATGCATACTTTCTTGCACTTTCTTATCCTCCAGTCGGGTACACAAGAAATGAGAGCTGCTGCTAGTCCTGGGGAGCAGGGCTGGGGGACTGGGTGGAAGTCATCTAAGAGTAGAGGGACACATTTTATTATACATCTGATTCGAATTATTTTACCAGGTATATTTATTAATTTTAAAAAATAAATTATTTTAAGGGTGCCTAGGTGGCCCAGTCGGCTGTCTGATTTTGGCTCAGGTCATGATCTTACTGTTGGTGAGTTCAACCCCCACATCAGGCTCTCTGCTGTCAGTGCAGACCCTGCTTCGAATCCAAATCCTCTGTCCCCCTCTCTCTTCTCCTCCCCCATTCATGCAAGGTCTCTCTCTCTCAAAAATAAACTTTAAAAACTTATTTTAAAAATTAAAAAATAAAACTCAGTTTAAAACTTAAAACACAGCTTCCTAAATATAACATCAAAGATAGAAATCGTAAATTCCATTTCTTTCCTTCAACATTCATCACATGCCTCCGGTGTACCAGGCGCTAGGATTCAACAGTGAGCACAACAGACACTGTGGGGAAATCAGACATTCAAAAAGTACAGAATTAATATTATAAAAGAAGAAGTAAAGGGGCGCCTGGGTGGCTCAGTCGGTCAAGCGTCTGACTTTTGATTTCAGCTCAGGATCCCAGGGTTGTAGGATCGATCCCCTGAGTAGAGACTGCTCGGGATTCTCTCTCTCCCTCTGCCCCTCTACCCCACTCTCTCTCAAAATAATAATAATAATAATAATAATAATAAAAGAAATAAAAAGTGGTAAATAAAGAAATAAAAATTTTTGTGCTTCTAATACCAAACTGTCACCCCAAGATGACTTCTCATTGCAAAGGAGGGAACGTGCCTTTACAGTGGGGATATCTGGCAGTCTCCATTGTCACCAAGGGGTCAAACTTCACACCACTCATGCTAGGACAACGTGACGTTTTATACCTCCTAATGCCACGCAATGTGAAACAGCAACACCTTTGCCCGTGCTACTCAAAATGGGGTCTGTGGACGGGCGTGGCGACATCACTGAGGAACCTGTTAGGAATTCAGAGTCTCAGGTCCTAGACCTATTGAATCAGAATCTTCACTTTAAATAGATTCCCAGGTGATTCTTACAATATTACAGTTTGAGAAGCACTGACTTTTTTCAAGTATCCTTGAAAAGAGTGTTTAACCAGAACCCAGTCAAGACTTTAGATGTACTTTCGGTTTGTGGGAAATACAGGAGAAAGAGGAACAAATTAAGTAATACACAAAGAAAGATTCAGACAAATCCACAATGTGAACACACAACAGGACATCTGTCCTGGACTCAGGTAGGTCAATATCAAAAAAAAAAAAATTGGAAGACTGTTCTAGATTTACAAAATACTGAAGAGTCGTAACACTCAAAGGAAATGCATGATCTTAATTTGATCATGCATCAGTAAAACCAGCCGTCAGAGTCGTCGTGGGGACAATTGGTGAAATTTTTAACTGTGGACTAGATAGACGATATTAGAAATTATTCTCAGATGTGAAAATCATATTACAGTTATGGAGAATGTCCTCATTCTTAGGATATGTGTGATAAATATTTTGGGCTCAAGTATCATGATCTACAAATTACTTCCAAGTATAATTACTTTCACTAATTCTTGAATCCATGAGCGTTTATTATTGTACTATTGTACTATTATTTATGCATCTCTATTTGTTTGACATTTGCCATAATAAAGAAATTGGAAATGATTTTTTTAAAGGGGCACCTGGGTGACTCAGTCGGTTAAGCATCCGACTTCGGCTCAGGTCACGATCTCACAGCTCATGAGTTTGAGCTCCGCAACAGGCTCTGTGCTGACAGCTCAGAGCCTGGAGCCTGTTTTCAATTCTCTGTCTTTCTCTGCCCCATCCCTGCTCATGCTCAGTTTCTCTCTCTCTCTCAAAAATAAATTAAAAAATTTTTTTTTAATTAAAAAAAAAAACATATGTTCTCCCAATAGGAACCCTCAATGCATTGTTGGTGGGAATGCAAACTGGTATAGCCATTGTGGAAAACAGTATGGAGGTTCCTCAAAAAATAAAACACTGAACTACCCTATGATCCAATAATCACGCTGCTGGGTATTTACCCAAAGAATATGAAACACTAATTCAAAGGGATCCCTGTGTTTATTGCAGCATTACTTACAATAGCCAAATTATGGAAGCAACCTAAGTGTCCATCGACAGATGAATGGGTAAAGAAGATGTGGTATATCTATACAATGGAATACTATTCAGCCATAAAAAGAATGAAGTCTTGCCATATGCAACCACTTGGATGGAGCTAGAAAGTACAAATGTGAAGTAAGCCAATCAGAGAAAGACAAATACCATGATTTCGCTCACACGTAGAATTTAGGAAACAAAACAAATGAACAAAAGGAAGAAAAAAGGAGACAAACCAAGAAACAGACTCTCACCTATAGAGAAGAAACTGATGATTACCAGAGGAGAGGTGGGTGGGTCGATGGGTGAAATTGGTGAAGGGGAGTAAGAATCCACTTATCCACTTATCCTTATCCTTGGTGAGCACCAAGGAGGGTATAGAATTGTTGAATCACTATATTATACACTTGAAACTAATATAACACTGTATGTTAACCACACTGGAATTAAAATTAAAAAACAAACAAACAAACAAACAAAACATATATTCTCCCCAAAATCTCGAGGTTAAATTAAAAGGCAAGAAGCAAACTGGAGAAAAATACAGCATTAATGACAGGCAGGTTACCAAACTTAATACATCATACATGTAAACAACGAACTCAACAAGTTAATAAAAAATTCGCAAAAGAAGACATAGCCAATAGGTATATTTTTAAGTGGTCTATTTCACTGGTAATCAAAATAACATAAATCAACACATACAATGATTTTTCTTTTTGGCAATCAGACCGACGAGAGATTTTCTTAAAAAGCCGGAGCCCAGTGCTGGAGAGGATGTGGAGGAACAGACATTCTTCTGTGCTGCAGGTGGTATTAGGAATTAATGGGACTTTTCTGGAGGCCGATTTGCCTGTTCTCATCTTCGATCCAGCAGTCCCAGTTTTAAGAAAGAAAGAATAAGGGATATAATCGAATGGTAAAGATACTCACCACAGCATTCTTTGTAGTATAAAATAAATGGATGTAATTTGGAAGTCCAACAAAGAACTGTCGCTTATATAAACTATGCCATCTACTTCGTGGATTACCGTGAGACGATTCAAATGCAGTCATGGGGGGCCTGGATGGCTCAGTCAAGTCAGTTAAGCGTCCAACTTTGGCTCAGTTTACTATCTCACGGTTCGTGGGTTCGAGCCCTGCGTCAGGCTCTGTGCTGACAGTTCCGAGCCTGGAGCCTGCTTCGGATTCTGTGTCTCCTTCTCTCTCTGCCCCTCCCCTTCTCTCTCTCTCTCAAGAAATAAACATTAAAAAATTATATATATGTATATATATATATACACATACAGTCATAAAATGACATATAACCTGTCACAGTAAGGAAAGATGGAAAAATAGATACATGTAGATATTATATACACACATTATGTACACACACAACATATGTACTGAAAAATGAAAGACCTACTTCAAAATAAATCACTGATTTATTTGTAGATTATTTCTGTAGTGAAATTATAAACGAGTTTTTTCTTCCCTTCTCACTCGTCTATACAACTGAATGAACACAGACTCCTTTTTAGGCACAAAAGATGTTCTTTAAAGACAAAGTAACCCCCCAAAAAGGTTAAAAATATATATAAATAAAAAACCAAAGTAGAACCTGCCGTGTCTTTACTCCTTTTCCCAGACTGGGCACGAGCATGCTCACACGTGCTCACGTGCATGCACACACACAGACAGCGGGTCTCCAGAACTCCTGGGAAGGTGTGGTCAGGAGGAGGGTCACCCAGCCCGTTTCATCTCGCCCTCCAGGTTCAGAAGACCGGAGAGTTTCCGCAGGGGCGGGAGGCTCGGGTGCAGCCGCCCGAGGTGCTGAGTTTGCAGGCAAAGCCAACTTCAGAGCAAGACCCACAACCGAAAGGGCCATGCTTCTTTCCAGTCCTCAAGGAGATGGGCCCCCTAGGATCAGGGGTCGGAAATTGAAGCCTTTGGCATCTGGGAGAAAGTGGCAGAGCAGAGTCCAAAGGCACTGGTTTATGGCAGCTAATAAAAAGTCCAGGTGGAGCCAGTGCCCTTGAAACAGGGCGGGGGGAGGGGGGGCAGATAGGGAGAGCACCTGTGCCCCCTCTAAGCAAGTGTCATGCCCAGTGAAAGAGACCTCTAGGGGTGCCAGGGTGCCCATCTGTCCAGGAGGGGCCGCAAGTGTGAACCCCCCCCCCCGGCCCCCTGCCCTGTGAGCCATTCTCCCGGGGAAGGAGGGAGGACAGCTGAGCCTCGTCGTCTGGGTTGGTAGGAGGAAGGGTCCAGGCTCCCCTGCCTTTCCTGGCTGGTGCTGTCCACCTGCAGTGAAGGCCTGGGCCTTGGGCAGAAACGTACCCTATCCCTGGGAGTGTGCTCACTGGGTGTCAGGGGTGGGGCACATTGGCTCCTGCTGTCAGGCTGTCGCTGGCTCCGCTGGCTCCCAGGGACCAGCGTCCCTGGCGGGCACCTGCGTCCCCACCCCCTCACCCATTCTCACTCTCTCTGGGGCCCTATCTTCCCTTATATGGTGAAGGCAGTTCCTAAGGGGGGGGGGGTGGTGGGGACAAAGGTCGCTCTCCTGCAGCCAGCTTGCCACAACTCCCTGAGACCTCCCAGGTGGCAGCTGCCTCCCCCAGACAGGTAAGGCAACCCTGCCGGACACACCAGACGGACACACTCGGACGGGACGGTAGGTGCAGGAGAGGACGGGACAAGGGCCCCTGCTTCTTGCTGGCAGCCTGGGGTTTCCTGTAGCACCTTGGAGCGGACGTGAGGGAGAGGCTTGGCACTCTGGAGCGTCTGGAAAGAGCAGGGAGCCCAGTGAGGCTTCCTGGGCCTCCAAGGAAAGAACCGTACAGGCTCCACTCCAGGCAGCTGCTCTTTCAGACTCGCACCTGCCGTTAGCACCCACCTGACTTCAAGTGTCAACCATCCCGGATTGCCCTGAATGGGGAGATTCTGGAGACACTGGGCTTTTAGATTTAAAACTTGGATACTCCTGGGCAAACTGGGACTAGCTGGTCGCCCTAATCTCATTCTGCCACCCCCTTCCTGCACCTCACCCCATCTCTTTGCATATTTGTTCCTCATATGAAATGGTTTCTTTCTTTGTGCGGTCATTCCCCCTGACACTCCTGGGGCCTCGGGGCTCCTGGATCCTAGGGTGTGAGCAACAGCCATCAGGAATTGAATGGGCAAAGGCAGAGAGAGGCAGGGGGCTGGTGAGGCAGGGCCCTTTTGGCCCCAGTCCATGCTCCCCGGCCACCCTAGCATGCCCTTCTGTCCCCAGGTCCAGACCTCTGGCCTTACAAGCCACTGTGGCCCCATTCAGCTGAAATGGGGAGGAAAAGAAGTGGGAGCCAAGTCCAGACCAGGGTCTTGGGATGTACTGACCACCCCTTCCCAGAAAGCCTGCAAAGACATTCTCAGGGCTTCGAGAGACAGAGTCTGTAGGATGGGATGCTGGGTTGTGTCCTCTCTCCCTGCTCTCGTGGGCCTGGGGAAGCAGGAGGGTGTCCTGGGTTTCAGGAACTGCCATACCCCTGTCCAGCTCAGACCCGCATGACTGGGGACTGAGAGCCGGGATGACAGCACCCCGCAGCTCTCTGGAGCCGGAACCCTGAGGACAGGACAGCAATTAGAAAATGAAAGGTGGGACCTGGATGGAGCAGGAGCCCTAACTCCCCCCAGGGCTCCAACATGGTCCACCCCTTCCATCCCACAATTTCGTCTTTAAGTTTTATGAATATTTATTGAGCATCTACTATGGGGGCTACGCAGACCAACTGTCTAGGTCCTTGACCTCGGAGACCTGGGATTTATAAACAGATCCTTTCATTGCCATGTGGTCAGGGCGCCAAGAGAGGCACAGGTCCAGGATGCTCTGGTGCCCTCGAGGGATCCATCTAATCCTCGAGGACCATCTAATCCTCGTCTAGCCTGAGGATTCTGGGAAGGTCTCCTGGAAGAAATGAGACCTAAACTGAGTCTAGAGGAGCAACTAAGTGTGAGCCTTGTGAAGACAGGTGGGGAGGCCATTGGGTAAAGGGAAGAACAGGAGCGCAAGGACATGGCGGGAAGGGGGAGAAGCCGCCTGGGGGGCAGGGCATCACTAGAAGGCAGCTGTGAGCAGAGAGGGAGGGGGGTGTGGCAGGGGGCAGATAGGAGAGAGATTCCGGTGGAACAGAAGGGCAGGAGAGGGAGGGGTCCAGGGTGTTGCACACATAGCCGTATCTGGGGTCTGGGAGTAATGGTGCCCTTCCTCAAATTGGGGGCAGAGAATACTGGGGATCAGGAGTGAGGGGGGCAGCCAGAGAACTCAAGCTGAGGGAGAAGGAGGCACACATCCAGACCTGGGGCCATGCTGTGCGTGTCATGGGTAGTGAGGAGCCCACATCCCTCCCACCAGGAAGGGAGAGACAGCCTCTCTGGGGAGAGCCCACCAGGGTTGGGGGGGGGGGGCAGAGGCATCTGCTCTGACCAACATGGATAGGAGCAGGAGCAGGGCAGTATCTGTGGGGGATACCCTCTCAGTATGAGTTCACCTCTCAGGGCCATCCCCTTCCCCCCCCCCCATCCCTGGCCCCGTGGAGGTTCCCCCTCCCCAGTTCAGGCTGCTGGAAGTTCCAAATCTAGGGGGAGGAGCATGCTGGCCTTTTCAAGTCCCTGCTCCCCCAAATGTCCACTCATCTGATGGGTAGGAAGTGTCTCTTCCTGTCTACCCTCCATCCTCTTGCTGTTCACCCCTAAAAATCAGAGCCTGTCCCTAGAGGTCATCTAATTGACCACCTCCCACATCATAGATGAAGAAACAGGGCTCATGTTCATACAGCTAGTGGGTGTCAAAGAGTCTGTCTCAGAGAAAGGAAGATGTAGGCCAAGGTGGCAAATGAAATAACACAGAAAACATTTTTCTCCTTTGTACCAAAACTGGTCCTACTGACCCAGGTGTCCTGGGAGCCCTGGGGTCTCTGTGGGTTGAGAAATATCTCACAAAGGGGCCATGGCCAACAGGGCATCAGACAGGGCCCAGGCACAATGGGCTCCTAAAGGCACATGGAAGGTGACCCGACATAGCCATGATCTGCCAAAAGGGCCGCTAATCAGAGGCTGGGCAGGGAGACCTTGCCCCAAACTCCAGAATGCCTGGGAGAGAGGTCACCCCTCAGGACTCAGAAGAGGGAGTTTCCCAACAGTAAAATGCCAGGTCATTGTTCCAAGAGGTGATTCAGAGTCAAGGTGCCACGAGAGATTAGATAGCGAGGTTTCAGGCTGACAGCTTGTGAGGCCTGACCCTCTAAGCCACATGACCTTTCATTTATTGTTCATCAGTTCAAGGAGCATTCCTGGAGGGCAAATCTGTGCCAGGCTGGGTGGTAGGCTCAGTGGAGAATGGGGGTGGCCTCCAGCCTGATGGGGAGAGGCAGGAAACCAGGGATGAGAATCACTGGGGGCAAGCTGTTCTCTGCCCTCACTCATATCAGAATCTCTGGGAAGTTTTAAAAGCACCCATGCTGTGCTCCCAAAAGTCAGAAAATAAAGTACCCATGCCTGGGCCTGCACCCAGCCTAATTAAATCAGAATCCCTGGGGATAGACCTGAGGAGCAGCAAAGCATTGGTATCATTTAAAAGCTCCCTAGGTGATTCTGATGAGCAGCTGGAGTGGAGAACAGAGCTACGGGTGAAAATGGAAAGAGCCATAAAAGATACCATAAAAGAAGCTTGGCGAGGGGAGGTTTCTTTCAGTTCAGTGGCTGGAGCCTGGTTCACACTGGAGAGTTCACTCTGTCATTCACTCACTCATCCATCCATCCATCCATCCATCCATCCATCCATCCATCCTATCCATCCATCCATGCATCCATCCATCCATCCACTCACTGAGCAAAATGCCTACATGGTTTTAGACGCTGGGGATTTAGTACTGAGCCAACAAACATGGTCCCTCTCCTTGTGGGATCTCCTTGGGCGCCACCAGAACAGTGACTGAGGGGTGTTTGGGGGGAGCCAGGAAGGAACAGGAAGCCGCTGCACAGACTTTTTCTATTGTGGTAAAATACACATAAGATTTACCATTTTAACCACTTTATACAAGTCAGTGGCATTCAGTACATTCACAACATTGTCCAGCCATCACCATGGTCTAGTTCCAGAATTCTTTCATCATCCAGATGGAAACTCTAGTAGGCATCCCCCCTTACCCCTCCCTCCAGCCCCTGACAACCACTGCTCCACTTGCTATGTGTATGGATTGGCCGGTTCCGGATGGTTCATAAAAATGGACTCACCAAGACATGGCCTTTTGTGTGTGGTTCCTTTCACCAAGCGTAATGTATTCAAGGGTCATTTGTGTTGCAATGTGTATTAGCCCTTCATTCCTTTTCATGGCTGAATAATATTCCATTGTGGGGATATAGACCGCCTTTTGTTGATGGACATTTGGACTGTTTGTACCTTTTGGTTATTGTGAGTAGAGCTGCTATGAATTTCAAGTCCCAGTTTTTGTTTGAACACCCGTTTTTTCTTGGGGTACATACCCTTTTGGGCCCTCATTTATTCTTTGCTTTCCTTTTTAAAAATTTTTTTAAAATTGGGGGCGCCCTGGTGGCTCAGTCAGTTAAACTCGGATTCAGCTCAGGTCATGATCTCACAGTTCGTGAGCCCACATTGGGCTCTCTGCTGTCAGCTCAGAGCCTGCTTTGGATCCTCTGTCTCCCTCTCTTTCTGCACCTCCCCGGCTCGTGTTCTCAATCTCAAGAATAAAAATAAACATTAAAAAATTTTTTTTTAATTTTTAGTTTAGAGAGAGAGCACAAGCAGGGGAGAGAGGGCAGAGGGAGAGAGAGTGAATGTTAAGCAGGCTCTCTGCTGAGTGTGGAGCCCAACATGGAGATTGATCCCAAGACTCTGGGATCATGACCTAAGCCGAAATCAAGAACTGGACGCTCAACTGACTGAGTCACCCAGGTGCCCCTGCTTTCCTTTTTTTTTTTTTTTTTTTAAGTCCGTATGAATTTTTTCCAGTCAGCATGGCTTTGATAAAAAAAATTCTTAAGAAAAATTGTTTGGGGCTAAATAAAGGGCCTTGAATGGAAAGCTAAAGAGTGAGGGCTTTATTCAGTGGGTAATAGGGAGTCAGGGTAGGGGTTTGAGCAAGAGAGTGACAAGATCAGAGTTGGGTGGGAAGACTGGACGCTGGGCCCTTGGCCAATGAGGGCCCAGGGTGGAGCGCCAACCCCTCCCCTCCCCAAGTTCCTGAGCCCTGGCCTCCTGGTGGTGTTGGGAGCTCTCTGGGGCTGAGCTGGAAGGGCAGCTCCTGAAACCCAGGGCGCTCCCAGCTCCTCAACCCTTGTTCCCGCGTCTCCCTCCCCTAGGTTCCTCACCATGACCACACTGAGCGCCCAAGTCAAAGGCTCCCTCAACATCACCACCCCAGGGGTGCAGATATGGAGGATCGAGGTGAGGCCTGCCTGGGTGTGTGTGTGGGCAAGGGGGGTGGGGGGCCTGCAGGCTGGGATGGATGGAGGGAAGGAGGGAGCTTGAGATTACTCTGTCCTCAAATCCTGCCCTCTGATGTGCGAGCCCCTGCTGCCTGTCCCCAGGGCCACTCTCCTCCTGCTCCTGTTCCTCCTCCCATGGTCACATCCCTTCTTCTGGTCCACTTCCTCAGGCCCTCCTCCTGCTGGTTCTCTGCCTCTCCCAGCTCTCCCTGGGGTCAAGGGAGGCGGGGCAGCTGGGGGTTCTGGGTGGTCCGGGGCAGCCCTTCTGAGCTCCTTCCTCTCCCTAGGCCATGAAGATGGTGCCTGTTCCTTCCAGCACCTTCGGCAGCTTCTTCGATGGTGACTGCTACATAGTCCTGGCTGTGAGTGCGGGCGGGTGCCAGAGGGGCCCGAGCAGACAGCAAAGCCCACTGTGGCATTAGGGAAGAAACCTGTGGCTGGGGGCAATAAGGAAGGCTGGCCGGGTTTCACCCCTAGACAGTATTCACTGGGTGGGCCCAGGTGCCCAGCCTTTGGTAGCTCTGCAGGGTCAGAGATATAAGAGGCTCTCCCTGCCCTTGGTCACTGAGCTCCAAGGTGAACGTCTTTGAATGTACAGTCTTGGGGACGCTCAGAGCCAGCGGGACGTCACCCGACCTCAGGTGCACATTTCCAGAATCCATAGTCCCCTTCATATTGCCTCCTTGGTTTTTGCCACATCCTGTACGATTAACGCATTTTTATCTTTCCTTACACTGACTCGCTTTTGAAATTTAAATCTATTGATTAAAAACATAACTCTACATCAGTACCATAAGTGGAAAGCAGTGTCCCATGTCACAAGCAGAAAGTAGCTATACAGTTTTTACATAATCATTTCCTATGTACATTTGTACACCCCAATTCATCACCTCATAGACCTGTGATGGTCCATACACATCACTTGGGAAAATGCTGCTATGTGCAACCCACTTATTTCCAAGACCCAGAGGGAAAGCCACTCGCCCGATGTCTCAGCGAGTCTGTGGCAGAGCTGGGGCCATTACTCACGGTTCCTGACCACCAGTGCCGTGCGCTTCCTGGATACCAAGCTCACCTGTGGCCCAGGCCCCTTGTGTGTGACAGACCATGCAAAGCAGGGAGGCGGGGAGAGGGCTGTGGGAGCCCAGGGCCTCGGGCACACCGCACCTCCCCTCTCCCTAGATCCACAAGACGGGCAGCAGTCTGTCCTATGACATCCACTACTGGATCGGCCTGGCCTCGTCCCAGGACGAGCAAGGGGCGGCTGCCATCTACACCACACAGATGGACGACTTCCTCAAGGGCCGGGCCGTCCAGCACCGCGAGATCCAGGGCAACGAGAGTGAGGCCTTCCGAGGCTACTTCAAGCAGGGCCTCGTGTATGGAGGGGTGCACTGCTGGCAGGGAGTGGGGCCTGGGCTGGGGAGGGAGCCTGAGGCTGTCGGGGAGCTTGTGAGGGGGACCCACCATGGGCTTTTGGTGATTTTCGTTCTTTCCACTTCCCCACCCCCATTTCTGCTGCCGCCCTGTCCTTGGTCTTCATCCCTCTGAGTGTCTTTGGCTGCCCTAGGGGCCGTTCGGCAATTAGGTGCACCATGAATTTTCGTAAATCAACCCCTGTTTGAATGTCCTGGAGAGCTCAGTGCCAAAGGAGGCCTTCCAGGGCCTCACGGTCAAGTCTTCCCTCTGGCCAACGGGCAAATAACTGCTCCTCCATTCTCTAAAGCAGGACTTTCCCACTGAAAACCCAGGTATTTAGCTTTTCTTGAAAAGTCTGAAGCTCTGGCCTTTGGGCTTTTCCCATGGAAACATGGTCAAGAGCCATGTTGCTACTGACCAGTAGGATTGGCCAGAAGCTCTCCGGTTAGCCACAGTCCCCACCCCTCCCTTTGGTCTTGTTCCTCTTCTTCCCACACTTCTAGCAACAGCCCGCCCCTTTGGCATTTGAGCTGCCACCTCTCCTGTCTTAGTGTCCTTGGGCTGCCCTAACAAAATACCGTAGAGTGAGTAGCTTAAACAACAGAAATTAATGTTCTCACAGTTCTGGAGGTTGGGAAGTCTAAGATCAAGGTGCCAGCTGATTTGGTTGCTGGTGAGAGCCCACTTCCTGGCTTGCAGACAGCCACCTCCTCACTATGTCCTCGCATGGTGAAGAGAGTGAGCAAGCTCTCTGGTGTCTCTTCCTATGAGGACACCAACCTCATCACGGGGGCCCCATCCTCAGTACCTCATCTAAACCGTATCATGGGGCGCCTGGGTGGCTCAGTCCGTTAAGCCTCTGACTTCGGCTCAGGTCATGATATCATGGCTCGTGGGTTCGAGCCCTCTATAGGGTTCTGTGCTGACAGCTCGGAGCCTGGAGCCTGCTTTGGATTCTGTGTCTCCCTCTCTCTCTGCCCCTCCCCCACTTGCGCTCTCTCTCTCTCTCTCTCTCAAAAATAAGCATTAAACAAAATTAAACTGTATCAAAATCTACTACCTCTCAAAGGCCCCTCTCCAAATACCATCACAGTGGGGTTAAGGCTTCCATACGTGAGTTTGGGAGAGGACACAATTCAGTCCACAGCCTCTCTCCTCTTCCCCTCCACTGTGGTCCCCGTCCTCGGAGTCCCGTTCTGTCCTTCCGCATTTCCACATTACCACGCACCCTTCTTAGTGGGCCTCTCAGCAGGGCAGGGAGGCAGTGAGTGAGGCATCTAGGGTGCAAACTGTGGGCTCCTGAGATACCTCGCGCACCTCAGCCTAGTCCCAGGCCCAGCCCTCAGGTGGCCCCAGTGGCAGCGGGCACCCGGGCTCTGTCACACCTCCCAGCCCACTCCCTTGGGTCAGCTCCCTCTCTTCTCAGGATCCAGAAGGGAGGCGTGGCTTCTGGCATGAAGCAAGTAGAGACCAACTCCTACCAGGTCCAGCGGCTGCTGCATGTCAAGGGCAAGAGGAACGTGGTGGCCGGAGAGGTGGGCATCAGCCAGAGCCCTAGCGTGTGGCCTCCTGTCCTCCCTACCCACTCCCCACCCCCCCCCGCCCCGGGTGCTGGGCAGAGGCCCAGGAGGGGTGAGGTGGGGAAGACATGATGGACTGTGGAAAGTATCTGAGTAGAGGCCACACCTGCCCTCTGGCGCTCCAGGTGGAGGTGTCTTGGAAGAGTTTCAACCGTGGGGATGTTTTTCTCCTGGACCTGGGGAAGCTTATCATCCAGTGGAACGGGCCGGAGAGTAACTGCATGGAAAGACTCAGGGTAAGCCCTGCCCATGCACCGCCCCGCTCCCCATCCCACCCTGCCCTCACCTGCCCCTGCACACCTGCCCCTCTCCTACCAATTGAACTCGCCAGACCTCTGTCGCCAGTACCGCCCCCCTGCCCCCCCAACCAGCCCAGTCTCCAGGTCTCAGCCGACTGCCCTGGACGGTGTGTTGGAAGGTAGATCTGAGTCTCCTTGTGTATGTGGAGAGGCATGCATGTTGGGATATGGGTGTGTGTGTTCTCATGGCTGATCCACTGAGGTTTAATACATCCCCGCTGTGTGGTAGACGCTGTGCCAAACGTCAGGGAGCCAGTGGTGAAGGAAATGGGCAGAGCACCGCCCTGGGTCTGGCCGTCAAGTGGGGGAGACCGACAGGAAGAGGGTAATTGAGAGGTGAGGGGTGGGGGTGGCGGTGGGGGTTCTGGAAAGACTTCTGAGAGGAGGTGGGGTGGGGCCGGAAGAAAGTGGCTGGTGAGGGGTCTGCCAGCAGAGCCAGAGCACAAGATGGGGATTACAGGGAGTTTGGAGAACAGAGACCTTGGAGAAAGTCTCGCTCGCAGGGCATGTTACACGGCCAGAAGGCTGAGTAAGAGGCTCGGGTTTTGTTCTCGGTGCCCAGGAGGCCACCGAAGGTCATTCTGACTCCTGAGTGGAGAAGGGGTGTGGGGGCTGCGGGGACGCAGGGCGCCCTGTGGCCATCCAGGTGAGGATGGGAGGAGGCGCCCCGGCCCCTTGGACAGGAAGGGGGATCCACACACATTATGTGGGTGGCGATGGGGCTGAGGAGAGAGGGGTGTTGCGCTTGAGTGGATGGGGTCCCGTTGCCCGAAATGAGCAAGACCAGGAGCAACAGATTGGGGGAAGAGCTCAAGTTCAGTTTGGGGCATCTTCAAACGGGGCTGTGGTGGATAACGTGAGATGACAGCAGGGAGCTGGGCTGGAGACAGAAATACGGCCTCCGCAGTCTGCAGAAGCCCGGGGCCTGGGGCTGAAATGCAGGTACCCAGAGGTACACAGACGTGGGGCTGAGGAGGGGGAGCCAGGGTGTGTGTGAGCACACATGTGTGTGCGCGCACATGTGGGCACATGAGGGAGTGTGTGCACGTGTGTGTCTCTGCATGAGCACATGTGGACTGTCCCCCCTGGGGGTGTGTGTGTCTCTGTGTGAGGACGGTTGTCTCCGTGTGTGTGTGAGCACACGTGAGGCCGTGTGTGCACGTGTGCATGGGTGCACATGTGAGCTCGCTTTGGGGCAAAAAGACCAAGTGCTATGAGAGCCAGGGCTCAGCTCTCGTCCAAAACTATGGAGTAAAATCACAAGTTTCAAACGCACCCCAAACCCCCTCTTGCCAACGAGAAACCTGCTTTCCCCATGGGGTTCACTTGGTTTCCTCACATGTACCTTAAAATCCTGGTCCCCCCTGCCCCTGGTCACCAGGGTAAAGGCAGGCAGGCACCTCACCCCTTGGGGCCGTGGCAGGGTGGGCTGGGCTCTCCCGGCATGGTGTGGGGTGGTGGACACGGCCCTGTCCCCCACCAGCCTTCATGGGTCACCGGGGTCTCCCTGCAGGGCATGAACCTGGCCAAGGGGATCCGAGACCAGGAGCGGGGCGGGCGCAGTTACGTGGGCGTGGTGGACGGGGAGAACGAGAAGGAGACCCCGAAGCTGATGGAGATCATGAACCATGTGCTGGGCCAGCGGAGGGAGCTGAAGGCCGCGGTGCCCGACAAGGTGGTGGAGCCGGCACTCAAGGCCGCCCTCAAGTTGTACCAGTGAGTGTCCAGCTGGGCTCCTCGTGGGTGCGGGGGCTCCCTGGGGGCAGGGCACCTGGGTGACAGCTGTGAGAACCCCGCTCGTCTATGCTGTGCCCTTCTTCCTGCAGCGTGTCTAACTCAGAGGGAAAGCTGGTGGTTACAGAAGTTGCCACGAGGCCACTCACCCAAAACCTGCTCAGTCACGAGGTGAGAGGGTCTGGAGACCCCCAGCCCCACCGCCTGTCCCCCTGCACCCAGCCTGCTCTCCCCCCAAGCAGGTGAAGCGCTGGGGGCCTGGGGCTGGCCTGGAGGGAAGGAGTCAGTTTTGTGCCTGAGACTCTAGCCCAGCCCCGCCCGCACCCTCAGGCTCCCACCCTGGGTCTTTCTCTCCCACCTGTAGGACTGTTATATCCTGGACCAGGGGGGCCTGAAGATCTATGTGTGGAAGGGGAAGAACTCCAACACCCAGGAGAAGATGGGGGCCATGAATCAGGCACTGGTGGGCATGGGGATCGGCGGGGGGAAGGGGAGAGAAACAGATATAGCAGGGAGAGAGAAGGGGGATCAGACTGGGCGTCCCACCAGGCAGAGGCCTCCAAAGCTCTGGGCCCAGCTCAGCTGGGGGTGCTGAGGGTCTTCTCTGTAGCCCCCTGTGGGGGTCGCTGTCTGCCACCAGGGGCCCACCAACAGGCAACCTGGGGGCCTCCTCAGGATGTGAGCTCCCACCTCAAGCTCAGTTCAGAGAAAGGAGGGAGAAATGGAAGCTGACCTTTTTACAAGAGGGGATCGGGTCAGCAGGGGGCTGGGGCTAAGTCAGAGTTTGGGGTCATTACTGGGGTTGGAGTCAATAACCCTAGCTGGCTTGGGGTCAGAGTGAGAATGGGGATTGGGCTCAAGGCTGGAGATGGCAGCTAGGGGTCAGGGTCAGAACTGAGGTCTCATTTGGTTTTGGGGTTGAGGCCAGAGCAGGCCTTAGCTTTGGGTCAGCACTGGGACTGGGGTTGGGTTCTAGTTTGCACTTGGGACCTGGGGTAGGTTTGTGGTTGGGTCTGGTTGGGGTTAGAGCCAGGCTGTCACTTGCATTGGAGGGCTATGGGGGTTCAGAGAGGGACACAGACCCAGCCACCGCTTTCTCTTCCCAGAACTTTATCAAAGCGAAGCAGTACCCCCCGAACACACAGGTGGAGGTGCAGAACGATGGGGCCGAGTCAGCTGTCTTTCAGCAGCTCTTCCAGAAGTGGACGCTACCTAATCAGACGTCAGGCCTGGGCAAAATCCACAATGTGGGCTCCGTGGGTGAGGGCCCGCCCGAGGCAGGGTGGGGCTGGAAGAGCGTCTGCGCCTGCCTCCTGTCCTCCTTCCCAGACATGCCTCTGCCGTGCGCGCTTTTACCCTGGCTCTGGGCTCCTGACTGGGGTGGGGACATGAGGCACACGGGTAAACTTCAGAGCTGTCACAAAAGGGGAGCTGAGAAGCACCTGTCTCTCCTTTGGAATGGGGTCGAGTCTCTCTGGAAACCAGCCGGCTTCAGTCTCTCACCAGACAATAGTTGCTGAAGGCAAGCTCAGTGCCAGGCACCTGCAGGAGGGAAAAAGTGTTGTCCCTCTCCTGGCTCCTCTGGGAGGCCCTGGCGAAGCTGGAGTCTTAGGGGTGGGAGATAGGGTTTCACATTATAACTGCCACTCTCTGGCTCTGTGACCTCTCTGGCCTCGGTTTCCTCACCTGTAAAATGGATCTAAGAATTCTAGCTATCGGGGTTCTTGGGAGGACCTGGGGATCTCAGTTGGTGACGGCCAGTGTCACGATTCCCCCTCCCTCCAGCCAAAGTGGAGCAGGTGAAGTTTGATGCCATGTCCCTGCACATCCAACCTCAGGTGGCCGCCCAGAAGAAGATGGTAGACGATGGCAGTGGGGAGGTGCAGGTATGGTGAGGGTGGAAAGTGGGTGCTGGGGGGGGGTGGCGGGGGCGGGGGAGCCCGTCCTGGACCTCACACCGGCCTGGTGCTGGCCCCAGGTGTGGCGCATTGAGAACCTAGAGCTGGTGCCGGTGGATTCCAAGTGGCTGGGCCACTTCTACGGGGGTGACTGCTACCTGCTGCTCTACACCTACCTCATTGGCGAGAAGCAGCACTACCTGCTCTACATCTGGCAGGTCAGGCCCCACCCCTCCCTGCCCAGAGCACAGCCAGCTCAGTTCCCACCCTGCTCTACCCCTTCCAAGTGGCCATCACCCTTGAGTTGAATACCTCTGGTGATGGGGAACTCACCCATTTTCCATCCTGGGACTGCTTTGGCTATGAGATCCCAGTGGCACAGAGTACCCCCATATACAACCCTTTCTCCTTCTCTGGGTTCTCAGAGCCTCCAATTTCCATGGCTTCCAGCACATTCCCTTCATCTGGGCTTCTGTGTCCAGATGTGAGTGAGCAGGGAGATGCTTGGGTGCTGGGGGTAGTGCTATGGTAGCCATGCTGTTTCCCCCAGTAAGAAGGAGAGGAGGTCTGGGGTTAAGGCCGGGGTTGCAGGGGAACTATGGGTAGGGGGTTGCTGGGAAAGGATAAGGTATGGGGATGAGACCAGAAGAGGTCTGGGGCAGATTGGGTTTGGGCTGTGTCCAGGGTAGGGTTTGGTGGGGAGGACAGTTGGGTTTGGGGCCGGGTGAGAAACAGGGATGGAGTTGTTGCTGCAGCCGGAGACGGGGTCAGAATTGGAGCTGACTTCATCCCACCCCGTCCGTCGTGCTCGTCCCCAGGGTAGCCAGGCCAGCAAGGATGAAATAGCAGCCTCTGCCTATCAAGCCGTCATCCTGGACCAGAAGTATAACAATGAACCGGTCCAGATCCGGGTCCCGATGGGCAAGGAGCCACCACACCTCATGGCCATCTTCAAGGGACGAATGGTGGTCTACCAGGTGTGGTTGCCGACCTGAGGCACCTGGCAGTCCCCGCATTTGCGGTGGGGTGGGCGTCAGGAGATGGGGGAGGGGACCTGGGGGGGGCCGGCCTGGAGGTGAAGGGCAGTCTTCATGGGGGAGGACTGTTTGAAGCCCCATCAGCCATGTGGAACTGGTGATAGAAACAACCACCCAGTACTTTAAGAATACGTAATGAGTATGTGACATGTGCAAGTGCTGTTTCTCTGCCCACCCATCTCCCTGGATCCTCTACATGAGAAAGGCAGTTCTTGTGCCTAGATTAGCCCAAATGATGAGCCTGTCCAAACTGCACTGGTGCCTTCCAACGTAACGGAATAGACACCTCCTGTTCATTGAGCACCTATGAAGTCTGCGGCCCTCTGCAAAGGGCCAAGGCTGGAGAAGGCCGCGCATTACTGTTTACGGTCCTGTTAGGAGAGCAGTGAACTCACAGCCCGAGGCCCTGTGTGCTTAAATTCCAGAAACTCAAGCTGAGTTGACAGGAGAGTGTGAATACAGTAATCTGGGATAGGCAGGCAGTTCACGGTAGAAAGGGGGTTTGGAGGAGCCCTTGACATCAGGGTCGGAGCAAAAGGGCTCAGCAGAGGTAAACTGTAGGGCAGGAGGCACAGCAAAGACAAAGGCCCAGAGGAGGGGACCCACATGGGACAGTGAGAAGCCTGGCGAGCTACATGGGAGGGTTTGGAGAGAGCAGAGCGGGTCTGGAAGGGTAGTTTGCGCCTGAGTCATGTGGGGCCTTCAAAGGCTGGGATGAGGAGCTGGTTCTAGTCTGTAAGCAGTGGGGAGCCACTGAGGATTTCTGAGCAGCGGAGTGCCATGACCCAAGCAATGTTTTGGAAAGGCTACTCTGGTGATGGTGCATCAGAGGACCTGGGGGCGGGCAACCGCCACCCCCGCCCCCAGCCTCTCTTGCTCCCTATTTTCTGTGCCCTTCGAGAATCTTCCATCGTCTCTACTAAGTTGCTCCCACCTCTTTCTCTCTGCCGTCTCCCCACACCCTGCAGGGAGGTACCTCCCGAGGCAACAAAGTGGAGTCAGTGGCCTCCACACAGCTGTTCCAGGTCCAGGGAAACAGAGCCGACAACACCAAGGCCTTTGAGGTCCCAGCCCAGGCCAGCTCCCTCAACTCCAATGACGTCTTCATCCTTAAGACCCAGTCCTGCTGCTACCTGTGGTGTGGGAAGGTGCGTGCAGGGCCTAGTGGCCTCCCCCACTCTTCAAGTGGGTCTTCGGGATCCCCCCGCCTCAGGCCGAGTAGGTCCTTCTTGTTAATTTCCTAGCTGGTCTCCTTCCCCTGCAGCTCTGGATCTGGCCACCCTCACATTTTCTGCCTCTATGTCTGGGTCAGTCTCTCTCATTCTGTTTGTCTCTGGCTACCCCTGGCTGTCTCAGTGTTGGTCTGTCTTTGTGTCCAGGCTCTCTCTCACTATCCCTGTGCCTGTCGCTGCCTCTCCATTTACCTCAGCCTCTTGGATTCCTTTTCCTGCCCTGTAAGGATTGTGCAGACTCCTGTCCCCTCTGCCATTCTTTGGAGTGTCAGGCACAGGAGGGGTGCACATGGGGTCCTGATCCAGGCAGAAGAGCCCTCTCAGATGCAGGAGCTCTGTGCCAGTGAATGTGACACTAGAGATGGTCTCCCCCAACACAGCTGACCCCTCTTTCCCCAGGGCTGTAGCGGGGATGAGCGGGAGATGGCCAAGATGGTTGCTGACATCATCTCCCGGACGGACAAGCAAGTGGTGGTGGAAGGACAGGAGCCGGCCAACTTCTGGATGGGCCTGGGTGGAAAGGCGCCCTATGCCAGCAGCAAGAGGTAACTACGGGGTCCCTCTGCCTCTAGCTCACCTTCTGAGGCTGGAGAGCCTCCCAGCATCTCCATCCCATGGCCCAGAGCCTGCAGCAAGTATGAATTGAGGACTCTGTATACCAGGTCCCCAGGGCTACAAGATGAGTCAAGGGCAGCCCATACCCTCAGAGCCTCTTGAGCAGTGCAGTGTCTGTGTGGGTGTGCCTCGGGCCCGGTGGAAGTGTCTTCGTGGCAAAGGGAGTTCACAGCCATAAGAAACAACTCAATGAGAGGGGCAGGCTTGCCCTTTGGGAAGAAGATGCCAGAGCCCTGACCTTTAGCGCTGACACAGGACCTGGATGCTGAGAAGCCCCAGCTGTACACACTCTGTCAAATGGTTTTTCTGAAGAATACCCATGATCCACCATTCCCCGGTTCAGAAGCAAAAGGGCATATATTGCAGTAGCCGTAGGAGGGCACGGAGGGAAGACAGCAGAAAGAATTTCCCAGTGGGCCCATAGAAGAGCCACTGGAATGGATGTCCTAGAAAGGCAGTGGGGATTTCTCCCTCGGAGCACTCTTAGACTCTTGGGAGGAGGGGGGACTTTATGTGTGAGCAGAAAAAAAAAAAGAGTATTTTCCTAGAAGTTAGGCTTTCCATGCCAGAGTTCTGTATCCTCTATTCTTCTGTCCCCCTACCTTCTTCTTGGCAACACAATTTTCTCTCCATCCTGCAGATTGCAGGAGGAAACCCTGGCCATCACCCCCCGGCTCTTTGAATGTTCCAACCAGACCGGGTGTTTCCTGGCCACAGAAATCCCTGACTTCAATCAGGATGACTTGGATGAGGATGATGTGTTCCTGCTAGATGTCTGGGACCAGGTAGGACAGAGGCCTGGGGAACCTCCCTTCCCACCATCTCCATCTCCAAAGCCAAGAAATAGTGGTTTAATGGACAGGGTCCCTTATAGATTCTTCCTGGGAGTAGTATTATGAACAACAAGAGCCTACGGAAGAAGGAGGCAGGTAGAGAGGAATGTGCCCAATGGGGCTGCAGGGCAGGATGTATTTTCCCAAAGTCCAATTTTTTTTTTTTTTCCACGTGGCATGTCTATAGCTCTGGAGAGGCTGGGAGTCACACATTGGCAGAATATCCCAGTACAGGACATCTGTCCTACCTCTTCATTTCCCAGATGCAAAGTCAAGACCAGACGGGGCCTGCCCAAGGTCACTTAGCGCCACTGTTGGTCATCGGAGCCTGGGTGAATCGAGGCAGAGCCCTGTGGGCCAGGGAGGACGGGAAGGACCGCCTGAACCCTGGATTCTCCACAGGTCTTCTTCTGGATCGGGAAGCGTGCCAATGAGGACGAGAAGAAAGCCGCAGCCGTCACGGTGCAGGAATACCTCAAGACCCACCCCAGCGGCCGTGACCCCGAGACCCCCATCATTGTGGTGAAGCAGGGATACGAGCCCCCTACCTTCACAGGCTGGTTCCTGGCTTGGGATCCCTTCAAGTGGAGTGTAAGTGGCCAGCCCACCCTGATCCTTATAGCCCTTCACATCCTCCTCCAGGTGGCCGCTCGTGGTACACCACAAGGGCAGGGCAGACTCCCAGGCTTTTCTGTTTACTGCGATAGATGACCAGTGATATATTTGTAAAGGGGTCTGAGGGGGCCTAGAATAAAAAGTAAGGCTGCATAAAACCATTAACCCCCCTGGTGAGGGAGAGGAAAGAAGGCTATCAAAAACCCAGGCTCAGTTCAGTGCGTTGCCTTATGGATCCAATGTAGCTGAAGGCTGTTGGACATTATTGGTTAGAACCGTACTATTTAAACTTAACTGCAGTTAAACAAAATTAAACATTCAGTTGCTCACTAGCCACAAGCTAAGTGCTCTGTAGCCCTATCGGACAGCACAGAAAAAGAACATTTCTATCATCGCAGAAACTTCTCTGAGGCGGTGTTGGTGGATCCATAAGCCAGGTGAAATGAAACATGTCAGTTCTCAAGGACAGATAAATATCTTCCCGGCACCGAATTCTAAGCAAAATGGGTCATACACGTGGTCCTTACCTGAGGGACAGGGAGTCAGACTTCCACAGGATTCTCCGGAACTGGTCGCACATAGAAGCAGAGGGCAGGTCCTCAAAATGGAAGGTTTTCTGCAGGAAGGAGGAAGGCTAAGGTAGAGAGTGCCAGCCCAGTGGCTTTGGGTGCACTAAAGTGGCAAAACAGATGAGTTTAGGGAACCAGAGCTTAATTTCCTCAAATACATTTCCTCAAATACATTTTTTGAAAGCATTCTTTCAGTGGCTGATGGGCTGAATTTAGTTTTGAGGATAAACAAATCTCAAGGCTGCAAATCTAGATGCCAGAACTTTTTTTTTCTTTCTTTCTTTTTTTTTTTTTTTATGAGCAGCAGGCGAAAGTTTATGAGAGTATAAGATCAGAAAGTAAGAATAGTAGGAAAGCTCTCTTTACAGAGAGGGGACATTCGAAAGTGAATGCCCCGACTCTAGGCGAGGGTCCTTGTTTTATAAGGTTCTGGTCAGCCCCCCTCCCTTCCCCCTTGTTCCTTCTCAGGTCCTACCCTTATTGGCTGGATAACTCTGCGTTGTCCAGTCCTGATTGGCCCGATTCCATTGTGTGAGGGGTGGTCTATGGCCGTATCATTCCTTGTGGGTCTATGTTTTATGGTCTACTCTACTTATTTTTTGTCAGGTCTTTCGTCAAATTCCTGAGGGGAACCTGAGGGGGAGCACGTGGTGTCTGATACACTCTTTTTTTTTTTTTTTTTTTTAATTTTTTTTTCAACGTTTATTTATTTTTGGGACAGAGAGAGACAGAGCATGAACGGGGGAGGGGCAGAGAGAGAGGGAGACACAGAATCGGAAACAGGCTCCAGGCTCTGAGCCATCAGCCCAGAGCCCGACGCGGGGCTCGAACTCACGGACCGCGAGATCGTGACCTGGCTGAAGTCGGCCGCTTAACCGACTGCGCCACCCAGGCGCCCCAGAACTTCTAAAATTCATATCAGTGTCCTGAGTCAACACCTCTGGCGGCCCTCCCCTCACCCCAGTCTGGGGGGCTTCTCTCAGGCTCACGCGTGGGCTCACTCCTTCACTCAGCATAACTCCAGTAGGGTGCGCCATGCCTGGTGCCCGACCCTGGGGATATGGAGACGGGGCTCCTCGTGGAGCTAAGGTCCCTTCTAACTCCCTTTGCTCTTTGGCGGCAGGGTCCCCCCCACCCAGGCTCTGGGAGGAGCCCCCCCCCCCCCCCCCCGCTCTCCAGGGCCCCCATGTTCCCCAGAGCCTGCAGGGTGTAGGCAGGTTCTCAAGGCTGCATGTGGCTGCTTGCACTGCCTCTGAGTGTGGCCTCCAGCCCCACGTGGGGCTGAGCGGGGCCTCTTCTGACTGTCAGCCCTTTGGGTGCCCATCCTCGCCATCCAGCCTCCTTTTTCAGGGTCCCCCCCCTCCAGCCCCTGAGCCCCTTCTTCCTCCTTCCCACGCCCAAGCCTTAGACCAACCTTCTTTCAACTCCTGAAGGAAAAAGTTCTTCCATCTCCTCTGCTGAGAACCGGGTCTAACTTGTTATTTACTTTCTGTGCAGAACGCCAAATCCTATGAGGACCTGAAGGCGGAGCTTGGAAACTCCAGGGACTGGAGCCAGATTACTGATGTGAGTACGGGGCAGGTGGCCGGCTGACGATGGCCAGCCCTGCGGGAGCTGAGAAAGCTCCAGAGAGGACACCAGCATCCTGGGCTTTACTCCCCACCATGAACCGCTAACCACCCCCCCCCCCCCACTGGAAGTCCTTGCTGTTTAACTTCAAGGCCTCTGGCTGTTTTTTTTTTCTCCTCCATTTCCTAGGGTATGGTTCCCCCATCTGATCATACATGAATCTGATGGGAGCCGGGAGTGAGGGGCGGGGGCAGCTGATTAGAATGCAGATCCCAAAGTCCCACTCACTGCCCCAAATTCTGGCTTGTGGAATTGGGTTGAGACCCAGGAATATTTGCCCGTTCTAAACGAAGAGCCCAGGTGATTTGATGCAATTAGGCCATGGACTACACTTTGAGAAAGAATGATTTCTCTGCCGTGGCCATCCTGGGATAGACTTCTCCAGATACAAACTGCAGTCTCTGAGTTAGTTAACAGAAACTCATTTAGCCTGTCGGCCTGGTTGATAAGGAAATCTGAAAGCGAAACCTTTCCTTCAAGAAGTTCCCAGGCTTGCAGGGGAACTGAGTCCAAGCAGACTCTGCAAAAATGTATCCAGAACATGAGAGCAATTCCACAAGCATGCTGGGGTAATCAGATAATGCACCTGGCTCCTTGGCCCCACCCTCAGGCTGAGTACCTCGTGACACTCATTAAGCCCTTCTCGGTGGACTGATGGTGTGCGTTGGAAGGCATATATAGGTCAAGGCTAAGTGAATTTACTGATCACAATTCCATAACCGATAAGAGAAAGAGGATCATAAATGTCCAAGGTGGACCTCAAACATCCATCATGAGAAGCCATGAAGAAGTTTGTAAGTCAAAGAACAAAATAATCATCTCGGACCAATTGGCTTTGGTTGGACACAATCCACCAAGTTTTAGCTCATGGGTCCGATCAAATGTTGTGTTCTTATGAGGAGTGTGTGTGGGTGGTGGGGTCATGGAAGGCTTCAGGAAGGAGGTGCCCTAGTATCAGTGTTGACTCCCGAGAGATAAGCAGCCTGGGAGGTAGCCACAAGCCAGCAGAATTAACCAGTGGTTTCCTTTTCTTCCCTAGGAGATCACAAGCCTCAAACCGGATGCGTTCAATGCTAACACCAGCCTCATTGTTGGGCCTCTACCCATCTTTCCCCTGGAACAGTTGGTGAACAAGACTGTGGAGGAGCTCCCTGAGGGTGTGGACCCCAGTAGGAAGGAGGTAGGTCAGACTGGAAGAGGAGGATGAAGAGATACGGCTTGCCGATTGCCGGACAACACTAATTGAAGCCCAGATTGTGCCCTGCAGGTGATTAGGTGCTGGGGGGATGCCAGAGAACAAAAACAGACCTGGTCTCTGCCTTCATGTGAGGTGACATCTCAGTGGGGAGAGAGGGCTCAAAGGACCCTGATTACACCGTTATTTCATTTCAGTGATGATAAGTACCACACAGGTGAAGTACAGGTGCCATGAAAAGTATTCCCAAAGGAAACCTATTATAGTCAGAGCAGAGTTCCTTCTGAAAGGTGGGCAGGAATTATTCAGGCAAAATGGGTTATTCCTGGAGAAGGGAACAGCATACATGAAGCCCAGAGGCAGGGAATAAGCATAGCATTGGGGTGAAACTGCAAGGTGGCCAGAGTGGCTGTGGTGTGCAGAGCTGGGGAGTGGCAGGCCAGGGGGCCAGGGGCCCAACTGAGCAGTGCCTGCTACGTCACCTTAGGGAATGTGGTGTGTTTTTTTTTGGGGGGGGAGAGCGCAAGTGGGGGAGGGGCAGAGAGAGGGGGACAGAGGATCTGAAGTGGGCTCTGTGCCGACAGGCTGACAGCAGTGATTCCGATGTGGGGCTTGAACTCACGAACTGTGAGACCATGACCTGAGCCGAAGTCGGATGCTCAACCCACTGAGCCACCCAGGTGCCCTGGGAATGTGGTGTCTTTTTATTTATTTATTTATTTTTTCAACGTTTATTTATTTTTTTTGGGACAGAGAGAGAGGGAGACACAGAATCGGAAACAGGCTCCAGGCTCTGAGCCATCAGCCCAGAGCCTGACGCGGGGCTCGAACTCACGGACCGCGATATTGTGACCTGGCTGAAGTCGGACGCTTAACCGACTGCGCCACCCAGGCGCCCCTGTGGTGTCTTTTTTTTTTTTTTTTTTTTTTTTTTTTTTTTTCCAACGTTTATTTATTTTTGCGACAGAGAGAGACAGAGCATGAACGGGGGAGGGGCAGAGAGAGAGGGAGACACAGAATCAGAAACAGGCTCCAGGCTCTGAGCCATCAGCCCAGAGCCCGACGCGGGGCTCGAACTCACGGACCGCGAGATCGTGACCTGGCTGAAGTCGGACGCTTAACCGACTGCGCCACCCAGGCGCCCCATGTGGTGTCTTTTTAAAAAGTGGACAGGAACCATTATGGCTGAAGCAGGGGAGTAGCAGTTAGATTTATGCTTTTAAAAGATCACTGTAGGGGCACCTGGGTGGTTTAGTCAGTTAAGCATACGTACAACTATTGTTTTCGGCTCAGGTCAGGATCTTATGGTTTGTGAGTTCGATCCCTGCACAGGGTTCCGTGCTATGTCAGCATGGAGCCTGCTTGGAATTCTTTCTCTCTCTCTTTTTCTCTCTCTCTTTCTCAAAATAAAGGATTTATTCTCAAAAAAATTAAAAAAAGAAAGATCACTATAGGGCCACCTGGCTGGCTCCGTTGGTAGAGCATGTGACTCTTGATCTTGGGGTTGTAAATTCGAGCCCCATGTTGAGTGTAGAGATTACTTAAAAATAAAATCTTTAGGGACACCTGGATGGCTCAGTCGGTTAAGCGTCTGACTTTGGCTCAGGCCATGATCTCATGACTCGTGAGTTCAAGCCCCACATCGGGCTCTCTGCTATCAGCTCAGAGCCTGCTTCAGAGCCTCAGTCCTCCTCTTTGCCCCTCCCCCACTCATGTGTGCACGCGCGCTCTCTCTCCCTCTCTCTCTTTCAAAAATAAATATTAAAAAAATAAAATAAAACCTTTAAAAAAGAAAAGTGAAGAATGGATGGTGCAGAAGCAGCAGCCCTGGGCAGACTGAGTGTGTGTGTGTGGGGGAGTCTACAATAGGTGGTGGCTGGGGAAGTAAGGGAAGGAAGTGGTTTAGAGAAATATTTAGGAGGTAAAGTCAAGGACACTAGGTAATTACTGGATGGGGGGAGGAATTGTGTCATTTTCCGAGATAAAAAAAAAAAAAAAAAAACCCTGGGTCAGACTGAGCTTAGAGGGGACAAGCATGAATTGGGTGGTAGCCATGCCATTTGAGGCCCCTCCCCCCCCCCGGGTGACATGCGAACAGATGCACGTTTGGTGGGCAGGCAATTCAGAGGAGCGCCAGGGAGAGACTCACCAGCGCTCGGTGCCTCTGGTGGCTGCAGCTGTAGGCCCGCGCTGTCACCTGTAGGGAGGGAGTATGGCAAGAAGAGCTTGTTAACTTGTTAAAAAGCTCTTAACAAGAGTATGACAAGAAGAGCTTGTCAAGTCTTACACATGAATTAAGGACTCTACAGAAGAGAGATGCCTGATTTCTCCAAGAAGTCTGTTAGCGATCTGGGCTCGATATACGTTTAAGTATATCGTTCCCAAAGCATTTGTATCCTGCCCTTCACCTTGGAGACCATGTTCGTGCATTCTCTCCCAGATCTGCCCACCATCCGTGTCCTCACTGTAATAGTGGGATGATCCTAATATATTTTCTGTAATAGTAATACTACAAATTATTATTTGCCCAGCACCTGGTACATAGAAAGCGCTCTGCAAATGTAACCTGCTATTTTCACTGCCTGCTCTACACCTGAGAAAACTGAAGAGTGGGGAAGTCACTTGCCTTATGTGACTGGCAAAGCTACTTAGTAGCCAAGTCAGAGCAAGAACCAGGTCTTTGGAGCCCTGCTGTTACCCTCGTATCATCATGTGGCACCAAGTGTCTCTAAAAGGAGGGGCAGCCAGTGTTATTGAACGAGGTGATCAATGGGAGGCTGGAGGGATTGCAGGTTTTGAATGGGACAAACAGCATCAAAACAACCCTACCACGGTAGACAGAGTCTACAAAATCTAAGATCCTTTTTAAAAACTCAGTTGTCTGTTGCCGATGTTTTTAATCATGGGAGTAACATACATTCTTGTGGGAGAGCTATAAGTCCATGGTCAAGTGGGGAGAGTAGGAGAGGTCTTGAGGCCTCGCTGGCTGCTCCAAAGTCGGAAGGGGAGCCAGAGACAATGAACAGTGGTGTGGTGGGTCTGGCTGCAGGCAGTAGCAAGAGGATAATCCAAGTGTTTGAGCGCAAGTGAGTAAACCACAGAGAGGCGGATGTGGGTATGGGTGAGGCCAGTAATCAGCTGGCAGGACCACAGAGTCCAAGAACAGGACTAGGGAAAGATACAAGGCCACTGGGATGGGCAGTTCCTGCTATCTAGCCTAGGGGTCAGAGTCCAGAAGTCTCCACCAAGCAGCGGAGCCAGCCTGACTGGGGCTGAGAGGGCACCTGCATCCACAGCTGTGAGGGACCTGGAGCGGGCGTTTGCTACAAACCAGTTTGGGGTAGGCAGCTCTTCCCCATCCACTGATGCCCAAACCGCCCACCTTTACTCCCTTCCTCCCTGCCTGGGGGAGTGGGCAGTGCTCTCAGGATCCTTGAGGACAGAATGCCCAGGGGTGGGAGGCAAATCTAAAGACCGGTTAGAGAACTGAGGCATCAGACCTACCTGAGCTTGAGGTCCATCTGCGGATGTTTTCCAAGCGGTTCAATTAAGGGCTCTCTGCAGGAGTGGATAAAACACTCTTCTGGGGTGGCAGGGTGGGCTAAGATTGAAAAACAAAAAACAAAAACCTTGCTCTCACCACCCCTCCCCTCTGGGTGCCTGGGGAGCAGAGATGAAGGTTGGGAGATGCTGTCTTATAGCAGCTTCAATTTGGGGTTCTCACATTGAGTGTGCCTTGATAGCACTTAGCTTGCCTTAAGCAGCACCACTATTATATTGTATCAGCTGGGAGCAACAGTCATTTCAGGCAATCCCCTCATCTAATGGAGAAAGATACATACTCCAGGCCTAGAAAGGTGTTTCCCAGTCATGATCTCCAAGCTGAGAGTAAAAAGGTAGAATTGTGCTAACCTTCTAGACCCTTCATAGGACTGGAGAACATAGGGTAAGTCATCCAAATGTTTTGTCTCCTGCTCAAATTAGCCAGCTGTTTTGTAAGTGCCACGGCTGTACACGCTTGCTCACTTTGCCCATTGGGGTGGGGCGGCTGCCGGGTGAACTTGAGCCTGAGCAAGTCAGGGCCCAGGAGGGCAAGCCCTCAAGGGCTAGGGGCTTCTGCCAGAAGAGCTGTGCCTCCTGTGGTAAAGACAACTTGGTCTAGATCAGACCCGGGTAGATTCCCTTCTGCAGCTCATCTGCTTCCTCCATGGGCCAGACTCACAGAAAGAAGGGTCCCCTGGCTTAGGTTCACTGCTTAGTGAGACAGATGAACAAGATACTTTCTTAGGGAAACATATACCCTTTCACATGTAATGTTACTTTCATCCCCATAAAAACATTACAGAGAAGCAAATATTGGCCTTTAAAAAATTTCCCCCATTCTACAGAGAGGAAAACTAAGACGTTCCCCCAAGTTAGCAAATTCCTTAACCAAGCTAAGTCAAGTTCTTATTTCAGATCTAGGGTCAAAAGAAAGGAGCTCAATCTACTTCATCTTGAACTCATTCCAAATTCAGGGATCAAACCTCTTGGACCTCAAAATGCCACCTGACTCCTCCCATTTCTTTCTTGGTTCTCCTGACGTTGCCTGTATTTGCTTTTCATGTGATCGCCACCCCACACCCATAAGACTCATCAAAGTAAACCCTGGGGAAGAGTGTGACCTTTGTCCTCTGCTTCCTCTCTCCTTCTAGGAGCACCTGTCCCCCGAGGATTTCACCAAGGCCTTGGGGATGACGCCCACTGCCTTCTCTGCCCTCCCTCAATGGAAGCAACAAAACCTCAAGAAACAAAAAGGCCTGTTTTGAGAAGCAGGGGTAGCTGCTAGCTGGAGGGCAGTACCCTACCCTGCTTGGTTTTTCATGACCGGGATGTGAGTCCTACACTAATTGAGGTGAAATTTTAGTTACCGGTGAGCGGCCTTCTGTGGCACTGCCACCTTTGAGTAACCTACCTATTCTTCCAGAATGATACCTCTGTAAAGACACTGTGATCCCAATTTGAGACATGAAGGGGGGGGGGGGGGCACGTTGTTTCTATCCTCAGGTATTGCATCACTGTTAGTCATCCTGTTCTAGAGCTTTCCCTCCTGAGAAGAGCAGGCACTCCACGGGACATCAGGATTCTGAGGAGCCGTTCCTAGCTTTTCCTCTCTTGTGACACTTTTATCTACAGGAAGTGGGCTGAAGATCTTTCCCAGCGTAATGGCTTTTCCTCTTCACTTTCCTGATTTAGGCGAGACGTTAAAGGGGACTCCTCCTCTGTAGGAGTTGAATGGCCTGGGAAAAGGACCTGTTAGGCAATCTCACAACACTAACGGGTACCCAGTGAGAGCAACATATCCACTGGGTTTTAAATGCAGGCTATTTCACCCCCTTCTTTGGTACTAATAAGGCAAAAGAGCTTATTAGCAAAGGCCAATGCTGAGTTTACAAACGGTTATCCAGAACCTCTGTAAAGCTTCACCGGCTCCTCAAATGAAAACGAGAACTCCGTGCTGACCACAGCCACTGGTTGGGTTTGCCCTTCCGTTTCCTTTAAGTTGTAATGGGGCTGCACGGAAATCCAAGTCAGAAGGCCAACAGAAAGGGATCTCAGAACCTCAACACGTGATCGGTTAAGAATGCAAGTGTCTGCAAGAATATGTCCTTTTTAGAAATAACAGTCGAACCAACAGAAGGTTAATAAAGGCTTTAATTTCACACACACAAAAAACTCTATGCATAATTTAAAAAGGAAACAAAAACAAGGAAAAACCATAAACGATACAGAGGAACAGTTCTGCTAAAACACAGATAAAGTGCCGCTCCATACAAAACAACATAAAGAAATCAGAATCAAGTCACTCTGAGCACAAAGAAAATCACCTCACAAATAATGTGGCCAAAGCTGCCAGCAAATCTGGTAGTGGCTCAATTAGGCAAAGTGTAGGACCTTTACTTTTCTGTCTTCCTCTCTACAGCATAAGTAAGCAACACTGACAACAGGCCAGAGGAGTTGGGATGCAAGGACAAAAACTCAAGAGAGGGCGGGAGACCTGGGGAGGGGATGTGTGTGTGTGGGCTCAGTCCCCGCAGCCCCTCTGCTTTTGAAATAGGCCAGTCAGTTGATTGCTCTTACTGTTTTGGCATTTGACCTACTGAACTTGGGTCCTGATCCAGACCCTCATTCCCCTCTATTGTTTTGCCAGTAAACATGCCTATACTTTGAATCTCTTAAGGTACTTTAAGAAAAGTTCAATGTTACTAAAATCAACTGCTTATATTCATACTGGCACACTGTTTTAATTAAAAACTTCAAAACCTCAGACATATAGCACACATGGAAAGAAAAATTTACTGTGTATAAATATGATACAACGGAAAAGACTGCCTGAAGTCTAGTAATCAAAGCATGCCGTAAAGGAGTCAAGGATTGTGGTGACACACAGCAAAAGAATTGTCACAAAACTCTCAAGGCCTAACAAACTCTAGTTTCCAATCATATATATGTTTTTCAGATGTTAATAAGACATACCAATAGAGACAGAATTTTGAAGTGATACATGAGGAAGATGTTAGATGGCAGAAATCTGTTCAGGTTTGGTACACACTTAACGAGAGCATTACTCAGTGTTAAAGCAAGACGGAGAGGAGGAAAAGGACACACCTGTTTTGGGGGTACACTTATGTGACTTGCATCTGGTACTGGGTTTTGATTTTTCCAAAAATCTCATATATATACAAGATTCAAATATACTTGGGAGATGTAGCTGTTTCTCTGATTTAAAACAAAAGACCTCCTGAGAGAGGTCAGTTAAATCAGAGAGAAAAAAAATAAAGTGTGGATGACTGAGAGCGTCCACTGCAGTCACTTCAGAGGACAAAGAAAGAGGGAGAAGAGTCATATTTATTTGTTTTAATATAAACTCTTTTCAGATCACAAACTCTTTTCAGATCACAAAAAAACAAACTACTTTTCTCCTGTAGGTTTCCAATCCCCACTCCCATGCTCTCTCTACACTCCTAACACTCAACTATAGTGACATGGCCAAGAGATCTTCACTTCAGGTGTTTCCAAATAATTTTCATTATACAACCATATCTGTAGCTGTACATGCGTCAAGCTATGCTTACATAGTTACATAATGGTAACTGCAATATGGAGGAATAAGTAAACTCACAAATTCACCTGCTGAGGTTTTAATTCTTAAAGTTTCTCTTTTGGAAGAATTCTACACTTGAACAAGGAGAGAAGTAAAGAAATGTATAGTCTAGTATTTGCCTCCCAGAGTTAATCAGCTGATTTGTAAGTATCACTGTATACTTTAAAAAATGTAAACACATTTACATTTGTTACATCTGTTACTGAGCCATTAAATTAGGCCTGAAATTAACAGATCACCTCGAGTAAACATAGCTTTTGGAATCAAAATATAAATAGAAGAACAATTCATGGACTTGCCTCCTACTCTACCTGCTGAGACAAAACTTAGATTTGAGTGTGCACACACATATAAATACCCCCACAAAACAGAGGCTATCTCCTCATAGGCCTAAATTACAGTCATGGCTACTAAAGGGACAGCAGCCATCTGGCCACATGCAACTTCCAATTCTCCATAATATTAGGTGATAAGAGTCAGTAAGTCTGGACTTTAGGTTAGTTTTCCATTCAAAAAATTTCAATTAAGATCAGTTGTCTGCAGAACTAAGTGCTGTCGAGTTCTAATTCAATGTCATTTAAAGTAGTGTAACCCTATTTGGTAATTTTCAACAGAAAGGTTACTGTGTAGGCTGCCTGGGACTGAAGCACTCTGTCCCTATCTAACTTGTCCCTTGCGGCCCCAACACCCCAATGCCCCATCCCCCTGATTGTGAGCAAACTGATCAGACTGTGCAAAAAATATATATATATATATAATATATTATTATAATTTTTAAATATATACAGCCAGCTCAAAAAACCAATAAACCCTTTCAACGTGGTCCAGCTGAAATCTCCATCTGTAGTCATGAACCCTTCACTGAACCTGAATGAGAACACGTAGTGAAAGGGGGGATGGATAAGGAGCGCAGGGGGAGGGGAAGGCCGAACAGGCCATAACAATGCACAGCTACCAAAGAAAATTCAAGTCCAAAACTTGCAAGCGTACAAGTGGTGAGAGAAGTCATCTACCTCAGTAACCTATTTCCAACTAACAAGTTCAGCCCAAGAAATGAAGATCAAATCAAATCAGGTTTCTGAGTCACGTGTACTTCTAAACCACACACACACACACTACAAAAACAAGTCAAATGAGGGCACTTCATGGGCAATCAGGCTTATGGCATTTCTATTTTTTTTATGCCCTAATGCATCCATCCCCCATTTCAAATCATTTCCAACCATTTTTAACAGTACCTCTCAAAGCTCTCAAATACAAACACATGGAAGAGAAGTCCTAAATAGCTACAGAATTTGATCACCACTTCACTCATTTTTGAGAAAACCAGTTATTTCCCAGCAAAAGCTATAATTTTTAAAACAAATATTTTCCTCTGCTCTATATTACTCTTGCACAACTTACTGGCATACCATTTTGGAACATTCACTATGGTAATGCGTAGGTAAATGGCAGGAGGCAAAGCTTTCATTGGTAGTTAACCAAAAGTGCTGGGGCCGTTTACAATTTGGAAACTGAACATTTTAGAACAGGTTACTATGTCAGAACACGTCCAAGCATGGGGCTGCAGCTCTCATAAGGCCATCTTCCAGAAAAGATGTTGCACCTTCTGTGATGGCGGACTTTAACATGTTTACTTCCCTTGAAAAACTGATGTTTTGTCCCTACCTGAGAGCTAAGAGTTACCTCCTTGTTTATAATAAAAGAAAAACATGAAAGAAAATACTGAAAGTTTCATTTTGCTATACTTAACTGTGTGAACCTAATGATTCCTGGGCTTACAAAAATTATTTTGTGGACAGAATTCTCCTCTGAAACTCATTCTTCACATGGTTTCACAAGCTGCTTACTAACCAAGCTGGTTGTGGCAGCTGAGCGACTAATGCAGCACTTAATACTGCACTCCCATTTAGCCTCAACTCAAAGCACCTAAAAAGATAAATCCATTACACACCTTTGTTATTTGTTAGCTCTTGGGATTACCTAAACCAATCTCATTATAATTCTCACCTGGTTTTAAGGGCAAAGCCAGGCAGCAAATGATTTAAATGTTCTTTATCCAATAGCTCATGTACTTAATTTCCCATTTGCAGCAGGGCTTCTAGGGGTCCAGAATTTTTAGATTTAACGCAAGAATCCTCATCTTGACCTATGTACAAGGGACAGATGCTAGCATTCTTTCTTATCCCTAAGTATCCTTGCTGGGGAATCCCAACCTCCTAAAGTTTTGGTTGCAATCTTTTAGGGTAACGTTTGCTCCATGGAAGAATGACACGGAAGAAAAAGAAAAGATTCTATCTTCACTACAATAATATAGATGATATACAAAGAATATACTTTGAGAAGGAAATTTCTTTAAAGAAAATGCAAAGTGTAGAATGAATACCAAATGGGGGACCATAACACATTCCAAAGCACCAACAATCCATTTCTTGGGACTGCATGTAAACAGCAAAAGCATTACAAATCCATGAAATAATTTTTTTAAAAAAGCTCCTCATGTCAGGTGGCAGAAATGCCTCTCCTTCCCAAGGAGGACACACTGTCATTAGTGTAACATGGAGAGCTGGCTTTCCAGTGAACTTTACTAATAAGAAACAAACATGAAAGAGTGTAGACTCGAGTGAAACTACTCAAGGAACATAAAAGCTAAATGCCAACTGATATGTATATCTTTACACATTTCTCAGGTGAATGGACTCTTTGACACCTTCATTTCTTCTGACTGCTGTGCTATTAACTTTGAGCAGGCATACTCTGGTGACTCATCCTAACTCTTTAAGGCTCCATTCACTCCACATATATGTGTGTGTGGATGTGTATGTACATATGTATATATTTACAACACGTATCCCTAAGACAAAAGGAAGCGCCACTACTGTAGGAGAAAAAGAGGATAATCAGCTACAGATGTGAGACCAAAGTTTCCATAAAACAATTAGCAATGGAGCGTTCCACATAATTGCAATTTTCATCTTTTGGTTTGGCCCTGAGCTGTTTGTTGCTCCCGCATCAAGTAGAATTCCGAATTCTCCTCGGGCAGAGGAAAGGTGAGGCGGGCGGCAGTAAGAGGGAATAATACTCAGTGCGCACTGCCAACCCACGAGTTTGTTCCTCACAAGGCCTGACGAGCGGTCTTCCCCACTTCCATGCTAACTGCCTGAGAGTTCTTTTCCGTTTCCAGCAGCTCATCGAAGATCTCCCTTAAAATAAAACAAAAAAGAAACAAAACAGGACATTTAGTAAGTAAAGCCAAAGGATAGAAGACAGATACCAACAGAGCCTGCACAATCCCATTTGGTGCCTAAATTTTATTGAACAAGCAGCTCATTCATTTGATCACTATCTTAACCCCATGTGCCAATTTTTGAGAAAGCTGGGTGGCGGGGGGCGGGGGGGGGGAGCAATGGCACTAGCTAGCCTTGACAACAAAGCCATGTAATTCCCATCCATGTAACTCAGATCTTCCAGCTGATATCACTGGAAGACAGACCAAGGTTTACGATAGGACAACTTTATCATATAGAAGTCTTAAGTTCCATACTTAGATGCTACTGTGAGACAATTAACATGAAGTTAAGATATCAAGATATAAGCCCTAAGCAAAGAAAACAAAAATCAAAAATTGTCAACCAGCAAGTGATGGGAATACTTTGTCCTTACAGGGGGAAAAAATAGTTTCAGAGATTTGTAGCCCACAGCTCCAGACCTGGCAGTTTCTTACTTGTGCATATAAAAGAAGATGTAACCACTCCGGTCCCGATCACTCTGCACGGAAGCCTCTTGGATTTTAGATACCTCGAGATCATTGTAAGTAAACCATGCCTGCTTCTTAATGTCGTACACATCACTAATGTAATGACCTAAAATAAATAAAATCTTAAAATGGTTTGTTTTTTTTAAAGCCCAACGCGGGGCTTGAACTCACAACCTTGAGATCAAGGTCAAGAGTCAGACACTTAACTGACCGAGCCACCCATGTGCCCCTTAAAATTGTGGTTTTTAGAACACACTGCATTTTTCTCAGGTACAGGAAGTTTTGGAGAGAGAGAAACAGCCTTCCCATCGACCCTACCCCCAGCAGTGTTTCTAAAAACCATTCCGAAAACATGTACAGAAACTCAAGGGAGTAATATAGTACAGAACAACTTTTTGGATATAGATATATGTATGTATATGGAAATTTGGGTCATTTATAGAGAAATTAAAAAGTTGCACCTTTAACACAATTCATATTTAGTGTGATCAAAGAAAAGATTTAAAACTTTTTCTTGATGCATTCAACCTACAGCTCATGATACTGGGCACAGAGCCAACTAATAGGGAGTAAATGCTGGCAACTTCATTTATAAAAAACTGAAATCACAATGTTCATTTACCTGAAGATGAGGTGCTACCAATGTGGCTGACAACACTAATGAGCCGGTAAGAATGAGGAAGATTCCCTGTCTGGAAAACAGAAGTGGGCGTGATTTTTAACTCTTCATTTGAATAAAAGTGAAACACTAAATTTAAATGTACTATCAAAGCTGACATGACAGTTTCAGTGTGTGTAGTCAAACTCAATAAAAAAAATCCAGTGGTTGCTATTGTTCACATCTTTTGACCCAAGAATTCTACTCCCAGCTAAAATTCATTCTAGGAAAATAATTCAAAAGGAAAAAAGAATATGTGTGTAAAATTATTTACTGTAGCATCACCTATAATAATGAAAAGTTGGAATTAACGAAAGACTCAAAAATAGTTAAATGATCAGTGGTATACCAACTCAGTGCAATATTATTCAGTGGGTCAGCAATACGTTAACTTGTTTTCCCAACCCACATGAATGCACACAATAATTACAGCTCTATAAAAACAAGCGTGTTAATGATTAAGTACTGGAAAACAAAATGAACAAAATGAAAACAGTTGCAGTGGTGCTGCTGGGATCATGGGTAAACTTTTACATTTTTAAATATTTTTTTAAATGCCCTTAAAATATTATTAATAGAAAAATTTTTAAAAACCCTGAAAAGTGACATTCATGCACTGCAGGGAGCACCATAAGGTACAATGTGGGGAAGGAATACAGCTGTATGTAAACCAGAACCATTAAAATGTTCATAAACTTTAAGGCAATAATTTACTTCTCGGGATTTAAAGAAGAAAATTCTAAATATAGAAAACACTCAATCATACACAATTCCTCAGTGTATTATTTATCACAGTGAACGACAGAAACTTAAATGCTCATGGTTAAAACCTAAATGAAATGAAAAGTATGTTGATTTGAGGGAATACAGTACATACAACAATTAAAAATAAAATGCTTATAACTAATCTTTAATAAGCAAGCAGGTAAAAACTGTACTTATGACTTTAAAAAAAAATTTTTTTTTAACGTTTATTTATTATTGAGAGAGAGTCACAGAGCATGAACAGGGGAGGGGCCGAGAGATGGAGAGACACAGAATCCGAAGCAGGCTCCAGGCTCTGAGCTGTCAGCACAGAGTCCAATGTGGGGCTCGAACCCACAAACCACGAGATCACGACCTGAGCTGAAGTCGGACGCCTAACCAACTGAGCCACCCAGGTGCCCCTACTTTTTTTTTAAAGCACACTTGGAGGCAGAGATGATAAAGTATGTCAAAATGCTAACAGTAGTTGTGTTAGGACAGTGGACTCCTAGGCAATTAAAATTACAAAATTGGAAAATGGAAAAAAAAACAATTATTTCAGAAAAAAAGAAGGGTAAGAAAAGGTTACAATGTGCTCTAGTTTAATAGTGCAATAGTTTTTACTGAGTAACAACCAGCTAGTTTTGGTATATAACTTTAAAGACAATATAGTTTTGGGGCGCCTAGGTGGCTCAGTCAGTTGAGCGTCCGACTTCGGCTCGCGTCATGATCTCAGTGGTTCAAGCCCCACGTCGGGCTCTGTGATGACAGCTCGGAGCCTGGAGCCTGCTTCGGAATCTGTGTCTCCCTCTCTCTCTGCCCCTTCCCCACTCGTGCTCTGTCTCTCTGTCTCTCAAAAATAAATAAAAATGTTAAAAAAAAATTTTTAAGACAATATAGTTCTGGCAGAACTAAAGGTGAGTTAATATTAATATATAACATCAAGAGCCATGTTACTCATTTACTACCTAACATGTACACGAGGGAGTCAGTTTTGTTTCAGTCTGTTCTGAAGCTTGTGTGTAAGAAACGAGGAGCAAAGGCAAGAGAAAGTGAAGGCCATCGGACAGCTGCCACAGGGCACAGATGAACCCGCAAGGGACACGAACAGGGAGGCCTTTGAAGACAAACAGCAGGAGGAGTAATCCTGACAATGTGACCGGTTCTACTCACGGAAGAAGGTCACCTACCTCAGCATTTCTTTTCAGCTCCTCAGCCTCAGCTTCTGTGTACTCCATATCTAAAACATCCTCATTTCCAGAGTCCTCATCAGAACCCAATGAGTCCAGAAAAGAGTTGTTAAACTCTGAAGAATACAAAAATGTTGTAAAAGTTCTTAGAACAGACACAAAGAGATAGGATTAGAAAAGTAAAAAAACAGCTTGGGGTACACATTTTATCATCCTATGGAAACATAAAACATATTATCATTAGGGTTCCAATTTACCCAGCCCACTCTGAGGAATAACAATTCAGGTACCAGGTATCTATAAAAGAAATGTCCCTTTTTCTTTTAAATATATTTATATGAAAGGGATAGGACTCTAATAAGAAAGGAATAAAACTGAAAAAGAGAATATGATTTTACAGATAACCCAATTTCACTACATTCCACATTCTATAAACTGTATGTTAGGTTTGAAGTACTTGGTGCATATTGTGGATGCCCCAGCAAATACAAACCACCTCACAGAAAAGAGACCATAAAAAATTAGTATCCTTTCACATTCTTCAACATTAACTCTTTTGAAATTTAATATAATGGCATCTAACCTTGAATTTAAGGTTCACTTAAAATATACTACACTAATAATTAAATCCAAAATCCACTTTTTTCTTTAATGATGAGCTTCTACTGAAAGAATCCATCTTTAGTAATGACTTAAATAAAGAGTCCCAGAAGCATTTGTAGGTGTCTCTTTGCTTTAAAATACAATTAATCCCACTTAAAATCATAGTATAGAGTTATTTAAAAGACACGAACACTTATGAATGGGAAGAACAGAGAAAGAGACTACAGAATCAGAATCCTGAAAGCTACAAAGTAGATGGTGACGGACTTAGCAGACCTAGGAAAGCCAAAACCAAATCTTAAGCCAGTAACAGAAAAGTTGAGAACCAATCCAATTTAAATCACAGACTCTTGTTCAAAAGACATACAACTTGCAAATATCATGTACCCCTGAAATTGGAGGCTAAGGAGGGGATAAAAAAAAATAAGGATTTGGTGAAAAGTGTTTTGAGAAACAGACCCCCAGGATCCCCTCCCCTCCACTTTATGCTGCTAAGCAGTGACAGATATCTGGAGTTTCATCCTCTGGAGGGGGTAAAACACTCTCTGGACTGGGGGAACTCTCTGGACTGGGGGAACGCCAGGCACACACAGCAAATGGGGAAGCAGGCCACGATTTGCAGGGCAAACCCCTCTACCCCAGCCCTATTCCTATACTTGGCTCTCAGAACTCTGACAGCCTCATCTTTTACCTTTAGGCAAAGGCAATAAATGAGAAAACTCTTTTTTTTTTTTTTTAAGTGTATTTACTTATTTTGAGACAGAGAGAGAGCAAGTGCACAAGTGGTGGAGGGACTGAGAGAGAGGGAGACAGAGAATTCCAAGTAGGTTCCGCACGGTCAGTGCAGAGCCTGATGTGGGGCTTGAACCCACGAACTGTGAGATCAAGAGTCGGCCGCTCGACCAACTGAACCACCCAGGCCCCAGAGAAAACTCTTTTTTTTTAGGAATCTGACCAGCCCATGACAAAGTCCTAAAATATTAACATCATCTTCAAAACAGTCCCACCCTCTAAAACTCAGAGTTGATGAGCCCTAACTATTCATGTGCTCAGAGCTTCCAACCATCTTTTTGTTATTTTTTTTAAGTTTATTTTTGTGTGTGTGAGAGAGAGAGTGCATGCTTGAGTGAGCATGTGAGTGGGCAAGGGGTAGAGAAAGAGGGGGAGAGAATCTTAAGCAGGCTCCATGCTGTCAGGCTGTCAGCAGAGCCCTATGCAGGGCTTGGACTCAAGAACTGTGAGATCATGACCTGAACCAAAACCAAGAGTTGGACACCTAACTGACAGCCACCCAGGTGCCCCCAACTATCTTTTTAGTCTCCTTTTCTTAACAATGAACCAACAACCAAAGATTACTAGACATTGAGGAAAGCCTCTAATAAGTAATATAAAGACCATAAGAACCACACAGGACAGGGCAGTTGGAGGAAACAATCTATTCAGGGAGAAGAAACCTTCAAATAAACAAATCAACTATATTTAATATCCTCAGAGATTTGAGATGGTATTACTTCCATGACCACCCCCCAAAAGCTTACGAAAAAGAGAACATACACAAAACAAATCAGTTCTTGAAAATCAGAAATATGATAGAAATAAAACACTCAAAAGAAGGTTTGGAGCTAGAGATAAGGTTAGAGAACTTTCCCAGGAAGCAGAGCAAAATTACCAAAAGATGGAAAACTAGAAAGAAGAGATGAGAAAATTTTAAGAATCAGACCAGAAAGTCTGGATAACAGAAGTTTCAAAAAGAGAAAAGAGAGTGAAAGGGAGGAAGTCAGTGAAAATTTCTTATAATTGAAGGACACAAGTTTCTCTATTAAAATGATCTTTTAAGTGCCCAGTAAAATGGATGAAACAGACCTACATCAAAGCACATCGGTATGAAACTTCATCATAGTAGAAATAAAAAGCTCCTACAAGCTTTCAGACAAAAACGGGGTCATATCAGGATAAAGAATGGCTTTCATACGGCAACTCTGCAAACAAGACTTCTATCACTGCTCAGCAGCATGAAGCTGGAGGGAAACAATGCTTTCACAATGACTGCAAACCCAGAATTCTATACAGCCAAACCATCAAATACTAGGTCCAGTGAAACTTGCAAGGCTTCCAAAAAAACCTGAGTCACAACCTCTCTTTTCTAAGATAACTACTAGGACGTTCTCCATCAAAGCACAAGTAGAGGGGTGCCTGGGTGGCTCAGTTGGTTAAGCATCTGACTTCGGCTTGGGTCATAATCTCATGGTTCATGAGTTTGAGTCCCACATCAAGTTCTGTGCTGTCAGTGCAGAGCGCACTTTGGATCCTCTGTCCCTGTCTCTCTCTGCCCCTCCGCCGCTTCACGTGTGTTCTCTCTCAACAATAAACGTTAAAAAAAAAAAAAAAAAAGCACAAGTACACAAGTAGACCAAGAATGAGGAAGGGTGAGATACAGGAAATGAGAGATTCAAACAAAGGAGAGAATCAGAGGGAATCCCCAGGAGAATGGTTAGGGAGCTCTCAGGGTATCTTTGCATGGATGTAAAGGGCAACCAGTCCAGACTGGAGCAATGTGACTTGTGACAGCCATTAATGCCACTACTATACCATCTTTCTAATAGAGCACAGAATGCCTGGGTGAAATCTAGCTTCAATTCTTATTTGTAATTGCCTCAACTATGTGCCAGCAAAATTCAGGCTCTCTGCTCTATGCCCTGGTGTCTAGATCAGCCTAGAGCACTCAATTTGTACCAAAGTGTTCTGTTTTGATCTATTTCTGAGAACCAGAGAAAGACTAGTGATCTTGGAAAATAAAAGTCAGCCTGCTTCCCATGACTACGTGTCCCTGTGGACCTCTAGTATCTGGTCCATATATTAGTTCTGCCACATGCCACAACTATGGTGAGCATTATGTTTCTAAATAGTCATGATTTTGCCCACTGATTTTCCAAGAGTGAACTCTTGTAAATTCACAGGGAAACTGAGGCCACATTATCTTCTAGTAGTTCTAATCATGGCAAAATGCTCTTTCACATGTCTTTGTTATGTAATTTTTCAAAAAAAAAAAAAAAAGGAGGGGTGATATGGATAGAGATGACAAATTATTTTTTTTAAAAAAGCTACCGGGGTGCGCCTGAGTCACTCAGTTGGTTAAGCGTCCGACTTCGGCTCAGGTCACAATCTCACAATTCATGAGTTCAAGCCCCGCATCGGGCTCTGTGTTAACAACTCAGAGCCTGGAGCCTGCTTCAGATTCTGTGTCTCCCTCTCTCACTGCCCCTCCCTCTGTCTAGTTCTCTGTCTCTCTCTCTCTCTCTCTCAAAAGTAAAAACATTAAAAAAAAATGTTTTTTTAATAAAAATATTTAAAAAAAGCTACTGATGGATACAAACATTAGAACAGTGGTTTTCTCTTGGGGTGGAGGGAAGAAATGGGTACACAATTTCTAAGGTTCTATTTCTTTACTTTGAAGGTGTTAAAATTTGTTATTGTCATTAAAATAATACTTTACATGCTTTTCTGTGTGTGATACAGTTCACCATAAAAACAATGTAATTAAAATAATCTCCACACCTTGAAGACTTAACTCTGTTGCTCTTTTGAGGTCATCATCTTCTTTCTGTTCCCAAGCTTCCTAAAGGGACAAAAACAAAACTAAGGTATTTAAAAAGGTACTGATTAAACTTATTTAACAAGGATGAGATCAGCCGCGCTAAAAGCATTTGCTCACAATGTTTTCCATAATCTTACAAATGTATGGAGTATGACCTTTTGAGGGATGTGGAGAAATCCTTTACTTTTTTCAACCTGTTTTCCTAAAACACAACCTCGGGGGTTAAAAGGGCTTACATGTTATCTCTTCTAGTCAGTCACATTTGGCTTGCTAACCAAAAGCCATTCACTGTGACAGTGTGATCTAATTAATTCCCTTTCTTCTTGTATGTATGAAATGCCTGGCACACAGCAGAACCTACTTAGCAAGTTGCTCTGTTTTCTTTCCTCTGATTTATAGCATCTGCCCATTTCCGTGGTATAAATACTCCCACTGTGGCAAAGTTTAAGCTACCAACGTGATACTGAGTGCACGGCTGGGAAGAGGTGGGCACGCCTGAGCTGACGGTGAGCTGGTCCTAGTGTATTGCTGTCCCTAAGTCTATGACAGCAACAGAAACAATTTCCACAAGATCATTATTCAAACATTTCTATTTTATTCTTTTTTCTGTTTTTTTCTTGCTTAAAAAAACCCCTGACACACGTAACAGATACTTGGTGAATACTAAAATGAATGCTGCTGTTACTTTTCTAATACATCTGAGGTTCTCTTAGAAAGACAAGAACCTGTGAAAATGTCAACCTGATGACTAATTATAAAAATAGGGAAATGTTGACTCTAAAAATTTTTCCCTCTCATCTACAGAGAAATTTATAAACTTCATGCATAAATGAAGAAAAGATGTAATTTAAGCAGAACCGTTTTATACTTTTCCCAAGTCTAGACTTGTTTTTAGTTACTAAAGTATATAAGAAGCTTAGAATGAGCTATTCTGCATTACAGTCCTGGGAGCAATAATACTGTATTCAGGAAAGAAACAGATATTCTCTAAGAGGAAATATGATTACTTAAACTCATCCAGCATATAAAGTCTGTGCTGAAACCCAGATGGTAAAAGATACTCTTTTAGCTATTAATAGAATGATGCAGGTATACCAAACTGAAGAGACCTCATATTCTATTCTCAGATGTGAAGATAGGTTCATAAGATAGTTTTAACTGGGTAGCTGACAAGAAAGAGGATATATGTCCTTTGTGCATGAAAAAGAGGTATGCTGAATTTTTTCTTTCTCTGCACTATAAGGAACTATTGTTAAGAAATCAGACCTTGGTCTTTTAGATGAAAAATAAGTTTTCTAAAACAAATGATTACTATCCATTATTTGCAAAATAGCTGACATAAATACATCTTGATGATGAGGCAGCTAGGGAGATACTTCTCACAAATAAAAGGATACAGAACAGCTGGTTCTGAAAGCATTTTAAAGCAGCAGTTCTCAGCCTTGACTGAACACCAGAATCACTGGGAGGTTTTAAAAAATGAAGGAAGAAGTAAGGAGGAGGGAGGAAGCAAGGAGGAAGGAAGGAGAGAAGGGAGGCTGAACGAAGGGGGAAGGGGGAGAGAGAGGAAGGAGGGGGAGACGGGGAGGGAGAGAGGAGGGGGAGGGAGAGAGAGGGAGGGAGGGAGAGAGAGAAAAGGAAAGATATCTAGATGCCCAGACCATACCCCAGGATCCATTATATCAGAATTCCTGAGGGGAAGAACAATGCAAGTATCAGTATTTTTTAAAGCTCCCCAGATGATAGTAATGTGCAGTTAAGAATGAACCCCACTGTTCTAGAGAAATCAGATCTTAAGATTTTATTTTTAAGTAATCACTACACCCTATGAGGGGCTTGAACTTACAACCTGGAGATCAAGAGTCACATGCTTTACTGACTGACCAGCCAGGTGCCCCAGACAAATTAGATTTATTAATCTGATTATTTGTAAACACTAAAATGGTGTGCTCATTCTAGGGAGTTTTGGTAAATTTTTATTACTAACATGACGTGGATTGCATAGGATCACACAACCATGAAAACATCACCTTTAAGTCAAGATACCTTAGGCAACTGCAATACCTCAGGCAAAAGCAACAGCTTGGGCAAATATAAGTATGAAGAACTAGAAATTTAAGATTAGATTACTACATAAGAGCGGATAAATGTTCATCTTTTCCAGTCTATGACTGAAAGCTGAAATTTCAGATATTATTCAGATAATAGCCCTGAGAATTTTATGCTCAAATAATTCATAGGAAAGAATTCATATTGTGAGAAAGTGACCAGAACAATGCCTTAAAATATTAAAAAATCATGGTGGTATGCTGGCTATTTCTAAAGCTTGCAAAATAAAGTTGGACAGGGGATGATGTGTAATAACCCATCCTGCCTTAGCATGCAACGAATTACACTAATGGGAAGTAATCAACAATACATTTTGTTGCATTTGGAATTTCAAAAAAAGAAAAACTATCACTGTTTCTGTTTCAGAACCAAGGCAAAGTTCCAAACAAGTTTGTTTGTTTTGCTGGACCAATGCCTTAGTGTATGTAAATCACCTGGAATAATGCTTGGCACACAGTAAGTGCTTAATGCATGTTAGTTGTTGTTATTGGGGAAGACAGGTAAGGAGAAAACAGCAATAGAAGTATCTCTTACTTGTTCCTGAAGGCTCTGAGCCAATGCCTGCTGAAGTTCTTGCTCTTCCCTTTCACGTTCCATATCATACTGCTGGAGCCAATCAACCTCTCCTTGAGATCCTTCTGGAGTTTTATTTTCTTTATTCTCATCACAGTCTTTAGTTATCTCAGTAAAACTGGCAGGATCTGAGGAAGCAGAACAAGACGTAACTGGGAAATCCTCTCTAATAAACTGAAATCTCTGGACTAGAGTGACACCTACTGTTCAGAGAGTAACTGACCCGAACCTCATACATGACTTGCTTGGGACACACAATTTCATCTTGCTACATTTAGATTATGGTTTCTCAATCTCAGCACTACTGACATTCTGGGTGGGATAATTTTTTGTTGTTTGAGGGGGCTGTCCTATGCACTGCAGAATGTTCAGCAACATCCTTGGTCTCTACCTACTAGATGCCAATAGCACCCCCCTTCCCCAGATGTGACCACCAAAAATGACAGACATTGTCAATGTCCCCTGGGGGGACAAAACTGTCCTTGGTTGAGAACCACTGATCTACAGCAATGTTCTGAAACGTAACCAATCAGGAAGCACTATGGCTGAGGATGGAGAAAAATGAACAGCCATATTCATAGCCGGTCACAATGTCACATAGCCAAGTATTAGGAATAAAGCATTGTTTAGAGTAGTAAATGAAGAATTAGGCTAGAATGATTAAGCTAACATTGAGATTTTTCTCATTATTAAATTAGGTCAAATGAGTGTGTGTTTTCATTAATAATCAAATAAGCCTTGTACATATCCTAAATCAAAAGAGCTACATGAAATACGTAAACACTTCATGTACTGCACAAGTATATGACTATATATGTTTAAAACATCCACACAAGGAGATAAGAAGAAAAACTCTTTCATTTCTTTCTGTTCCTTCTCAATCTCTAGACCACAGCTAGCTGGGATAAACAGTATGGTCATGATTTCGTTCTGGTTATTTGAACTGTGAGAACAGAAAACATCTCATTATGATTTTTAATATAGGTAAGAGTGGGTAGACAAAGAGTTCAATGCTTTCTTTCTCTCAAACACTACAAAAGCAAATATTATCATCTTAACAAGTTAGGGAAAGTCTCATAAAAAGAATTTAACTGGCAAACAAGAATTATCTTTACAGATTCATTTTATATAGATTGTGTTAAAATTAGTATATGCTCTTTATCTGCTCTAACACTGTATCTTAACCACTTAAACGATAGATTTTCTACAGCACTACCAATTAATCTGAAGTTTACAACATCTTGACTTTAGACTCTAAATCAGTAAGTTGTCATCATTTTTTAATTGTATCAAATTGTTGACTGAATACCATTAAAACTCTGAATACTCATTAAAAGAGAAAAACTCTTCGAATATATGAAGTGCAAAAGCAATATGATCCCAATTAAAAAATTATATAAAAGATGTAATTTCTGGGGCACCTGGGTGTCTCAGTCAGTTAAGTGTCCGACTTCAGCTAGGTCACAATCTCGTGGTCTGTGAATTTGAGTCCTGTGTCAGGCTCTGTGCTGACAGCTCAGAGCCTGGAGTCTGCTTCGGATTCTCTCTGCCCCTTCCTCGCTCACATTCTCTCTCTCTCTCTCTCTCTCTCTCTCTCTCTCTCTCTCTCTCTCAAAAATAAACAAACATTAAAAGATATAACTTCTTCCTTTCCTCCATTCTTGGAGAAAATCATTTCCATAAGCTGGAAGGGGGAGCTCTGAAGTCTCTCTGACCCTGCCTGTCCCTCTGGCCTTAGCTTATTGGACCAGGAATGGATATTTGAGTCAACCAATCTGATTACTGCTGGAAATGTGGAACTGAGACATTCAAAATTAGCTGATGTTGAACATTTTAAGTGGAAGAAAGATTTGGGAGTTGAGGCTGCTATTTGAGACCTAAGATAAATATTATTACTTTTATTACCAAAATATACTCATTAAAAAAAGGTAATTTTTCTTAACCAATAATTTTCTGCATTCCAGGTACTAATGTGCCCCACAAATCCTAAAATCATACTACCAATTAATCCACGTGATAGAAAACCAATCAAGAAAGTTTACTTTGAGATGCTAAAATCAAGATAGATTTGTTATCAGGACAAGATTATCAGATGGATACAAACATTACTTAAGATCTATGGGAACAAATATGACCATGGAATAATAACACTCTTTTAAGGAACTTGATCAATGGATAGAAGGAAAGCCACATGTCAGAATTTAACATTTTTACACTGAACACATATCTTCTGCTTCTTCCCCTACACCAAATGAAACCTGCTCCTTTCCTATAGTCTATGTTTCAGTGAAAGGGATCACTATACACAGTTTTTTTTTAATGTTTATTTTTATTTTTTGAGAGTGGGGGAGGGGCAGAGAGAGGGAGATGAGGATCTGAAGCAGGCTCTACACTGAGAGCAAAGAGCCCAATGTGGGGCTCAAACTCACAAACTGAGATCGTGACCTGAGCCGAAGTCAGAAGCTTAACCGACGGAGCCACCCCTGCACCTTATGTGCCTTTTTTAAAGACAGAAAGCTGGTGTCATTTTTTACTTATCCCTCATACCAGGTAAGTCATTATTTCCTAACTATCTCTTCAATCCATCGACTTTTCCTTCAAATGCCAAAACCTTGGCCTAAGGCACCATTAGTTTTTGACCTAGACAACTGAAGTAACTTCTTAACAGGTCTCACAGGATTACTTTGAATTTCTTCTCTAATAAATGTGCTATAGTGCAGCCAGAATGGTCTTTTTATTTTTTTTAACTTTTTATTTTTTTTTAAATTTTTAACGTTTATTTATTTTTGAGAGAGAGAGAGAAACTGAGTGGGACAGGAACAGAGCCTGACATGGGGCTCGAACCCATGAACTACGAGATCATGACCAGGACACTTAACCAACTGAGCCACCCAGGCACCCTTTTTAAAATTTTTTTAAAAAGTTTATTTATTTATTTTGAGAGGGAGTGAGAGCGAGCGAGAGCGAGAGCGAAAGAGAGAGAGAGAGAGACAGAGAGAGAGAGAGCGAGCGCGCTCACACGCATATGCAAGTGGGGGAGGGCAGAGAGAGTGGGAGAGAGGGAATCCCAGTGCAGAGTCCGATATGGTGCTCAAACTCATGAACCATTAGATCATGACCTGAGTCAAAGGTGGATGCTTAACCAATTGAGCCACCCAGGTGCTTTGAGAATGATCTTTTTCAAATATAAATCTTTATCAAACACTTGTTTGCTTATAACTATTCAATAACTTCCTAATGGTTCTGAAATAAAAGTCCAAACTTCTAAAAATGGGTTTAGGCCATGTAAAAGCTAGAGATGCATAGCTTTCTCTCTTTTGCTTTTCTTCCTCAACACTATGCTCCAGTAATGCAGATCATTCTGAACTTTTTTGTTGCCTACTAACTTGCCATGGCCTTTCTCACATCTCAACCTCTGCACATACTCTTCCCTCTGGCTGGTGTCCGGAGACAGTGAAACCTTACTTGGCAGTCTTCTTGCCCTTCCTGAGTTGATTCATGAGACAATGTGCTGGGCCCCAAATAATTACTGAGAATCTACTATGCACCAGGAATTGTTGTGGAAGGTGGGACTACAGCAACAATTAAAGCAAGATGGCCCTTGTCCTCAAGTAGCTTAAGTGCAAAGACTCTGAGATGAGAATGAACTTAGCATATTTTGTAGGAACAAAGAGAGACAAAGCCAGTATAGCTAAGTGGAGTGAAAGAGGGGGAGAGTGGAGGCAGGCCATAGTAAGAAGCGTGGATGGGGGTGCCTGGTTGGCTCAGTCAGTTAAGTGTCTGACTTTGGCTCAGGTCATGATTTCATGGTTCGGGAGTTCGAGACCTATATCCAGCTCCCTGCTGTTAACACAGCCTGCTTCAGATCCTCTGTCCCCCTCTCTCTGTGCCCCTCCCCAGCTTGTGCTCTCTCTCTCTCTCAAAAATACACAAACATTCAAAAAGAAAAAAAGAAAGAAAGAAAGAAAAAAGAAGCTTGGATGAAGTGTAATGGCAAATCATAATAAGTTTTAAATGTTTACTTATTTATTTTGAGATGCAAGGGAGGGGGGGAGGGGCAGAGAGAGGGAAGGAGAGAGCATCCCAAGCAGGTTCCACCCTACCAGGGCAGAGCCCAAGGTAGGGCTCAATCCCATAAACCATGAGATCATGACCTGAGCCCAAATCAAGAGCTGGGTGCTTAACTAACTGAGCTAGCCACCCAGGCGCCCTGCCAAGTGGACATTTTATGTAGGCATCTCAATACCAAAATTTAAAGCTCAGCTGAGAGATCCAAGCTAGAGGTATGAATTTGGTAGTTCATCGGTATGTGAGGCTGTGGTAAAATATGAGATCACTCAGGGAGAGAGCTTCAGTAGCAAAAAGACAGCTAAGGATGGTATTCTGGGAATACTCCAACAATCAGAGTTCTGATGAGGGGAGGGAAACTAAAGTGACTTGGTTTAGTAGGAAGAAAACCCCCTGACAAGCAGGGTGTCATGGAAGCTCAGAGAAAAAAAAATGTATAAAAGTTTTGAATGTTAAGGAAGGAGTGGTGAATTATGTGAAATACTGCTAATGTAAACTTGATAAACCATTTCAGGGGAGTGATGGGGAAGAAAGCCCACTTGCAGAGGGCTGGTGAGAGAATGGGTGGTGGTAAGAAAGTAGAGAGAATGAATAAAACACTTTCAGAGAATTCTGTTGTGAGTGGAACAAAGAAAGAGAGCAGTAGCAGTAGGGGAATGTATGGTAACAAGAGAGTTTTTTAAAAATGGATTTTTACCCCATAACCAGTAAGGAAATCGAATTCGTAATCAAAAACCTCCCAAAAAACAAGAGTCCAGGGCCAGATGGCTTTCCAGGGGAATTCTACAAATACTTAAGGAAGAGTTAACACCTATTCTCTTGAAGCTGTTCCAAAAAATAAAAATGGAAGGAAAACTTCCAAACTCTTTCTATGAAGCCATCATTACCTTGATTCCAAAACCAGACAGAGACCCCACTAAAAAGGAGAACTATAGACAAATTTCCCTGATGAACATGGATGCAAAAATCCTCAACAAGATATTAGCCAACTGGATCCAACAATACATTAAAAAAATTATTCACCACGACCAAGTGGGATTTATACCTGGGATGCAGGGCGGGTTCAGTATCTGCAAAACAATTAACATGATTCATCACATCAATAAAAGAAAGGACAAGAACCATATGATCCTCTCAATAGATGCAGAGAAAGCATTTGACAAAATACAGCATCCTTTCTTGATAAAAACTCTCAAGAAAGTAGGGATAGAAGGAGCATACCTCGAGATCATAAAAGCCATATATGAACAACCCAACGCTAATATCATCCTCAATGGGGAAAAACTGAGAGCTTTCCCCCTAAGGTCAGGAACAAGACAGGGATGTCCACTCTTGCCCCTGTTATTCAACATAGTATTAGAAGTCTTAGTCTCTGCAATCAGACAACACAAAGAAATAAAAGGCATCCAAATCGGCCAAGAGGAGGTCAAATTTTCACTCTTCGCAGAAGACATGATACTCTATATGGAAAACCCTAAAGATTCCACCAAAAAACTGCTAGAACTGATTCATGAATTAAGCAAAGTTGCAGGATATAAAATCAACACACAGAAATCGGTTGCATTCCTATACACCAACAATGAAGCAACAGAAAGAGAAATCAAGGAATTGATCCCATTTACAATTGCACCAAAAGCCATAAAATACCTAGGAATGAATCTAACCAAAGAGGTGAAAAATTTACACACTGAAAACTATAGAAAACTTCTGGAAGAAATTGAAGAAGACACAAAAAAAATGGAAAAAGATTCTATGCTCCTGGATAGGAAGAACAAATATTGCTAAAACGTCAATACTACCCAAAGAAATCTACATATTCAATGCAATCCCTATCAAAATAACACCAGCATTCTTCACAGAGCTAGAACAAGTAATCCTAAAACTTGTGTGGAACCAGAAAAGACCCCGAATACCCAAAGCAATCTTGAAAAAGAAAACCAAAGCAGGAGGCATCACAATCCTGGACTTCAAGCTGTACTACAAAGCTGTAATCATCAAGACAGTATGTTACTGGCACAAGAACAGACACTCAGATCAATGGAACAGAACAGAGAACCCAGAAATGGACCCACAAACGTATGGCCAACTAATCTTTGACAAAACAGGAAAGAATATCCAATGGAATAGACAGTCTCTTCTCAGGGCGCCTGGGTGGCGTAGTCGGTTAAGCGTCCGACTTCAGCCAGGTCACGATCTCGCGGTCCGGGAGTTCGAGCCCCGCGTCAGGCTCTGGGCTGATGGCTCAGAGCCTGGAGCCTGTTTCCGATTCTGTGTCTCCCTCTCTCTCTGCCCCTCCCCTGCTCATGCTCTGTCTCTCTCTGTCCCAAAAATAAATAAACGTTGAAAAAAAAAAAAAAAAAAAAAAAAAAAAAAGACAGTCTCTTCTCTTCAACAAGTGGTGCTGGGAAAACTGTACAGCAACATGCAGAAGAATGAACCTGGACCACTTTCTTACACCATACACAAAAATAAACTCAAAATGGATGAAAGACCTCAATGTAAGACAGGAAGCCATCAAAATCCATGAGGAGAAAGCAGGCAAAAACCTCTTTGATCTTGGCCGCAGCAAGTTCTTACTCAATGCGTCTTCGGAGGCAAGGGAAACAAAAGCAAAAATTAACTACTGGGACCTCAACAGACTAAAAAGCTTCTGCACAGCAAAGGAAACAATCAGCAAAACTAAAGGCAACTGACAGAATGGGAGAAGGTATTTGCAAACGACATATCAGATAAAGGGTTAGTATCCAAAATCTATAAAGAACTTATTAAAGTCAACACCCAAGAAACAAATAATAATACAGTGAAGAAATGAGCAAAAAACAGGAATAGACATTCTCCAAAGAAGACATCCAGATGGCCAACCGACACATGAAAAAATGCTCAACTTCACTCATCATCAGGGAGATACAAATCAAAACCACAATGAGATACTACCTTACACCTGTCAGAATGGCTAACATTAACAACTCAGGCAACAACAGATGTTGGCGAGGATGTGGAGAAAGAGGATCTCTTTTGCATTGTTGGTGGGAATGCAAGCTGGTGCAGCCACTCTGGAAAACAGTATGGCGGTTCCTCAAAAAACTAAAAATAAAATCACCCTATGACCCAGCAATTGCACTACTAGGTATTTATCCAAGGGGTACCGGTGTGCTGTTTCGAAGGGACACATGCACCCCAATGTTTATAGCAGCACTATCAACAATAGTCAAATTATGGAAAGAGCCCAAATGCCCATCAATGGATGAATGGAAAAAGAAGATGTGGTATATATATACAATGGAGTATTACTCGGCAATCAAAAAGAATGAAATCTTGCCATTTGCAACTACGTGGATGGAACTGGAGGGTATTATGCTAAATGAAATTAGTCAGAGAAAGACAAATATCATATGACTTCACTCATATGAGGTCGTTAAGAGACAAAACAGATGAACATAAGGGAAGGGAAACAAAAATAATATAAAAACAGGGAGGGGGACAAAACATAAGAGATTCATAAATATGGAGAACAAATTGAGGGTTACTGGAGGGGTTGTGGGAGGGGAATGGGCTAAATGGGGAAGGTGCACTAAGGAATCTACTCCTGAAATCATTGTTGCACTATATGTTAACTAATTTGGATGTAAATTTTTAAAAAATAAAAATAAAAATGGATTTTTAGGGGCACTTGGATGGCTCAGTCGGTTAAGCATCGCCTTCGGCTCAGGTCATGATCTTGAGGTTTGTGAGTGGTTCATGAGTTTGAGTCCCACATCAGGTTCTCAGCTCTCTGCTGTCAGCACAGAGCTCACTTTAGATACTCTGTTTTCTTCTCTTTGCCCCTCCCCCTCTTCCTTCCTCCCTCCCTCTCTCTCTCAAAAATGAACATTAAAAAAAAAAAAGATGGGTTTTTAATCATTTTAGAGATTAAGGCACACAAGAGTAATTTACAAGAGAGGGAAGACTTGATGCAGAAGAGAAGGTATAATTTCAAGAGAGAAGGTCAAGAAACAAGTGGATGAAATTCTGAATATGAATGGAGGGACTGGCCTTAAAGAGCAGGGATATTTCCTCCATAACAAAAGTGAAGGCAGAATGTTCATCTGATTACATCTATTTTCTTTCTTTCTTTTTTTTTTTTTTAAAGTTTATTTATTTTTGAGAGAGAGAACAAGCCTGAGCGGGGAGGCGTGGAGAGAGAGAGAGGGAGGGAGAGAATCCCAAGCAGGTCTGCACTGCAGTGCAGAGCCCAAGGCGGGACTTGATCCCATGAACTGTGAAATCATAACCTGAACCGAAATCAAGACACTTAACCAACTGAGCCACCCAGGTGCCCATGACTGGAAACCGTAATGAGATCAAGTCATCACTGACAACAGAACAGGACACGAGGTTAAGTTGGATGGAGAGAAAGTATCTGAAATCAAGATTTCAAAGGTGGCACAGTTACTGATGACGACAAAGTCAAGGGAAGGGTTTCTCAAACGTTACCATGCATCAGAATGACTTGGGAGTCAAAACACAGAATGCCAACTCCTACATCCAGAGTTTCTTATTCAGTAAGTCTGGGGTGGGGCCATTAATGGCATTTCCAGCAATTTCCCACGTGATACTGATGATCTGTGAAAATACTCTGAGAACCACTGGTCTAAAACAGGACTACTGTCAGTGATCAAGATGGGGTAGGAAAAAAGATCTTTGGAATTAAGATCAGGAACTGAGAAACCAGGCTTTTGAAAGGATCATTTATTTTTTTTTTTTTTAATTTTTTTTTTTCAACGTTTATTTATTTTTGGGACAGAGAGAGACAGAGCACGAACGGGGGAGGGTCAGAGAGAGAGGGAGACACAGAATCGGAAACAGGCTCCAGGCTCTGAGCCATCAGCCCAGAGCCTGACGCGGGGCTCGAACTCCCGGACCGTGAGATCGTGACCTGGCTGAAGTCGAACGCTTAACCGACTGCGCCACCCAGGCGCCCCTGAAAGGATCATTTACGAAGATGCTGAGGGCTCTACGATGTTGATGAGAGAACCTGAAAGGTAAAAGACAGCTATAGCAAGAGATAGATAGGTGGCAAAGTTTAATGTCTTACACTTCGAGAAGCTGGGATTTTTGTAGAATGAAAAGAGACAGAGGTCTGGTGATGGCAGTGAGTAACAAGAAAAAAACTCATCCCATCTCCAAGGTCTGAAGTTTTATGGTATGCAAAAAAACGACTTATGCTTAAAGAAGAGTAGGGCAATCCACAATGGGAGCCTTTCAAAGAAAAAACTGGCCGTGAATACATACTAAAGACACCTAACAATCAAATGCAGTGGGTAAACTCTGGGTTCTAGGTGGGGAAAAAAAGTATAAAAAATATTTTGGAGAACAACTGGAGAAACGTGTGTGGCCTCTACACTGGAATTATAGATGGACACAGCATTAATATTGCTAAGTGTGATAACTGTTATGTAAAATAATTTCCATATATTTAGGAGACTGAGGCTGAAGTGTTTTAGGGTGAAGAATCATGATACCTGCAATTCCAAACAGTTGCTTTAAAAAGGAAAAGTACACAGGGCATCTGGGTGGCTCAGCTGAACGTCCAGCTCTTGGTTTCGGCTCAGGTCATGATTTCACGGTTGTGGGTTTAAGCCTCACATTAGGCTCTGTGATGACAATGCAGAGCCTGCTTGGGATTTGCACTCTCTCTCTCAAAAATAAAAAACAAAAAACTTAAAAAAAAAAAAAAAAGGAAGAAAGAAAAAAAAGTGCATACATACATGTATGTAGTCTGCAAAGATGGCCTCCAATGAACTACGCAGTACTCTTACTACCAGTATTCTTTACTCTTGTGTAGGCACCCCCACAGTGAACATGGGAGTGCTTTAAGCAACAAAATGTGATGGAATTGATTCTGTGCTAATTTTAAGCTTAAATAAAGGAGATCTGGTAGCTTCTTCCCCTTCTGTGCTTTTGGGAGCCCTGAACTGTAATGTAAGAAGCTTAGCTATCTTGCTAGAGAGAACACACGGAGAAGGAGAGGCCCTGAGATTACATGAAGAGATGAAAAGATGAAGAGGGGGAGGGGAAAAAAGAATGGAGAGGATATCTAGCCATCCCAGCAGACTCTTCTAACCAACATCACCAAGGTGCTTAGATGAGCCATCTAGGATGTTACAACCTAGTCAAACCCCAGCCAACATCACAGGAAGCAGAGGAGCTGCTAAGACCAGTCAATCCAAGAGTTATGAGAGATAATGTTATTGCTGTTTTAAGATACTAATTTTGGGTAACTGCTGCACAACCATATACACAATCACACACACACACACACACACACACACACACACACTGTGAGGGAAGAAAGCAAATGTGACGAAATGTTAAATGATGTATCTATTCAATTTCTCTCTAGATTTGAACATTTTTAAAGTAAAAAACTTATGGAGAATATGATCATATTTGATACTGCTAATTTTTTAAAGTATGATAATGGGATTGAAGATATGTTTTCTTAAAAAGGAGCTCTTTTAGAGACATTGAAATCTTTATTGATGAAATGATCTAATATCTTGGATTTACTTCTAGGGGTGCCTGGGTGTCTCAGTCGGTTGAGTGTCTGACTCTTGATTTCAGCTGAGATCATGATCTCATGGTTTGTGAAACTGAGCCCATGTCAGGCTCCATGCAAACAGCGCAGAGCCTGCCTGGGATTCTCTCTCCCTCTGCTTGCGCTCTCTCTCTCAAAATAAACATTAAGAAAAATAATCTAGGGGATGGGGTAGAGAAGGAAGATAGGGTATAGATGAAACAAGATTGACTTTTTGATAATTACTGTTGATAATGGGTACAAGGGTGAAGATTCATTATACTCATCTCTCTACTTCTGTCCTTGGTCTATATTTTCCAGAAATTAAAAAAAAAAAAAAAAAGTTTGCAGGAAAAGCAATGTCTTTGGGTTTCGGTTATAGTAAGAAGGTGAATGGAACCATGACATTAATGAAACGGGAAACACAACAAAGGCTCGCCTCCAATTGGGGAAGACAGGAGCTAGAGAACAGACAGTTTTACAAAAAGGATATAAAGTACTTACTAACAAGTTTGCTCTTCCCAAAGCTCCTATACAGTTGCAAGTCACCTGTGGTTATTGATTTTGATAACTCAGTGTTCTCCCTCATTGGCACAGATAATAAGGTAGAACTAATTGTATAGAAGAATAACTTCCTTTGTTAATTTTAGGGAGATGTAAGACAGAGCAAAGAAGTGGAAGGAAGAGGTGAATGCAGGAATTACTGGTGAAAGGCAAAAGCACTGATATTAACCAATAATATGTAAGGGTGGTGACTATAAGTTTAAGAAAAGAAAGGGATTTCCTAAGGATACTTGCATCAAGAAAGAGAAAAAAAGGGAACACTCAGATCCAAAAACCATCAGCTTTTTGTTTCCATTTAAACTGAGAATATACTAATTCTTATTTTCACTTGCACATAAACTCAGTTGATAAGACTTAACCCCAAAGAATACAGAAAATAATTATGATATACTACTGTTCTCTTCATCTCCAAAATTTCAGGCTTGATGTACTGAAACACATCAGCTACACAGATATAGATAATGTGGATATCAGGAGAAAACTATTAGATTGTTACAGGAAGAGACAGTAAAAGTTTTACACCTAAAACTGTTAAAATACCCACAGTACAAGGCAAGGAGGCTCAGCTCTGTTGTTATCATTGACAGATTTGAGAAATAACAAAATAGAAATAATTAGTACAAAATAATTTTCTATCCATATAGCCCTTTACAATATATGTATATTTGATCTAACATTCTAATCACAACTTTCCAAAGCATGCCTGGTGTATCCCCATACAGTGATCAGAAAGCTGACTGTCAAAGTGGTTAAATCTCCTATTTAGAAATTCATAGCTAGTCAGTGGTACAGCCAAGATTAGAGGCTCAGGGGTGCCTGGGTGGCTCAGTGGGTTAAGCATCTGACTCAGGTCACGATCTCAAGGTCATGAGTTTGAGCCTGCTTGGGATTCTCTCCCCACCGCCACCGCCCCCCCCCCCCCCCCCGGCCTTCTGCTGCTCATATGTGCTCTCCTTCAAAATAAATAAGCTTAAAAAAAAAAAAAAAAAAAAGATTAGAGGCTCAAAACTTGACCTTAGTTCAGTGGTGTTTCTATCATTATAAAGGGATGAACCCAAAGAATGGAGAACTCAATTTATACATTAAAACTCAGTACAAATTCAAATACAGAAAAATGAGGAAAGAATTATACAAATTTCTGAGAGAGCAGTGGTGAGGAAAAAAGTGGCCAAAAAATGACACATTTACTTATGTGCACAAAGGAATCCTAACTTTTCTTTTGATGTACACTTAAAGGGATAAGGCATACTTTACCAGCAGCCTCTGGATACTACTCAAAATATTTACTCCTCATTTTTTAAACTGCTTTGGGGGGGGGGGAAAGCATGAAAATATTATTAGCCTTGTTACACAGATTCATTTCACCTCCCATTATTGAGAAGCTGCTTGTCCCAATAAGGCTACAGAACACCGCTGTGCCTTAACAGATGATTCTTTTCATTAAACCTACCAGGCTCTGCAAGTGTTTTGGGCTTCTCCGTTTCCACAGGGTCTTGATTTTCAGGCATTTCTTGAATATCATCTTCTGCAAATCCAGTATCTGGGCTGCTGGTTGGTTTATCATCATCTTCATGACTCAGGGATGGTGAAGCTTCTCTCTTACTTATCTCTAAAACAGCTGCTAGAAGCTCTTCTTCACTCATCCCATCAAATCCAGAGTTTTCCAATTCAGACTTATCAGGCTCTATTCTGCATGATTTGGAATCCTGAAGAAGAGAGTTACTTTTAGAGGAAACCAGAATGCCTATGAATATAGCAGTCTTAGAGTTTAAAGTGAGAAGTTTATTTCTAAAAAGTTTCCTTTCTTTGAAGTTTTAGGTTATTTAACAATCAATAACCAACATATAAACTCACTGGCAAGCCTAATTTTCTTTTAAATAAATACACGGGGACACAGGTTCATTTTATTAAGTATGCTCTTTGTAGAAATTTAGAAAATACCTAAAAATAATAAAACAAATTCACTCAAAATCCATCACTCAGGGGTAATTCCTACAGGTATCTTTGGTGTATTTTCTTTCAGTTACACGTGTACTACACTAGAAATGTTTTCACTACACCTCATATTTACTTTTATTCTTATTATAACTAAAAACTTTTTTTCACGTTTGAGAGAGAGTGCAAGTGTGTGCACATGCACAAGTGGGGGGGGGCAGAGAGAGGGAGAGAAAGAAACTCAAGCAGGCTCCACGCTGTCAGAGCAGAGCCCAAGGTGGGGTTCAATCCCATTAATCATGAGATCATGATGTGAGCAAAAATCAAAGACTTTCATTTCTCATTCTGACTTTCATTTCTCATTCAGGGTGAGCAACCACAAACTATCTTTAGCTTTGAAATTAGATGGGAAACAAGTCAATAAAAAATAACTATTAAATTGTTATTTTTATATTAAAGTGTTTATATTAAAGTGTTTATTAATTTTATTAAAGTGTTTATTAATTTTATTATTTTATTAACACTTTATTAATATAAAGTGTTTATAAATATAATTATTTATATTAAAGTTTATATTAAAGTGTTTATATTAAAGTGTTATGTTATTTTTATATTAAAGTGTTACCTAACCAAAAGGGAGATTTAAAATCAAACAGTCACACGAGATGATGCAAACTCCTAGAGAAGCTTGTAACTTCAAGGTATTAACTATTATTATGTGTCAAGATTGAAAATGATGAAGTTACACCTTCTCACATCCATTATTTAAAACTTTAAATTAAAAAAAAAAATTTTTTTTTTAATGTTTATTTTTGAGACAGAGGGAGACAGAGTGTGAGTGGGGAGGGGCAGACAGAGAGAGGGAGACACAGAATCTGAAGCAGGCTCCAAGCTCTGAGCCGTCAGCACAGAGCACAATGTGGGGCTCGAATTCACGAACTGTGAGATCATGACCTGAGCCGAAGTCGGACACCTAACCGACTGAGCCACCCAGACACCTCAATTATTTAAACCTTTAGATGACCTGGTTGGCCTGTTGATGTAAAACGTTTACTAGAGTCTCCCACATATTAAAAATTAGTATTAAAAAAAATGAGTAATATTTCGGGACCAATATGTGAAAGTAGCTCTGAACCTGTAACAACTTTCATTTCTTAAGTCTCAATCCTGGAAACAACTTAAGTGTCCATCAATAGATAAGTAAAAATGTGGCATATACAATGGAATACTATTCCACCACAAACAAGAAATGAAATCTTGCCATTTGCAACAACATGGATAGATTTTGAAGTTATTACACTAAATGAAATAAGTCAAAAAAAGACAAGTACCATATGATCTCACTTACACATGGAATCTGAAAAACACAAAAAACTTCCCACCGAGCTCATAGATGTAGAAACAGACTAGTGGTTGCTAGGGACCAGAGGTGGTGTGTGCGAGTGTGTGTGTGTGTGTGTGCACGCGCAGGTGCTGGTGTGAAGTGGGTAAAGCAGGCCAAAAGGTACAAACGTCCAGTTATAAAATAAATAAGTCATGAGGATGTAATGTACAGAATTAGGCTATTGTTAATAATCTGTTGTGGGGCACCTGGGTGGCTCAGTCAGTTGAGCATCTGACTTCAACTCTGGTCATGATCTCACAGTTCGTGAGTTTGAGCCCCGTGTTGGGCTCTGTGCTGACAGCCCAGAGCCTGGAGCCTGTTTTCAGAGTCTGTGTCTTCACTAGTCTCTGCTCCTTGTGTACTCACACTCTGTCTGTCTCTCTCTCTCTCTCTCTCTCTCTCTCTGTCTCAAAAACAGATAAACATTAAAAAATATATATATTATATGCATATTTGAAAGCTGCATAAGACAACAGATCTTAGAAGTCCTCATTAAGAAAAAAAATTGGGGGGAGGTAACTGTGTGTGGTAACACATGTTAACTAGACTTACTGTGGTGATATTCTTGCAATACATACAAATATTGAATCATTATGCTGTATGCTTGAAACAAATATGTCAATTATACTTCAATTAAAAAAAAAAATCCCAGGGGCATCTGGATGGCTCAGTCGGTTAAGCGTCTGACTTCAGCTCAGGTCATGATCTCACAGTTTGTGAGTTTGAGTGTCGTGTCAGGCTCAGTGCTGTCAGCTCAGAGCCTGGAGCCTCCTTCGGATTCTGTGTCTTCCTCTCTGTCTGCCCCTCCCCTGCACGCTCTCTCTCTCTCAATAAATAAATAAATAAACATAAAAAAAAAAAAAGAGTAACTTAAATCCCAATCCATTTTTAAACAGACTGTTTTATAGTTATAGAAAGTACACTCTTTAAAACTAGTGTTTCAACAGATCCATTAAGTTTATGATCTACCCTGTGTATGTATTATGTTTGCTGATGCTGGTTATAAAGGCATGTGTTTGGACAGTAAGAGCTATACAAATATTTGCCAAGTATTTTGATGAGAAATTACTTACTTTTTCTAAGTCTTCCTGCTGTTGTTCACAGCCTGACACTTCACAAAGTCTCTGGCTAAGGGCCACAGAGCGTTTTAGCTCATCCTCACTGTCGGAATCAAGGCATAAAGCCAAGGAACTCTTGGATTTGAAGGTGAAATTCCTGTAATTTAAGAAAATAAAAACCTATATGAGTCTGATAAATAAATACTTGTCCTTGTTATTTCCTTGATGCATATAATACCAAAACAAAACAAAAAACTTTTCCATTATGGAAAATGATTTACAGAGAAAAAAGGATACAGAAGAGATATATTTAAGCATTACCTTTGCCCCACTCCAAAACAGCCATGCTTTGAAAATTAGACAATTCTTATGCTATTATATATCATCCGTAAACCAATCACTTTGTGCCTTTTTTCTTTTAATGATCAACCCCAAAGTAGTTTTTGGTTTTATAAAGCAAGTACTCTACTGAATGCATGCAGACATGGCAATGAATAAATGTTTTTGACAACTTTGTGCATGAGGACTAATTTTTGATCTTTTTAATTATGATCCATGTATTCTAAAATTAACAGTAACATTCCACTTATCCAATTATATGTAAGTCAGACTTCCGGCAACCTCTAGTTTCCAGAACGCAGGGATTCAAAACTAAGAAAAAAGGCTTCTCAGGAAAGCAGTAGTTTCAAAGCCCATGCACTTTACTCTTTAGACAGGGACCCTTTCTTTCCCAGGAAATGATGCATAAAATAAGGTAGCAAGTTCATCAAGAAATGAGAGCTAGGAAATGAGAGAGAATAACCACAAAAAGGGCAATAAAGAACTATAAAGTCATTTAATATAAACTGTTTTGTAAGAATTAAAAGCCTCTGAGGGCATGATCATATTAAAACACAGTGTAATAGGTGATACTCATAATGCTGATTCTAAGTCATTAAAATATATTTAAATTACCTTCAGTTTATTTTATTTAAGAATATAATGAATTCTGTAAGGTTACAGAGTACAGAACCATCTAAAATGGCTAAGCATTTTAAAGATGGATGCTTAAAAAGGCAAGCTTTGGCTACATAAAATATCATTCTTTAATGATACCAGATAAGTAAGGTGTTACTGCATTGTCTTCTAAGTGAGCTGAAAATAAACTAAAAGAAAAAGTGGAAAAGGTCAAAGAGCACGAATTTTCTTTGATGAAGGTTAACGTAAATTTGTATACTATACTAAAAAAAAAAAAAAAAGTAAAATGGAAATTAGAAAAATGCAATTCATCTAAATGTAAAAATTGTAAATAAACATATAGAATGATGGCACCAAGAAATAAGAGGCCACAATGGAAACCAGGAGGATCGCATAGCAATGTAGATCAAAGAAAAGAGGCAAGTGGTCAGTGATAAACCCAAACATAGTCTGTGGCTGAGAGCACCCAGGATATCACTGCACTCCAGCCTACACACTTGAATAGCCTCCCATTAGGTGTTCAAAAGGGTTTTTAGCATAACTTAGAAATAGCCAATCAGCCGTCTTAATTCCTCATTTCTGATTTCATGCTCACCAAGCAAAACTGAATGTATTAATTTGTTTATGCATGTAAATACTTTGCTAAAGGAGGGTGACACCTGGCCACTAAAATACCAGGGTCAAATGTGACAAAGGACATTGTAGAGGAACCAATGGTATTCTTATTCATAACTCAGCCTCTTTTAAGTTTGATCGGCATGACAGGTCTTCTAGGGCCTAATTAATTATCCTTTATTGATCAGCTCTCAAATTCTCATACCAGTAGACCCTGGAGAACAGATGACCATGCCAAATATAATGATGCCCAATGAAACCATCTCTTTCTTGAAACTACAGTGATTTGGTACATAAAGAGTGCATTCCATTAATAATTACTATATTCACAGAAGGCAGCTTGCCTGTAGTAAGGAAAAATATTCATCCTGTAAATGCATCACTTGCTCACTTTCTAAGCAGCCAAGTGGTATTGCTCATTTGTATCTTGAGAACGGGCAAGAGTATTCATATCGGTACCATTTCAGATTTCTAGTCATGTTAGTCATCTGGTTTTAATTGCACTGAAAAATAATTAACAGGAGGAAAAGAAAATAGCAGTTCCCAAATGTCATTTTATGGTTATATTAGCCCCCCAAAGCCCTTAAACAACAAAGTGTTTAATTTTAAAGATAAATGACAACCAAGTCATTTAGAATTGTCTAATCAGGAACTGTGGTTCTAGTTAAATCACAGAGGAGATATATTTAAAAAAAGTATTTTCTTCTCTTCTTGGACAAACTTTTCCATTTTAAGTAAAAAAATATAAAACATTTGTAGAATAGCTACATTTCACTGTGTGTTTGTTTTCTTGCTCCCTATCAGAACTGCGCCAGTTAAGTGTCTAAAACAAGGAAGTCCCAGACTGGCTAGCAACAGGCGAAAAGATAATTTGGGATTTCCAGGTGTATTTTTGAGGAATAGTGCTTTACACCAACAGGGGTTATTTTATCTCTTCAATCCTTAAAATTCCTTGTCATCAGTTAATTTCTACAGTTGTGGGATGAAAATATTACATATTAACAGATGACTTAAGTTTAAAAACAAAATTTTGAGAGGATCATCTGAATGTGCTTCACTATTAAAGACTTTGTTATACCCTACATTACAGTTTAAGGCAGATTCAGGAAAATTACAAAGTATAGTAATACAGAGCAGTTATCATGCAAAGAGAAACAAAGAAAAGGGGAAGGGATAATCTCAGAAATTAGGGCAAGCCAAATCCTTAAAAATACAAATTTTGGGTACACAAGAAATATAACTCACTTTGAAGGTGTAGAAGGGCTGGTGATGCAGGAATTCACCATTTGAGAGGCTTTCAATGGTCTAGAACTATCAGAAAATTAGAAAATATATAATGTATATAATTACATTACTAAAATATATATTTAACTTATAAAACGAATTATTCTATACTATAGTCCCTTATGTATCCTTTTGAAAAGCAAAAAATTATAATACTGCTACTAGCAATAGAAGCCAAAAGAGAAAACAAGATACCATCTCTAGGCTCTTCCTGATCCAATGATCTAAATAAACAGCATTGGAAATGAAGTCAAAGGGAATGCATATGAAGAGGACAACTTTGGAAAAATTATCTTGTCTCAGTTCTTTACTTTTAAGCAATAAAATAATAATAGCTCTCATTTATTGAGGACTTACTGGCTATCAGACACTGTAGTAAGAGCTCACGTGTATTACCTCATTTAATGTTCACAATCATCCTGTTATATTCCCTACAGACAGGTCAAAGAATGTGTCCAGGCTTAAAGCTATTCGATTGTGGAGTCAGTCATACAGCCTGGTTTCAGCCTGTGAAATAAACCGCCTATACTAATGGCCAGAAAGAGTAACAGTTCTACCAGCAGTGGGCACTTTGCATGAAGCAGAAACAAATTCTGAAGAAAGGCCGTAAGAGAAAATCCAGAAACACTAAGACTCTGGGAAAATGTCTTTATTAGTAAGTAGACCCATTGAGGCCTTTAGGATAAACTTATATGATGTGGTATATATGTCCATTTCTAATCCAAGGGAAATACATTTTATAAAAAGGTATCAATTCATGTTAGCAAACGTTCATTCACTTTCTGAAAGGTCTATTCCACTTTAGCCAAGAGACCTGGTTCTTCCAGTTGCTAACTGCATAACCTTAAGAAAATCACTTAATCTTCTTGGATCTTCTCTGTAAAATTAAAAATTTAGACAAAATCTCTACGATCCTTTTTCACCTCTAAAGTTTGAGAACTTTATGATTCTACCAAATTAGAGTTCAAGTATAAAAAAGAACTACAGTACATGGCTCCAAAGTAATCCAAGTATGCAGAAGGAAGAGCTACATTCAGAGAAGTCCTATGGTTTTCCCAGCATATGCGATGAAGCAAGATCAAAAGTAACGGTTACTACTTTTCTCATGGAAAAACTTCTAGGAGCCACAAAAGTTCTTCACTCACACTGGTGATGATACATTTATGAAGACCCAATCAATCTGGGGGGCCCTGGCATAACATTTAGTATACTGTTTCTCAAACTTGCATATTCCAGACAGTCAGCAAAGGCATTGTTAAAAATACTGATTTTCTCAGATCTACTGAAACAGAATTTCTAGGGAAAGAACACAGGAATTGGTTACTTTTTATTTATTTATTTTTTAGTGTTCAGGTAACTTTTATGAACATGCAAATTCCAATTTATATTCCTAAAATGTATCAAGCTTATCTTCTAGTAATCTAAGAGAGTAAGTGTACTCTCTAAAAAGGTAACTTTTTATGAAAGGCAACTAATGCACTTGGAAAAATTTTAAGCATTTTATTTAATTACTTCCATAAGGAAGTAACTTAACACAAAATCCTAAAATAAAGCAAAATTAAAATCTCCTTCTTGGTCTGATTTTACCGGGGAGTCATGTTATCTAGTTCAGTCATTGTTTTGATCAGATATTAAAGCCCCTTAACTTCAAAAGGGAAGATAAAGAAATTCTCTCTCAAGGACTTACATTGCCGTATGTGCACTCCAACCAAGGGTGAAAGGTGGTTTTGTACTTTCAGTGCAATGAGAGGACAGGGTCAGGTATCTTGGAATGAAGACTTGCTGCCCAATCTTGTTGTTAAGTGAGAGAGTGACGTTGAAGCTGTATCGTTTCAAATGAAGAATGAGAATCCTGAAAAACAGGACATGATGACATTATTAGCTGACACCTAACAGATACTAGCTAGCTCTCTTACAGGTGAAAAGAGATCACTGTAACTGATCATGTTACATAGCTTTTGACTTAAAGAATACATTTGGCTAAACTAAAGATCCTTCAAAAAACATTTACTGAATATCTGCCATGTGCCAGGCACCACTATATAAGTAAAAATAAAACATGGGCATAGGGTGGATAAGTGAGGTTTGGGTAAAATATTTATAATGTTCCCAGAAAAAAAGAAAACACCAAATAAAATGCATTTTATTTTAAAATGTGCTACTGGGTTAAATCCTTATTTACTTCAATGTGATGTAGTTTACAAAAAAAATAGGTGTTATATAACCATTACTGGTAATTTAATTAAAGTGTTAAACAGCCCTTATGTTTGAGGGTGAACATTAAGTTTTTCAAAATGATTTTTGACAAGAACTACTCTTACTTCAGTGTAGCACCTTCTCTGGAGAGAGCTAAGAGAGAAAAAGTTTTCTCCACTTTTTTCTCTGCAAAAAGTTCTACAAAATGTACATGCCAAATCTGGCTTGTGGGTCTGAAAAGGCTTTTTAGCTCTGTAGAAGCACTTCTTCTTAGTTACTATTGTGCCAACCTTTTCACCTGTGATACAGGCCATAATCTCTGCTAGATGGACTAAATATATCTCACAGCCCACAAGAACACTTTAAAATTTGAATTTCAGAACTCTTATGGGAATAAACCTCAATTTTAGGCAAAATGTCTGATTTATGGAAATCTGTTTTCTTTCTTACCGTACATAGCTTTTCACAGAAGCCACAAACTAAAAAAAATTATAAACTGAAGTTACTGACTGCATTCCTCTTTAAAAAGTATGCTAGAACTCATAATCTTCAAATTCATAACCTAAGAGAACATAAGGATCCAAATGATACGAAGAAATAAAAACTCATGTCAAATGTCAAATATTTTGACTAAAGTTTCATATAATCCTACCAAAAAAAGGTACTATGAAACAGATAGATAGATGATAGTCAAAATCACTGATCTATAAAGATAAAGTAGACTAAAATTGAACATATTTGATAAAGACACCAGGCACATCAAGAATAAAAGTAGACTGGATTTAATACTGAAATGAACAAAAACAGAGCAAGTCCAATAATCTGGATTTATGATACAAAGGCTTCTAAAGTTCAGAATAAATTATCCTGTAACATAAGTGACCTACCAGAAAAAAATAGAAAACCAAGGAAAATAATTCCCATAAGTATTTTTTTTCCCCTTAAAAGACCAAACAGCTAGCCACTGGAAAAGGGAACAGACATTCAGCTTGCCAGGTCAAATGAGTATTTAAAACTATACACTGCTTTCCTTAGTTAATGATAACTGATAACAATCAATCCCTTGCCTTAAGGTTTGCTCCCTCCCACCTCCTGCCTCAAAACACTCACAAATAGGAAAAGACTAAATCTCTTGAGTAAAAAGTGGTCAACATAACAATACTGCTGATTTAGAAAGTCATTCCTTTAAAAGAAATTTCATTTTCTAGCAAGAAGATTATGGAATGTAAAAGAACTAATCTCTAGTCTCTAGGGGCTAGGTTCCAGAAATCCTATGCTTACAGAAAAGAGAAGCTAATAAAAGAAAGTAATGCACTCTGCAGGCAAAGTGCCACATAAATACTTAATAATAACCTTGTTTGTGGTTGAGATCTATTCTTGGAAAGAACTAAAAGCTGCACTATCATCACATCACATTGTGTCTAACTAGTTTGGTTTTATGTATGTTTACACAGAGCTAATACAAGTTAATTTCATTCCTAATTCAGAACTGTTTAGATTATAGGAAACTTACTAACTTACAAGATCCTTTGTAGAAAATTACTCTTCTTGTTTTATGTTCATGCACATCCTATCATGTGTTTGTGGCAGATTTTCACTGAAGGCTCAGGATAAGAGAGGGAGACTAGCACATAACCAAACAACAAATTACAACTGAATGTTATACATTACCAAATTAAAAATGTACTAGCTGATCCCTACCACTGGTCCAAAGTCTCACCAGCCACATCCTCTTCCTGCCATCTTCTGGGGACTCTCAAGTGACTTCCCTTCTTCAGCATTCCAAATATTCTTCCTTTATAATGGAAGAGCATTCTAACTTCCCTCCCCCTACCCTCTCACATCTCCGCTTTGCTTTACCAATCCATTCTGGTGAGCCTCGCTTATTCAGTAATATCTGTAAATACTTCAAAGAAGAAAAACTGAAGAGCAATTAACTTTACCTGGGTAGCCTGTTAAATTTGTGCCTGACAAGAGCACACTTCCCACCACACTTCTCACAGGAATACTCAAGTTCTTCTGCCTGTAAAAAGACGAGAGGGAAAAATAAAGAAGCATGAAGTTGAATCAGCATTACCCCATTCAATGCTAATACTCTTCTCTAGTCATACTACTAGTTCAGTGCAATGACAACTCCGACCAGTTTAAATTTTGTGTCTAGAGCCACAAGCCTTACTAAATTAAGACCTAATCCTCAAAACAGTCATCTTATAATATCATGCCCTATTTCAGAATTCCTAATTTCCTTTTTTACCATGGAAACATCTCAATTTATGATAGCAACTAGACTCTACAGTAGCAGATTCTCAACCTTTTCCCCATGGATGCACAAGAACCACTGCCAAGAGTATATCCAGATTTTAACATTTGGCCATAGCAGAGATAAGATCACCTTCAGGTTAGGCGGAGTTCCTGGTCTGTTAGGTGTAACTCTACCCCTTTCTTATAATGGAACTCAATCTTCTGGTGACAGCCCACTAAGAACAACTGCTCTAAAAGGACCAAAGTTTGGGGTGGATATCATTACCTAGAGAAAACTGAAACAAGAAATCCTTAAAAAACGGGGGTAAAAGATACACAGGAAAAGCTTCAAATTCTATGATAATAACAGGAATAGTAAGGAATGATAAAACAAAAAGAAAAGCAGAGTATTTATCTTTGGGTGGAGCTGAATGTTCATCATTTAAAGAACAGAATTTTTTTTTTTTAACCTTAGGAAGACAACGCTGCCCATTTGCTACAACAAAACAAGAACCACTATTAAACAGACAAAGGGTGATCCTGGCAAATTTCCATCAGTTATAAGGACAGCTACACAATAGGTCCAATTATGCCCCCAAAACTTGCTGAATATCTCTAAGAGTAAATCACAGAAACATATTTATCTATAGCCTTGGATATACATGACTTTTCCCTTTTGTTTCTAATAGGGTACATACCACCTAAGGAAAAGCAAAGAGTATTTTTTCATTCCTCAGATCTTAGATACAAACTTACATCGTGTCTCCAATTTTTACCACTACTACCAAATTTTAGCATATGCTTCAAGCTGGTACTTGTTTACAAGTAACTGCTTGTAAGGTGGTCTAAAACACCTGCTATTGAGTTAAATGTATAATCTACTTAAGCAATCAACAGTCTTCTTCAACAAATTAACGACTAGGTTTATCAAGCTTTTAAAAATACTTTTTAAAAATATTTCTTATTTGTTTTCCCTTCATATCTATTTGTTGAAACTCTGCCTTAAAGAAACCAATTTCAAATACTATTATCTATGATATATAAAATTTAGTTATGTGAAAATACCAAAAGATATTACTTACCCTAAAGAAAAGATCAAGAGAATCTTGAATTGAACGAGGAGGGAGTGGCTTTTTCCTTCGAGGAAGGTCAATGGAGAGGTCATTAAACTGTTCTCTTTTGGGAATAATCTCTCCACATCTGTATGAATAAAAGACAAATGGGAGCATTTAGAAGTCTAACTATGCAATACAAAATAAATACAACTAGACTTCAGAAACACTGTTTCCCTCATCAGGTACCAACAGACTAGGACTAGGCGTAAGCAATGTACAACACAGTGGACTTCACCTTTATGAAATCAACACAGGAAGAACCTCAACTGCAAGTGTTTAAATACTTCATTAGAACGCTAAGTTCTTACATTTTATTTTTTTTTAAAGCCCCAAAAGTTAAAAAAACAAAACTGAAGCATAACATACAGAAAAGTGAACCAAAGGTGTACACTTTCATGAATGATCAGTTAACACCACTCAAATCAAGAAATAAAATATTATAAGGTCCCTAGAAGCCCCCTCACATGCTCCTTCCCAATCACTATCCCTTTCTCCCAAAAGGTAACTATTATCCTAACTTCCAACACAACAGATGAGTTTCGCCTGTTTTTGAACCTACGTTTTCTGTAGTCTCTCTTGTTCAACATGATTGTAAGTTCAACCATGCTTGCTGCATGTGGTTATAACCCATCTTTATTGCTGGCTCACATTAACCTGTTTTGAGCATGCCACTATTTATCCACAATACTACTGATGGACATTTGGATTGTTTCCAGCTTTTGACTACACAAGCAGTGATGCTTCAAAAATTCTATGTGTTCGGATACTCTTTCTGCCCACAGGTCATGTCCCTGTGCTTTAACAAAAATACCTTTTTGCACTGAAAAAAAGAAATACAATAAATAAAAATTCTATGTGTTTTTGGTAAACTTCTGTCAGCAGACCTGTTTGATTACTGGAGATATACTGGAGATAGATATATATATATATATACACACACACACACACACACACACACACACACACACACACACACACACACATATATATATATATGTATGTATTTTAATGTTTTTATTTTATTTGTGGGGGGAGCAGAGAGAGAGGGGAGGGACAGAGGATCCCAAGTGGGCTCTGCACAGACAGCCGAGAGCCTGATGTGGGGCTCTAATTTGTGAACTGCGAGATTATGACCTGAGCCAAAGTTGGATGCTCAACCGACTGAGCTACCTAGGTGCCGCTATTATTGGATGTATTTCTACAGAATTTTTAAAAATGGGCTCAGAGATCAAAACTCTGTATTTATCTGGAAGTAAATTCACTTCCTTTGAATAGTTTTAGTTGATGTTTTTCCTTCTATCTGCATATCAGCATTTTTAGTAATATTCAATCTCCTGCCCTAGTTCTCTACTGCCATAGTTGAAGACTGGAGATCATCAGAATATATTTGTTCATTCAACAAATATTTGAGTCCCTCTCTAATAGGCAGAATTCTAAGACGACCCTTGCCTTTGTATAACTCCATCCCCTTTAAGAGAATGTGTGACTGTGATGAGCTATCACTCCCAAGATGATGTTACTTTACATGACAAAGGGATTTTACAAATATGACTAATGTTACTAATCCTAATGTTGAGTTGGTAAAAAAGGAGATTATCTGAGTAGCTCAGATCTAATCACATGAGCTCTTTAAATCTGAATCTAGAGATATGAAATAGAGGAAGTCAGGGATTCAAAGACAGAGACACTACTGCTGACCCGAAAGAAAGCAACTGCTATGAATTGCCTAAGAATGCCACAGAGGGGCGCCTGGGTGGCTCAGTCGGTTAAGCGTCCAACTTCAACTCAGGTCACGATCTCGCGGGTCCGTGAGTTCGAGCCCCGCGTCGGGCTCTGGGCTAATGGCTCAGAGCCTGGAGCCTGCTTCCGATTCTGTGTCTCCCTCTCTCTCTGCCCCTTCCCCGTTCATGCTCTCTCTCTGTTTCAAAAATAAATAAACATTAAAAAAAAAAAAAAAAGAAAGAAAAGAAAGCCACAGAGCATGAAACTACAGGCAGCCTTTAGGAAATTGGTAGTTCCAGCCAACAGCCAGCAAGAAAATGGGGACTTCACTGCTACAGTCATAAAGAACTAAATTCTGCCCACAACCTTAAAGAGCTTAGAGGGGGATCCGATCCAGATGAGAACATGGAACACCTTGATTTCAGCCTCTGATACCATGGGCAGAGAACGTGGCCACACCTTGCCTAGACTTCTGACCTATGGAGCTGTGAATTAATTAGCAGATATTGTTTAAAAGCTGATAAATTTGGGCAATTTCTTACGCATCACTAAATATGCCTCCTATCTGCCAGAAACTGTTCTAGTAGCACTGAAGTTGCAGCAATGAACAAACCCAAGATAGAATACCTCCCTGCACAAAGCTATACTGGAGGAAAAAGGCAATAAAAAATATGTAAGTAGTATGTATAGTATGTTAGTGATAAATGCTAAGGGAAAAAAAAAAGTAGAGATCAGAGTAGATGGTTAGAATTTAAATAGGGTAAATTCCTAGAAAATGCCTTACTGAGCAAGTGGCCTTTACATAAAGATATAGAGGAAAATATGGGGAAAGAGAATTTGAAATAAAGGTAAGTGAAAAAGGCCCTTAGGTCCCAGGATCCTGGTTTTGGGGAAAACAAACAAACAAACAAACAAACAAACAAGGAAGCTAGTTTGGTTGGAACAGAATAAGCAAGGGGAAAGACTGGTAGGAGACAAAGCCACAGTTAACTGGGGGAAAAGGGGCTGCTGACAGATCATATGGGATTCTGCAGATCACAGTGAGAATTTCAGCTTTTATTTTATAGGTTATGAGGAAAAGCCTAACATGAACTAACTTACTTCTACTTCATATGGATCACTTTGGCTAATGTGTTTAGACTACAGAGAGACAGGACAGAAACATAGAGACCAGTTTAGAAGGTACTCCAACAATCCCGGCAAGAGATGATGGTGGCTCTGATCAGCTGGTGGCAACAGGTCAGATCCTGGATGTACTCTGAAGGAAGAGCTGAAAGGATTTCCTGACACATGAGATGCAGGGGTGCAAGAGAAAGAGAAGAGTTAAGAAATACACCACCCTTTTGGGCTGATAAGCCCTATGTATGGAACTGTTACTACTGAGATAGGGAAGACCGCAGAAGGTTTTATAGAGAATATTAAGTACTTAGTTTTATATAATTTAAGTTCTTTGAATGCAGAATTCTTCATATTCAATATTACTATATTGAAATACCTTACAACTGAAAACAAGCCAAATTAAACTACAACAGCTAAAAAAAATAAGTACTTTTGGCAAACTGGCCACACTAACTTACAGCAAGATGTATCAGAGGCTAAACAATGATAATTACAATCTGAGGTGCATGCAGTCTTCCTTCAGCCAAAAACTATTTTGTGTTTAAAGAATGCTCTTGGGGCACCTGGGTGCTCAGTCAGTTAAGCCTCCAACTTCAGCTCAGGTCATGATCTCACAGTTCGTGGGTTCGAGCCCTGCTTCAGGCTCTGTGCTGACAGCTCAGAGCTTGGAGCCTGCTTCGGATTCTGTCTCCCTCTCTCTCCGCCCCTCTCCTGCTTGCGCTTGCACTCCATCTCCCTCTCTCTCAAAAAATAAACAAACATTAAAAAAACTGGAAAAAAAAAAAAAAAGAACAGTCTTAAAGAAAAAATCCTAATAAAGCAATTAAAGCAAGGCCTTCAAGGAAGTAGTACCACAGCTGTTGTGGCCTCATACAGCCTTTCTGCCTCCCAGACTTGCCACATTCTTGGGCCACTGTTCAGCCTGGCCACCTGGCGTGTCTACATCCCATGAAATATGTCACTTCATGCATGGTGCACACACCCCAAGTGTACACCCAACATCTGGATGCTGCACAAGCGAAGTGCCTGATTGCTGCCATTGGCACAGTGCAGTAGCCACTGCTCTGATATGACTTCTTTCTTTTTGTGCTACCTGGAGCCATTTCTATCAGAGGCAACTGAAATTCTCCTACGAAAAGAAGTTTGGTTGGCACCCTCACAATTAAATGATACAATCACAAATAATCATCAAAATTTTATTTAACTTGAACAGATTTTGTATGGAAGTGCATTAGAAGAAAGAGAAAGATGACTGGCTACCATATTATTAACTGCTGGTGGGCCTTCCAGTTTGTAAAAAGAGATGGGCTGTATTTATAAGACCTGGATTTTTTTCTTTTAAAATAATTTATCCACTGGGGGAAAAAGACTGAAGAAATTACGATGGCAAGAAATGTCACACATACTAGTAATATAAATTATCTGTATAGTGTCCATCCGAATGTTCAAAATTCTAATCCAAATTACTGGAATGTTATAGCTGGAAGAGACCTCATGAACAGTCTATGAAAAACTGAAAAACAGAGATATGGAAGACAGAATGGATAATGGACAGCCAATATATGGGTGTTGAGTATTTCTTTTTTTTTTTTTTAATGTTTATTTATTTACTTTTGAGAGAGACAGAGAGAAAGGGAGGGAGGGAGCACTTGTGCGCATGCATGCACGTGCATGAGCAGTGGAGGGGCCGAGAGGGGGGGAGAGAGAGAATCCCAAGCAGGCTCTGCACTGTCAGTGCAGAGCTCGATGCAGGGCTCACTCATGAGATCATGAGTGAGATCATGAGTGAGATCATGACCTGAGCTGAAATCAAGTCAGATGTTTTAACCCACTGAGCCACCTAGGTGCCCCAGGTATTGACTATTTCTAAAGAAAACTCCAAAACAAATGGAAGAGAAGCACTATTTAAAGAATAGTTTCCTTGAGTCGAAGAAAATCCCAAATCTTCAGATGAAAAAGCTGTATCACATTTAAGGGAAAATTAAGCAAAATATTTAGATGTAAACTTGTGAAACTGAATTTCAAAAATAAAGAACACCACGGGTTTTCAGAAGAAAAACATTACCCACAAAATCAGGTTTCTCCCAAATGTCACAGAGTAACAGGATATGATGGGAAAATGTATATAAGATATTAAGGGGGAAAGGTTATGTGTGATTCAATAGTTCTGTATTAAGTCATGTGCGAAAGCCACAAAACTAATTCTTACCTATATAGAAGAATTCCACTCTCTCTGAAAAACATTCAGAGATGTACTATCAATAACTAGGAAACTAATCAAAATAGAACCTTTTGATGTGAAGTGCAAGGTACAGAAGTCCTGACCGTGAGCATAGAAATTAATTAAATGTAGAAAGTCTGAATAATGAATGGCAAATGGTTAAAAACCACTGCAAAAGTTAAAATAATTCAAATTCTGATCCTGTAAAAAAAAAAAAAAATCCCATTTTTAATACAAACAATTTGGTTTAATAATATAAGCAACTAATAAGAGGGAGTCTTTCCAGGGAAAAAGAACAAGTACTCCCAGAGTACTCAGTATTCCACGCAAAGATTAAAAAAAAAAACAACCAAAACCAAACTTACAGACCAAAATTAAGTGCTTAGTCAGCACTAAAGCACATGACAAAATAGTCCAGTTCTCCTTAGTTCTCACCCTACAAAGCATTTTTACACAAGATAAAGACACTGAAAAGAGATGTTTGGTAGAATCTATGCCTTTATGTGTCCTTATGACATAGAAAGGAAGAATTAAAACCTTCTCAAAGAATTTTAATCACCTGCCATAAAGAATTAAAAAGGCAAAGAGTTTTCCTAGAGACTACTTACGCTTTACAGATGATGGAGTGCTGAACCTCAAATTCCAAGTTAGTAATAACAGGGCAAGTGTATACCCTGGTAGCTGAAATATCTGATGAAGTTTCTTCTCCAGGAACAGGTTCAGTCTTCCAAGTTTTATTTAACTTTTCCATGTCCTCTTTCAGCTGGTCTAAGCACTGACTTAAAAATTCATGAGCATCCTAAGAAGGCACAATATCTTTAATTATAAGATCAAAGCCTTTCTTGTCACAAAAATAGCTTGCTAACATTGTGATTTATACAACTAAAGCATTTGGAAGTTAATTAACACAAAAAAGGTCAGATTTATTCTAACAATTTGGGGGTACATATTTTGTGAATAAGAATAAATGACGGATTTTATATTTTTAACTACCAGGGGGACTAGCATGAATAAATAAATGAATCACTCCTACTTTAAGAAAAAGTATGTTAGCTTTTGTAGCTAAAATAGCCCAAGTTCCTGTAATGGCAAACGATATCTGTATTATTAAAATACAATAAAATACATGGAAGAGTCATATTAAACCTTACCCTAAGTCCTCAGGTTTCACAACCTGTGATGAACACATGTACACAAATCTGATTTTAAAATAAAAATCAGGTAACACACTGAAATCATTTCAATTTCCCTTATCTCTAAAGTGTTTAAAAACAATGAGTACTCACATTCTGCATATAACCAGAGAATCTCTCTGCTGTGGCTGAAATGGCATTTTTAACCTTCTTGAGTAAATCTTTTTTGGTCTCTGAATTACAGATATCTTTTTTAACAAGCAAGTGTGCAAAGCGTCTGTTAAAACAAGAGACAAATTTAGTGAAGTTTTACAAAAGTTTGGATAGCATGATATCTGAAAGACTATTACCAATAAAACTTTGAACTTTAACATTTATTTTTGAGAGACAGAGCGTGAGTGGGGGAGGGGCAGAGAGGGAGACACAGAATCCAAAGCAGGCTCCAGGCTTTGAGCTGTCAGCACAGAGCCCGACACGGGGAGCTTAAACCCACGAACTGTAAGACCATGACCTGAGTCGAAGTCAGATGCTCAACTGACAGCAACCCACGTGCCCCTAAAACTTTAAGCTTTAAGTGTCTAAGGCACATAAAATTTTAAGTGTCTGCAACTGTTATTCTATAATTAATAAGGCAAACGTTTATTTAGTAAATATGTAACAATTACCTGATAAGTGCATTGAGTGGAATTTTCTTCCATGGGATACCTTGCTTAAGCAAGTCATTTGCAAAGGATTGGAGTGAAAACAGAGATTGTAAAATAGCATTCATATAGCAGGTATTTCCCAAATTGGAGAAGCTGAAAATGAAAAAATTAATAATAATAATAATAATGCTTTTGAAGACAATAGTAGTTCCTGACATATGTTCATTAAAGCAGGGGTTCTCCACTACAGCATGCTTCAGAATCACATAGAGGGCTTGTTAAAATACATATTGCTAAGCCCTGTAGGTCTAAACAGAGAGGGTGCAAAACTGCATTTCTAACAAGATTCCAGTTGATGCTGATGCTGCTGGTCTGAGGACCATACTCTGAGAACCACTGCATTATAAGATTATAACAAGTAAAACTGTACATTTTCAAATGAATGTTAAAAAGAACTGGGGACTTATTCGAAGAGTTATCTGTTCTTATTTATAATTTTAATTTTTCATTGAGATATAACTTACTCATTACTCTTCAGGATATGCCCAGAAGTAGAACTGCTAGATCACAGGATATATGTATTTGGCTTTAATGGGTATTGCCAAACATATTCTAAAGCATATATTTTTAAAAAAACTTCTATTTGAAAATATTCCCAAACTGTCAGAAAAGTTGCACAAGAATATTCTTTATCCAGATTCATCAACTGTTAACCTTTTGCACTATATGCTTTGCCATTTAATGCATCTCTCTCTGTATTTCTTATGACGCGTGTGAGAGTAAGTTGCATAAATCGTAACTCTTTTTTTTAAAAAAATTTTTTTTTCAACGCTTATTTATTTTTGGGACAGAGAGAGACAGAGCATGAACCGGGGAGGGGCAGAGAGAGAGGGAGACACAGAATCGGAAACAGGCTCCAGGCTCTGAGCCATCAGCCCAGAGCCCGACGCGGGGCTCGAACTCACAGACCGCGAGATCGTGACCTGGCTGAAGTCGGACGCTTAACCGACTGCGCCACCCAGGCGCCCCTATAACTCTTAAGCCCTATATACTTCAGGGTGTATTTCATAAGAACATTCTCTTATATAACCAAGGCAGAGTTACCAGCATTATAAAATTTAATGCCGATATACTCTTATCTAACATACTTCAATCCAATTTTGCCAACTGGCCCAATATGTTTATAGCATCCGCCCCCTGACCCCTGGGCTAAGCACAAGATTCAGTCCAGAATAGGATGATGCATTTAGTACTCGTGTCTCTTCAGTTTTGTTTTTTTTTTTTAAATCCAGAGTACTTCAGCTTTCTCTTTCACGACATTGACATTTGTGAAGAATACATCCTCCCCCCCCCCATCACTATTTTTTAATGGACTGTTCTTCATGTTGGGTTTGTTATTTCTTCATGAGATTCAGCCCAGGCTGGAAAAACACAGTGACATATAGTGATACTGTCTCCTTCCAAGGGTATCACATTCAGAGGTACATGATATTACTGTACTATTCACTGGTGATGTCAATTTTGAATACCCTGAAGAACTTCCACTTCAGACTATGAGAAAGTATCAGGGTCTGGAATTATCCTACCACCATAAACAATGGGGGGAAAAAAGGACAAAATATTGGACAACAGGCAGCGCAGGACTGTGACTCTTATTAGAAGGGAAGCAGTGTGAATCCTACCATTATGCAGGGTTTCTGGCTGCAGGCAATTTGTGAACTGCAGTCCAGGGAGGCGTACCCAAACAGAGCCCAGGAATTAAGCTGAACTGAGTTGAAACAAACCAGAGTTTGATAGGCTGAGATTGCTTAGATTTCTGGGACAGAGTACCTGAGGGGAGGGAGCTATGCAAAGGAAAAGCTCCAGAAATAGGCACAGTCTGTTGAGTATTCAGCTAAATACCAACCTGTGCATGTTTAGGGTGAAACCCTGTGACACCAGGCAAGAACTTCAAGGAAAAGAATGATTATTGGGGATTTTTTTTTTCTAATGTTTACTTTTGACACAGAGAGAGACAGAGAGAGAGAGACAGAGACAGAGAGAGAGAGAGAGAGAGAGAGCATGAGCAGGGGAGGGGCAGAGAGAGAGGGAGACACAGAATCTGAAGCAGGCTCCAGGCTCTGAGCTGGCAGCACAGAGCCCGACGCAGGGCTCGAACCCACAGACCACGAGATCATGACCTGGGCTGAAGTCGACGCTCAACCGACTGAGCCACCCAGGCGCCCCATGGGGAACTATTAGCAGAATAATTTCCAGAGCTCTTGCAGGACCCAAAATTGGTTGAATTCCAACCAGAGGAGTGAGATCTAGATGAACTCAGAGGGCATTAGCAGAAATACCAGAAGACCTATGCTTTAGGAAATGAATTACATTAGCCTTAGAATAAAGTCTACTCTAGGTTTAACACCAAAGAGCTTAAACAAAAGTCTCAGAATAATCACACCCAAGTTGCAGACATTAAAATAGCTATTATAAATATACTTTTTTTTCACATTTTTAAAAATTTTTTGAGAGACAGAGACAGACAGACAGACAGATAGAGTGCAAGCAGGGGAGGGACAGAGAGAGGGAGTCACAGAATCCAAAGCAGATTCTAGGCTCTGAGCTCTCAGCAGAGCCTGAAGCAGGGCTCGAGCTCACAAACTGCGAGATCATGACCTGAGCTGAAGTTGGATGCTTAACCAACTGAGCCACCCAGGTGCCCCGCTATTATAAATATGCTTTAGAGGTGCCTGGGTGGCCTGGTCGGTTAAGTGTCTGACCCTTGATCTTGGCTCAGGTCTTGACCTCACGGTTTGTGGGTTCAAGCCCCACATCGGGCTCTGTGCTGACAGCGTGGAGCCTACCTGTGATTCTCTTCCTCTCCCTCTCTCTCTGTCTTTCCCCTTTCATGCTGTCTTTCTCTCTTTCTCAAGTTAAATAAACTTAAAAAAAAAAATACTTCATGTGATCACAGGTGCAGAGAAAAACATAAATATAAGAGGAAAGAAATCAAAAATATAAATAAGCCCCAAACTAATTTTAGAGATAAAAAACACAGTAAATGAAAATATTATTGAATGAGATTAATAGCAGATTAGACACTAAAGGAAATACCACTGAACCTGAAGACACAGCAACTTAAAACATATTTAAATATAGTATTATATTCCAATTTAAATAAAATATAATTTTACACATTCTATTTTATGTATTTTAAAAATATTTTATGTATACATATAAGCAAACATGTATATTTTTATTTCTTTTGTAAAAACAGAAGATAGATGGAATGCTATACGGTATATACTTAGTAACTTGTTTTTTTAATTTACCAACACATACTTCGTTATTTTCATGTTTCTTTTTTAAATTTATTATTATTATTATTTTTCATTTTTAGAGAGACAGTGAGTAGGGAAGAAGGACAGAAGGAGAGAATCTTAAACAGACTCCACCCTCAGCAGGGAGCCTGACTTGGGGGCTCAATCCCCACAATGCTGGGATCATGACCTGAGCTGAAATGGAGTCAGATGCTCAACCAATTGAGCCACCCAGCCACCCCGGGTTTCTTGTTTACCACTACTAGGTGTGAAACAGTATTTCATTTTGGCTATGAGTTTATATACCTTCTTCAACTTTTTACACTTTTTTTTCATAGCTGCACAATTCTCCTTTGTTTCTAGAAATCTATCCATTTCATCTAGTCACCTAATTTATTGATGTAATCATAGAACGGTCTTAAAATCCTTTTTATTTTGGTAAGATTGGTAGTAATGTACCCACTTGTGTTTCCGATTTTAGTTATGTGAGTCTTCTATTTTCGTCAGTTTAAAGGTTTGTTGATTTTGTTGATCTTCTCAAAGAAACAACTTTTGGTTTGCACGACTGTCTCTTGTTTTTCTATTCTTTATTCATCTCTTCTCTAATCTTAATTATTCTCTTCCTCCTGCTAGCTTTGGGTTTAGTTTGCTCTTCTTGAGCTAGTTCTTTAAGGTGTAAAGTTAGATCATTGATTTGAGGTCATTTTTTAAAATATCATGAGAAAATATACATAAAACTTACCATTTAACCATTTTATACATGTTTTTAAAAAGCAAACTCTATGCTGAACGTAGGGCTCAAACTCACGACCCAGAAATCAAGAGTTGCAGGCTTTGCCGACTGGGCCAGTCAGGCACCCCACCATTTAACCATTTGAAGGTGTACAGTTCAGATGCCTTAAGTGCACTCATGCTGTGGTGCAACTATTACCACCATCTATCTCCAGAACTATACTGTTTTCCACAGTAGCTGCACTATTTTACATTCCCACCAGCAAAGTATAATGGGTTCTAATTTTTCTACAGCCTCACCAATGTTTCTTTTTTAATGTAAGTGTTTGCTGCTATAAATTTCCCTCTGGGTACTGCTTTTGCTGCATCCCGTTAATTTTGGTATGCTGCTAGGGCTTTCATTCATCTTTAAGTATTTTTAAATTTCCCTTGTGATTCCTTCTTTGACTTCATTAGTTAAAAGTGTGTTGTTTAATTTCCACATATTTCCAGTTTTCCATCTGTAACTGATTTCCAGCTTCATTCTATTGTGGTTGAAGAAGATCCTTTATATGATTTCAAACTTTTAAAATGGAGACTTACTTTGTGGTGTAACATATGGTCTGTCCCAGAGAATGTTTCATGTGCATTTGAAAAGAAAATATATTCTGTCGTTGATGGGCAGAATGTTCTATATATGTCCCATGCATCTAGGCAGTTGATAGTGTTGGTCAAATCACACGTTTTCCTTAGTGATTTTTCTGTCTATATGCCCTATCCATTACTGAAACTGGAGTATTGATGATATTTAGCTATTATTTTATAATGTTTATTCTCTTTGGTTTATTATTTATTTAAAAAAATTTTTAATGCTCATTTTTGAGAGAGAGAGAGTGAGCAGGGGAGGGGCAAAGAGAGAGGGAGACACAGAATCTTAAGAAGGCTCCAGGCTCTGAGCTGTCACCACAGAGCACGATGCGGGGCTAAAACCCAAAAACCATGTGATCATGACCTGAGTCGAAGCTGGTAGCTCAACCGACTGAGCCACCCAGGTGCCCCTCTCTAAAGTTTATTTAAAAATTTTGTCTATTAAGTCCAATGTCTATGTTTCCTTAGCAATAGTTTCCATTAATTTCTTCTACCAATGGGCCATACTTTCTTATTTCTTTGCATGTTTTTAAGTTTTATGCTGAACATTTTGAATATTATAATAATTATGGAAACTGGATTCTTATCTCTCCTCAGAATTTGTTTTTGTTATTTACCGTAGCTACGTGTTTAGTGAGTTTTCTAAACTCTTTTTGTAAAGTCTGTGATTATTTGTCATGTGTGGTCCCTGAAGTCGCTGTTCCTTTGGCTTGTGTCCAGCTAATGTTCTGACAGATTTCCTTGAAATCTGGAGGAGAGAAAGTGAAGAAAAAAAGGAGAAAGAGGGAAGAAGGAAAAGAAGTAGAAGAAACAACAAAATGAAAAAACTTCTCCCAGGCTTTGAACATTGGCATTATGCTGGGGCACACTTTGAGTGCTTATCTGGGTCATTTATAAACTCTGTCTCAGCCTTCACTGCCAGCTTGCACTGATCTTACAGACTGGCCAGAAGTGAAAGCTTCATGTCTTCTTAGGTCTTTTCTGAGCATGAGTCTTGGGCATGTGCATGTTTTTCAAAATTCCTCAGCACACACAGGAGTTTTAAAAAGTCCCAATTTCCTATCATTTTTATTTTTAATTAATAAAAAAATTTTTTTAAGTTTATTTACTTTGAGAGACAGAGAGAGCACAAGCAGAAGAGGGGCAGAGAGAGAGAGAATTCCAAGCAGGCTCTGCACTGTCAGTGTGGGGCCTCATGCAGGGCTTGAAATCACTAACCTCGAGATCATGACCTGAGCTGAAGTCAGAAGCTCAACTGATTGAGCCGCCCAGGTGCGCCCTATCATTTTTTTTTAATGTTTATTTATTTTTGAGAGAGAGAGAGAGAGACAGAGAGAGAGAGAGAGAGAGAGAGAGAGAGAGAGAATCTGAAGCAGACTCCAGGCTCCGAGCTGCCAGCACAGAGCCCAACGTGGGGCTTGAAGTCACAAGCCGTGAGATCATGACCTAAGCTGAAGTTGGATGCTTAACTGACTGAGCCACCCAGGCACCCCACCCCGATCATTTTTTAAATTGCCTTTTTCTTGATTTAGTGTTTGCTTGATTGCTGTAAACCTCTGTTTTCCACAGAGTTCTGACAAAGTTGATTCTGACAGTTTTGCTTGATTTTTCAATGGCTTTGTGAAGCAACAGAACATGGGACCTCCACCACTTTATTGAGATCTTCTTCCCCTGTCAAGTTTTTAAATTCTTTGTATTTTAGAAACATCAGCACAATATTTATGATACATGTTGCAAATATTTGCTCCTAATTTTTCTTAGTTTATGCTTTTGGCCATGAAAATTCTAATTTTTTTAATGTTTATTTTTGAGTGAGAGAGAGGGGGAGAGAGAGAGAGGGAGGGAGGGAGATTATAAGCAGGGAAGGAGCAGAGAGAGGGAGACAGAAGATCTGAAGTGGGCTCCGTGCTGATAACAGAGAGCCTAATGTGGGAGCTTGAACTCACGAACCACAGATGGTGACCTGAGCCGAAGTCAGATGCTTAATGGACTGAGCCACCCAGGGGCCCCAAATGTAATTTTTATGCACACAAATTTATCAATCTTCTACTGAATCTTGATTTTGAGTCACAGTTACAAGCCTTTCCCTACACTAAAATTATAAACAAATTCACTCCCAGTTTCTTTTAGTATTTAAAGTTTCATTTTTAAGGGTGCCTGGGTGGCTCAGTCGGTTGAACATCCGACTCGGCTCAGGTCATAATCTCACAGTAAGTGGGTTTGAGCCCTATGTTGGGCTTTGCACTGACAGCATAGAGCCTGCTTCAGATTCTCTGTCTCCCTCTCTCTCTGTCCTTCCCCAGCTTGTGCCCTAGCCCTCTCAAACATTAAAAAGTTTTTAAAAAGTTCCATTTTTAAAATTGAGGACTCTAATTTTGAATTTATCCTTGTGTACAGTTGAGATGAATCTAACTATATTTTTCAAAATAGCCATATAGATATGTCAACCCCCTTTATTAAAAGAAAAATACTTCTTGTCCCTGGACTTTCTATTCTGTTCCACTGACCTGTCTATTCATGTATCAGTACTAAGCTATTTTATTTTAGTTTAAAAAACCACTTTTTTTAATGTTTATTTATTTCTGAGAGAGAGAGAGAGAGAGAGACAGACAGAGTCTGAGCAGGGGAGGGGCAGAGAAAGAAGGAGGCACAGAATCCGAAGCAGGCTCTAGGCTCCGCGCTGTCAGCAAGCACCCGACGCGGGGCCCAAACTCACAAACTGTAAGATCAGGACCTGAGCTGATGTAGGACACTTAACTGACTGAGCCACCCAGGTGCCCCAATACTGAGCTATTTTAATCATACGGACTTTATAATATTACAAATATAGTAAGACTATTCCCCCCCCCTTTATTTCTTCCCAGTATTTTCCTAACTTTCTGTGTTTTTCCATATCAACCTTTTTTTTTAAAAGTAGGCTTCATACCCAGTGTGGAGCCCAACGTGGGGCTTGAACTCATGACTCTGAGATCAAGACCCGAGTGGAGATCAAGAGTCAGACTCAATCAGCTGAGCCACCCAAGAGCCTCTCCATATGAACCTTTGCACACAAAAACATCAACTAGCCTAGCTCCATAAAAAAGCTTTTCAGTCTTTTTATTTGGATCACATTAAACTTACAAATAATTTCAGGGAGAACCATATCTTGATCATGCTAGGATGTCCCCCACCCCAAGAACATGGATATTTCACATGTATTTAAGTTTATTTTATATCTTTTTGAAGCATTTTGTAGTTTCCTTCATTCAAGTTTAAGTAACTCTTGCTAAGTTTCTTTCCATGTATACACATACATACACACACACACAAAACCTTTTTTTGTTGCTACTGTACATGGGGCCTTCTGTTCCATTATCTTCCATCTGATTATCTGTATTAATATACCAAATTGTTCTGTATGTTAATTTCCAATCCTGCTCTCTGCCTAAGGCTTTGAGTTAGTTTCACCATGGTTTATAGGTCTTTCTTTTCCAATGCTTATGTCTCTATGTCCTTTCTCTTGTGTAACTGCATTGGTTAGTACTTCCAATACAAAATTAAATAGAAATATAAATAGCAGGCATCCTTGATTTTTTCCTTACTAAACACTGGTTTTAAAAGTGAGGTATATATTTATTTATTTATTTTTAATTTTATTTTTAATGTTTTTATTTATTTTTGAGACAGAGAGAGACAGAGCATGAGCAGGGGAGGGGCAGGGAGAGAGGAAGACACAGAATCCAAAGCAGGCTCCAGGCTCTGAGCTGTCAGCACAGAGCCTGACGCGGGGCTCGAACCCACGAGCCGTGAGATCATGACCTGAGCTGAAGTTGGACGCCCAACCGACTGAGCCACCCAGGCGCCCCAAAAAGTGAGGTATATATTTAATCAGGTTAAGGAAGTATTCACTGATTCTTATGTTTTCAAGTGTTTTTATCAGAAATGAGTGTTTTGTCAAAGATATTTTCGGTATCAACAAAGAAAGTCATATGATTTTTTCTTTGGCCTAGTAGTACAGTAAATTATAATAATAGGTTTCCTAATATCGAACTATCTTGCAATCTTGGTATGAACTTGTTTGGTCACAGTTTATTATTTTCTTAATGTGATACTGGAATAGAAATATGTCAGTATTTAACTTAAGGTTTCTTGCATCAGTATTCATAAATGATACTGGTTTGTAACTTTTTGTGTGTACTACTTGAACAAACACATACAGTAAAACCTTGGATTATGAGTAACTTGTTCTGCGAGTGTTCCAGAAGAGCGAACATTTCTGATAAATTTTAACTTAATAAATGAACGATGTCTTGCAATATGAGTGGTATGTGATGCCGAATGTCACATGATCACAATTGAGCTAATGGCTCTCTCTCTCTCTCTCTCTCTCTCTCACACACCGCGGGATTGTGGGTGATCGTCCCCCATGCTCAGATGCTCAGATTCAGGCCCTGGTGTTTGGCAGAAATCAGTGATTTCAGTGATTTTTCAGAATGTTGGAAGGTGCCCACAACTGGCACTCGTGTATTTTTTGTCACATCAAAGCACCTATGGACAGTCCTTTGCTTTTCCATACAAGAGTAAGCTCAGGAATGCTTTGCTTCATTCTAGGTCAGGCTGTCTGCGGATATAGATCCTTTCCTCTGCAGCCTTATTGCCAGTTATATTAAATACAGTATATGACAAGAGCTTATTAATACTGTACTGCAGTCAACATCTGTTACTGAAAGTTGTCCTACACAACAGTCCTCCTCTCTCTTATCTCCCTCACACCAGCCACGAAGGTTTTCAAAGATAGGTGCAGGTTAATTTATTTTTCTTTATATTTTGTATTTTCTTTATTATTTTGTATTACAGTAATCATTTTTTTAAGTTTATTCATTTGTTTTGCGAGAGACAGAAATCATGGGTGGGGTAGGGGCAGGGAAAAAGAGGGAGAGAGTGAGAATCCCAAGCAGGCTCTGTCAGCATGGAGTCTGATGTGGGGATTGAACTCACGAACCATGAGATCATGACCTGAGTTGAAATCAAAGTCGGACACGTAACCAACTGAGCCACTCAGGTGCCCCTATTTATACTTTTTTATAGTGCCATTAACTCTTCTTAAGCTTTTTCTTTTACTATCTCGTCTGTCCATTTTAAAAGGCAACCTTTGACTCATACCTATTACCTCTGACACAATTATTTTATTCTACTTTTTCTTTTCTCTCCCTTTCCATTTCCTTTCAGATGCAATCATACTCCTTTGACAGAAGACGTAATGTTTATATACCATCTTTCCATGTGTTCCCACCATTGTTTTAGTCTTAGCTCTACAACCAAATACATGAAAGTTCATCACCTATCTCTTGTCAATGTCTCCCTTGTCACCTCTTGGTTGGACGAAGCTCACACTCTGCAGATTCCTCATGAAGAGCATATGTATACAGTTTTTGGAGTTCTTCCACTTCAAAGCTTATTTTTTCTAGCCTGCATACTTGGCCGCTTGGATTGGCACAATCTTTGTGCATCCTTTCTTTCAAGTTTCTTCAAAATTTTGTTCTTTTCTTCTCTTGCTTTGAATGATGACTTGAGAAGTCTGGTATCGGTCTTCTCTTGCCCTTGCAAATAATTTCATCCTTTTGACTCAAGCACTGAGGATTTCTCCATATCTTTAAAGTCTAATAAAACTTAATCTAAAGTCTAACAGTTTTCTTATCTTTAAAGTCTAGACTGTTAGACTCTAATTGGACCTTCCTTGCCTGTTTCTGAGTTCAACTCTTTCTCCCTGATTGTTTATTATTTACTTACTTATTTACTTATGTATCTCTGATTGTTCATACTTCTCCATCTCATCTCCACTCCCCCTTGGGTGGTTCTTCTGTTTTCCTTCAAAGCCCCTTATTAAATTTTCATGTAAACTTATTTTCCCTTGGGGACCTTTAATTTAGCCTTTTGATATGATGTCTTTCTTCTTTTTTTCTGAGCATAAGCAACTGCCATTTCTTCCTGTTTGCCCATTTTGATTTAGGGTTTGAATTCCTGATCCATGGTGTTTTTTTCATACCTTCAAATACTTGTCTAAGGACATTTAATTCAGTTTTGGGTGCTATACAACAGTTTTCTCATGGTTCACGGTGATTGCAGGGGTACGATTTTTTTTGGTCTAAATATTTTGAATCATGTTTTTCCTTATAATTTTGTATGGCAGTGGCCTGCTTTTTACATTCCTGTTCATTTCACGGACAGGGTTCCTAAGTATACCTTCTTCTGTTAGTTTAGGAAAAAGCCGTTTCTTTAACGGAAGATGGTAGTGGTGGTAGAAGACAAGGCAGGGTTGGCATGTCTTGTTTGCCCTTTATTTCAGCACAACTCATCATTTTTCTCTCATTTTTTTCTTTGGCTTCTAAACCAAGTCTCCAGGTTTGGATGATTCCTTCCCCACAAGTAATGCTTCTTTGAGACTGTTACTTCTGACACCAATTACTTTGAAGTTCCTTTCCTGTAACCAGAGCTGTGAACTACCAAGATCCAGACTTATATTCAGTATTTCAGCAGATGGTATCCGAATTTCTCTAACAGTGATTTTTTTTTTCCTATGCTTCATCTAAGCCTTCTACCGCCTATATATTTTTGTTTCATGGAATCTCTAAAGCCTCCTATCCCCAACTCAGCACTCACAGGCTTAAAGCAGTAGAAAATAACACTATTGGCATTTGGTTTGCTTCTCTACCCAGAAGGTAGTTTGAAGGTGATAGTATTCTTTCTCTCCTAGTAATGCTAATGGTTATGTGTGCTTTTCTTTGCACTACTCATTCATTTTATATCTTTTTGAGGATTTGTAAGGAACAATGGAATTAGGTGGCCTCCTTTAACCTCTAGATCTGGCAGTTTTCCACTGTTTGTTGTTGTTTTTTAATTTTTTAACATTTATTCATTTTTGAGAGACACAGAGAGACAGAGCGTGAATGGGGGAAGGGCAGAGAAACAGGGAGACACAGAATCTGAAGCAGGATCCAAGCTCTGAGCTGTCAGCACAGAGCCCAACGTGGGGCTTGAACTCACCAACTGTGAGATCATGACCCGAGCCGATGTCAGACACTTAACCGACTGAGCCACCCAGGCACCGCTGTTGTTGTTGTTTTTAAGGAGTCCTTAGTCCTGAGTACTTAGCCTACTTGAAACCCTACAGTCTAATTCATGAAACAAGTCTGAAAAAAAGAAAGCTATATTCCTAGAGATGGGTATAGGTATATACCAAAATTAAAGAAACACTAGAAGTAGACAGGAAGTCTGGAGCATCAACAGTGAGTAACTCATGAGAATTTCAAAGGACTCTGGAGGAAGCAAATGACAGAGGCCAGAAATGGAAACAAAGACCAGAAAACAAAGACCGCATAAGAGGAGACAATAAGAAAATGAGACAAATATGATGAAGATAGAGACAAGATCTGGATAAAAAATGGTCACAAGAAGGGACAGGTATGACTAATATAACAAGAATTTGTCTAGTAAGGAGAAAGCAGGATAATAATTTGAGGCAGACCAAAAATTTGGTGAAAAAAGCACAGGGAAAAAAAAGCTCAGAGAAAAGGAACAGGAAAACAGAGAAGAAAGTGAAATGTCTTCACTGTAAATTCTATATCATTATCTGCTATGACATGAAGCATATAAATCACTATGGATAAGCCAAATTGGGAGATGCCACTCATTCAAGTAAAAAGATTACCTTAAAGCGGGTACAAAAGCAATAATTTGAGCAACACTGAAAACAAACTGGTAGATGTGAGGAGAGCAGTTTGGTAAGAATAATAAAAAAATTTCAAAACTTCAAAATTGTAGTCTTAACAAAAATACACTTCCAAAAATTTATACTAAAGTTCCAATAAATATTAAAAAGATATGCATGAGAATCTTCATTCTAGCCTAGATGGTAATGGGAAAAAAGGGAAATCTAAATGTACACTAACATGGTTAAAGGTTATGTCATAATATAGGAGGAAGCCCATGATTAGTATGGAGTGAAAAAAAATCAAGGAACAGAGAAGTAATAGAGCACAGGCGTTAAGAATGCAAGTGGAGCCCAACTGACGAAGTTTACTACTGCTGTACCACTGACTATATCACCTTGAGAAAGTTAGTTACCTTATCTAAGCCTTAGTTACTTCATTTGTAAAAACCGATTTTTTTTAAGTTTATTTATTTACAGAGAGTGTGAGACCACCTGTGCCTGGGGGGGAGGGGGGGAGGAAAGAGAGAAGAATCCTAAGCAAGCTCTGTGCTGTCAATGCAGAGCCCAATGAGGGGCTCGATCCCACAAACCATGCATGAGATTATGATCTGAGCCGAAATCAAGAAAGAGTCAGATACTTAACCAACTGAGCCACCCAGGCACCTCTAAATGCAGATATTTCATACATCTATCTCAAAGAGCTGCTATGAGAATTTAAAGAAAAAAAATCTATTTAAACACTTAGTACACAGTATTTGGCATGTAACAAATACTTTAGGTAAGAGCGCTACAATTATTATTAGTTATTATGTTGTGATCTCTCTCTCCTTTTAAGTTTATTTTGAGAGAGAGTGCATGTGCAAGCAGGGGAGGGGCAGAGAGAGAGGGAGAAAGAATCCCAAGCTGGCTCTGGGAGCTGTCAGCACAGAGGCAGAGCCTGACACAGAGCTCGATCTCACAACCGTGATAATCATGACCTGAGCCAAAAGCAAAAGTTGGACGCTCAACCAACTGAGCCACCCAGGCGCCCCTATGATCTCCTTTTTATGTGTTTAATAAAACTCTAAGCATAAAGAGGCTGGGGAGCATATAAATAAAATTTAGTGCTGAAATATCTCAGGAGAAGGATGAAGTGCACGTGATTAGAAAATACACTTTTTTTGCCTTATGATCAGTATGTTATACGTATGAATTTTTTTCAAAGTTCAAAAACGGGAGATCAGATAATGGCCTGATATATCATTACTAATGGATATGATAAATCTTTAATAAGGGAGTATATATTTTAAAACTGTAATTAATATGACTCCTTTCATTCTTTTTTACACCAAGCAATGTATACTTTAGTTAATCACTTTACAAAAAGAAAGTAAAATACAAGGAATTTACTTACCCCTGCAGTTGCTGCTGTTGGTGAGAGGAAAGGGGCACTCTTGGTTTGTTCCAGCCAGCATAATCCTGATTACACCTCAGCTTTTTGACAGAAAGAGGAGCTGGCTGTGGAAGAAACCCCAAACTTCTTTTGGCAGAGGGAGTTTGGCTTGAAACATTAGTCCTATAAAAAAGAACAGACAATGAGGAAAGCAAAACAATTTTGAATATTATTTTCCCCCCTAGAAGATTCAGAGCAGTCAATGTCTGAAAAAAAAAAATCCTAAATTTGGGGAAATATCCATAATGATGATCACTTGGAAAAATTTCCACAAATGTAAATTAGCAAGTCTGTCAATAGCTGAAGAAGCCTGTGACACTGTACCTACTTAACCTATAATCAAAATAATCCAAGTTAATGGCTTGAAAAAAAACTATAATACAGTTTTACTTTACTATTTACTTTTATTCACTTAATAGATATATTAGTACCCAGTCTTGAAAACATTTAGGCAGTTAACTTTTTCCACTACTGCAAATAATGACACAACAAATATTCTTACCCAGTTTCCTGGAGAACTTCCTTTAGTTTATATGCTTAGAAGCAAAAATGTTAGGAATAAGTATTTTCAATTTTGATTTTTAGTCTTCTGAAATCTTGTCACTGTTTTCCCAAAAGGCTGTACCAATTTCTATTTTCACTAATAGTGAATTTCTATCTCTTCACATGGTCTCCATCACATTAACGAGTGAAACATGATCTCATCGTTATTTTGCACATCTGATTACTACTGAGGTTGAATGTATTTTTATAATTGTTCTTCTCTGAACTGCTTTTGCGTACCCTTTGTTTTATACGGGGTTCTTAATGATTTGCAGTTTTTTAAATATTCCACATTCTAATTCTTTTTTTTTAATTTTTTTTAACATTTATTTATTTTTGAGACAGAGAGAGACAGAGCATGAACAGGGGAGGGTCAGAGAGAGGCAGACACAGAATCTGAAACAGGCTCCAGGCTCTGAGCTGTCAGGCTCTGAGCCCGATGCAGGGCTCGAACTCACGGACCGCGAAAACATTACCTGAGCCGAAGTCAGCCGCTTAACCGACTGAGCCACCCAGGCACCCCTCTAATTCTTTATTATATATTCTAAGTGTCAAACTTTGACGTAATCAAATTTATCAATCTTTTGTAGTTTCATATTTTTTTCTTTCATAACTGAGTTTTTATTGGCTGTTCTGAGGATCAGTACAGACACTTCAATTTGTATACAATTCTTAATGTATATACCAAAAGTCTAAAAAATCATGTAGCTGTGATTCTTTTCTAAAAGTTATTCCAGTGACCTTCCAGCTTAAAATTTGGAGGCAAATTTCCCTTAACAGTATATCAAGCACCAATATCTTCAAATGTTGATATGCTGTTACATTAAGTCCTATTAACTCACAATATCATATACACTACATACTTAAATTTTGAATCCTATAAAAGCTCATTAACAAAGTTACTAAGAAAACTAGACTACTATGACCAAGAAGTTACAGAGTACACAATTCTGACAGGGAAAGCCAAGATCAAGGAGTGGTTTTCTTTAGGAAATAATTCTACCAAAGACAACATGGGAATAAAAGTAATTTTAAAATGTTCAAGCAGTGCCCGGATGGCTCAGTCGATTAAGTGTCCAACTTCAGTTCAGGTCATGATCTTGCGGTTCCTGAGTTTGAGCCCCGCGTCGGGCTCTGTGCTGACAGCTCAGAGCCTGGAGCCTGCTTCAGATTCTGTGTTTCCCTCTGTCTCCCTGCCCCTCCCCTGCTCGCACTCTGTCTCCCTCTCTCTCTCAAAAATAAATGTTTAAAAAAAAAATTAAATAAATAAATAAAATGGTCAAGACAGGGGTGCCTGGGTGGCTCAGTTGGTTAAGGGACCAACTCTTGATTTTGGCTCAGGTCATGATCTCACGGTTTGTGAGACTGAGTCCCACATCAGGCTCTGCACTGAGAGCATTGGAGCCTGCTTAGGATTCCCTCTCTCCCGCTCTCTCTCTCTCTCTGCCCCTCCCCTATTCGCACACTCTCATTCTCTCTCTCAAAATAAACATTAAAAAAAAACGTTCAAGATCTATTAAAGGCATATCTGACTCCAAACTGCTATTTAGTATGCTTGGTATTATAGTATATAAAAACTACCCCACCTATGGAATGTTAAACTGACACCCAAGACAATCAAAGCCTCTCAAATTTAATATCCTATTATTTTCTGGTTGTACCAAAAAATAAACAACCAGCAAATTATTTTACCTCTTAGAAAAAAGCATTTATACTTTAAAAATGGGATGAGATGGGATTCCCTCCTTCTTAAAAATATTTCCAGAGGTACTAAAAAACTTACATTTACAAAACAGTTGATAAAAATATTCCTCTGGATTGTACAAGAAGGGAGACAGGGACCACTGATAAGACATGGTAATGATACTAATACAGACTTGGCTTCTTTCTCTCCTGCTTCATCAGAGGCTGGACTCTCATTTTTATTTTCTCCATTTTCTGCAGGTAAGTCTTTGTTTCTTGGTTAGCCACTTCAGCCTGTTTTCCCTTTGCTGCACTTTTTTGTCTGAAGACTTATCCTTTCCTCCCTCTTTGGCTTCATTTCCACTTTTGCAGGAGCAGGTTTCTCCTCCTTTGCTGCCCCCAGTGTGAAGCTGACCTTCCTCTGGGTATCATGGCAGTGGGCCATGGCACACCGAGAGCCTTCGTGAAGCTGGGCTGCCTGGCCACTGTGCTATTAATTTTATAAGTCTATAATTTAAGGTCACAGAAATATTTTCCTATTATTTTCTCCGAAAAGTCTTAACTCTTATTTTCTTCCTATTTAGGTCTTTAATCTGCCTAGACTTTTTTTTTTTTTTTTAAGGATTTTAAGTAATCTCTACACCCAATGTGGGACTTTAACTCACAAACTCCAAGATCAAGGGTCACGTGCTCTACTGACTGAGCCAGCAAGGTGCCCCTACCCTAAAATCTATCATTACCTTTCCATCAGTTGTATCTCTTACGATGCATTCCTAAACACTGTAGCTTGAATAATGCAAGGTGTATTTGTTTCCATCCTTTGGCTCTCGACCTTTTTTCATCTTTATGTTGTAGTTGTTTCTTTTAAATAGTATATAGATTATTTTTCTTCCTTTAATATCCAGTCTTTTTTAACAACAGTTAAAACAGTTTGTATTTATATTTAATGTCATGACTGATTTGGACTAATAACTTTTAATTTCCATATGCTAATTCTATCACCTATTTATGAACTTTTCTCCTCCATAAAGGCTGAATTTTCCTGCTTTTTTGTATGCCTAGTAAGTTTTCTTTGATGCCAGACACTGAGAATTTTTTGAGAGAGAAAGGGAATGTGCGAGTGGGGTAAGCAGGGCTTGGTAGGGAGAGAGGGAGAGACTCTTAAGGAGGCTCTGTGCCCAGTGCAGAGCCCAATGTGGGTCTCGATCTCACGACCCTGAGATCATGACCCAACCCAAAATTAAGAATCAGAATGTCACCTAGGCGACCCTGAATATTTTTGGTTTTTATAAACATTCTTGAATTTTGCTCTGGGATGTAATTAGGTTACCTGGAAACAGTAAGATCTTTTTGGGTCTTGTTTTTAAGGTTTGTTATGTGGGAACAGAGCAGCAATTAGTCCAGGGATGGTTTTCCTCACAAATGAGGCAAGGCCTTTCTTAGCACGCACACTGCTGCTATCAGAAACGGGAACTACCTCTAACTTTAGGTGAACTCCAAGTATTATTCCCTTAGATGCTTGGGGTGATTCTTTTCTAGGCCTTGGCTAGTTTCCTCACCTGAAAAATTGATCAGCAGTCAACTGAATACTCAAGGGGAACCCTCTGCAGATCGCTGCAATTCTTTCTCTGTGCAGCTACCCTCTCTGCTCGTCTGCTCTGTGAATTCCAGATGTCTTGACCTCCCAGGACTCCTAGCTTCATTTCCTCAACTCAGGAAGAGCACAGGGCTCTGACTGGTTCCCCCTCGTTGTGTGGCAGCCTGAGAACTTTCTCCACGAAGCAAGGTAGGGCAGTCATAAAGCTAACTTCATTTGTTTCCCAACTTTCATGGATCACTGTCTTTCACTGCCTCATGTCCAATGTCATGTCCATACTGTTTCATATATTTTGCCCAGGTTCTCAGTTGTTTCATGACAGAAGGCAAATCTGGTCCCTATAACTCCATCTTGGCCAGAAGCAGAAGTCATCTTTAACTTATTATGCATAACTTAAGTTCTCAAAAGGAACTTAAAATGTTTTAATTTCCCTATATTCTTCCCCACTCTATTTCTCTTTAGTGTCTAAAATTTTATTAATTTTTTGCTTTCAATACTATTGTCGTCTCATTTTATAAAAACTACCGAACTGTATTTAGATGTACAGAATAACCCTGAAAGAATATTAGCAATAGTAGTTGCCTCTGGAAAGATAAAATAAACAACTAGGAATTAGAAAAGAAAGGGAGATTTACTTTTCACTGTTTGCACCCTGTAACTTCTGGAGTTTCTACCATATACATTTAGTATACAAATGAATAAATTGTAAACGTATTTAGATTTTTAAATATGGTTTTATAACTTTTTGCTCAGGTATTTATTTTCATTCCTTCAATTTGCTTCTTGCTGAATTGTCTCTGTATATCTAAAAACAGCATTACTTGTCTGCATTTTTTTTTAATGTTTTTAAATTGTATTTATTTTGAGAGTGCGAGTGTGCACAAGTGGGGGAGGGGCAGAGAGAAAGGTAGAGAGAATCCCAAGCAGGCTCTGCACTGTTAGTGCAGAGCCCAACACGGAGCTCGATCTCACAAACTGTGACATCATGACCTGAGGCGAAATCAAGAGTTGGGCTCTTAACCAGCCAAGCCACCCAGTTGCCCCATCTGCATTCTTGAATTATAATTTAGCTGGGTAGAGAATTCTTTGATGCTATTACTCCAGTGTCTTTTGTTTCTATTGTTACTAATGTCCATCTCCTTTCCTTTTATAAATGATGTAATTCCTTCAAGTAGCTTTTAAAATTTCATCTACAATGTAGATTTTTTTTTTTCTTCAGTGTCTGTTGTTTGGCATTTGTTGAAGCTTTTCAATGTGTGGACTTTCATCACTTTCATCCATTCTTCTTTGGCAAATTCCTTGTCTTTATTTTCCTCAGTCTTTTTTTCTCCAAAATGCTACTGAGATGTGGAGGATAGACCAATGGAGCCCAACATAAGTCTCTTCATTTGATTTACATTTACAACCTTCTTTCTGTGCTGCATTCCACAATCCCACATTCTTGACATGTTTAATAGCTGCCTCACTGTGGGCCTTTAATCTGCATGGGACTTTATGTTAGAGATTCAGAATTCTTGCCCCAGTGCAGGCAACACTAAAACAGACACCAATCACTAAAATTCCCATTTCTGTGTATTTGATCTCTGCTCAGAGAGCATCAGGCAAGCAGCACATTTTTGGTTCCAAACCCAAGTAGTGCTACAAAAGTGTTTTGCCTTGGTTTATTAGCACAGAAAGCAGTTCTAGATATGTAGCTTCATATAACAAACCAAGTTCTGGCCTGGAATTATGTTCAATTCCCAATCCCATGCTGGTTTTGAAGACCCAGACCTAAATACTTGACTCTAATCTGTGTTTTCCATGTGCCTATGGCTTCAGCCTATTTACTCAGTATTAGTTTTTTTCTCAATGATTTGGAAATTTTCACCTCATCGTTGAATTGCAGCTTTGCCTTAAAAATATTTTTTCCTTCAGTCATTCCTATGTGTAGTAAATATACACATTCTATTATCTTGAGAAGAAACTTGTACTATAATTTAGGATTTTTAAAAACTTGGATTCTTTTAGGATTCTTCTAATAAGCAAAAATATGTCTCTCTTTTAAATTCAAATAACTTAGTTATCACTGTAGTTATAAAGTGTCTGAAATAACCACCCAAGGCTGAATATACCTAAAGATACAGGACCAAATTCTTTACTTCACCTCATTTTATCAAATAATCAAAAATATTTTTTACCACTTTGAATTAAATTCTACTAAAAAAAAACAAAATGTCACTTAATAGGTCATTATAACATATTTATTATAAACCACCATTACCCACTACCCTTACCTTTTACATTTACCACTGCCCCTCCAGGCTACATTCCAAGATAGTGCCTTCTTGACAAGCACTTACCAGTTGTCTAATATATTTATGTTCAGTAAATCTCAAAAAAAAAAAAAAAATTCAATCTGTATAGGATCAGCAATTAAGTTTCTGACTAGTCTTTCCCAGTAAAAAATACTAACGTGCAACTTGTTTTTTTAAAGAAAATGTCCTAACTTTTGGTAGTAGCTTAATACACAGCCAACGAAGGCAATTTAAAAACGTCTGAGGAGGCACCTGGGTGACTCAGCTGATTAAGTGTCCGACTCTTGATTTCACCTGAGGTCATGATCTCACTGCTCACTAGTGAATTCGAGCCCCCTGTCAGGCTCTGCCTCTGTGCTGACAGCGCAGAGCCTGCTTAGGATTCTCTCTCCCTCTCTCTGCCCCTCCCTTGCGTGTGTGCTCTCTCTTTCATAAATAAATAAATAAATAAAACGCCTCAGGAGAGATCTTGATATGTTCATCACTAGGGATGATGGAAAATACACTGGTCAAGAATCTGATCACATAGTCAGTCACCACCTGTGGCCTCAGCACATTTATTCATTTGTTGAAAACAGTAAAAAAAAAAAAAAAAGCATCTGAAAACTAAAACATTTCCAGCAGTTTTTAAAATAATTTTTTAAAAATTTATTTATTTATTTTGAGAGAGAGACAGAGAGAGAGTACACGAATGCACACACATGCATGAGAGGGAGAGAGAACCCAAGCAGGCTCCATGCGGTCAGCACAAAGTCTGATGTGGGGCTGGAGCTCATGAACCATGAGATCATGACCCGAGCCGAAATCAAGAGTCAGATGCTCAACCAACTGAGCCACACAGGCGCCCCTCCAGAATACTTTCTAACTAAAATATCGTGAGTCATGATTCTCAGTAATTTTGTTATTTTAAATTAGGATATTCACTTAAGACCTCACAGCCTAAACCATCATTCAGTATTCTGAAAATGAGAGCTCTCCAAGTTCTTCACGAAGCATAGAGCCAACGCGTACCTGTCTAGGTTAGTGCTACCAGAAGAGTAGTCCTTGGATCCAGCTCTGCTGCCATAAAACGATGATGACTGTAAAGGTAAAAGCCCTAAAAAAATGAAAAAAACAGGGAAATGTTAATTCCTAAATCAGCCAAATTCATTTAATAATAAAATTACGCATTAGGCCTGTTTATATTTAACTGTTTCTCCCCCTTTCTTTGCATCAAAGTAATATATATGCATGTTAAAAGATCAAACACTGCAGAAAGGTTATAATACCAAGAATTCTCTCCTGCCCTAAAATTTTGCTTCTAATTTGACCAGTTTTAAAACTTAGTTTTCCTCATTTCCTTCATAATGCTAGATAATGTTTCTACTATTTCTTGCTTTATTCATTGTAAGTAATATCTCCCTGTTACGAAAAATTAGCAATTTCTCCTTTACATCACTCGTTCTTGTTCTCTTCTCTCCAAGTATTGGTTGTGTTAACTTTACTTTTACTGATTAACTCTGTAACTTTAACACACTTAAAACTTCTACATTTTGTTCCATGAACCTTATCACTCGACTACTTCATTCTTTCTCTCCTCCTCTTCCCCATCAACTCTTCTAAGACACACCTTAACTTCAACATTGTCAAGGTTTATTACATCTTTAAGCATTGTTTCCTAACTATAGGTTGATTATAAAAGCTGAAAACCAGTAAGTGGATGTTACAAAATATATTATTATTTCAGAGGTAAGAATTATATTGGAGATACTTCTTTCTGTAGGAGTCCAATGTCATAACCCTGAACCACTAAAAAAAAAGAACATTCCTGAAGTCCTGATCAAATGAATTCTCTTAAACTCAACACCAGGCCATATTTTAGCTTGCTTCAATTTAATTTCCAGTTGACATAATATTCAAATCAAAACCACATAGCTGATTCTCTAAGGAGTTGAGAGGATCAGAGAGATGTTAAATGTGGGAAACACTGACAACAATTCGTGGACAGCGTAACTTTTAGTTTTTGTAAAATGGGGTACAAGCTGAGCTTAAACAACTGCTTCAGGCAATAATTCCAAGACTTTCTGGAACTTGTAACAAGCAGGAACACTGATAAAATTCAGTTTCAACCACTTTAACTCCTTGAATTCATTCTATGGTTCAGGTACTTTGACAACGAAAAAGCTTAACTGTAGGCAGTGAAATAGGGAAGAAGGTAAAGGTTAGAGTCTTTCTTAAAAGAATAAAAATCCCTTATATCTAATACTTTCGTCAAGTACTGGATACAAATTGGCACCTGATAACTAGCACTGAATCATACACCGAATAATGTAGAGATATGTCCCAGTTTACGTTTTTATTTCTAGTATAATACGGTATGTCACATAATAAATTAGCATTTTATATGAAGACCAAATACTTACCTGATGTTCTATTCTCTTCCGACTGTTTCAAACTCAGCTGCTTCTCTCTACTGCTGGTTAAATACTTTCTGGAGGGATCTGTCATAGCCTTGTTGTTCCTACAGTTGATAATTTAATTCAGTGTGTGTGTGTATATATATATATATATATATATATATATCCATATAGATATAAACACATAGTTCTTAATTTTAAATACTTATCATTTCAGAAAATTTACATTTCACACACAGGTCAAAATTTCTTAAGTGGCATTTCCCCCATCTATTATTCCCAAATACCTAAACCTTTCCAGTGGAGTGGGTTCAGTTGGAGATATGCTCATGCTTTGATACAAAGTACTAATTTTAGGAGATCCATCATGCATAAAGCCTGTAGCACATAACGCAGATGGCTCTACCCAGATTCCCTCTGACCCGGTTTTTGTGTCTTCTCTTCCACACCAATTTAGGTTATGTTTTTGATAGCCAGTACCTAGGGTTCTTTTTCACAGGTTAACCTCAAGCTACTAGAGATAATTTGCTTGCACTTTGAGAGACACAAGTAAGGTCAAGAAGCCAAGCTCCCTTGCTTGGATGAGAGAACAACTTTAAGGTGAATTTTATGTAACAGGTTTTCTTTCTGGAATTAGGATGAAGCCTAACCTCTGCTTGATTTTTGTATGAGACCACACTCAAGCTTCATTTCCTGCACTACTGACTTGCTTTCCCTACTCCTCTCCTGGTATCCCTTGGGAGTACTTTCTTAATAAATAACTTGAGCACAAATCTCCATTTCAGCGCCTGCTTCTGGAGAACTTGATCAACAACAGCTAGTTCTAGAAATGGGCCTAGGAAGCACACCTCTAAGGCCAAGATTCTGGAACTGGACCACTTGTTTGGCAATGCCAACAGAAATCCCACTGCTGGTGATAATACCTCTGGGACCCTATCAACTATAATTATTAAGATTTTCATTTGTAGTGAATTGGGATGGGATAAACTAGAAAAGAATACGGCTCATGCAATATCTGTAGCATTTGAGAAATATGGTAGATTACACAATGAATCTTACTGGGGTTATAGAAACATTCTAAAACTAGATTAAGGTGATGGTTGCACAACTCAATACCATCACCCAAAATTATTGAATTGCACATTTAAAATAAGTAAATTTTAGAATATGCAAATTGTATTTCAATACAGTTTTTAAAAATGTGTCCTAAATCATTCCTTTCCTTGTACCCAAATCCCCCATCAAGAAATGCAGTCTATTTTCCCATGCCTTAATGGGGCTGGCTTTGTGATTTCCTTTTCCTAAAAGAATGCAACAGACACAACAGTGTATAAGTCCTAAGACTAAAGGCACCTTGCAAATTTACACTCACTCTCTTGGAATCCTGACACTGCTATGTGAATAACTCCAGACTAACTTGCTAGATGATGAAAGACACATGGCCCAATCACCCTCTTTACCCAACCAGTAGGAAGCCAATGGCAATCATGAGTGAGGCCATTCTGGACCAACTAACCACTAACTGCCTCAGCAAATGACCATGGATGCATGAGAAAATGAGAGTACCCAGAGACAATCGGCCAATTCTGGCCCAGATAAAGTAGAATCACTTAAGTCACCATCAACTCACAGGCAATAATAGTTACTATTTTAAGTCACTAAGTTTTGGAGTGGTTTGCTATATAGCAACAGATAACTGATCCAAGTGATATGGAATAGTAATCATAAAGACTATGGAACTGGTTGGCTGTTGCTATGAGTACTGATCTGCTCAAGAGAAAAAACAATAGAGTCAGTTGAGCCATTGAGCCAATTACCAACTTAAGACACCATGTAGAATTGCTCACCCAAAGAGAATTGCAGCCTGGCTCTTTAGGATTTGAGAGCAAGACCATGCTTGTCTGCAGCAAAAAAAGTATACATTACTTATAAAGTATCACACACTACTCCTGGCATGTTACTAATGCCTGGAAGAGACCCTTGAAGTCATCAGACCAGAAAGTTACAGCAGCAAGCCATCATAAAGTGGAAGTGATTTATCTAGGATGAGTTCTAAGCAAGCAGGAATAGATAAGAGGAATAGGCTTATGAGTACTCTCTATAACCAACCTGGCCTGATTCACAGATAGATCATCTGCTATCTTGGTACAGGATAAAAATGAACTGTTGCTGCACTATAGACCCATTAGGGTACTGCCCAAAAACAGAGTGGTGAGAGGAAATCCTCCATGGTGCAGAGTTTGAGAGGCACACTTCTTTATCCACTGTGTGTGGAAAAAAAAGTGGGCCATGATTTCCAGGACAGCAGCAAATAGTTTGGGTGGATAGTAAGAAGCCAGCAAGTAGCAAGCCTGGAAGATCAGGGAGAATGATTTATGGAAGAAGTATATGAACAGCCATACAGAAGTGTGTACAAACAGTAGGGATCTGTTTATTAATGCACACCAGAGAGCTCCACTAAAGAGACATTAAACAATCAAGTCCTGGTTCCCAGAAGGGGAACTTTTTCAACCGTGGGGACAGTAAGAGTCCCGTTTAATCTAAATCTATGGTTGCTACTCATCTTGGGCTCCTCATGTTGGCAGAGGAACAGGCGAAGAAAGGAACTGCTATACTAACAGGGGTAACTGACTTTGGTTTTGTTTTGTTTTGTTTTGTTTTGTTTTTTGAGAGGGAGAGTGCACGAGAGCGGGTACACACATGAATGAACGGGGGAGGAGCAGAGAGAGGGAGAGAGAATCTCAAGCTAGCTCCACACTATCAGTGCAGAACCCGATGTGGGGCTCAAACTCATCAACGGTGAGATCACGACCTGAGCTGAAATCAAGAGTTTGACGCTTAACCGACTGAGCCACCCAAGTGCCCCAACTTTGATTACTATAAGGAGGCAGGGTTGATACTATACAATGAGGACATGAAGAATATCTTTGGAATAAAGGGGATTTACTAGGGAATTTCTTAATGCTGTCACATTCAGTTTTAACTACGAATGAGCAATTTTAGCACCCATGGCCTGCACAAGTACATAGTGACCAGGGGCTCATCCCCATAGGGATGAGGACTTTAGTCATACCACTAGGCAAATCACCAAGACCAGCAGAAGTATTAGTGGAGAATGCAGCAAGTCTAGAATGGATAGCAGAAGAAAAAGATGACAATACCAGTTATAGCCTCAACGCTATTTATAGCAGTAAGGACAAATAGCAGCTCATCCCTCTAACCCTCTTTTGTAAGATTTTCACCCAGAAATTGAGTAGCATCAATGTGAAGAATCTGTGATACCATGGAATGAACTTAATAGTTCTGCTCCATCAGAGCCCCTCAGATCCCTTTTTATACTTTTCACACATCCCAGTTGTGTGTTTTCAACAGCCAGCACCTGCAGTTCTTTTTCAGAGAACTGCCTTTGGGCTACTTAAAATATTTTGCCCATTGGGGCAGAGCCACAGAACCAAAGGCTGTGCAGTATGGGACCATGAAAGCCCATCTTCCTTGCTTCAAGTTGGAACAGGCCCAGAGACCCTGCTGGGTCAAGATAAAGTCTACTCTCTGTGGGACTTTTCGCTAAGATGACACCCCTGGGTGGCTTCCTCTCCTTCCCTGTCCTATTTCCTCACTCTGGTCTGTCCTATAAGCACCTTCTTAACAAGTCACTTATACAAGTGTAGTAACCTAGAGTCTTCTAGGAAACCCAAACTTCATACAATCTGACTGTGATGTGTTTAAAAGTATTATTAGCCCAAAACAAAGATCAGAAATTTAGGGCTCACTACACAGAATTCTAAGTAGAAAAAGTGAGATGTCCCACAAGTATGGTGAATATGGTGAACTGACATGCAACAGTCCATTAAAACCACCTTTTGGTGTATCTGTCCTGTAAAAGCCAAAAAACAAAAAAAAACTACATTTCCTAGTTAGTGTTCAGGATGGGAATTAAGATAAATTACATGTAATTGTGTGAGATCTGAAAAGTGGAAGTAAGGCAGAGGTAATGTGTTCTGCTCCTTGTGATGACAAACATCATTTTAGAGGCATCCGGTTTTTCTGTAGAGATTTCTAATCTTGGCAATGGCAGCATGGTCCCAGAGGTGACAGCTTCCAATGCAGCTATTAGCTTCAGCAACAGCCAGGGGCATCTTTGGTGACCTGATCCAGGGCATAGCTCTTAAAATCATTCTGAAAGCTTAACCTAAAGCCTATCTTTTCAGCTTTCCTAACGATTCCGTAAGTCTGTTAATACTCTCTGAAGGCAAATACCTTTGTGTATATAAACTAGCTGAAATGAATTTTGTTCCCTACAACTAGACACTGAATACACAAATTTTGTTACTAGAAGTGTGGTACTACCCTAACAAACCTAAAATATATAGCACTAGCTACAGTTCGAAGGTGGAGGGTCAGGACACAGATATTACAGACTGGAAAGCTGGTGAGTACTACTGCTACATCTCAGCAAAATGTTCATAAAACTGTTACTGTAATGTCTTGCATATCAAACCTATAACTCTAAGTGAAAAGACTGAGACAATAAGAATACTGGTCTGTGTTTCAGCATGGTCCTATTCAAGACAGGTTAAACTGGGCAAGGGGCTAGCCAGCTTACAATCAGGGATGAAAAGGAATATAGCCCTCTGTGCCAATGGCCTAGAATTGAAATCGTCTAGTAATTTGAGACCATATGGAACCAAAAAAATCCAATTGTGTTTGATTGTCAAACTGAGGCAATGACAGAAGGTTAACTAAGGAAATAAATTTATGAAAAAAACAACTTGATGTTACTATTAGGGGAAACTGGGTGAAGGGTATACAGGAACATTCTATATTGCTTTTGCAACTTTTCTGTAAATCTAAAATTATTTCAAAACTTAAAAAAATTTTTTTAATGTTTTATTTATTTTTGAGAGAGAAAGAGAGTAAGTTGAGCAGGGCAGGGACAAAGACAGAGAGGGAGACACAGAATCCGAAGCAGGCTCCAGGCTCTGAGTTGTCAGCACAGAGCCAGACACAGGGCTCGAACCCACGAACTATGACATCATGACCTGAGCCAAAGTCGGACACTTAACCGACTGAGCCACCCAGGTGCCCCTTCACTTTTTTTTTTAATGTTTATTTATTTTTGAGAGAGGGAGAGAGAGGCAGGACAGGGGCAGAGAGAGGGAGACACAGAATCTGAAGCAGGCAGGCTCCAGGCTCTGAGCTGTCAGCACAGAGCCCGACGCAGGGCTTGACCCCATGAACCACGAGATCATGACCTGAGCCAAAGTCAAATGCTTAACTGACTGAGCCACCCAGGCACCCCACAACTCCTGATTTCAGCTCAGGTCATGATCTCATGGTTCATGGATTCGAGTCCCACACTGGACTCTGTGCTGCTGATGTGAGCCTATTTGGGATTCTCTCTCTGTCCCTCCCTTCCTTGAGGATGCTCTCTCTCTAATAAACATTAAAAAACAACAACACCAAAACCAAACAACAAAAATATTGGCCCAAATTCTTTCTCAAGTCTATAAAATCCTTCTTGTTCTATATTTAAATAAACTTTTGGACTTCTAAAACTCCTAGATTTCTGGACACTTCTACACTTGATCTTCACCAAAAGACTGAGAAGCAACGATTTCTGGATACTTCTAACTCCCAGAACTTTTATCAGCATGAAGCAGGCTACAAAAGCTGCACCGCCCCAAGAAAGAACACAGTCTTCAAAACCCATTTCAGCTATGGCCTTGAAAGATAAAAGACAAAGGAAATCTATTAGGGGGCAAAATCAGGAGTCAAATGAAGTACAATGAGGGAGTTTCTCCCAAAGGACAGAACACAGACTGCTTGCTACATGGGCTAAACTGCCTTCACTGTCTTCATACCTTCAGCCTACCAAGATTTTATTGCTGCTGTAGAGCAGTGACTCCTTCAGTTTCCTATTCTTGTCTTTTCTAAATAGAAATTTTTATTGTGATTATCTTATAACTATGCCAGCAATGTATGATAATACACGTATAGACTTGGGAGTGGGGAATACAGGTTAACTTGCCTTTTACTTTGTTAGGTATCAGGCCATGAGGCACATGGTCCAAGGCACACTTAGACATTATGGAGAGAAATGCACATCACCCAGAGATCCTGGGCTCTGAACTGGATACAATGACTAAATGTATGCGAAGAATGATGAATAGGTATATTTCTATGGCTAGAGAGGTAAACTACAGCAGACTATTAACTGTCCCCAAATAATCACTGTATACTTCTGCCATAATAGTATAATTTGGGCTAGGCTAAGCATATTTCCCAGAGTTCCTCATAATTTGGTATAACCATATGACCAAATTCTGGCCAATGTGCACAGAAGTGGTGTGTGCGATTTCCGGCCTAAAGGAAAGCAGTATGCCCTCCCTTTGTTCCTTTCTCCATTCCCATCAACAGGCATGCAGACATGAGAGTGGAGGCTGAAGCATCTATCTTGGTTCACAAAAAGAAAGCTATTTATTAAGAATTGTAGACCAACAAAATAGAAGGAAGCTGAGTCTATGGTGATTGTAGTTTCAGATGCCACACCAGTCCTATATCACCTACCCAGTTTTCCATCTGTTATAGCAACAGAACCAAGACCCCAATAAATATATAAAGTTTCTTTAGCTTTTTCTCAACTCTCTTCTGCTGACCCTTGACCTTGAGTATCAGTTAATTGATTATCAACTGATTTCTGTCAAGGTATTAACTGGCCATTTGCAATGATGTGGATGGAGCTAGACACTATTACGCTAAGCAAAATAAGTCAGTCAAAGAAAGACAAATACCATATGATTTTACTTGTATGTGGAATTTAAGAAACAAAACAAATGATCTAGGGGCAAAAAAAGAGAGAAAACAAAAACAAACTTAAAAAAAAAATTTTTTTTTAATGTTTATTTTTGAGACAGAGACAGAATGTGAGTGGGGGAGGGGCAGAGAGAGAGAGAGAAAGACACAGAATCTGAAGAGGCTCCAGGCTCTGAGCCGTCAGCACAGAGCCCGACGCGGGGCTCCAACTCACAAACTGCAAGATCATGACCTGAGCCAAAGTCGGACACTTAACCAACTGAGCCACCCAGGCGCCCATAAAAAACAAACTCTTAACTATAGAGAACAAACTGATGGTTACCAGAGGAGAGGTAGGTGGATGGATTAACCAGGTGATGGGGATTAAGGAGTGCACTTGTGATAAGCGCCGGGTGTTGTATTGCTAAATTGTACACCTGAAACTGACATTACACTGTATGTTAACTGACTGGAATTTAAATTAAAACTTTAAAAAAAGGCACTAATTGAAGTATTTCATAATTGTGTAATAACTATTCTCCCCCAAACAACAAAAAATAAACAAAAACCCTCCATGATGAGGAAGAGACTGTGAGCTGGTGACTGTCCTGTTGCAGGTCTATTCTCTTTTGTTGAAGCCAGAAAATACCTCTAAAAAACTGAAGCTCCTTGCCTAGACCCTATGTCAGGTTCACATCCTTTTACTCCCAGGCTAACTTTTCACATGAATAGGATAAAAAAAAAAAAAAAAAAAATCACAGATAAAGGGAAGGAAAGAATTCACACCAAAAAAAGCAGCCAACAAGAAATATCTGTTTAGAGTTCTTCAATCCTATTCTTCCTCTAAGTATTGCAGATAATAAAAAAGGCTAGGATGGGAGAAGGGCAATGATCAAAGCAACAGCAATGGCCAAATACTCTCTCTATGGAGTCTATAATCTACTATCACTAAAATACTTTAAATTCTGTTCTATCTTTAGAATTCTCATAAACTGAACACCTCTCCCCCAATCTTCCTTAGTGACCGTAATTACCAATATATAAGAAACACTGATCTAGTGCCTTAAGTGTTCTTTAAGCAACTTACGATGATGAATCATTTTCCTTAGGGTAATCTTCATTCAACTCTGAGCCAGATGATAGCATTCTTTTCCTCTTTTCAGTCCTGTAGAGGACAAAGAAAAAAAGTTATTTAAAGAAGTCATAATTCATACCATTAAGAAGTATAAACCAACATATTCAAGGACAGGAACTATGACTACTACTGCTTAATTCTCTAAACCACATTTTAATTAATATACTGTACATCTGCATGCTCAGTATGTGTCACTGATGTAAATCATAAAAAGCCAACACTAATTACCTACTAAAATATATGCTCTATATGTTCTTTTTCTAACATATTTTACTCACTGGACAATCTCTTTTTTCTCAAAGTCCCTGTCTTTCTAAAAGGCCTAAAAGACATTTATAAACAGGCACAGCTAATGACTAAGAAAAAAAGTCTTTCATACCGATTTTCTAATGACCCTGATCTAAGAGGTGTTGATGTAGATGTCAAAGAGGGAATTGTTCGGGTGACAGCTATTCCACTTCCTGCTGCAGTCTTAATTGATCCTCTACCTGGATTACCAAGAACTTTTCGAAATGGAATATCATCTTTAGTTTCCAAACTTCCTCTTTTTGAAGGTGTCTGTAGGAATAAAGTTTAACATAGCTAAGTATTCAAATTAATTGGCATGCTTTTAGATCATATTCTCACATGGAAAACTTTTTAAATTTTTTTAAAGTTTATTTCTTTTGGGGGGGAGGGGGAGTGTCGCACAAGTGGCGGAGGAGCAGAGAAAGAGAGAGACAGAATCCGAAGCAGGCTCCAGGCTCTGAGTGGTCAGCACAGAGCCCTATGTGGGGCTTGAACTTACAAAGCGTGAGATCATGACCTGAGCTGAAGTCAAACGCTTAACCAATGAGCCACCCAGGCACCCCTCATATGGAAAATTTTTATGAAAATAATTCACAACTAGAAACCCATCTCCAGATAGTCTAGCCTAATTGGCTTGGAGTGAGGCGCATTCACCAGTAGGCTTTTTTGAAGCACTCTAGCTGATTCTAATGTGGAGTCTGCATCAGAAATTGAACTTGACACTCATTTTCTTCTAGCACTCCCATCAACTTAAAATTTCCGCACTATAACTGGAGGCAGAAAGGAATTTGCTTTGAATACCGGACTTAAAAAAAAAAGACTCAGATACATAAGATGTGATTCTAGTGATTAGCATGAAAATAAATCTTCAGAGAAAAACATCCATGATTATGATCATGTGACCTAAGTATGAGAAAAAGAAGCAATGATGATATTTCATTGCCATAACTTAAATACCAAGTCACATATGCCTCATATGACTTTTGAGGGGTTCTAGTCTGGAGGAATCAATGAAACAAATACATCATGATGGGGAGAATGAGAGTGAGACAGAGTCCACTGGCAGAAGATCACTCGAAGAGTCTACCCTAAAAATATAGCAAGAACATTCAAAGTGAATACAACAATTTAAACATCTTAGGTGGGAAGTAGTGCTTTTGGCCAGCATTCTGCCAGATAAGTTTTACAACTAGATTAAAAGCAATGTAATTTCTCTATGGAAGAAATTTCTAATTTTTTTCTTTCTACAGAATTACATACAATCTTAGGAAAGAAAAAAATCTCTGAGATCATCTGAATGAACAATTTTAAAAAGTTAGAATTTATTTTCAAATGGGTGATATATTCTTAAGACTCAAAAATCAAAATACTAAAAGCCATACACTAATAAGTCTCATTATCATCCACTGCCATCCATCCAGTTCTTCCACTTGCCATTCTCTTATCCTCTATAAGTATTCTTCTTTATGTAAATGCAAACCAACTTCATTCTTTTTGTTACACAAATGGTAGTATACTATACAGTATACATATGTATACTGTTTTGCATTTTTTAACCCTGTTGACCATGATCTCGACTTGGAAATATTTTACATCATAAGCTATTATACATACATAAAATGACAATAGAAATTTCAGAAATCGATACTTATCCTTACTATGTATAATACTTCCTCTTTTATTTTCTATTTTGTTCCTTTTTTATTTAATGCTAGTTATGACCCATAAAATTGATTTTACAATCCCACTGACAGGAATCATTACTTGTGAGAGTATAAATATTTGTTTCTGCTACATATGTTAACATTTACATATTTAAGTATTCTAACAGTTTAAATTTCTATCTATACGTGAATCTCCAAATAATTATGCTAAATGAAAAAGACAAAAAATATATACACTGATTCCACTTATATAAAACTCTAGAAAATGCAAACTAATCTACAGGGACAAAAAACAAACCAGTTGTGGTTTAGGGGATAGATGCCAGAGAGAAATCAGGAAGGAAGGATTACCAAGAGGGATGAGGAAACTTTTAAGGGTTATGGCTTATGTTCACTTGGTTGATTATGGTGATGATTTTATAGGTATATACCTAAGTCAAAACATGTCAAATTGTACACCTCAAATATGTGCATTTATAGCATGTCAATCATATTTCAATTAAAATGTAAAGAAAAAAAAAACACCCATAACCTAATAAAAAAACAAAAATAAAATCTCACTGCTTAGTCCAGCAAATGGATCTAAGTAATCACCTCTCCCAGCCAAACAGAACTCATCAATTTACTTACAGAATAGTTCAAAGCTTTTCTTTATGTCTGGTTTCCATTTATGAGATAAATTTTAAAAGACATAGGACTCCTAAGTTGTAATAGTACACAGCAAGACTCATGGCTATCTGAATGTTTATGAAAGAAAAACTACTTAAAAAGTAAACAGAGAACCTCAACAAAGCAGGCTGGTATCATATAGTATAGGGGAAAAGTTCATAATGCAGAACAGACTCAAAGGACGTCACAGAAGTAATAGCAACAAATATTTATAGGATTGTTAGTATATGGTACCATGAGCTAAGCACTTTTACAGGACTATCTCACAGCAACCCTTAAAATATTACTTCTGTCTCAATTTTACCAATGGAGAGTAAGGTTCAGAATACTCAAGGAACTTCTCCAATGACCCAGGACTAGTAAGCAGCAGCACCAAATCTCAAACCTACATCTAATACCAAAGCTATGTTTGTAAAAACTACTCTTTGGGACACCTGGGTGGCTCAACTGGTTGAGTGTCCAATTCTCGATCTCAGCTCAGGTCTTGGTCTCAAGGTCGTGAGTTTGAGCCCTACATTGGGCTCTACGCTGGACCCAGCCTACTTAAAAAAAATACATATATATTAAAAAAAAAAAATACACTTTACTGTGGTTCATGATGACCATGAGACACAGAGCATAGGTCACAGTGGGTTCAGTAAAACTGCATGTAAGAAGGGGAATTTGTGATAAATTATGGAAAAAACTTGCATAATAATAGTTGATTTTAACTTTTTTTAAAAGCTAGAAAAGTCAAATGAACATACCTGATTGTCTGAGTAAGAAAGCTGCCTGTTGGTTTCCTTCTGTGAGGTCCTGCTGCCCAGAATAGCTCCAAAACTACCAGACCCCTGAGGTTTCATGGCTGGTGGGGGAAAAATAAATGAATAAATCCCAAGTCATTTACTTTAACAAAGAGATTTACATTATTACAGAATCCTGAAAAAAAAAAACAGAAGAAACATTAAAAAAATCAAAGTGCTGGGGTGCCTGGGTGGCTCAGTGGGTTCAGCCTCTGACTCTTGATTTCAGCTCAGGTCATGATCTCACGAGTTTGTGGGTTTGAGCCCCAATACAGGCTCTGCCCACTGAGAGTGTGGGGCCTACTTGGGATTTTCTCTGTCTCTCCCCCTCTCTCTCTGCCCCTTCAGCATACTTTTTCTCTCTCTCTCAAATAAACTTAAAAAAAAAAATCAAAGAGCTTATCAACTGATTCTTTCTGAAAATATATCTGCTATATATAGTAATTGAAATTCCAAGCTAGAGTCTCAAGCAAAAAATGAAATAACATGCAAAAATCTGGGAAGATGTAATAGAAAAATAAATTTAAAAAAAATCTTTTTTAACGTTTATTTTTGAGAGAGAGAGAGAAAGACAGAGTGTGAGCAGGGGAAGGCAGAGAGAGAGGGAGACACAGAATCTGAAGCAGGCTCCCAGCTCTGAGCTGTCTGCATACAGCCTGACATGGGGCTTGAACTCACAAACCATGAGATCATGACCTGAGCGAAAGTCGGATGTTTAACTGACTGAGCTATCCAGGTGCCCCCAAAAATAAAATTTTAAATGCAAAATCAAAGTGCTACAAAGTCTCCCCTATAAATATTTGGTAATTAACACTACAGAAAAATTAGTCACTATGTGTCAATGGCATGAACACTGACACTGGATGCTAAGGAAACATGTTAGAACCAGTGACAGATATACTTCCAATAACCTATATACTCTATTAAGTTCAGCAAGCAGCATAAATGGTTTCTGTTCCAAAGAAATCAGTGCTAGCTTAAAATACATATGGTACTGGGGCACCTGGGTGGCTCAGCTGGTTAAGCATCTGACTTTGGCTCAGGTCATGATCTCACAGCTTGTGAGTTTGAGCCCTGCACTGGGCTCTGCCCTGGCAGTGTGGAGCCTGCTTGGGATTCTCTCTCTCTCCCTCTCTCTCTCTGCCCCTCCCCACTTGTGCTTGCTCTCTCTCAAAACAAACTTAAAACAAAAAACATGTAAGGTACTGCAGAAGTGTGAATTTGTATATACTTTAGAAGTATTTTATACTTCAGTCAATTTCCCACAATCCTTTGAAATGTTTTAACTTTTAAAAAATGCAAATACTGAGCATTCTTTCATGTATCTTCTTGCATGAATAAAATTGTTTTTGTAGAATAGGAATTCTAAGAACTTGTTAGAATAAGAATTGGTGGAGTAAAGGATGTACAGTTTTTGTTTTGTTATTTTTTGTGAGAGGGAAAGAGAAAGAGAGGAAGAGAGAGGGAGGGAGAGGGAGGGAGAGGGAGGGAGAGAGGGAGAGAGAGGGAGAGAGAGGGAGGGAGAGGGAGGGAGAGGGAGGGAGAGGGAGGGAGAGAGGGAGAGAGAGAGAGAGAGAGAGAGAGAGAGAGAGAATCCCAAGCAGGCTCTTTCCTTAGCACAGAGCCCAACGTGGGGCTCGATCCCACAACCCTGGTATCATGACCTGAGCTGAAATCAAGAGTCGGACACTTAATGGGGCATTGGGTGGCTCAGTTAAGTATCCGACTTCGGCTCAGGTCATGATCTCACGGCTCATGGGTTTGAATCCCACACACGGCTCTGTGCTGACAGCTGAGAGCATGGAGCCTGTTTCGGATTCTGTGTCTCTCTCTCCGCCCCTCCCTCGCTTGTACTCTGTCTCTCTGTCTGTCTCTCTCTCTCGCTCTCAAAAGTAAATAAACGTCAAAAAAAAATATTAAAAAACAAACAAAAAAAGAGTTGGACATGTAACCAACTGAGCTACCCAGGGGCCCCAGGGAAGTGGTTTTAAACTAAATTGGTATTACCAGTTATTCCTCCAAAAAATATCTCTAAGTTCCTACCAAATATATGAAACTATCTTGTTCTCCTCATACTATTGCTGATGTGATACTAAGAACTCGAATTTAATTATTGGTGAAGTTGAGATTTTTTCATGTATAAGAGCCATCTGTTTATCTTCCTGAATTTCCTATATGCAGTTTCTACTACTCTACTGAATTGTCCTTCTCATACTGATTTGGAAAATAGGTCTTTGTTTATTAGCAACATTAACTCTGTCACTGTGGCTAATATTTTTGTTGTTTTTTTTTTTTTTTTACTCTTGCCTCAGAGATCATTTAAGTTTTTTACAGTCCATTATTAATCTTTTCCTTTACTGATTCTGGTTTTTTTGTTTTTTTTTTTTAATTTTTTTTTTTTCAACGTTTATTTACTTTTGGGACAGAGAGAGACAGAGCATGAATGGGGGAGGGGCAGAGAGAGAGGGAGACACAGAACCGGAAACAGGCTCCAGGCTCTGAGCCATCAGCCCAGAGCCCGACGCGGGGCTCGAACTCACGGACCGTGAGATCGTGACCTGGCTGAAGTCGGACGCTTAACCGACTGCGCCACCCAGGCGCCCCTAACTGATTCTGTTTTTATATCATAGTCAGAAAGATCTTTTCCATCTAGATATTATGTTAAAATCCAGTGTTCCCCTTTAATAACACTTTTACCATTTTACTTTTTTATATTCAAATCCTTGATCAATGTAAAATCTATTTAGATGAATGAAGTGAGATAGGGAGCCAGCTTTATTCTTCTTAAATGGTTAGTTATCTCATTTATAGATAACACGTTCATCAAATTTAGTCTTTTTTCCACTGATCTGAATTGCCACACATTATATATTAAATGTGCTATACTTTTCAAAGTATCTTTACATTCATTATCCTACTCTAGTCTCTGTAAAGTACATATTACATTTGGGCAGCAAAGGCAACTAAAGTCAAAAGATTAAAATAACTCGTCCAAGAGCAGCACAAGACAATTCAACTCCACAGCCTGCTCCTTTTGACCTAATTACTAAGTGTCTCTCTTATACCAGTCATGCTTTCTATTTATGAGATTTTATTCTTTAAGACCTGAACTTAAGGTAATATAACCTTCATTTTAGAGATGAGAAACTGAAACTCAGTCGTTAAGTGACATATTGAAAACCACACAGGAAGTAAACAGAGGTAGGATTCAAACCCAAATCTGTTTAGGTCCAAAATTCACATTTCTCCACTATATCATGTTGTTCAGATTTAAATATGGGTTTCCAGAGAAAATATGTGCTTTCCATTCCAATTTATTTAGAGACATGCTTTTCTTACACGTGTCAACTTTTAAAACAGTGGGTCAATTAACATGATGGGTACAATGAAGTAAAACAAAAACAGAAGGTATATAGACATAGTCCCTGACATATTCTAAAAATTTTAAACAGTATTCAATTCCTTGATTCTAAAATTCAACAGTTATTTAGTAAATTGACATAGCTCCGATTTGGTAACATGAACATATGAGTAGGTACTACATAGCAATCAATTTTTTAATTTTACAAGGAATATAGTGTATCAAATAGATATTAATTAAACACAAGCAAAGTAGCACTCCTACATCTTCACCTTCTAACATTTTTATGTGTCATATTTGAGTTAAAAAAAACCCAAAATTTGTCAACTATAAAATATTAGTAATGAAGTTTTGATGAGAATATAGCTGAACACTAATAGTAATAGTGGAAAACTCATTTTAAGCACTAGATTATTCCTTTAAAAATGTCTATAAACACATTTTTTAAATCAAAACATTTTAAATGAAAGGGATTAGGAAAGGGCAGGGGAACCTAATCATATTGTATGATTTTTGTATAGTACTTGCTATCTTCATAGCAAGAGTAAAACCTCAGAATAAGTCTCATGTAGAGAAACACAAAAACCTAAGATTTAAATGACAAGTAAGGTTTTCTACAAATAGGATCATATCATCTGAGAACAGATATAATTTTCTTTTCTTTTTAAAAAAATTTTTCTGTTCTTTTAAAGTAAGCTCTACATCCAACATGGGGCTTGGAACTCATGACCCAGAGATCAAGACTCATACACGCTACAGTCTGAGCCAGCCAGGCACCCCTACTTCTTCCTTTCTAATTTGCATGCATTTCATTTCTTTTTCTTGCCCAAGTTCTTTTGCTAGAACTTCTAGTATTATGTTGGGCAGAAGTGGTGAGAGAAGGCATCCTTGCCTTGTTCCTTATCTTAAAGGAAAACCTTTGAGTTTCTCACTGCTGAGTATGTGAATTGTGTGTTTTTCATACTTGGCCTTTTAGGTTGAGGTAGTTTCTACTCTTAGTTTGTTGAGTGTTTTTGTCATGAAAGGGTTTTGAATTTTATCAAGGCCTTTTTCTGCATGCAGAAGATCATGTGTCTTTTTTTCCTCCATTCACTCTTGGTGTATTACATTGATTTTTCATATCCCGAACCATCCTTGCATTCCAGAAATAAATCCCACTTGGTCATGGTATATAACCCTTTTATTGTGCTGTAAAATTCAGTCTGGCAGTATTCTGCTGGGGATTTTTATATCAATATTCATCAGAGATACTAGTATACCATCTAGTAATATTCTTTTATAATTGTTAATGGCAAACCCTGGGAAGATTTAGTGCTCACCTGTATGAAGTCTGTTTTGATGGACTGCATCTAGAAACAACCTCATCTCCTCTGCATCCTTACTTGGTACTTTGTCAATAGACAAGAAGCTATTGTCTTGTAGAGTTAACATTAAGCGGCTTTGTTTCACTCCACTTGGTCGAAGCACCACATTTTTAATGTTATGACTTAGCTAACCAACACAAAAGGAAAATTACATTATTATTAAAAATGCACAATAAAGTAAAATAAATTGTATAAGGAGCACTTTACTTCATACTTTCTAAGTTAGATTTCTTAAGTCTTTCCCATATTAATTTTAGGGTTTTTTCCCACCAACCGAAAAGAGTTCCCATTTCTTGATACACTTAAAGATTTCACTTTCAGGAGAGGCAAACGCCTCCTATTAAAACTTATTTTACAAAGTAATCCTAGAATTCTTGATTTTATGACAGGGAATTGAATATTTTCACATATAGTTATAAAGCTATAAAAGCTAGTGAGTTAACAATGAACAGAGCCTAGGTGGATATACCAGCACTACTCTAGAAAGCCACATTATGTTAGAAGCTTTCTTTTTCTCTCTTCCTTTTCTTAAATAAAAGCTTATAAAATATCCGACAATTGGTTTAGGTAGCTGTAATGTAAAAGGATACATTAATCCAAACTATAATCTTCAAAAGAATTCCACCTCTCAAAAACATGGCAAAATAAAATTTACCAATTTGAGACGTCTTTTTTTTCCTTTCAAATATATATTTTAAGATTTTATTTTTAAGTAATCTCTACACCAACATGGGGCTCAAACTTACAATCCTAAGATCAAGAGTTCCATGCTCTACTACTGAACCAGCCAGACACCCCCATCTTTCTTTTCTAATTATCTAAGCAGGTTCATTTAACTTTCTTTCAATCATGAAGATCATGAGTACTCTGGAAACCCTCGTAGCTTACTTCTTCCACTCCCCAGAATGGTCCAGTAATTTGTCCTATAATTTTCCAGACTCTGGATATGTGCTATGAAGTGATAACATTTATTTTCTCTTGGCTGAAATTTTTCCAAGACTAAATTAATAAGTCTTCCAGTTTATTACCTAAGTAATTCTTGCCAAATAGACATCCTTATTCTCTAATGTTCTCCCTCAGCAGGCACATACAAAGGTTTCAAAAGCTGCCTTTTGCTGAAGATATACCCTTTGAATAGCAGAAAAATGTAATAGTATTTCATAATTTTTTAAAACTAGAATTGATCTTTGTCAATTTTTACATAAGATTAAAAATATAATTTTACCAGACTTCATTTATATTCAAATTTTATATAATATATATACATACACACACACACACACACAAATATATATATATATATATATATATACATAAAAGCTTCCTAATAGGTCTTAAACTCATGTCCTTCAGTAAAAATCCTATCATAAGGGGCACCTAAGTGGATCAGTCGGTTAGTGTCCGACTCTTGATTTCAGCTCAGGTCATCATCTCAGGGTTCGTGGCATCGAGCCCTGCATCAGACTCCTTGCTAACAACGCACAGCCTGCTTGGGATATTCATTCATTCTCTCTCTCTCTCTCTCTCTCTCACTCTCTGCCCACCCCCCCACCTGCTCACACTCGCACACCCTCTCTCTCTCAAAATAAATAAAAACAATTCTATCATAGAACACAATAAACAGTTTCAGAGGCTTTAACTCTGAAATATTTAAACAAGGAGTTTAACATGCAAAAAAAGAGATCACTTAAAACCATTATTTCAGTCCACATACTACTTTTTAAAAATCAAAGTTAACTACAAAAGGGAAAAGTTTGTTCGTTAACAAACAGGATGAGAATAATCTGAATTTGATGTCTCTAACAAGTGAAAATCCTATTAGCCCCGCAATTTTCGTTATTACCCATATGGTGAGGCCTTCCAGCTTTAAGCTGAAGTACTCTATTGAAGCCCTCCAGTACTCTGTTGAGGCCTTCCAGACCTCTCTGCTGGAGCTCCAGTCCTGTTTACCTAATGCCTATTAGATACCAATATCTGAACGTCTGACGCCTACAATAACTCATCTCTCCCCTCCCCACCCCAGTTCTTCCCCTCTGCTCCCTACCAAGACATGAAAGGGACTACCATCCACTCAGAAATCTGGGAATCTCCCCAGGGTCTTTTCTTGCTTCTATTGACTTTTCCTTTGATTAGGACCTTCATTCCTCACCTAAACTCCCACAATGACCTCCCATATGTCTTTATTCTCCCACTATCTCTTGTCATAAACTCATCTGCCTAGCCCCTAAATGAATTTGAACTTGAGATTCTTGGCTTCTTAGAATTTAAGCTCCTCTTAGTATGACAAACAAGATACTTCAAGATCTGGTTTCTATCTAGCTCTTCAGCCTCTACTTCTGCTACTCATTCCTTACTGTCCATTTATTTTAAAATACTTTTCTGGTTCCCTGAATGTTGATTCACATTTGCATGTGTTTGTCCATGTATAGAAATCACCTCCGCCCTACCTCCACTTGTTTGGCAAACTCCTATTTACCATCTAAATGCTCAGGGCACAAACCATTCTCTTCTTTGTGTTACTTCAGTGTGTCTGGAATATTTTTACATCTGAAAATGCATTTGATTATGCTTAAGTTTGAGAAGAAAAACAACTCATTCAGCTCTGTATTAATAGCCCTTAATACAGCATCCACCACATTAATCTGTAGGTGGTTAACAAATGAATGCTGAATGCAAATTGATCTAGAACTGAGATGAGGCCGGAATAACAAGCAGAATCTTCATGCTCCTAAAGACCTAAGTTTGCTTAAACATTTAAGTATTTACTCACTGCTAATTTGGGCTGAAAAACTGAATCTCCATTTGAAAAGGAATCATTTCATTGAGATGAACAATTAGTAGATATACATTTGTGGGAGAAACTACCACTGTTTCTATTACTCATGTTACCACCTCCAATCTATTTAAGAATACCTTTAATACACTAAATCATAAGCAATTTATTTTCACAGTTCAAAAGCAAACAGGAATGGAAATTTTATCCCAGGTCTAGGGTTCTCAAGCATAATATTTCATAAATTATTATTCAATAGAGTACTTCAGCTTAAATGAATATTATACTTTTGTATTATGTAATTAACAAATACAGAATTTTAAAGTGCAGAAAATGTTAAGACATTATTTTCTTAAATTTAAATCATAACAAGATGAGTAATTCAGGATAAAAAGTATAGAAGTGAAAACAAAATTTACTATTTTCTGCAGTGATGAAATAATGAAATTCTTCAAAAGTTTACAGCTAGAAGAAAACAGCTGTAAATATGACTTCGAATAATCACCCTTGAATGGTCCATACTATAACCTTTGGTAAGACTATCTGGGAAGTAGACATTTGGTTTTAGAAGATACTAATGAGTTCTCTTAGAAGCTAATACTAAATAGTGATGAATCTATCATATTATGCTAAGGAAAAAAAAGGAATAACTAAAGTTATCCTAATGTGGTTTTCAGAATAGCTTAGAAATAGTATCCAAACCCAGTTCCTCTCAGCTTCCTCCCAGTTTTCTTTTCAATAATGGTGACTACTTCCCGCTCCTTATTCTACACCATCAACAATGCTGTTGAATAATTTATAAAAGATATACACAGAACTATCAGTGTCCTAGAAATAAAAAAGAAATATTAACCTAGGAGGAGGGCTACCACTATACTTACTATTGTACAGGGAAGCTACTCACTACAGGGTGTGAGTCAAGATCTATTCCACATCAAAATCTGGTAATACCTGAAATATCCTTGGAATTCCTCCAGTATTGTAGTGAACTACCAGGCTGACTTTATTCTCTTTTTCCACAATTTCAAAGGATCCTTCTTTCCATTTTGTAATTCCGGTCTGCATACTTCGAATTCTGATAGGACCGTGAATCTTCAGAGGAGACATACTTTCTTTAAAAATAAATTGCTTCTAGCCAAATTAAAAAGCAAAAATACACCTGACAGATTCTAAGGAAGAAAAATAAAATAGTAAGTTACAATTCATTAACAGTGATTAAAATAAGAGTCACTTAAAAGAGACCATTTAATAAACTATCTTTTACGTCCTCTTCTCTGTTTCAGTAAACCACTTTTTATTAAGCAACCTCAAAGGCCTTGATTAGCTAGCTGGTAAGCAGAAGAAAGACAACTAAAGCAGTCACTGAGTTCAGTGACTGAGTCTACCTACATTTTATTTCTTCTCTACCACATTCCCTTCTTTGCCATGTGTCCAGTATCCGTGCCCTAGCAGTGCCTGAATTTTGCATTTGGCACCATTAACAACCATATTGCTGCCACTAAAGGCATGTCAATCAGGAATACTAAATTGTCAGTGTGACTGCTCACAGCAATATGACCAACTTTTACCGTCCTTCATGAATGTGAAAGGGTCTTGAATTTCAAATGTAAGTAAAAAAAAATATTTTCAGTCAGCTGACTCCATTTCTTAGAATGGAGTTCCTCTGAAAATATCAAATCATATCATAAAACAATTCCTTCTACCAATCAGTAGTCTAAGCATATCCACATGTATAGACATTAGATGAATAAAAAAATTGTAAGAATAATCAAATGAGTTTAACCTTCAGAATTATATTGAGAAAATAATTTATTCTTTAGGCAAAAGAAACACACACTAAAAGCCTCTCTTCCTAAGAACCACCTACCATTTGTTTAATATTACCATAAAGCGGAAAGAATCTTTCCCAATTTTATCTTTGACAAATACTCAAATTTCTGAAAGAACTTCTACTTAAAAATTGCTTACAGCAATAACAGAATATCTAAAACTTTCAAACTAGCTTACCAAATGTCAGCAAGTAAACACAACTGTAATAGTAAAGAATGTTAGTGTTATGTATTACCTACATGTATGTACACACATACACACAATCATCTAAAATTAAAACAAATTTTATGTATACTGTTTTCAAATCTCTAAAAACATTGCTAATAGAGATTCTTGCTTATAATTTAAGAAATTAAAAATCATCATACTTTGCCTAAACAACTCAACTAGAAAAGCTTAAAAAAAAAAAGTAGTATACAAAGGAAAAACACAGGAGGCCTAGATATCAGGAGCCAGCTGTCACTAATTTATAACTCACCTTTCTAACCATTAGTTTTCTCAACTGTAAATAGGAATAGCAAATGCTATAGCTTTGCAAAACTAAATGAAATAACATACATCAGGCACTGAACAGGCAAAAGCTTTAATATGAATGGAATTAGTGTGCACTTTCTGTATTTATTCCTTGCCCACAACACCTCTTTCTTGAAAGACCTCAGATAAATAAGCTGTTAAAAGGGGTCAAAATCAACCGCCTATAGGAGTCATGCAGGTGACATGACTTAGGCAGGCAAACTCTGAAAACTGCTACTGAAATCTAGCCAATTTTACCATGTAGAATTAGTGAACCCAGCTACTTGCCTGATCATCTAACTTTTCAAGAAAACGAGCTCCAAATGTTTATGTAAAACTGCCCATTGTAAATTGTGGGCAATGAATTAAAATTTATTTTTAAAAACTACAAATCAAGCAAAACCCACCTACAGGTAGGATATAGGCAAGATAGAGCCTGGAGGGCCTCTAGTTTAAGGCTTCTAGGTAGTATATATCAAATAACAGAACAAAATTTCAAAAGAGATGTGAAAACACTTTGACTAGTTAAAAGGTGTTATGCATTTTAAGTCCTCCATTATTATTCACTCACCTCATCAAAATTTTTGAATGCCTACTGTGGTCAGATTTAGATAGTGTAATTTGGTAGGTACGTGAATCCATCAGAGTAACAGAGTCCTGCTACTGTTTATAGACCTGTTAACATGGCACTGCTCAAAGTAGTAACTACAGAATTTTGGACCAGCAATGTGTGTTTGTAATACTTTTTTTTTTCTTTTTGCAATTAATAATTTGGTGCTTCATTGTTTGGACAGGTCCTTGAGACTTTCTTCCACTAGGCTCTCAACACTGCCAAGAATACATGACCCCTCTCCTACCCCAGTTGCCCTTGCCAGAAACAGGAGAGTTATCTTTGACTTCTCTCTTGACGATTATTGGTATTGGATTGGAAATGGAAGATCACAGTAGAGTCCTGTCAAGTCTATCACCATACACCTTCCAGACATCTTTATGATGAACTGTAGATCAAATCACATCACTCTTCTCCTTAATATCATTCAACAGCTCCCCATTGCCCTCACAATAAAATCTAGATTCATTAACATGACATAAACACTCTTCATGATCCAGGCCCTATTTACCTCTCTATCCCCACAAGCCCACCAAATCCATCCATCTGAATTTATAATTTCCCCCAAAAAACTATGCCAGTATACTTCTGCATACACTGTGGTCTATCTCTGGAGGATTTTCATGTATTCTCTCCATGCCCCCACAACCCCACTTAATTTCTCTTGGCTATAAAATCAAGGCTTAGCTTAGATGTTATCCTCTTTAAGAAGCCTTTCCCAGCTACCTTTCACTTTTTCTCTCAGCTCACATCCACAGAGACAGTTTCATGCTTCTGTATTTTCCTGTTATATACGTTGTGCTTACTACTAGTGTAACATTTGTCACATTGTATCACAAATTGCTCACTTCTTTGTCTCTATCTAGATTTTGCTATTTGAAGATAAGGAATATGTTCTTTAATCTCAGCATCCCCATTTTGACAGTGTCTGACACACAAGAAACAAAATGATTAAGAATGAACAAATCAGCACTAACAATTTTATTCAATTTGCTGTTAAAATATACAAAAACAGAGGGGCACCCAGGTGGCTCAGTCGGTTGAGCTTCCCACTTTGGCTCAAGTCATGATCTCATGTTTTGTGAGTTCAAGTCCCACACTGGGCTCACTGCTCTCAGCACAGAGACTTCTTCAGATCCTCTGTTTTCCTCTCTCTGCCCCTCCCCCACTGGCACGCACATGTGTGCTCTCTCAAAAATAAACATTAAGAATATATATACACATATATGTGTACATATATATATACACACAACAGCAGATACTGGAACCATAAATCCCTCTTATGTGACCAATATAGGATTATATTTACTAAGCTCTTTATAAGTATCACTATGCAGTGGACGACATACAAGTCATCTTTTGAACACTGCATGTAAGTCTTTTCTACTGGCACCTGAACTTCACTAACTGCAAAGCTGTCCTCACATCTCACCAAGATTCAATGAGAAAAAATCATTTGTGGAAGAACAAAATTAATATGCAATTACAGAACACATTAAAACAAAAACATTAGTAAACTTGCCTAAACTAGGATTCATATTGTTCATTGCTCAATGGAGAAACTCCATTTTCAGAGTTCTGTCAAATTCCCTTACCTTTCCTTTTATGTCATTATGGATCAGGGTACCAAATTGAAAGAGAATAATACAAAACCCCATTATCTTAGCGCTTTCTTCACAGACCAAAAGTAAGGTCAATGACCCTGAATTCCTCCAACAAATTTTTAAAAATTAACACTATTTAACAAAATTGGAAGTGTAGATTTCAAAGTTCACTAAAGCATATGAAAAATTAAAAAAAAAAAAACCTTTAGTGTTATTTCTGTTTCTCTCTATACAATTTCTCCCTATGCAATTCTAAAACATTTTGATGCAGTTTGGATTAAGTACATGAAATTTTACTTCAGATATTGAACATTTCCTTAACCATTTCTACTAGCCATCTCTCCTTCCTCTAAGGAAAAGAAAAAAACAACACCCTGACAAAGTACAGGATGTAAAATTTGCAGAACCAACAAAACTTTTCTTTAATACCTCAATTTAGTCCATTCCCAGGTCTTGCACTAAACAAATTAACAATATCTACTTTTGTACATTCATCATAGTATCAAGGTTTGCCCTATTCTGTTAAGAGGAAAAAAACTAAGTTTCTTTTTCAGTATGTAGCACTAATCAGTAACAGTTAAACTTTCTATGAATGTAGGACAATGAGGTTTCTTTGAACTCTATAATGCTAATTCCCTATCAAAGGAATATTGGTAAGACAAGGTATAACAAAAACAAATTATTCTTTAAGCATGTCCAAAGAGATTTCTCTTTCCCTAACTTTTTTCACAATTATTAAAATTACTGGTTCAACTTTGAGAATTCTATGAAACTCAATCAATAATATTGGCAAAAATGTTTCTGTACCCTGTACACTTATTTACATGCACATATTTTAGGTACTGCTTTGAAAACATCTTCTCTTTAAAATTTTTTTAATGTTTATTTATTTTTGAGAGAGAGAGAGAGAGAGAGTGAGGGAGGGGCGGAGACAACAGAATCTGAAGGAGGTTCCAGGCTCAGAGCCGTCAGCACAGAGCCCAACGTGGGGCTCAAACCCACGAACGGTGAGATCATGACCGAGCTGAAGTCGGATGCTTAACCGACTGAGCCACCCAGGCGCCCCTGCTTTAAAAACATCTTTATCTAGAGGGTGTTCTGTGGTAAAGAAAGCATGCTAAAACATAAAACCACTACTATAAAATAAAAGAAAGAAAACTGTTAATTCCTGCCAATTTGCATACTCTTGGAAACACACATCCAAAATAAAAACATTACTTACTTTTCAGTGACTTTTACTGAAAAACCCTATGTAATAACAATTCACCTTTATTCTGATCCTTGTGCCAAAGGCAATGCACTCTTCTTGGGGAACTACTCATATTCTGCAGCTATGCCCGTTCTCCGGAAGCCATCACCTCAGCTAAAGAAAATATAAGTGTGCCTTTTTAAAAGAATCCAATTTACGAAGTTAAAATTAAAAAAAGAAAGCAATCATTTATACAAAAAGATAAACTCTTTTTGATTATTTAAAAACCACAACGTATCTTACTGAAAACATTTAAAATGTAACGCTCAAGATACACACATATACACACAATCAAAATGAGGGACTTCAAGGCCTACACCTTATCAATTTGTGTCTTGGGATATTTCTCGCTGCTACATTTTGAAACTAAGAAGGCAGTGAAAAAGAGTATATTCTTTGTTTACTTTATAAACATTGTTACATAATGATGCCCGAAGTCTCAAAATACCATTTCCATGATGTGTTGATACACATTTTGAAAGGTGAGTAAATCTGGAGTTTTTACTTTTCTTACAAAACTAACTTCATGGGTTTGTTTCTCAAATTTAGGCTCTCTAAGCCTCAACTTCCCCTGAAGTTCTACCCAAACATCTTTCATGATCTCCTTGAACGCTAGCTACAGTACCAACTGTAAATTCATTTGTTCCCTTACTAAAAAATGATTGAGCCACTTTAATTTGATGGCACCGTGGTAAGAACACAAAATGAAGATGATACAATTCATGCCCTCATTAAGAGGCTCCCAGACTTCTCTACATATTCCTTCTATAGTCATTTAGGCAAAAAAATTTAGAATCAGCTTTACCCTCAATCTCACTCATCTAAAACCCAGCCTTTTCATAGCTGCTATCCTAATTCAGAAACTCCTCATTCTGCCATCACTCTCACCTAATATTTATTATGCAACACTTACTAACCATAATGCTAAGTGCTACGCATGAATTATCTTATTCAATTTTCACAATAATCTTAAAGGCAAGGATTATTATCTCTATTTTACAGATGAGGAAACTGAGGCTTAGAGAGAGAATTTATCCAAGGATACAGATTCATTAAGAGACAAAACAAAGTCTAACACCAAAACCCATGTTTTTTTTTTTTTTAACGTTTATTTATTTTTGAGACAGAGAGAGACAGAGCATGAACGGGGGAGGGTCACAGAGAGAGGGAGACACAAAATCCGAAACAGGCTCCAGGCTCTGAGCTGTCAGCACAGAGCCCGACGCAGGGCTCGAACCCACAGACCGTGAGATCATGACCTGAGCCGAAGTCGGACGCTTAACCGACCGAGCCACCCAGGCGCCCCAAAACCCATGTTTTTAACCACTATCACAATGCATCCTCATCAATGATTTGCAGCAACAATCACTTTTCAGTCTCCATTGTTTCAGGATTTCTCCATCCAATGAATCCTCTACTCTATAAATACCCTTTGTAAAGAACTACTCTTTATTTCTTAACAAGTAAAGCATGCACTATTTGTCTCCTTAACTTTCTCCTGGGGGGGGGGGGGGGGGGGGGATGTGCAAGGAACCTGTCTTACCTTCTTTTGTACTAGAACAAATACAAGCACTTAGTAAGTGCTAAATATTTACCATTGATGCCAATTCCCATCATACATTTTTTGTAAATTTTATTCTACCATGGTAAGAATACTTAATATGGTAACAAAGTGTACAATATGATATTGTTAACTATGGGTACAACATTGTACAGCGTATCTCTAGAATGGCTTGTCTTCATCTTGCTTAACTGAAACTTTCTCCCAAACATTAACGGCTCATCACTAAGTATAAAATAAATCCAAATGTTTTTCTGTATCTGGTACTCATATACTTCCTGTATTTATTTCCTCTTTTTCAACACAAATACTGTTCTACACACACAAATTATTAAATTTTAGTATTTTCTCCCACATCCACCACCAACTTACTTAAATATGGAATTTAAATAATATTTTGGAATTTTCCAAAAATTTAGTTTTTAGAAACCTCATACCCTCCAGTCTCGTAGTTTAACCTATTAAAATATATAAACCACTTCTAAGAGCTTTCTTTCCTAAAAAGATCTATAAAACAAATGCACAGAGATAAAATTAATGTGTGACTAAACGACAGAAGTTGACCTAAAGTTTATCTCCAACTCAGAGTCTAAAATCTGAATGATTTTATAACCTAAGAATGAGTAAAATCATCCACAGCTGGAAAACTCTTGGGTTTATTTTCTTTTGTGTCCTTGAATTTGCCTGAAGAGTGAAAAGGTGCTTGTCATCAAATGACAAGGTATAAGTAAGCTGGTGCTTCTGAAAGACAAGATGGTTCCTAAAACAAGCTCCAGTTTACTTATTCACTCGAATTCTTGAGAAATAGAAATGAAATATCTCCTAGCATATGTTCTAATAAAAGACTGGCTTTAAATAATCACACAATATATAATTACAAGTTCTAAAAAGTGATACAAATATAAAGCACAAGGCATGATGAGACATTATAATAGGGTACCTGATTTAAGACTTGGGGGTAGAGGGTAGAAAGCATCGAGCAAAAGTTAGGCTAATACTGAAGAATGACTTAATTGGGGATGGTCATGCTCGAACAAACCAGGCAACTACAACAGCATGTGCAAGGGCCCTGTAGTGGAAAACAACTTGGTGTGACTAAGGAAATGAAAAGTAATGTAGCTAGAGTTTAGTGAGAAAGAGGAGGCTAGAGCAAGATGAAGCTGGTGAAGCTGGAAAAAATCAAATTATACAGAATCCTGTAGACCACAGGGATTTTTAATTTTACCCTAAATTTAATAAACATTTAGTGACAGGAAATCCACAGAAGAGTTTTAAGCAGAGAAACAACATGTCACTGTTGAATGCAGAAGTGATATGGTTTATTTGGGTTCAGAGAGGAGAGCAAAAGAAGGAAGAATGAAAGAAAATAGGGCAGACAAGAGAATACTGAAATGATTCAGCTTATAACAATTACAATAACAATACTTATTAGCTATTTATTGTGTGTCATGTGCCATTTAATTTTCAGAACAATACAATAAGGTGATTATTATTCCTATTTTACAGATGAGAATACAGGGAACCAGTGACATTAAGTCCAAGTGAAAGAAGATTGTGGCTTGAGGGGTGCTTGGGTGGCTCAGACGGTTGAGCCTATGACTTTGGCTCAGATCATCATCTTGCAGCTGGTGGGTTCGAGCCCCGTGTTGGGCTCTGTGCTGACAGCTCAGAGCCTGGAGCCTGATTTGGATTCTGAGTCTCCCTCTCTCTCTGCCCCTCCCCCACTCATGTTCTGTCTGTCTCTGTCTCTCTCTCTCTCTCAAAAATAATAAATGTTAAAAAAATTTTTTAAGATCGTGCCTTGAACTGGAAAAGTGATACTGAAGATGTACAGAAATAGATTCGGACATACAGATGACCCTTGAACATAGGTTTGAAATGCACGGACCTATGTATACATGGATTTTTTTGATAAGCACGGTACTGTAAGTGTATTTTCTCTTTCTTACGATTTTCTTAATAACATTTCTTTTGTCTAACTTTATTCTAAGAATACAGTATGTAATAAACACAGCATACAGAATATGTACTAACATTATGCTATTAGCATTCCACTCAACAGTAAGCTATTAGTAGTTAGGTTTTGGAGAAGTCAAAAGTTACACATGGATTTCCAGCTGGAAGGAGTCAGTGCCCTCCACCCTTGCATTGTCCAAGGGTCAACTCTATTGGATATAGAATAAATAGAACTTAAAGATTCAAGGGATGAAAGTCAAGAATGGATCTCAAGTTTCTAGCATATGTAAGTGAATAAGTGAATATGCCGTTAATGAAATGGCATACTGAAAGACAAAGAATTTGGGGAATGGAGATCAAGATTTTGGTTTTAGATATATTATATTTGAAATTCCTAAGAAAAAAATCCAGTGTAGATATCAAGCAGACAATTGGTTATTTAGATCTTGAACTGAAAATAAAAGGAAAAGCCTAGAAGTTAAAATTCTTAATCATCAATATATAGATGGAATTTAAAGCTTAGGGCAGAAGAGGTGAATAAGACCCTAGCACTAAACCCAGATGTTCCATTTCACTCCATCGAACATCTCTCACTAATCATAGATTACTCTGATGTCACCAGGCTTTTTAGTCCTCATTCTGTTGAATGCAACAGAATTCAACACTACTGATTGCTTCTTTCATCTCGTTTACAAAAGACTTGTCCTCCTCTATACGGTTATTAAACACCAAGAATCCCTCAGTGCTCTACCCTAGGTGCATTTTTTTCTCCCAGTACTACACTCTCCATAGGCAATTTCATCCATATCCATAGCTCCAGTTAACTATCAACACGGCAGGTGACATATATACATTAATTCACATATTCTGCCCAGAACTCTCCTCTGAGCTCCAACCCAGTATATCCAACTGCCTCCTTGACACCCTGTCTTAGACATCTTGTACAGTTAGAGACTTGTAGACTTGTCAGATACTGCCACCCCAAAAAGGCATTTACCCAGAGCCAAAATTTTGAAAAGGATTACCACAAAAACACTACAGGCCAACTCTCCAGAACACAGGATTTTGTTATCAATGATCATTTCCTTTCATGGATCAAGACCTAAAATAGGTAAACCTGACAACCTGATCTGATAGCTAGAAGATGGAGAGCAACCAAATGCACGACAAAAATACAATTCATGTCTTTTAGCGAGAGATGGTTAGCAGAGAGAAGAAGGTGAAGAATGGTCAAGAGTGAACGTCCAAGGCCTGATGGGTGTACGGCAACGGAAGTCACCTGAAGAGACAGCAGGCCCTGCTAAGGGGCGAGTGGCGGACGACGACAGCCCCCAGCGAAAAGGGGCCAGGTTTGGATTGCGGAGGAAGAGCGTGACAGTAAAGACCAGGTCAAAGGAGAGAAAAAGCCTGGAGGGGAACCCAAGAGGAGTACCTGTGAGGCCCAGGGAGCGTCCTGGGGGTGGGGGTGAGCTAAACAGCAGCGGGGCGAACTCCAGAAGAGTGAACGCCGAGTGGGCGGACCGCAGGGGGCGGGGGGAGGAGGGACCTGGGGAAAACGGCTCAGTTGAGAAGCTCGCCGCCGGGCCCGCCTTACCTGTGCTTGCGGGTCCGGAGCCCTGCAGTAGCCTGCCGGAAGCACAGAGTCCGCGCGGAGGGGGAGGAGCCGGGGGGAAGGAAGGAAGGGACACCAGGCACGAAGGAGAGGGGCCGCTCGCTCCCCCTACTCAGGGAGAGCGGCTGATGGCGGGAACTGTGACCACACGCAAACACGCACGCACGCACGCACGCACACTCGACGCGACTAGACGAGGCGCGTGCGTGCAACCCTGCAAACTCCGCCTTTCCTACGCCTTCGCCCCGCCCTAGCACGGAGCGAAGTCTCGCCGAGACAGTCCCGCCCCCGCCTGAAGTAGTACGCATGCGCACTTCCCACTTCAAGCGCTTTGGACTTTCCGTCATTTCCCCTCCTACACAGCCCAGTTGGGCATGCGCACTGCTTGTCCTCCGAGACGGCCAGGCTTTTCCCGCCCTTCCCTGGCCTCCGGAGGAGAGTCAGAGTTCACGCTCCTCTCTGGGGATACCTGCTCGAAGCCAGAGGATGCGGGGACTAGTAGGTGGCGGACGTCCTTCTGGCCAAGAATCTTAAGGGGCAAAGGACAGACTTTGGGACTATTAACTCCACCAAGAGCCAGGAGGCGGGAAGAGGTGTGTGGGCGGGGTCAGGGGTGAAGGGTCACAGGGCTGCGAAGGGGGCGGAGCGAGCCGGAGGCGGATGGCGGTTGCGGCGGCTCTTCATCTTTGGCGGCAGAGTCACTGAAGCGGGGACGCGGGTCAGGAGCGTCCGGCAGTGGGAGAAGAGCGGCGGCCGCTCTCAACATGCACAGCCTGGCGACGGCTGCGGTGAGTGGCTGGGCGTTCCGGCCTGGGCCCAGACCCCGTCCTTAGCCCGGCTTTTCGGCCTCCTCTCCCAGGTCCCCGTGTCGGGCCCGGTGTCCCAGCTCCTCCTGCCCTCAGTCTGCGAGGCCCGGGCCCTTCCCTCTTGGCGCCTTCACTCTGGTGGAGCCGGCCCCCACTTTCCTCTCCGGTCGGCTCTCGCAGCCTCCTGCGCCGCGTATCGCGTTCTTTTCCGGCCCCGGGGCCTGGTCCCGCGCCGGAGCGCCTCCCTCGCGGCCGGGGCAGGCTATTCATTGATTCATTGCACTGACCAACAGTCTCAGGGTGCCGGTTGCGTGCTGGGCGTCGGCGGGGATGAGGGGGAATTCCGTGGTCAATCTGACACGGCCCTTGCTCTCGGAACTCGCTCGCTGCCTGGGCACTTCGCAGCGGGAAAGAAATGGCTTCTAGCTCACACCACTTGTTTTACAGGTGGAAAATCCGGGACCGGGAGAAGTGAACACCTATTACGTCTGACTTACGGTTCTCTGCCCTTAAAACCTTTTTCACACATCTCATTTAATCAGGGCGATCTTTTAATAAGAAAAACGGATCGTGTAATTCACCTGTCTGAAGTAGTTCTTGGACTTTCCATTGCGTTTAGATAAAATCCAGACTCTTTGCTGTGGCCTGTGAGGCCCTCCCTATACGATACGGTCCTTACGTTTGCGGTCTGGTCTTATGTCATTTGCTCCGTAGGCTCCAGCTGCGTTGGCCGCCTGCCCCTTCTTATACCTGCGCTTTTCTACTTCACTTGCAGTTTCTGATTCTCTATTCTTGGGATGCTCTTACCACGTACCACCTCCCATTGCGCGCGCGCACACACACACACACAGCCGGTGCGTGTAACTGGCTCGTCTTCCTTGGGTCTCTGCCTAAATCTCCCCAGAGTAGCCTTCTCTTGATCACTGTCTTTAAAGAGGTTTTGTAACCCCTAACTTTTCTTTCTTAAAATATCCTTCTCAGCGTTTATCTCAATTTGTAATTTTTGTATTAACTTACCTGTTTGTTGACTGTCTACTTCTTGAGGGCAAGGACAGAGATCCTATGGATCTTGTTTACATGGTTACCCCAAGTGCCAAGACAGTTCCTAGCACAAAGTTTGGTCTCAAATACTTAAATGAATGAAAGAGTATAGATGAGGGAGGTGACTACTGAGAGCACATAGCCATAATGGGGAAATGAGATCATATGATTTGAGCACACTCTTCTGAATACCAGTTGTACTTTTTTTGTTCCACTAGGGTGAAGTGACTTAAGATGATAATACACTGGAAGTGCATTATCAGGCAAAATGACATAAGTACTAAATAGAGAGCAAAAAAAAAAAAAATTGCTTTAACTTTAAATATAAAAAGTGAGGGGTGCCTGGGTGGCTCAGTCGGTTGAGCGGCCAACTTCAGCTCAGGTCATGATCTTGCGGTCGGTGAGTTCAAGCCCTGCGTCAGGCTCTGTGCTGACAGCTCAGAGCCTGGAGCCTGTTTCAGATTCTGTGTCTCCCTCTCTCTGACCCTCCCCCATTCGTGCTCTGTCTCTCTCTGTCTCAAAAAAAAAATGTTTTTAAATAAATAAATATAAAAAGTGAAAAAGTATGCTGAATGTGACTCAGCTATAGAAAACATTGTCACTTCTGGGGCCAGTGACATCTCTGCCTCCTCTCACTGTGTTTCTAAGCATTTGTAACTACTCAGAGTATCCACTCTCTGCATTACATCTTTCTATTAAGTGACTGCAATTTCCCCAGCTTTTTTGTTTCTTCTCCTAAATTACACATGTAATTTGGGAAGAAGCAAGTCAGAAGATAAGGTTGCTGCTAGTAGGGGAGGGACAGGTTACTCAAGGGATTCTTGTAAGTTTGGCTTGTCCATTTCCCACAATCTGATTGTGTCTTCTCCAGGCTTTGGTACCAAACTGCTCTTTTATCTATGACTATCCAAACTCTGTACCTATTCACTTCCTTTTATTTTTACTTATCCCCTAATGCATCTTTTGAACAATGATTAAGGTTGTGATTCATTACTTATAATAGACACTAAACATATGTTTCTTCAAATAAGTTACATTGCTTTACATTGATTTAAAATCTGAGCTTTTAGGGACTCCTGGGTGGCTCAGTTGGTTGAGCATCCGACTTCGGCTCAGGTCATGATCTCACATTTGTGGGTCTGAACCCCATATTTTTGTGAGTTTGAGCCACACATTGGGCTCTGTGCTGACAGCTTGGAGCCTGAAGCCTGTTTCGATTCTGTGTCTCCCTCTCTCTGCCCCTCCACTGCTCGTGCTCAGTCTCTCAAAAGATAAAATTTTTAAATAAGTTAATAAATTTAAATTTAGTTTAAAATTTTTTAATTAAAAAAATCTGAGCTTTTAGATACATTTTCATCTGTTATGCTATTGGGAATCACACAAAAGTTCTGACAAGTTGCTTTGTACCACTCATTCACTAGACTGTTTGGTTACTGAGGAAACTGAAGCATAGAAAAGTTCAACCACCTCTTTCCCAATCTTTCATGCCTTCTATTAGACTAAACTGCCTGTATTATTCTGATATGTGTAAAGGGATAGTCATGGTGTATATTACTGGAAATTGAGAAGAGTTTAATGCAACACTACCTTTAATCTAAGCCCATTGAGAAAATTTTTTTTTTGCTGAATGATGAAAACCTATACCTGTGTATGCCTTTATCTCTTTTTTAAAATAACAGGTAAAGCATTAGTTCAGCTAGGGAGATAGTACTATCAAAGGAGAATGTGATCACATGTGAATGCAGGATTTCATTTACTAGAGGGAAGAATTGAGATAATTTGGAAAGTATCTTAAATTTTGAGTCTTCAGTAGTGTATTATGCTAGAAATGTACAGTATGGTATATTCTTGTCATACTTTACAGAATAGATTTTAACATTGTCATTATTGCCACCATAAAATATAATTTCTTTCTCACATCTGTGAAATAGGGACAGAAATGCCACACAGGATTATTCTAAAGATGAAATGCGAATAACAAAGTGCTCAGTTGTTGGCCAGATACACTCATTGGTTAAGTGACTTGCTCCCAGACTTCAGCCTTGGGACTATAATTCCTGCCTCAGCAAAGTAACAAATCACCTTGTTGTGGACCTTGGAGGTTGTTTCAGATTAGTAGAACTACAGATTTTCACATATTGTGGGTCTTTAATGACTGTTCCGCTAGTGATCTAAAATAGCCAAAGGTAAGCCTTTATTTGAGAGATGCATTGGGTATGAATTTTTTAAAAAATTTCTCCACTAATTTCCACTGGTGGTCTTAGTATCCTTAAACCCATGTTTTTACCCTCACTTTCCACGTAACCAGTAGCATCATCAGTCAGTTTACATCTTTTTGTTGAAGCTGTGCTGGATTCCCAGGTGCTCTCCTGTTTGGCAAGTAAAAGGAACATTGTGCACTCTGAGGGATCTGATTTAAGTGCTGTCTCTTCCCATGTCTCCTGTTGAAGTTTTAAGCAAATTGCCTAACTTCTCTTTGCTTATTCACTTCAATTTTTAAAGGGGTGTTTTGAAGAACATCCTGGCCCTTCTAAAAATATGAAGATAATTAAGCTAATTTAATACTTCCTTTGGCACTATTTAGAAAGTGTGTTTTCTTGGAATATCATCATTATGCAGACACCAAAGCCACATGTTAAGTCATCTCCAGATTTAGGAAAATAATCTCTTTCAATCTTGTGACATTTTTCTTTATTCACTGTCCCATAGTTATTGGTAGCAAAACCAACAGGTACTTTGGCTCTTGAATATAAAGTTATATTGAGAGGTTTGGTTATTTCCTGTTTTAAAAAGCCATCAATACCAATTTTTTAACTGATGAGGGGGGAAAGTCTTATTTTGCTCCCACTTAAGGATAACGTGGGTCTTTTTTTTTTTTTTTTTTTTTTTGAAGTCCGAAATCTCTTTCTCCTTTTCACGTGGAGTTAAGATCTTTCAGAGATAGATGACGAACTATCAGTACCCTGTGTGACACTTAAGAGTTTAGCCATTGATGACTGACTTTGGTAAGTGTCTTGCCTTGTTAAGCTTTGTTGAAAGGAAAAATTTACTTGAAATACATTTTTCATATCCAAACCATTAAACAGAAGAGAGGAGGGTGATTCTCTCCTAAATTTTGGTAATATAAACATTTTTTAAACTGATCTGTTGAAAGGACCACTAACTTTAAGGAGGTTATACCTAAAAATGTACAGTTCTATATGATTTCTAATCTTGGAAGTAAGTGTTGAGGATGATAATAGTCCAAATCATACTTCTCATAAATGACTTTCTGGTTTCTGTAATTGAACCCACTGTTTATCCAAGTCCAACTATTAATGACCTGTATTAGAATAGAATGTTAAACTCAAAGTTCCGTATTGAGTTCTTAAAAAATAATTTCTTCAACTTGGAAGGATCATTGTGATTTCAATCCTACAGACTAGGGTAGGGCTTACTGATTGTATAAAGAAGTAGACTACAGTTTGAATTTAATTCCAGCATACACTCACAGTGTGAATTTGAGTCTGCTAAACCTCCCTGAACCTGTTTCCTCTTTGAATTCTGAGGTAATCCTCAGTGACTGGTACATTGGTATAAACATACTATGTTTTGGGGTGCCTAGGTGGCTCAGGTGGTTAAACGGCCAACTCTGGATTTAATCTCAGGTCATGATCTCTCTGTTTGTGAGTTCGAGCCCCTGTTGGGCTCTGTGCTGACAATGCAGAGCCTGCTTGGGATTCTCTCTCTGCCCCTCCCCTGCTCGTGTGTGTGTGTGTGTGTGTGTGTGCGCGCGCGCGCGCGCGCTCTCTCTTTCTCTCTCTCTCTCAAAATAAATAAACTTTAAAAAAAGCATGTTAAAAAAAAAAGTACGTTTATGTTCAATATATGTTGCCTCCTCTATAATTTCTAGAAAAGGCAACCCTATTCTATAGTGGCAGAATGCCTATCTGTGATTGCCTAAGACTGGGTGTGTGGTTTACTGAAAGAAGTACCAGAGAACTTCTGGGGATGGTGGAAGAAGTCTGTCTATATGTATATATATAATGTTTATTTTTGAGACAGAGACAGAGCATGAGCAGGGGAGGGCAGAGAGAGATGGAGACACAGAATCCAAAGCAGTCTCCAGGCTCTAAGCTGTCAGAGCCACCCAGGTACTCCTAAAGAAGAGGTCTAGATCTTGATTGTGGTGGTGGTTACTCAGGTATATAAAGTTCTCAAAAGTCATTGAAACATGGGGCACCTGGGTGGCTCAGTCAGTTAAGCGGCCGACTTCGGCTCAGGTCATGGTCTCGCGGTCCGTGGGTTCGAGCCCCGCGTCGGGCTCTGTGCTGACAGCTGAGAGCCTGGAGCCTGTTTCAGGTTCTGTGTCTCCCTCTCTCTGACCCTCCCCCGTTCATGCTCTGTCTCTCTCTGTCTCAAAAATAAATAAACGTTAAAAAACAAACAAACAAAAAAAAGTCATTGAAACATACACTTAAAATGGGTCCACTTAAAATTTTATGCAAATTAACCTCAATAAAATTAACTTTTTTTTTTTTTTCCAACGTTTATTTTTTATTTTTGGGACAGAGAGAGACAGAGCATGAACGGGCGAGGGGCAGAGAGAGAGGGAGACACAGAATCGGAAACAGGCTCCAGGCTCTGAGCCATCAGCCCAGAGCCCGACGCGGGGCTCGAACTCACAGACCGCGAGATCGTGACCTGGCTGAAGTCGGACGCTTAACCGACTGCGCCACCCAGGCGCCCCTAAAATTAACTTTTTAAAGAGCTCTTAGATTAGTCTCTCAGCAATAACTAAGAACTAAATAAAGTAATTTCCAAGATTTGAGAGCTGCCTGGGACTTTATGGTATTGTTCCCTTATTTTACCAATGATAAAATTAAGGCTTGCCAAAGTAAATGACTTCTACTAGGTCACACAATTATAGAAATGGCGAAACTGTATTTTGAAGCCATTTCTGGTTTCCAGTGCAGTGTGCATTCCACTTATTGTGCTTGTGTAGTTACATGTAAATTGGGGTCTTTTCTATTCTTTCACTTGATAAACAAGTTCTTAATTCTGGATCCATGCATAGGTTACATGGGGTCTATGAATTCTTTTAAATTGTGTGTAAATTTTGTGTAGAAGAAATTATGTGCAAAACAATTTGCAATTGCATGTTTTCCTGAGGAAAAGATCCATAGATTTCACGTGATCCAAGAAGTGTTGACCTGGTTAAGTAGCTGGCTTCAATTCAGGTCCTTCAGCTCAGGTCATGATCTCATGGTTTGTGAGTTCAAGCCCCACATTGGGCTCACTGCTGTCAGCACAGAGCCTGCTTCTGATCCTCTGCCCCCCACCCCGTGCCTCTGTGCCCCCCACTCTCTCCTTCTCTCCCCCCACTCAAAAATACATAAACTTAAAAAAAAAAGTGTTAACTTCAATTCTTGTGGCAGTATTCTGCTATTACTTTTAATGTGTTTAAAGTAGTCTCCAGTAGAGAAGTTATGCTTCTCCAGAAGAGGAGTGTATGCTCCTAGATTGAATTCTATATCATCCACAGCCTCAGAAATGGATTAGTAAATTATAAAAGAATTGTAGCAATTGCTTTAGGAATCTTTAGTGGTGATGTTTAGAGAATGGCAGGAAGAGGAAACCTACCATCCTTTACTCATACTTTCATCAGTTGTAAAATGAGGATAATAACCGTGTTCTGTTCAGTAAATGAAACCATGTTTTAAAAAATGTCCAGTACAGGGGCACCTGGGTGGCTCAGTCGGTTGAGCATCAGACTTGGGCTCAGGTCATGATCTCACAGTTCTTGAGTTCCAGTCCCGCATTGGGCTCTGTGCTGATGGCTCAGAGCCTGGAGACTGCTTTGGATTCCATGTCTCCCCGTACCCTTCCCCACTCACACTCTGTCTCTTAAAAATAAACATTGAAAAAAATTTTTTTTAATGTTCAGTACGGTTCTGTCTCTTTCCTTATCTACCCCACCTGCCTCTTTCACTTCCCACACTCTTAGGAAGACATGAATTTTCAGATTCTAATATTTTTGTGAAAGGTGTGCCTAAATGATCCTTGGGATTTAGAAAGAGGGTAAGATACATATTGGGGTTTACTGTAGTTACTGAAAAGAGTCCATGTATGAGTGACCTGTGTAGTTCAAACCCACATTCAAGTCACCTGTACATATATCAATATGTAAATCAAAATGTAAAAATATTTTCCCTTTTATTCTCCACAATAACTAAACTTCTGCATGTGTTATAAAATTACCTGTTGATGTGTGTGGTGGAGGTGTGCGTGTGAGAGTGAAGTGGCTATCACTAGCTAGATTATTCCTATGAGAACCATGATTTGACATAGGGAATTAGGAATTAGGTCCAACTATCTCACTGACTTTCTCATTAAAATGATGTTTATTGGGGTGCCTGGGTGGCGCAGTCGGTTAAGCGTCCGACTTCAGCCAGGTCACGATCTCGCGGTCCGTGAGTTCGAGCCCCGCGTCGGGCTCTGGGCTGATGGCTCAGAGCCTGGAGCCTGTTTCTGATTCTGTGTCTCCCTCTCTCTCTGCCCCTCCCCCGTTCATGCTCTGTCTCTCTCTGTCGCAAAAATAAACGTTGAAAAAAAAAATTTAAAAAAAAATAAAAATAAAAATAAAATGATGTTTATTGAGGTGCCTGGCTGGCTCAGTTGGTAGAACATGAGACTCTTGACCTCTGGGTTGTGAGTTCAAGCCTCACGTTGGGCATAGAGCTTACTTAAATAACATTTAAAAAAAATATTTTGTTGATGATTATCATGTGCTTTGTAGTCTCAATTAAGTCGAGAATATCCCTTCACATGGACAGTATTGGGTATTGTTCATGGTGCTGATTGTTTTTCAGATTCGGCTGAACTAACAGCAGTAACATTTTAAGTTTTTGTCTGAGCTCTTATATATATGTTCCCTGTCTCTATTGTCCAGGTCACAGGACAAAGCTGTTTTGAGCATCATCTTTATTATTTTTTTAATGTTTATCTATTTTTGAGCGAGAGAGAAAGAGAGAGAGCGCGCGAGCAGGGGAGGGGCAGAGAGAGAGGAAGACATGGAATCCGAAGTACACTCCAGGCTCCGAGGTATCAGCATAGAACCTGATGCGGGGCTTGAACTCAGGAGCCGTGAGATTATAACCTGAGCCAAAGTCAGACACCTAACCGACTGAGCCATTCAGGTGCCCTTTAAACGTCATCTTTAGATCAGACCTAATCTTTCAGTCAGGTGAGAAACAGCATTAGCAAAGCAAAGAGTATGGACTCTGTTGCCAGGCTGCCTGGATTCAGATTTTGGCTTTGGCAAAATAACAGTGTTTCCTCCTCTATAAAATGAGAGTAGTGACAAGTATTTGTTTGGGACAGTGCCTGACAGAGTAAGCACTATGTGTGTTAGCTCCCATTTTTGTTTTAAGAAATAATTGTATTCAGGGGCGCCCGGGTGGCTCAGTTGGTTAAGCGTCCGACGTCAGCTCAGGTCATGATCTCGCAGTTTGTGAGTTCAAGCCCCGCCTCAGGCTCTGTGCAGACAGCTCGGAGCCTGGAGCCTGCTTCAGATTCTGTGTCTCCCTCTCTCTCTGCCCCTCCCCTGCTCACGCTCTGTCTCTCAATAATGAATAAATGTTTAAAAAAGATTTTGTTTTAAAGAAATAATTGTATTCATCCCATAACAAATAGGTATTCAGTAGGGTTAAACTAACTCCTGTTAAATTGTAGGCAAAATTCACTGGGGGTGATGAAAAAGAGGGTTCTTATCCCAAGTAAGGGCACCAAACTGCCCTCACTGCCTTCCTTTGCTAGAATGGCTACAGAGCCCACAGGTCCAAGCTAGTGCCTGAGAGGACATTACCACCCACCTGACATCCCTAGCTCTCTTAGAACCAAAGCCCCACAGAGGCTGCAGCTCCCACAAGTAGCCTTAAAAGTTGGAGTATTGCTGGCAGCAGGTGGCCATGACGTTAGATACCCAACTAGGCACCAGGCCCTCTAGAGTGTTAGCATCGCTCCAAGGACACCATCTCCTTGCTGAAGTTAGGCCAGCTCTGGAAATAGAATATGTGGGGGTGGGGCCTGGTGTTCAGAAGCCATGATATGCTGATCGGTGGCTACAAGTGCATCCTGCTGTTCTACACCCAGGGCTCCCTGGGGCAGCATGAGGCATAGGAGTTCCAGATACAGGTTGCAAACTGGCTGTACTGGGGGCAATGGAGCTTAGTGGTTTGGGGCAACAGGACTTTAGGGGGAGTTGAATGAGTAAAGACTAATCAGTATAGATACTCTTAATGGAGCAATGAGAGTCTCTGAGACCCCTTTAGTTATTGGATTGTGGGTCATCCAGGAGACTGTGGGCAGGAAACTCAAAGCTAAAATTTTAGCCCTTGTTTCCACAGAGCTTTTTAAGGTGATATAATACTCTATAAATAAACATACCCTGTCTTCCTGGTGGGAATTACATTTCCAAAAATAATTTTTTAAGTTGAGGGCCTATCTGTAGTAGCCTGGAAAGGGCAAGTGCTTGGACAATACTGCTTTTGCTATTGGCGGGGGGGTGGGGGGGGTGGGGGGGGTAGGACTACCCTGTTACTTCTTCATATTGCTGCTGTGGGAGCCTGGGCTTCCTTGAGGACCACCACTGATGGGAGTTACAAAATACCTTTCAACAGATTGAGGCACTTAAGACTTAAGCGGCATGGTATTTCAGTCCATTTAGCAGAACACTTTGTGGTTCATTCTGTCAAGCAAGTGAAATGATAAACATTAAGCTAAAAGCTTATAATCAAGCTTCCATTTATAGAAGACTGTTCAGCTTGGGTACAGTGATTGTGAGTGCACCTCAAAGTCTATCTTAGACTTTTGTTCTTCAACAAAGACAGTTGTCCTTTCTGTGCCTCATCTTTCCATCTGTACGATGGGTAGGTCATTCTATCACACTAAGCTGTAGTGGGAACATATAAATATCATGGGAAGCTGTGTAATGCAGTTCAGGAAGGCACTGGAATATGCAAGTTCATACTTGGGTGAATTGAGCAGGTTAATCCTCTGAGTGATAGTGATCTCATCTGTAAGTATAGTTCTTTTTTTTTTTTTTTTTTTTTTTTTGCCTACCCCTCCTGCCCCCCATCTACCCAATAATTCCCCTGGTTGGGTAACTAAGTGAGAAAATACTGGGCATAGGGATCGAAATCTTGAATCTGTTAGGACTTTAGAGCTAAAAATAGCAATGGTAATCATTTTTCTACTCTATCATATTTTCCAAAGAAGAATAATTAAAGGAGTTAACCGAGGGCACAGGCTGTTTGACAGGTGTGGAGAATTATAGAAATGCTCAAATTTTTTTGAACGTTGTGATGCTTTAGTACAATAATAAAAGAATGTTGTCTGTCTTGCCCCTATGTAAGTAATGGATGATTCTCAAAGGGGTAGAGGTAGAGTATGTATAAGAATCATTAGAAGGGGGGCTTTTCCAAATTACATATGTTTTCTCCGTGGAAGGGGATGCCAGAATTAATGGGGGAAGGACCAGAAGTGGGTGGGGAGGGTGTAACTTTTTTCCTTTCAAAAACTTACAGGGGCACCTGAGTGGCTCAGTTGGTTAAGTGTCCCAACTCTTGATTTCAGCTCGGGTCACAATCTTGTGGTTCATGAGATTGAGCCCCGCATCAGACTCTACACTGACAGTGCGGAGCCTGCTTGGGATTCTCTCTTTCCTCCTCCTTCTCTCTCTCTCTCTCAAAATAAATCAGCATTTTAAAAATATATCAAAATAATAAAATCAAATAAACTATTATAGATATATGCTTAAGAAAAGTAAACTATGCAGAAGATTTTATTGTTTACAAGGAAAAGTAAATTTCCCATGTAGATTCCAACCTTGGCAGTAATTACTGTTAAGCTTATTTTTTTTTATTGTTACTGTTAAGTTTCTTATGTGTCATTCTAGAAATGTTGTATGTAAATATATAAGTATATTTATGTATATAAGTGGAAGGGTCTATACTATTCTGTACGCTTTGTTTTTTGGTTTTATTTAGTGTCAACACATGTAAAGCTATTTATTTAAAAACCTACATAGTATTACAAATAAAGATGTACCCATAGGTAGCTAACAGTTCCTAGTTGATAGATTTTTACAATTTCAAGTTTTCTGCTTTTATAACAGTGCAACAGTAAACATCCTGGTATGTCCTCAGTACAGCCCAGGTGTACCTCTTGGATAAATTTCTAAACATGAAATTATTGAAAGGTGTGTGTGTGTTTTAGATTTTGAGAGATTGAATTTATTTACCTCAAGTGTACGGATATAGAAAAGCTCCCCTGGTATTTATAAAAAACACATTCCCTCTAAAGCAGAGTAAAACTTGGTTTGACTCTAACAAAACATGTTTACTTTCTTTTTTCCACTTGAAGCCTGTGCCTACTGCACTGGCTCAAGTAGACAGAGAAAAAATCTATCAGTGGATCAATGAGCTGTCCAGTCCTGAGACAAGGGAAAATGCTTTGCTGGAGCTGAGTAAGAAGCGAGAATCTGTTCCTGACCTTGCACCCATGCTGTGGCATTCATTTGGTACTATTGCAGCACTTTTACAGGTGGGTACATACCAGTGAGTTGCAGGTCATTCCTGTTTATCATGCTTCTCTCTGTCTGCTCAAATGATTTCGAAGACTTTGGTAGAATAGTTCTTTAAATGTTAGCGTTTGTAAGAATCTGTTTTAGAAAAGTCTAAGGTGCTTGTTAAAATGCAGATTCTTGGGTCTTACCCAAAAGATTTATTTGGTCTCAGATTAAAAATCTTTTTTTAGAAAGCACCTGCCCTGCTCTCAGGTGATTCTGATGCAGGTAGTCTGAGAACTACACTTTGAAAAACACAGCTTTAGGAATACCACAAGACACTTCTACATGACAGAAGAAAAAAGGTAGAAAGTAAAGTATAAGAACTGCAGGGTATATTCTGGCAAAAGGAAATATTAAGATAAAGATATGATAACTATAGGATTAGAAGTAGGTACACTTGTACATTAAAGGGTAAGTAACCAAAATTTGGTTCTGACTGTAATGATCATTGGTGGGAAATAAATTGATATGGTATAATCTTACAATACCAAGATAATGGAATAATCATCCTTTAAAGTATTGTCCAAAATTCCTAATAATTAGATTAATTTTTCAAGCCTGTTAAGTAAATTTGCATTCATTTCCTATATCATGTAACCAAGAAACTAATCTTTCCTTTTTTTAATGTGTAATTAACATACATACAGTGTTATATTAGTTTCGGGTATACAGTATTACAATTCAGTGATTCAACAATTCTGTACGTTACTCATTGCTTATCACAATAAGTGTATTCTTTTTTTTTTTTTTTTTAATGTTTATTCATTTTTGAGAGAGACAGATTGCAAGCAGGGGAGGGGCAGAGAGAGAGACACACACACAGAATTCCAAGCAGGCTCCAGGCTCCGAACTGTCAGCACAGAGCCGAACGTGGAACTCGAACTCACAAACCCCAAGATGTCATGACTTGATCCAAAGTCAGATGCTCAACCAATTGAGCCACCCAGGTGCCCCACAATAAGTGTGTTCTTAATCCCCAAAACTAATCTTTCTTTCAGGAACTTTTCCTATAAAAGTTTTACAATTAAAAAAAAAAAAAAAAAGGAATTGTATACAGTATATCATCACCTTTTGACAGAGTACATATGTTCACTGCTGTTTGAACATATCTCCATGTGTTTACCCACGTTCTTTTTTTTTTTTTTTTTTAACGTTTATTTATTACTGAGAGACAGAGAGACACAGAGCATGAGCAGGGGAGGGGTAGAGAGAGGGGGAGACATAAAATCTGAAGTAGGCTCCAGGCTCAGAGTTGTCAGCCCAGAGCCCGATGCGGGGCTCGGACTCACAAACTGCGAGATCATGACCCGAGCTGAAGTTGGTCGATTAACCAACTGAGCCACCCAGGTGCCCCATCCCACGTTCTTATCTCTCCCTTTTTGCAGTTGCTACCTGACCAAATTTAGACTTCTTAATGAGTCACTGTGGTTGATCTACTGACACTTGCTATCTGGCCAGTTATCACTATAACTTAAAGCAGGGTACTGACAAAATGGAGGATTATAAATATAAGAGCCCCTCAAATGAAGGCCTCAACAGATGCTGGATATAAAGAGGGAAGTGTAGGTGTCCACAGTTGCCTCCAGACAAATCTTCTAGAAACCTATGTAGAAATTTCTCATAGTCTCAGGTATCTTTGGGATGAAAAGATAGCATTGTTTATTTCTGCTCCCACTTTGATAGTTCAGTTCTTACAGGATATGTGGAATCAAAAGTTGTGGGAGTTTTGGGGGGCCTGGGTGGCTCAGTCGGTTAAGTGTCTGACTTCGGCTCAGGTCATGATATCACAGTTCGTGAGTTTGAGCCCTGCATCGGGCTCTGTGCTGGCAGCTGAGAGCCTGGAGCCTGCTTTGGATTCTGTATCTCCCTCTCTGTCTGCCCCTTTCCCGCTCACGCTCTGTCTCTCAAAAATAAATAAATGTTAAAAAAAAATTCTTTTTTTAAGTTGTGGGAGTTTTTAGGGTTTTTGCTTTAATACCATGGGAATTCATTTTGTAATAAGTTCTTTATTCATCTGCTGCTGGTTTCCATTTTTTAGGAAATTGTAAATATTTATCCATCCATCAACCCACCCACCTTGACAGCACACCAATCTAACAGAGTTTGCAATGCTCTGGCATTACTGCAATGTGTGGCATCACACCCGGAAACCAGGTCAGTCCTTTGATGCGTCTGTTGATGGAGGTTGTATTGAATATGGTCTTTTTATGAATGAGAGGAAGAGGCATGCAGTGGGGTGCATGTGTGTGGGTGTGGATCTCCAGGATTCTCATTTGCTTTGCTTTTCCTGAAGAATTTCTGGTCTCTAATTCACCAAGTTTTCATGTAGTAACAGTATAGTATTGTTTAACATGTTCTTTTATAATTTTTTTTGCCTTTTTAAAATTGCAGTAAAGTATACATAACATGAGCTTACCATTTCAACTATTTATAAGCATAGAGTTGAGTAATAAGAATACCTTTATAATTTGCAACCACCACCACCATCCATCTCCATTACTTTTTTCATCTTGTAAAACTGAAACTTTACCCATTAAACCATAACTCCCCATTCCCATAGCCTCTGGGAACCATCTTTCTACTTTCTGTCTGTATGATTTTGACTACTCTGAGTATCTCATTTAAGTGGAATCATTCAGTATTAGTCTTTTTGTAATTGGCTTACTTCATTTAGCATAACGTCTACATTGTAGTATATGTCAGAATTTTCTTCCTTTTTAAGGCTGAATAATAATCCGTTGTCTCATTTACTTTTTACTCATTTGTAACACTGAACTTTAAAGGAATGCCATTCACGGGGCGCCTGGTAGAGCATGTGGCTCTTGATCTCAGGGTCGTAAGTTTGAATCCCACGTTAGAGGTAAAGTTTATTTAAAAATAAAATAGGGGCGCCTGGGTGGCTTAGTCAGTTGAGTGTCCAACTCTTGATTTCGGCTAAGGTCATGATCCCAAGGTTGTGGGATCAAGCCCCACATCAGGCTCTGTGCTGAGTGTGGAGCCTGCTTAAGATTCTCTCTCCCACTGCCCCTCACCCCCACTCGAGTGCATGCTCGCTCTCTCTCTCTCTCTCTCTCTCTCTCTCAAATAAAAAATAAAAATAAAGGAGTGGCGTTCACATCTCAAGAAAAGTCAGGTATGTAGATACTTCTCCCCCCTTAACCCATGGTAGACATCACTGTGCCATATATGAGGCACAGTGCATGGCATTTAGCAGGAGTTCAGTAAATATTTGAACCCAGCATTTTTCCCCACTGAACCTAGATTTGGCTTCAGAATCTTTCTTAACCAAGGATTCTAGGCAGCCTTGTAAAAGATTAGAATTGGCATGCAAGTTGGCCTGCTACATCTGACAGGAAAAGGAAAATCCTGTTCAGGTATCTGCTTTGTGACTTTTATGGCTCTGAGGCACTTAATGGCATCTTATTGAAGTCTTTCCTCTTTTTCTCAAGTTTCCTTATGAAATTTGAGTGCTAGGTTGACACTGACGTTTTAGAGCTCTAGAGAAGTTACTATGAAAGTTATTTTTAAGCACTTAAGAAAAATGCAAGAGTACTGTGTTAAAATTTAGAGTGTTTGCTCTCCCATAAGGTGTAACTATAAATAATATAAAGTAATGGATTGGTTCCACGTTAGTTGCCTGACATATTAGCTTCAGATTACAATGTTTTTAGAATATCTAGTGTATCTGAAATGCTGTAACAAAAAAAAGAACAGTGTGCATTTAAACATAGCAGATAAACCTGATAATGGCTCCTTTGTTTTCCTGTCTCGGTTTATAAGGTTTTGTGTGACTGTACCTGTGAATAGGTGAGGGAAGGCATCTAGGAGAATTTCTCGGGCACTTAATAGCATTTTATGACCTACTTTTTTTAATCTGCAATTGGATATTTTATCAGTTTTTCAGGTACTTGATACTGATTACAGGGAAAATGGTATATTCTCTTAACCATTGATCTAGACTAGGTTTTTTTTTTTAACCTTGACATTGCCATTTTGAGCTAGGTTTTGTGGTGGGAGGAGGGGAGTGAAAGGGGGCTGTCCTGTGCTCTGTTGGATGTTTGGCAGCATCCCTGGCCTCTGCCCACTGAATGCCACTAGCACCCCCCTCAGTTGTGACAACCAAAATTATCTCCAGACATTGCCGCATGTGCGCTGGTGGGCAAAATCATCCCAACTGAGAACCATTGGTCTAGACTAATGACCGTTGACCCTTTTCTAGAGGTTTCTTCGTTAGGCAATGTTATAGACCTTACAGAATGAACTGCCTGGAAATTGAATGTTCACAATCCTTAGAAATTGAGTCTGGGCTCTGAATGTGATTATCTTTTTCTTTCAGGTCAGCATTTCTTGCAGCACACATCCCACTTTTTTTGTACCCCTTTTTGCACACTGTCAGCAAAACGCGTCCCTTTGAGTATCTTCGGCTAACCAGTCTTGGAGTTATTGGTAAGTTATTAGGGTTGTCTTACAAGCCTGGAATGCTCATTCATAATAGCGATCTTAACTTTGGTGTTTTGTTTTGTCTTTTATAACTTTTGTTCACCAGTTGTTTGTTTTTTGTCTTTGAGGTTGAGTCTGTTTTCACTAATAAATGAGGATATAATAACAATAATAAATATTTGTTAAATAATAAGTAAATAAGTCATATAATGGTTCTTATCAAGTACCATTCTGTGTGTTGTTAATAAGGGTATGAAGCCCAGCATTTGGGATTAAATTTAGCATATATGTAGAAACATTTATTGGAATTGTAGGTAGAGTAAAGAACAAGAACTGCAGTCAGCAAAGAGTATTATTACAGGGATAAGAATTTGAGCTGGTGTTGTGTTTTGTTTGTTTCTCTTTCTAACTTTTGAGCTGTTCTCCCATAACTGCAGATGTTTGTTTTCTGCTTCACCTAGTTGAATTTTTGCATGCTACAGTTAATGTTTCCACATATATTTACTATGGGAGATGTGTCTAAAATATGTTTTGCTCAGGAAAATAATACATTAGCTGTTTCAGATCTCAGACTCCCAGATAATAAAGAACTGTCTTTGGATTTGTGAAAAGTAAATACATTCAAGGTTTCTTTCCAGGGGTGCCTGGCTGGTTCAGTCGGTAAAGCATGCAACTCTTGATCTCAGTGTCATGAGTTCAATCCCCATGCCCCACGTTGGGCATGGAGCCTACTAAAAAAAGAAGAAGAAAATGATTTCTTTCCAAACTCACCCTTCAGTATCTTTTTCTTATAGTTTTTGCTCATGTACTGACCAAACAGTAAGAACATTGATTTTTTAATAAACTTTTTTGTTTTAAGTTTATTTATTTATTTTGAGGAGGGGAGGGGCAGAGGGAGGGAGAGACAGCCCCAAGCATGCTCCACACTGGTAGCACAGAGCCCAATGAGGGGCTTGAACTCATGAAACCGAGAGTCAGACACTTAACTGACTGAGCCACCCAGGCACCCCAATAAGAACATTGGTTGTACAGACTTTGTTTTGTTTGTTACTGTTTTTATCTTCAATTTGTGTTCATATCCCTACGATTATAAACCATGGAACAGGAAGTATACTTCAAAAGTTTGGTACTTTTAAGGCACCTGGGTGGCTCAGTTGGTTAAGCATCCAACTTTGGCTCAGGTCATGATCTCATGGTTCCTAAGTTCGAGCCTGCACATCAGGCTCTGCACTGACAGTGCGGAGCCTGCTTGGGATTCTTTCTCTCCCCCCCTCTCTCTCTGCCCCTCCCCAACTCATGCTTTCTCTCTTTGTCTCTCAAATAAATAAATAAACTTTAAAAAGATAAAAAACAAAAAGTTTGGTACTTCTGAGACATATTCTCAGAGACATTTTATTGTACGTTTAAGGAGTAGCTGTTAATCTCATATACAAGTGAATGTTACTCTTTTTTACATCCCCTCTCAAGTGGTACTCTAATTAGAAACTTTTTCCCCCAATATATTGTTTTCTACTTTTAAGTTACAAAAATTTCCCATGGAGGATTTAAAACATGAACAAGGTACCAGCCAAAAGAAAACATTTATATCCTTAATTCTGATTTAAATTACACCCTACTTCTGCTGGTTTTTAAACCACTACAGTTAGATGATGCATTTGGGATCTTGGGATAAACTTAACTGTAGGGGGATAAAAAAAAAAAAATACTCAGACAGTATAAAGCTAGTTGTTTGCCTTTGCATATATTTTCTGAAACTTAATTTCTCCAAGTCAGTTGAGAGTACAAGCAGAAGGTAAATGTTGGGCCTAGACTTTTTGCTTACAGTTCAAAGGTTATCACAAAAGTTTGAATATAAATGAAATGATACATGAAAAATTACAAAATACTTGAAAGTGAATAAAATAAAAACAGCATATCAAAGCTTACAGGGTGCAGCTAAAGCAGGGCTTACAGGGAAATTTGTAGCATAAAATGCTAATACTAGAAAGGAGGAAAGGTCTTCAATGTTCAAACCTTTCCACTTTAAGAAAATAGAAAAAGGAGCAAATTAAGCTAAATTGAACAGAAGGAAGGAAATAATAAAGAACAGACATCATTGAAAATGAGAACAGGAAAACGATAGATAAAATCAATGAAACCAAAAGCTGACTTTTTTTGAGATATAATTGACTCATAACAAACATTGTGTTAGTTTTAAATGTACAGCATAACAGGGGCGCCTGGGTGGCGCAGTCGGTTAAGCGTCCGACTTCAGCCAGGTCACGATCTCGCAGTCCGTGAGTTCGAGCCCCGCGTCAGGCTCTGGCTAATGGCTCAGAGCCTGGAGCCTGTTTCCGATTCTGTGTCTCCCTCTCTCTCTGCCCCTCCCCGTTCATGCTCTGTCTCTCTCTGTCCCAAAAATAAAATAAACGTTGAAAAAAAAAAATTAAAAAAAAAATAAATAATGTACAGCATAACAATTTGATACATGTATATATTGCAGAATGATTACCACAATAAGTTAAAATCCATCACCACACACAGTTATAAAAATTTTTCTCGTGAGGAGAACCTTTAAGGGTCTCTCTTAACAACTTTGAAATATGCAATACGATATTGTTATTATAGTCATTGCACGTTGCAGTCCCAGTACTTATAATTGGAGGTTTGTACCTTTTGACCACCTTCACCTATTTAACCCACCCCAATTTTTCACTGAAAAAATTCAGTGGAATTAATAACCTGTAACTGGATAGACTGGGAAGAAAAAGAGGAAAACACAAATTATAAGTACCAGGAATGAAAGGGTGTATGTTACAACAGACCATAGACACTAAAAGAATAATAAGAGAATACTGCTAATAACTCTGTGCCCATAAATTTGATAACTTTAGGTGAAATGGCCAAAATTTTATGAAACTTTCCAGAATATAGAAGGCTTCTAAATTCTTAGTAAGGCCCAGCATTACTCTGATAATAAACCAGAAAAAAGACATTGTAAGAAAACTTTAGGCCAGTAGCCCTCAAGACATAGATGAAGAAATTCTCAACAAAATGTTAACAAAGCAAGTCCAACCATATATAAAAGGATCATCATGACCAAGTGGGTTTATCCCAGGAGTGCATGATGGTTTAACTTTCAAAAAATCAGTCAATATAGGGGTGCTTGGCTGCTCAGTTGGTAGACAATACAACTCTGATCGCAGGGTTGTGAGTTCAAGTCCCACATTGGGTGTAGAGATCACTTAAAAATAGAATCTTAGGGACACCTGGTGGCTCGGTTGAGCATCAGAGTCTTGATTTCAGCTTAGGTCATATCCCAGAGTAGTGGGGTTGAGCCCCACGTGGGGCTCCGCACTAAGCTTGGGTCTGCTTGGGATTCTCTCTCTCTCCCCCTCTGCCCCCTCCCCTGCTCACATGTGCTGTTGCTTTTTCTGTCATAAATAAATAAACAAATCTTTTTAAAGAACGGTCGATATAATTGACCATATCACAGACTAAAGAAGAAATATTGGTTGTTTCTTTCATTAAAAAAAAAAAATATAGCGGACAGAATTCAGCCTCCCTTTATGATAAAAACGCCAGCAAAGTAGAAATGGAGAGAACTTTCTCAACCTGATAAAGTTAAAAAAAAGAATCCTACAATTAAGATCATAGTTAATATGAAAAACCAGGCATTGTCCCCTAAGATTGAGAACAAGGCAAGGATGTTTATTCTCACCACTCCTATTCAGTATCATTCTGGAAATCCTACCTGGTGCAATAAGGCAAGAGAAAAGAATAAAGGGCATACAAATTAGAAAGAAAAAGTAGGACTGTTTATTCACAGACAACAAGGTTACTACATAGAAAAATCTTGAAGAACCTACCCAAACAAAGCTACTAGAACTAGTGAATTTAGCAAGGTTGCAGGATATGAGGTCAGTATTCGAAAATGAATCATTTTATGTGGTAGTAAAAACAGTCCAATTGAAATTTTAAAAACCTACCATTTATAATAGCACCAAAACATGAAAATTTGGGTGTGAGTCTTACAAAATGTGCAAGATCTGTAGGTAAAAACTACAAAACAATGATGAAATCAAAGAAGTCCTAAATAAATGCAGAGATATACCATGTTCATTGATAGGTATATAAATGATTCAATGTTGTTGAGATGTGAGTTCTCCCCAAACTGATGTATATGGACTTAGAGCAATTACAACAAAATCCCAGCAGGATTTTTTTTTTTTTTTAATATAGAAATGACAAGCTGTTTCTGAAATTTATATGGAAAGGCAAATGAGCTAGAATATACAGATTTTAAAAAGAAGGACAAAGTTGGAAGGCCTGCACTACCTGATTTCAAGATCTACTGGAAAACTGTGGTTGTAAAGACAGTGTGGTATTGGAGAAAAGCTAGGCTTGTAAATCAATGGAGCAAAATGGGGAGTCTAGAAATTGACCCATGCAGATATGGTTAATTGATTTTTGCAAAGGTGCAAAGATAATTTCATGAACAAAGGATAATAGTCTTTTCAATAAATGGTGGTAGGACAATTAAGATATCCATATGTAAAACCATGAAGCACAATCTATACCTTGTACTCTATGTAAAAATTGACTCAGAATGGATTTTAAACCTACGTGTGAAGTGAAAATTAAATAGTAATTTGATATCTGCTATAGGCCACATTAGTAAATTCTTCTATGTGCTGTTTGGTATGGGGTTTAGAGATTGTAGCATTTTTAGATTGCCAGTTCTTATTTAAGTAAATGATATTCTTTCTAATCGAAAGTGATTAAGTTATTATAGATCTAATTAACTGAGGCCTTTCATACAAAAACTGGTTGATGCGTTGGACAGCTCAGGGACCAGTCATTTGTTTAATGAGGCTCTGCTTCCCTATGTACAGAATAGAGAAGATATCCCTGAACTGTGTCTGTTACCTGGTCCGTGGTGTCAGTTTAGAACTCAACAGAATTTAATTGGGATGAATTTCAAAAATCATTTGTTCCGACTCTTTTTTTTATAGATAAAGAAACAGAGACCGGGGTGCCTGGGTGGCGCAGTCGGTTAAGCGTCCGACTTCAGCCAGGTCACGATCTCGCGGTCCGGGAGTTCGAGCCCCGCGTCAGGCTCTGGGCTGATGGCTCGGAGCCTGGAGCCTGTTTCCGATTCTGTGTCTCCCTCTCTCTCTGCCCCTCCGCCGTTCATGCTCTGTCTCTCTCTGTCCCAAAAATAAACGTTGAAAAAAAAATTAAAAAAAAAAAAGAAACAGAGACCTATAAAGAGAGGGTAACTCTACCAAACTTTGGTAAACAAGTTGCAGGACTAGGATTAAAGTTCAGGTGTGTGTGTGTTTCTGGTTTGGGTACACCCTTCCATGATTGTGCTCTTTGGGGAAAGAGTAACAATTAAGTAACCAAGAAGTAATGTTTGTTTATGTCCAATGTGAAATAGGATTCAAATTGACACCATTTCTTTGCTACCTGGGGATATCCTTTAGTACTGATACAGAACCCTTCTCTCCTCCCTAAAATAAATAGAAAGTAGATGGTGATGTCATTGTGTAGTCAAGAATGATAGAAAAATGATTTAGATGGCTGAACTGCTGCTCACTATGTGATGGACCAAACCTGGTACCTGATCTTTCAGATGCTGACTGATAACAGTCAAACTCTGCTTTCTCTTCCCTTTTTTTTTTTTTTTAAACATCAGTATGAATCTGATTCTCTGATGTGAATGAACCACAATGTATCTTCTCTCTGTTATTTAAGTTCCACAACTAGTTGAATGAACACTCACTCCAAAGTTAATTTTAATTAAAACATTCACTCTGAAATAATTTTGTCCATATTTTCTTTAGGGGCCCTAGTGAAAACAGATGAGCAGGAAGTAATCAACTTTTATTGACAACAGAAATCATCCCTTTGTGTTTGCGCATTATGGAATCTGGAAGTGAACTTTCTAAAACGTATGTGCTTTTCAACTTAGATTTTATATTTTGTTGGCTCTGGACTACTTTATGGTTCTGGGATCATTTTCTGCCTCCCTTCAGGCTTTTTGAAACTTATATGAATATATTTTCTCTTTTGGATAAAAATTGTTATAAAATGATCATTTAAAAATCCAGACCTGGGGCACCTAGGTGGCTCAGCCAATTGAGCATCAGACTCTTGATTTCAGCTCAGGTCATGATCCCAGGGTCATGGGATCAAGCTCCCAGTTGGGCTCCATGCTCAGTGTAGAGCCTGTTTAGGATTCTCTCTCTCTTTCTCTCTCCCTCTCTCCCTCTCTCCCTCTCTCCCTCTCTCCCTCTCTCCCTCTCTCCCTCTGCCCCTCTCCCCTACGTGCTCTCTTGTGTGCGTGCACTCTCTCAAAAAAAAAAAAACAAAAAAAAACAAAACCATATTATATATATATATATATATACACACACACATATATAAATATATATATGTGTATATATGTGTTTTTTTTTTTATCAAGCCCTTCAGAAGAATATAAAGTTAAACACTGAATTTTTCAGTTTTCCCTGAACCCACTTCTCACCACAAATGTATATAATTACAGGGGCACCTGGTGGCTCTCTCAGTTAAGCATTCGGCTTCAGTTCAGGTCATGATCTTGTGGCTCATGAGTGAGCTGTGCTCGGAGCCTGGAACCTGCTTCGGATTCTGTGTCTCCATCCTCTCTCTGCCCCTCCCCACCCTCAAAAATAAACAAACATAAAAAAAATTTTTTTTAAGTGTATATTCCAGACATTTTTTTACGCATACTCAAGTGTATATATGCCTTGGGCTTTTGCTTACTTTGCACTTTAACTATGAATGACAGCCCCCGATTGGGTAGAAAATTCTTATCTCTCCCTATCAGAAGTATGTTGCCATAGCCCTGTTGTCTTCTGATATTGAATGTACAGTGAAATCTTGGGGCCAGCAGCATAAGTTAATCCTTTTGTTGGTGAACTTGCCTTTTCTGTGTGGATGTCTGTAAGCTTCTTTTATTATTTTTAACTTCATTTGATGATTTTGTATCAATTTTTTTCTGGAAGAACATACTCCTCGTGTTTCTTGTTGGTTTTTATATAGTTTTCTCCTTAAGTTGTTCTAGTCTTTTCCCTCAGCAATATCATTTATGCCTTTCACATCTATTCTTCTTTCCCTTTAATAATGTACTGCTTTTTTTTTTTTAATTTTTTTTTTAACGTTTATTTATTTTTGAGACATAGAGAGACAGAGCATGAATGGGGGAGGGTCAGAGAGAGGGAGACACAGAATCTGAAACAGGCTCCGGGCTCTGAGCTATCAGCACAGAGCCTGACGCAGGGCTTGAACTCACGGACCACGAGATCATGACCTGAGCCGAAGTCGGCCGCTTATCCGACTGAGCCACCCAGGCGCCCCAATAATGTACTACTTTTTAAATTTCATGTCATGTGATTTTTCTGAAGGCTACTTTTCCATGTTGCTATTTTTAGCAACATCAAACCTCGGCTCCTAAAGTATGCTTAGTCACATCGAATTAATTTAATTCAATGAATATTTTAGCTGGGTTGGATGCAAGCAGATGTAATGGTTTTAAATTTTTTTTATTTTAAACATGCAATACAGGGGCGCTTGGCTGGCTCAGTTGGAAGAGCATGCAGCTCTTGATCTCAGGGTCATGGGTTCGGACCCCACATTATGGGTAGAGATTACTTTAAAAAATAAGTAAATAGGACGCCTGCATGGCTCAGTCATTAAACATTTGATTTAGACTCATGTCACGGTCTCAACAATTGTGAGTTTGAGCCCCGAGTCAGGCTCTGTGCTGAAGGCATGGAGCCTACTTGGGATTCTCTCTCTCCCTCTCTTTCTGCCTTTCCCTTTTGTGTGCACTCTCTTTCTCACTCTCTCTCAAAATAAACTTTTTTTAAGAAGTAGTAGGAAAAGTTTTACTTACCTCATTTAGAAGAGATAAGGCACAGCTAAATTTCTAAATTCCTCTTGGCCCATGGAAAAAAGAAAACTAGGTTTTCAAACTGGGTTTGGATCTCAACTCTACAACTTAGTGGCTTTGTCACTTGGGACCTTAACCTGACAAGTTATTGATTAGCAGTTATGCCTGGCACATAGTACATGTTAAATAACTGGAAAAGTATCTGCATTTTTTAAAATTTATTTATTTTGAGAGAGAGAGAGTGTGCGTGAGCAGGGGAGGGGCAGAGAGAGGGAGAGAGAGGATCCTAAGCAGGCTCTGCACTGCCAGTGCAGAGCCCGATACAGGGCTCAAACTCACAAATTGTGAGATCATGACCTTGGCCCAAACCAAGAGTTCAGATACTTAACTGACTGAGCCACTCAGGTGCCCCCATATATCTATATTTTTAAGAAATTGTTAGTTACCCAGACCTGCCCTTTTATATAAAATGTGAATAACAGTAGGACCTACCTCACAGGTTTATTGTGAAAATAAGACGAGGCACGTTATGCCTATAGGAAAAACTCTGGCACACAGTATTCATATGGTAATGTTTATTATGAATCTTTTTAACTATGCCTATCTTGGGGAGTAAGTTGTACATAATGTCAGGGTCTCTGCTTAATTTTCTGATTCACAGTTATTCCCGGGAGATGAATCAACATTTGGAAGACAAATCTGAGCAACGTTTTAGACTCTTTTTGTTTTACTCCAGGTTGCCACGTTCATCCTCCAGAAGATCCTTTTAGATGACACAGGTTTGGCATATATATGTCAGACATATGAGCGTTTCTCCCACGTTGCCATGATTTTGGTGAGTTCTTTCATCTGTCTCTATCCCCCTTACGGTTACTTCTGATTACACAGCTTAGTCCCTTTTGCAGTTGACACTGAACAGCATCCTGGAACCTTATATAATGATTCTTGAAATATCTGATCTCTGATGTCAACTAGAATTATTTTGTATTTTGTGTGTTTTTTCCTACCCCACACCATTTTGGGGGAAAATAGGGTAAGATGGTCCTGCAGCTATCCAAAGAGCCTTCTGCCCGTCTGCTGAAGCATGTAGTGAGATGTTACCTTCGACTTTCAGATAATCCCAGGTAACTAAACATTTACAGGATTTATGGGACTTTGGGGAAATACTCTGGTGAATGGTTGCCCTGTCTCATGGCATAGCTCTTAAAATCTTTAGGGTAGGCAAGGGATATAACTTTAAGTCAGACAGAACTTAATTAAATCCTTTTCAAATCTGAAGTGCTGAATTTAAAAATCCATCAGAGGGGGTGCCTGGGTGACTAAGTCAGTTAAGCGTCTGATTCTTGGTTTCAGCTCAGGTCATGATCTCACGGTTCATGAGTTTGAGCCCCACGTCAGGCTCAGCACTGACTGTGCAGAGCCTGCTTGGGATTGGGATTCATTCTCTCTCTCTCTGCCCCTCCCCCCATCTCTCTCTTTCTCTTTCTCTCTCTCTGTCTCTCTCTGTCTCTCTGTCTCATAAAAATAAATAAACTTTGAAATAAAATAGGGGCGCCTGGGTGGCTCAATCGGTTAAACGTCCGACTCTTGATCTCAGCTCAGGTCATGATCTCACAGTTCATGAGTTCAAGCTTCACATCAGGCTCTACGCTGATGGTAGGGAGCCTGCTTGAGATTCTGTCTCTCCTCTCTGCCTCTCACCTGCTAGTATGCTCACTCACTCTCAGAATAAATAAATAAAAACTTAAAAATTCATCAGAGTTTTGGGGGTGCTTGGCTGGCTCAGTTGGTAAAGCATGCAGCTCTTGATCTCAGGGTCACGAGTTCAAGCCCCACGTTGGGCGTAGAGCTTACTTTGGAAAAAAAAAATCAGTTTTGTCTCCCCACTGTAACTCTGTACCCTCCTCTAAAATTTCAGAGAATCTAGTCAGTTTCCAGCAAACCTTATGATACATTATTCCTGTGGTTTGAGCTTTCTATTGCTGCTTCAGGTGGTCAGAAAGAGAAGTATATTTTCAAAGATCTCTTAAGAAAGGAATGGAGCCCAGAGGACTCTTGAATTACATTTTCAGTTTTCTCTTTGATTCCTGTAAAGTCCTTGAACTAATTATTTTATCTGCCTGTGTTCATAATCTGTCAGAAATCATACATTGTAGATATGATGCATTTTAGAAATGTTTGACCTTTTGCTTTGTAAATCCATAATTCATGCTGAAAGCCACTTGCTCAGGTTCTGCTAAACCACATAATGGGGCAATTTCTGTGTTCCTAGGAATGGGGATAACTCGATTTAATGTGAACGCAGCCTTCTCCCACTGAGGTTATTCAAGCCCTAGCTATTTCTTCAACCATTTTGTCCTGTTCTTCAGTGGTTCCTGTTCCCATCAGTTTGAAAATATGTTTATTTAAAATTCTACTTGTACAAAGAGACCAGACTGAACAAAAGCCGTAACTTTATTTAAAACAGCTTTATAAATCATTACCGTTTACCTGTTTAAGGTTTTCAGATTTGATTTTTCTCTGATTATCTTTTAAAGAAAATGATACATTTAAAAGTTCATCTGATAATGTTGCCACCATTGTTTTGTTTTTACTTCTCACCTTTTATTAAACCTTTTAACTATGAAGCTGAAGCAGGGGCGCCTGGCTGGCTTGGTCAGTAGAGCATGCAACTCTCGGTCTCAGAGTCCTGCATTCAAGCCCCACATTGGGTGTAGAGCTTACTTTAAAAAAAAAGGGGGGGGGGGAGAAATAAAGAAACTGAAGCAGTTTTTGGAAAGACACAAGTTTATACTGTTCAGAATTAAAGTTCATTCATTTATCGTAATGAGTCAAGTCATCTCCCCTGTTCATGCACTGACTTTAGAAATGTTTCATTTACCATAACCCATCTATTTCTGTCATGAGTGTATTGACAGTATTTACTGTAATGAATCCGAAAGCAGTTGGAATTCAGGTGAACTCTTGCACCACTTCATTCCATTTTGCTTTGTCATGAAATTCCACATTGAGGCATCATTCTGAAAATACAGACGACAGATCCTGGAGACCTCTGAGCCCATGCCTAATACAAGTTTTAAGGAATTTTAATGGATTAAGATACCTTGACTGAACTGCATATTCCCAGGATTCATTATGTGTGTATCTAAGACAGAACTTCTTCTCTGTCCCCCAAATGTGGGTTTATTTGCTGGTCTCCCCGGTTGGCTTGTTTGTCTCTGATGTAGGGCACGTGAAGCGCTCAGGCAGTGCCTCCCTGACCAGCTGAAGGACACGACCTTCGCCCAGGTGCTAAAAGACGACACCACCACGAAACGCTGGCTTGCACAACTGGTGAAGAACCTGCAAGAGGGCCAGGTCACCGATCCCCGGGGTATCCCCCTGCCCCCTCAGTGATCCTCCCCCGCCCCCTTCCACTGCTTCCCCAAGTTGGGGACAGGAGGGGGAACCTGCGAGGAAAACAGCTCAGGTTTTACCGCCGACCGGGAATAGACAACCTCAACGCTGAACTGCACTGGAGAAGAGGGGCAAGGTGACCCCGCTTGAGGAGTGTGGGCTGCCATCTCAGGCCGCCTCCAGGACCTGGGCTCCCTCCACTCCTCCCAGGAGATGGGCTCCTGACACAGCAGTCTGCCACCACAGCTCCAGGAGGGTGTCCACACCAGCAAATGCTGTGTCTGCAGCATGCCCGAGATGGCCCTTCTCCCCCATCTCCACCAGCCACTGGCGGGGAGGGGAGGCAGGGTGGTGGCAGCAGCACTGTAGGCATGCTGAGCGCCTGGGACCAAGCCAGGTGGCGGTTTTTTATTTTGCCTTCCTGGAAGACTCAAGATGTGTCTCTTCATCCTCTCTCTCAGTATTTGTTTACTTTGGTCTTTTGTTTTTAATGTCAGAGAGAGGTGTGTTTAGTGGACACAAGCTGTAATACTCAGCAAAACTTTGTCAATTGGCACTGTTTACAAGTCTGTTAGCTGCATAAGCTTAATAAAAAGTTGGTCTGGGCATTACATCCCCTCTAGCAGGCCAATAGCTGCATGAACTGTGGGAGGAATGGGAAGCAGGGGATAGAGAAAGCCAAAGGACAACAGGACCCCACCTCTTTCCGTTCCTTTTCTGTTCTTCCGCCCCCAGTTCCGGATGCCACAAGGACCCTAACCTTGTTTCTGGCTCCAGCTGCTAGCTTTTCCAAATCTCAGTGCTTTTCTTTTTTACATCCCTCGTATTAAAACTTTAACAGACGTCTTAATTCATCAGGCTGTCCTGGGAGGGTATTGTACTGGGGAGGAGAGACAGCAGTGGACCTCACCTTGAATTCCAGTCCTTAGAGAGATTTTCTGGGTGACTTAAAGGGGAGGTGCCTGGGATCAAGATGATAGGCTACTCAATCCCATTCTTTGCTTTAGTATGAGTTCCTGTAGCTCCATCTATGTCTTCATAATTGTACTTGAAGTGGTATTAGCTGAATGAACTCATGTTATTCAGATTTAAGATGGAGGACTGGACTCTGCTTCTTCACTTAAGTCTCCTTTTTTTTTTTTTTTTTTTTTTTGACACATTCCCTATTGGTCTATGGGAATTACAGGGTTGACACTAAAATATTTCCAGCTTGTTCATATGTGTCAGAGAGTCCCTTTCTATCTTTGGAGCTCTAGATAACTCTTCACACTCCATTGGCTTGAATCTGTAACGTGGTGTAAACTGTCTTGCTTTCCTCTAGTCCTTCCCCCTGCCAACACCTGCTTGCTCTCTCTCATCCCCATCTCCAATCACAGATGGGATTACTAATCAAGTCTAGAGAGAGACAAAGTATTTTCTGTCCACGTCTTACACAAATGAAGGTGCCTACAAACAGGTTGGGCCAGGAGGCGGGGAGCTGTCTGCAAGCGGCAAGCTCAGAGAAACCTTCGCAGAGACAGTTTTGCCAACATGAGGGCTCTTTCAAGCCGACTTTCACCAAGAGAGCCGGCCTTGTTAGTTGGCTTCTGTCTCTTTAGAACCAAGAAAGTAGTAATTGAGTAGCCTAGATGTAGAAAGGGTAGAATAAGCACTTATTCCCCTGCCTTCCAAAAATGAAGAGGAGAATCAGGTCAGCTCTCAGTCTCAAGCCTGAAGAGAAGAGGTCTTGGAGAAAGCAGAGAACAACATGGACCAGATAGACGTCTGGACCTCCTTCAGCCCTTAGTTTGTGATCTGGAGAGTCCAGCTAAGATAACCCTTATTTTTGCCAACTGCCTTCCTGCTGAGCCAAAGTTTCTCATTCCCCCTCCACTGAGGAAGCAGCTGAGGCCCAGGGCCTTGCTCCCTGGGAGATTCTCTTCTCTCTCCATCTTTTGGTGCGTTGGCCATGTTACTGTGCCAACAGTGTCTTAATTCCTATTCCATCTATTCTCAGCTGGTCTTGGACCGCACACAGGAGTTGGGGGAGGGGTGGAAATGGGTATTATTCCTTGTAGTTGATCCTGATGCCTTATGTGTATAAAGAGACCCCTCCATTTTTTGTTTTCCATCCCTCTCACACCCTAACAGGATTGAAATAAAACCTGTTTCTGATTTTATAAAAATAATTTTTCCTTTAAACTGGAGACTTGATTTTGTCAATATCTAGATATCTAGGCACTCTGGTCACATGATCCTTGTCACCCCTGCCCCTACCATCTGTTCATCTACACAAACACACTGTTGTGCCAAGAGAGCATTGATGGTTCCTTTGTGGATAGGTCCCTTGGGGAAAGTCCTGCGGATGTATCAAAGCTGTTTGGGAGGCTGGGGTGGTGCCCTTTATCTGGTAAAATATCTTCCTGAAACAGAACCTCACTCCTGCCTGTAGTGGCCAGAACTTAACATGGGAGAGACTTCTATAAGTAAAGAGGTAGTGCTTGAAACATTTTATCACAGACTGATATTCATTTCCTTCTGAGGCTCAAGACTTAGCACACATCTCCTTAGTTTCCATGCCTGTTTCTGGCTCTCAGCGAGACGGAGCCAGCCTCTGCTTCCAGCTTTTTTCCAAGGCACTGGGGGACCTGTGACTGAGTGGTGGAACAGGGCAAGGAGACGCACTGGCTGCCTTGAGAGCACTCTTTCCTTACTGTCTGCATAGCATTCCCCTGCTCACTACCCCTGCTGCTCAAAGGCTGAGAGGCGGAGCAGATAAAGTTCTTGCTGTCAAAAGTCCAAGTAGAACATTTGGAATAGGGAAAATAGAATGAAATGAGATACCTGAATGCTGTGGAATTTTTAAACTATTTAAATACATTTATTTCAAAGCTGATCTAACAGCTAAGTTGAACAACAACATTAACAAACCTAATGACATACAGAACACTGCACTTTAAACTGACATTATACATACTCTCTTCAACTACACCAGAAGCATTTACCAAAACTGGTCATAGCAGACCACCAAGCCTCAAAGTTTTTCAAGAAAAATTAGAATAATGTTCTCTGAACACAGTGGAATTAAGTTAGGAAAAAGAAAACTGGAAAGTTCCTAACTTTAAAAAGCAAGCAGTGCAGTTCTAAATGGCACAGAAGAAATCACAAACGTAATTAGAAAAAAAGATAGCCATATCAAAACCTGTGACATGCAGGTAAAGTAAAAATAATACTACTTTAAATTCACATGTTCCAAAAGAAAGGATGAAGTGATCTAAGTTTTATGTCAAACTGGGAAAGGATAGCAAATTCAAAAAACAATAAGTACAAAGAGCAAAAGTCAATGAAATAGAAAATGTGCAATAAAGAAAATGAAGTGGGAAGTCATTCCCTTGAAAACGTCAGTGTAATTGATAAACCCTTAATAGACCTTAGATCGGCGGGGGGGGGGGGGAAATGTTAGAAAAAGGGTGGGGGGAGCACCAGGGTGGCTCAAATGTCCGACTTGATTTTGGCTCAGGTCATGATCTTGTGGTCATGAGATCAAGTCCCCAGTCAGGCTCTGCACTGAGCAAGTGGAGCCTGCTTGGGATTCTTCCTCTCCATCCCTCCCTAACTCGTGTACACACGCTCTCTCAAAGTAAACATTAAAAAAAAAAAAAACTTACAAATTACATTTTGGCTTTTAAGAAAGGAAAAAGGACATCACTCCGATCTACAGTCACGAATCTTCCATAAAGTTCCAGAGACTATAGAATAAGGGAACAGGTTCCCATTCACTTTTGAAGCCACCAAAATCTATCAAGGATATCACAAAGGAAAACCAGGGACTGAACTCTGCTATGAATGTAGAAGGAAAATTCCTAGGAAAAAATAGGTCTAGCATACTATATATATATTACAAATGATAGTGCACCATACCTAATCTGGGTTTACTATAGAAGACTGATTTAATACTTGAAAACTAAATGCAATTCACATAATCAACAACTGTATAAGGAGAAAACCCACACAATTGTCTAGACAGATGAACAAAAGAATACTATGAAATTCAATACCTATTCATGGTTAAAATAACAAACTGAAAACCAGTAATAGAAGGGCACATCCTTAATAAAAGGTATCAACAAAAATCCTACAGTAAACTACTCAATGAAAAAAATACTGAAGTCCTCCTCCCTGACATGATTGAGACAAAGATATCTACTCTCACGCCTCCCAAGCCTGTGTGCTAAGCCAAGAAAATAAAAGGATAGGAAAGTGGAAAAAATCTGCTGACAGCACAACTGTATACATTGATAACCCAAAAGAATCTCCAAACTCAGAATTGAATGGATTTAGCAAGGTCCTAGAATACAAAGTCAATATGCAAAAATAAAAATAAATCAATTACATATTTCTAAATAAAAAAGTGGAATTTCAAAAATATAATAGGGGTGTCTGGCTGGCTCAATCAGAAGAGCATGTGACTTTTTATTAATTTTTGAGTAATCTCTACACCCAACATGCGGCTTACACTTTTGGGGCTTGCCCCAAATGAATAAACATTTAAGAAAATTTTTTTAAAAAGGGCACCTCGGTGAATCAGTCAATTAAATGTCCAAGTTTGGCTCAGGTCATGGAGACACCATTTGTATTTTTTATTCTAACTTCCCTCATTTTGTCCTCTGGTTCATTTTATACCTCCTTGTTCCCCTTCCCCTTGGTTTTTCGTTTTTAGTGTCAGAATAGAGGAATGGCTATATATCCTCCAGCTTTTGACGTTATGTATCCTGGCTTTTAATTAAGTGGTCTCATATTGATGATTTTTAAAGTGGAATTTAATATTTTGAGAAGCGTTTTTGGCCACGAAGAAGATGGGCTTCATTTCAGAAGTTTTAGTTAGGCTGGAAGGACTGGGGAACTGACTCTAGTCCTGAGAAGCAAGATGTTTAGGGCATCTCCCCTGTGTATCAGAAGGGTCTAGATTTGTCTGTGTGGCAGCAGGAGAGGACAGTGTTTACGTCTCCCTCTTTGCCAGCTGCCCCTTCATTTCAATTTAGGGCTTCTGGGCCTTTCCTGGGCATGATTCCCAGAAAATCCCTCTGCTGCTGCTGCCCTGATCAAGTTTCTGGATCTGTTAATAATAGACAACAGGGGGGGAAGGGCCAGGATCATTATGGAAATAGGAACGATCAAACCACAGGGACAGTTCCTGTACCAGGGCCCCGTCTGTCTGCTCCCTCCCTGGTTCTATATAGAGCATCCTGTAATGGGCATGTCTTCTAAGCCACTGTTTGGAGCATTCTAACCTTGTGAAGGTCTCGCATGTGCCTGCCCCAAAAATGAGAACACATGATCTGGGGAACATTAGCATGAAAAAAAAAAAATCTGAGATCTGAACTCTCCCAGAAAATACAGGAGGAATGATAATACCCCTGACCAAAACCCCAGAAGGGAAGAAATGGGGCAGCAACTAGGTAAGGCAAATAGAAACAGGCAAACCATATATAACCCAGGAGTGTAGAAGTGAGGAATGTGAGGCAGAAGTGTGGAAAACTAAGGATGTGATGATGTTAGGGGAGTAAAAATGGGGGAGGAAGATAAGCACATGAGACAGGTGCTCTATTAAGTAAAACCTGAAGCCTGCACCATTTAATTTGTGGTGCTCTCTTAATCTGTTTCCCTTAAATGGCCTCCCTCTTCAGCCTTCCTAGCCTGTATACTCTTCCTTTATCAAAACCTGCTCTCAGGGGTGCCAGGCTAGCTCAGTTGGAAGAGCATGTGACTCTTGATCTCAGGGCCCTGAGTTCAAGCCCCACGTTGGATGTAGAAATTACATAAACAAACTTTCAAAATCAAAAACAAAAACCTGCTCGCTGGAGAATATGGAAACAGCTTATAAATTGTGGACAAACAATAAAATGTCAGAAATTAACACCTGCCCAAACTGGAAACCCTGTTATTGTAACAGATATAGAAAACTACATAAAGAAAACATACAGTTAGGGGTGCCTGGCTGGCTCAGTCAGTAGAGCATGTGACTCTTGATCTCAGGGTTGTAAGTTCGAGCCTCACATTGGGTGCCGAGGTTGCTTTAAAAAAATAAAATTACTGGGGCGCCTGGGTGGCTCAGTCGGTTAAGCATCTGACTTCAGCTTAGGTCATGATCTTGAAGTTTGAGCTTGAGCCCTACGTGGTCGTCGGGCTCTGTGCTGACAGCTCAGAGCCTGGAACCTGCTTCAGATTCTGTGTCTCCCTCTCTCTCTGCCCCTCCCCCGCTCGTGCTCTGTCTCTCAAAAATAAACAAACATTTAAAAAAAATTTAATAATAAAATTACTTAAGAAAAGAAAAGAAAAAAGGGCACCTGGGTGACTCAGGTACTAAGCATATGACTTCGGCTCAGGTCATGATCTCATGGTTCGTGAGTTTGAGTCCCACAACAGGTGAGCTCCAACCCCATATTGGGTGAGCTCCAGCGCTGTATCAGGTAAGCCCTGCTTCTCTCTCTCTATCTGCCCCTCCTGGCATTCTCTGTCTCTCTGCCCTCCCTCACTTGCGCCCTTTCTCTCTCTCAGAAAAGAAAAAAAAAAAGTATAGTTGAATAAGTTAGAAAGGGAAGACTGTTGTTAGCTCCCAGGACTAGAACTAGAACTCAGCCAATCATTTCAGAAGCCAGCTATGAGCATGATCCCATCACAACTCCCTCCTCCCAGAAGTAACCACGATCCTGACATTTATGGTAATCACTTAGGAGGATTTTATTTTAATGGGACTAAAGTTTTAGCTATAAATAATCACTAATGGTAGAATATTAGGCACTTGAGGGGTGTCTAGGGGAGCCACGAGAGGTAGCCAGATCTCAGCACACTTAAAATCGCATCATTTCATACAGTTAGTTCCCTTTGTGCCTATGATTAAAACACACCTCCCTGGAAAAGGATCCCCAGAAGCCTAAGTTCAGCGCTGTGCCCTGTGCCTTCAGCTGCCTGATTCCCATCCACTGGTCCAGAAAACTCCATATCCCATAGTCTTTCCAAGGCAGAGCAGAAGTAGATCCCAGCTCACAGTGCTTGGGAGAGTGCCAGGACCTGTTTGTCTCTGACGCTGACGTGTGAGTCCAGGACATGGCCTCAACTTCTCTGGGCCTCAGTCTCTCCGTGTGAGGTATGGAGCCGTAATAAAACCTTTTAAAATTTAGGGGCACCTGGGTGGCTCAGTCGATTAAGTGTCCAAGTTGGGCTCAGATCATGATCTTGTGGTTTGTGGGTTCGAGACCCGTGTCGGTCTCTGTGCTGACAGCTCGGAGCCTGGAGCCTGCTTCAGATTCTGTGCCTCACTCTCTCTCTCTCTGCCCATCCCTCCGCTTGTGCTCTGTCTTCGTCTCTCTCTCTCTCTCTCTCAAAAATAAACATTAAAAATTTTTTTAAAAAAACGCATTTTAATAAAGCCTTTTACAATTCCTAAATTGGTCCCCTTGCCTCAGTGTTGGTTTCTATTTCAGCCACCTAGTCATTCACCTTGCAAGAAGCTCATTACCTTTCTTTTCCCTGTGGGTGTCTCTCCAATCTTGTGCTCCACTTTTTTGCCCTTGATTCTTACGTACCACAGGTCCATGCCATCTCTACACACATCTTTATAAACACGCATGCATGTCCTTGCACATTGGAGGCGATGAACAAGTGTTCATAGCATGGAAAGCACGGAAAGGAAGCATGGAAAGGAAGAACAAATGAACTGTTCGGTGCATTTATGCGTGCAATTCCTTCAATGTTTAGCAAGGGCCCAAAAGAGTCAGAGATATTAACCTGTCCCTCGACACCCTTTTCTCCTCCCTCCTCCTCTCTCTCATCTTCCTCCTTTCCCATCCTATTTCTTTTTGCCTTGCCCTGTGCCACAGAGCTAGGCTGAGCGCCCCACAAGGCGGGATGCAGAGACACAGAAGCAGGCCGGTGGAGCAGACACCCTGGAAAGGAGCCAGATGAAATGAGGGCAGAGACAGCCGTTCACCATGCAGGGAGAAGCTGTGCGGAATGAAAAGCAGCGATTCATGGAGCACCACCACGCAGACACTCCTTGGGTTTCACTTTGAGAGCTACTGCAGGATTGGGGTCAGTGAGGGCTGGCATCTAGATGAAGGGCAGCCAGGCTCCTCCTCCCTTAATCCCTCTCTACCCACCCCTCCCCCAATATTCCCTCCTGATGACCTGTGTCCTGGGCCTTTAAGAGTTGGAAGGGCTGGACCAAGGAGAGAGCTCACACCTCTCCCCACCCTACTCCTTCTCTTTGGCTGCAAGTCTGCCAGTCACAGCAGCAAACTGCAGTAGAAAAGGGGAGGAAGCCAGCGGAGCAGCGAGAGGAGCACAAGAACCCAGCTGGGTTTCCTCGTCCCACAGGAGAGGGCGTCGCAGAGCTCACAGACAGGACTGCTCTCCTGCTCGCGGTAAGGGCCCCAAGGCTCTAACCAGCCTCTGCTCCAAGCTGTGCGCTGCCTGAGTCCCAGCCTCTGCCCCCCACATGCTTATCCACCCTGATTAAATTGTACCCCGGACTCCTTAGCCCTAACAGATCTCCAAGGCTCCCACCTCCTGGTTCTCCCTAGCTCATCCCCTTTGATTTACAATTTTCCTCCTTGGCTGTGGCAGTCAGCCCTTTATATGGGGACCTCTTAGCCACCCAGGGCTGACACTCAGGGTTGAGCCCCACCCTCGTAAGGGAAGAGAGAGAACTGGAGTAACCATGCTTTAGCATACATGCATTAACAGAATGTTGAGGATTACCAAAGACCCAGGGAAGAGTATAGAAACTATAGAGTTAGGAGATTTCCTTAGAAAGAACCCAGGTTTGAGTCCGTACCTGTCCTTAGCCTGCTCGATGGGCCAGGGCAGTTTGTTGGCATGCCAAGTGCTGTGCTGGGAAATGCACCTGCTTCTAGTCCCGACTCTGCCTTTAACTAGCTCTGTGACTTTGGACAGCAGCTTCCTGAGCTGGGATAGGAATTCAGGGTTTCCCAGACTTGCTTGTGTATTGGGGGTTCTTTTTAACAATAAATATTCCTGAGCCCCATCCTTTCGAATTCTGATCTGGCCGATTTGGGGTGGGGCTCAGGAGTCTCTATTTTAAGACACTCCTAGGGATAGTGATATAGCCAGGAACCTGTGGGTTAGATGAGTTACGAAAGTCTTCGAGCTCTAACATTCTGCGAGCTATGACCTATGACCAGAGCCATTCTGTCCTCTTTATATGAATGAGTTCAGGCAATAGTCCTGCTCAGGAGCAAGAGAGGGGACAAAATGATTCTCTTCCTTCCTGCCCCTCAGAGGGCCCTGAGACACCCTGAATTTCACTGTCATGCCTTTGGCACTATCGGCAACCCTGGCAAAGTCCATCTCTAGGTGACATAAGCCACCTGTAGGTTGAGGACCAAATCTTACTCTGTAGCCCTGGCCACTTCCGACCTTATTTTGCATCTCTGCTCTCTCCTCTGTATTGTAGAGGTAATTATCTGCAGCCTCGAGGATCTCTACATTCACCTCTAGGAGTGAACAGTCAAGACCTACTCTCCTCTCGGGCTTCCTCCACTGTTCCTTACCTCTTGCTCTTGCTCCCACTTCCGATCCTTTGTCCCTTCTTTCCTCACTGCATCTGCATCAGCTGTGACCTTCCTTCCCATCCTACCTTCAAACACCAGAGGAAGCAGCAACACCTAGAACACCTGGGTTCTAAGTCGCGTTCTCTGGGCAGTGTGTTCAGTCCGTCTCCTAGGATACGGAGAAAGTGAGCCTGAGTGGAGGGGGTGCACTCCTGAGTGTCCTCCTCCCTCCTGGACCCCAGTCTCAAAATCTCCACAGGGGACAAGAGCCAGAGGTATTGGGAATTAGAAGAGAAAGAAAGAGAGGAAGAGGTGAGCCTGGGGGGAGGGGGGACGCAGGGGGGAGGCGGGGAGAAGGATGAGGAAAGGAGAGCACAGAGAGGCTGACAAGGAGGCAAGTAGGGAGGCAGACAGGAACAGGAGAGAACGGTGAGCTGAGGGAAGGGAAAATGAAGGTGTCAGGATGGGGGAGGAGAGAAACTGGAAGAAAGAAAAGAAAGGCTACTAAGTGGGACATGGTGGGGGCAGAAGATGACAGAGAGGAGAGACAAAAATCCATGTCCCCCATAGATTCGTAGCCCTGCCCTAACCTGCTTCTGAGACAAAACCCTTTCTAAGGGCAGAGCCTTGGTGAAATCTCCAAGCTGGACATATGGAACCATGGTTCTAGTCCCACTTATGCTATTTAGTTAATTCATTCGATGACTCTGGCAATTCAGTTAATCTTTCTAGTCCTCAGTCCCCTTCTCTATAAAATGAAGCCCAGTTCTGATATCCTGGGGCTCCCTGAGTTGGAATTGGCCCTCGTATGGCCACATGTTGCCTGGATCTAGGTTTCAAATAGCGAGTCAGGAACGGGAGCAGAATTGGAAGAGCAAGGCAAGCCCTGGGGTTGGAGGAGTCTGACAAAAAGCCTTAGATAAATTTCCAAAGAGGGACACCTGGATGGCTCAGTCAGTTAAGCTTCTGACTCTTGATCTCAGCTCAGGTCTTGATTTCAGGGTTGTGAGTTGGAGCCTTGTGTTGGACTACTTAAAAAGAAAAAAAATTTTTTTTTTCCTAAGGCTCATTTGAGAGGAGATAGGCTCAAAAATAGGAGTGTCCCAGCACTGGAGCTTAGGCTTCCCATGGGCTTCCCATGTTTCAGGACATTCTGGTGAGGCTTCTGGACACAGGTGTAAGGGAAGGTAATTCTGTCTTTTCCCAGGGCTGAGACCCACCCCATCCCAGAGTCCCTATGCCCCAGACATGGAAGCTGAAATTCAGTGAGGAGAGAAGGCAGGATGTTGGCAAAGGGGAATTAGATCCCTGTCCCCTAGAGTCTGAGGACCTGAGACATTTAGGAGAGCAGCTATTACTTCAGTCTTCATTCAGTTTTTGCAAGCCTCAGATTCCAGACTGCATCACCACCCAAAAGAGCAGAGCTGTTTTTCTGCCTCTCGTGAAGCACTCTGGGCCCCTTCGTCCATCCAGAGGCTTCTTCTGTTCTCAACCAGGCTCACATATTCAGCTTCAGCCAGCAAAACCTTTGCTTTTTGGAACTGTCTCGGGGTTCTGTCTCTCCTGAGAGCTGCCTCAAGTTGTCCTTCCCACTTAGATATGGATTGGTTGCCAACCTTCTCCTCTCCCTCTGGGCCCCTGCATGTTCGCTAGTCCTTTAGAAAGTCTTCTGTAGGGGCGCCTGGGGGCTCAGTCGGTTAAACATCGGACTCTTGATCTCAGCTCAGGTCTTGATCTTATGGTTGTGAGTTCAAGCCCCATGTTGGGCTCCACACTGGGTGTGGAGTCTACTTTAAAAAAGAAAGAGGGGCTCCTAGGTAGCTCAGTCGGTTGAGTGTCCAACTTTGGCTCAGATCATGATCTTGCAGTTTGTGAGTTCCAGCCCCGTGTCGGGCTCTGTGCTGACAGCTTGGAGGCTGGAGCCTGCTTCGGATTCTGTGTCTCCCTCTCTCTGTCCCTCCCCAGCTCGTGCTCTCTCTGTCACTCTCAAAAATAAATAAACATTAAAAAAATTTTTTTAGAAAGGAAGGAAGGAAAGAAGCCTTCATTGGGTCTATCACATTCCTGAACTTCAGCTTTGGGTCCTATAGTCAGGGAAGCTGTATTTTCAGTGACCCCCCCCACATTTTCCCTAAAGATTTATAGGCTCTTCCAACTAAACAGAGATACGGCACTGATAGGCCGTGTGACCTGAGACAAGTCACATCACATTTCTGGACTTCTGCTTTTCATTTATGAAATATAGGGAGTTGAACTTCACAATGTTTTAATGGAGCACTACCTGACTGGTTTTAGAGATGCTTTTCAGGTTTTAGATACTCATCATTGTCAAAACTTTTAACTTATCAATTAAAAAACACAACAATTCTATTCAAGTGCAGCTCCTTTGCTTATACAAAGCATAGAGCTTTATGCTTCGTGAACTTTGCCAGTTCCAGAAAGATTTTGTCAAGAGTTGATAATTTCTTATAGGGGCTACATATCAAGTCTTCTAGTTCTTTTCAAGGGAAGTTTGTTGTTCCCTACCCAGGTCCTAAATTAGCATAGATCTTAAAGAAGGTTATCTTTTTTAGTAGGTAGAGAGGACTTGAAAACGCAGTTCTAGGACATCTGGGTGGCTCAGTCAGTTAGGCATCTGACTTCAGCTCAGGTCATGATCTCACAGTCCGTGAGTTCGAGCCCCATGTCGGCCAACAGCTCAGAGCCCGGAGCCTGCTTCAGATTCTATCTCTGTCTCTCTTTGCCCCTTCCCCACTCACGTTCTGTCTGTCTGTCTCTCTCTCTCAAAAATAAATAAACGTTAAAAAAAATTTAACAAAATGCAGTTCTGAGACTACATAACTTACCTGGTCCATTAAACTGAGAATAACTGTTAGGCCAAGGAGTGTAAAATATGCTTGACTGTGTGAAGACAGAAGGAGATGGCTTATTTTGCAAGTATGGCACTAAGTGTCACAGAAGAGACAAAAGAGACGCTCTGCCCTGGTCCCCAGGAGCTGGTTGATCTGTACAGGAGCGTGGAGAGGGCTCCCAAGATAGAGAAGCTGGGTTGATTCCATCTGGAGAAGAGAAGAGGATCTAGAGAGATTCCAGGTTCTTAAAGGGGGCAGCCAGCTTGATGGTAGTCCCTAATAATCAGGAGCTAAGGATGATGCAGGTTACACAGCGGACTGTGGGGTATTGGGCAGAAAGCTCTGGTGTATCCCTCTCTGGAGCTGACTATGGGAAACAGCAGAGGCTTTGGAATCAGACATATTTGGCTTTAAATTCTGAATCTTATGTGATCTGATGCAGGTTTCTTAGCCTCTCTAAGCCTCAGAGTCTAACAAACTCGAACTGGAAGTAAAAAGAGCTGAAGAGTCTGTAGATGAGGTACCTAGCACATAGTGGCCAGTCAGGGCACACTGGTTTCCTTCTCTTCCTCCTTTGATCTATTATTCTAAGACCACCAGTATTAACCCAAAGCTTTTTGTTCCTCCTTGCTCCTTTAGGTGACTCTGGCACCAGCTTGTGGAGCAGTAGGTGATGGTGTCCTTGATGCAAGGCCGTGAGTACCCCAGCAGGAGAGGAGGGCTTGGGGACACAGCCCGGGAAGGGAGGAGTCTGGACCCCTGTCCCAAGAGCTCCTCTGGGCCCCTCCACCCTCCCTGCCAGCTACCCACCCAGCCCCTTCTTCTCCTGGCCCAGGGCTGCCCATCAATCAAGATGTGCTGCTGATGCAGAAAGGCATGCTGGTGCGCAAGGTGAGGTCCAAAAGCTGGAAGAAACTAAGATACTTCAGACTTCAGGATGATGGCATGACAGTCTGGCATGCCCGGCAGGCAGGAGGCAAGGCCAAGCCCAGCTGTGAGTCACGTGGATAGCTAAGGGTGGGCGTGCTGGGTAGACAGGACTCTGAAGAGGCCAGCAGCTAGAGAGCAGGGGAGGGACCGGGATCCTACAATGTGTCCTTGTGCTGTCCCTCTTGTGTCTCTCTCCTAGCCTGCAAAGTGGAAATTATAACAGCACTTGCCTCGTAAGGCTATTCATGAGGATTCAACCAGTTATTGCATGTAAAGGGCTTAGGAGAGCCCTAGCATATAAAAGGCTCAATAAATCACAGGTTATATTTTATTACTATTAAATTAAGGCATGATCTCAGGCATCGGGCTGCTTGGATTAAAACCCTTGCTCTGCAACTTTCTAGCTGAGTGGACAAGTTACTTAAATTAAGCTTCAGTTTCCTCATCTGCAAAATAGGGATTAAACGCTACCTGCCTAGATGGTTACAGGGACTAAATGAGTTCATGTATAAAGCACCTAGCATGGGACCTAAAGCCAGGATGCATTTAATGCATTAGCCACAATGATGAATATTTTTAAAAATCATAAATGCAACATAGCAGTGTGCATCCTATTGGCCAGAGATGCCTTATGAACCCTCTAAAAATCTGATCACAGGACACATCTAAGAGAGTCTGCTTTAGAGATATAATCAAAACTCACCAGCCACACCACCTCCAGCTGAGGAAAGGGGGTGGAAGAATTTCTCTGGCTCTCCCCTAGACATCTGGAAAGAGGAAGCCCTCAAACCTGGAACAGGGGAATTGAATTTGGGCACATCATGCTTCGGTGTAACTGCTACTATGTAGACTTCAAGAGTGTTTCCTTCTGTCAGCCCTGACAGTCCTCCTGTGATGCCTCTACATGGGAGCTGAATTCAGAGAGGAGATAAGGCAGGATGTTGGCAAAGGGGGTTTAGAGCCCTGTCCCCTAGAGTCTAAGGACCTGAGACATTCTGTGGCCGGGCCACGGAAGGGACCACCCCTTATTTCAGATGAGAGCACAGAGGGGTTAAGTCATTTTGGTCTGTGTCACACTGCCAGCTGGTGGCCAAAAGCCAGGTCTTGCCACTCCCAACACAGGCCCCTTACCATGCTGCCTATGAAAATGGCCGTGACTCATGGGGAATCTTGAATCCCAGGGGTCTGCATCTCCCTGTACTAAGGATTCAGGGTTTCATCCTATGGAGGTTGGAGTTCCTCTTCCCTATGGCTTCACAGAGAGGAAGGGAGTACTGGTCCTTGACCCTTAGCCCCTGCAATTTGGTGGATTCTCTTCCTCAGTGCCCAACTCGTTTTCTTCTCCGGCAGTCTCAATCTCTGATGTGGAGACAGTGCGTGAGGGCCATGAGTCTGAGCTGTTGCGCAGCCTGGCAGAGGAGTTCCCCCTGGAGCAGGGCTTCACCATCGTCTTCCATGGCCGCCGTTCCAACCTGGACCTGGTGGCCAACAGCGTTGAGGAGGCCCAGATATGGATGCAGGGGCTCCAGCATTTGGTGGACTTTGTCACCAGCATGGACCAAAAGGAGCGGCTGGACCAGTATCAGCAGGATGGAATCAGAGTGGGGACCAGGGGTCACTGAAGGAGCTGCAGGGCTAAGGATGGGGGGGGCGGTGCGTGGCATGTAGGGATAGGGGGGGTCTAAGAGTCCAGTTGGGGTGGGCAAGGGCAGCTCAGGCCAATACGAGACAGAGGATATTGGAGGAGTAATGGAGGCTTGGGACAGCAAAAAACATAGCCAGGCAGAGAGTGGGCAGAAGTTAGGCCCTTCAGGATTGGGACAGTGAGAGGCAAAAGGCCAAACAAGGTACTGATCTTGAGAGCTGAACAGAAGATCCCAGTGGCATTAGCTGGCATAGGACTGGGAAGCAGCTTTAGTGGTGTTGACTGATTCAGGTTTCCTAGATTGTATTCACCTTCCATGCCAGTTCGTTCATTCATTTGCTCGTTCATTCGTTCATTCATTTGCCATTTATTAAGCAGAAGGTGTCAGTCACTATACCACACTTTAGAAGTACAAAGATCAGTGAGACTCAGGCATTGTTTTGGTCGTTGGAAAAAAATGGAATTGTGTAAATAACCTAAGTATCTTAGAAGTGTTAGGGGACTTAGATTATTTGTGGGTGTTCAAAGGAAGGAGAAATACTTAATTCTAGCTAAGAGAGTTCTAAGAAAACGTTAGGCAGGAAGTTGCATTTGAGCTGAGCCTTGAAAAGGAATAGAATTTGAACATAAGAAGGAGGGAAAGCCTCTCCTGCCTGAGGGAATAGCATGAGTAAAGGCCCAGACATAGAACATTGAAGAGCAGGAGGGAGAGTGGGACATCAGAGAGTGGGGGGGGGGGGGTTGCTGAGTCTGGCCAAAGTACAGGGAGGATAGAGGGGGGGTGAGAAGGCTGGGTGGGGGCCAGCTCATGAGGGTGAAGACCTTCATCTATGTTAAGAAACTTGGGCTCCTTTCTGCAGGCAACAGGGAGGCCCCTGCAGGCACCTCAGCCATGCAAGGACAAGATAGATCTCTGGGGAGATTATTCTAGCAGCTAATGTGGAAAATGCATTGGCCATGGAGGAGAGACTGGGAAGATGATAGGGGAGAAGATGTCAGTGGATGAACATGCACACTCATCTGCACACACAAACACACACACGGTGCTTTTGCCTTGACTCACACCTGGGTGGCTGAGTGACTGGTTCCAGCGTGGAGACAAGAACCAGGATGGTCGCATGAGTTTCCCAGAGGTCCAGCGGTTACTACACCTGATGAATGTGGAAATGGACCAGGAATATGCCTTGCAGCTTTTCCAAGTGAGTCTTTCAGGGAAGGGTTTTCAGAAGCCAGGCAAGGCCACATTCTCAGTTGGCCAGAAGTACTCTGGCCCCATCCAGCATCGCTCTTTGTTGAATCTCTCCTATGCACCCTACCACTATGCCAGGCTCGATGGAAAGTGTCGGGCATGCTTCTTACCCTTCGGTCTTCTTAGAAAGATGATTCATGGGACACCTGGGTGGCTCAGTCAGTTAAGCATCTGACTCTTGGTTTCAGCTCAGGTCATGATCTCACAGTTCGTGAGTTTGAGGCCTGCATCGGGCTCCACACTGACAGTGTAGAGCCTGCTTGGGATTCTCTCTCTCCCTCTCTCTCTCTGCCCTTTCCCTGCTCACACTCTGTCTCTCACAATAAATAAACTTAAAAAATCTTTTTTAATAAATTAATTTAAAAAGGAAAGATGATTCATAATCTTATGAAAGGCAAACAATACATTACTATGTCGTAGCTCAAGGACCTCTCTGTCCATAGCCAGAATTTCACAGGTGCCTAGTATCAATGGAAAACTCCAACTGGAATGTGAGTAAATAGGAGGGGATCTTTTGACCTTGTTGGGGGGCATTTCACTCTTTCTAGTTGAAGTTTTTCTCTAGTAGCAAATGGTGTGGCTGCCATTTTGCTTTTTACTTACCAAAGTGGCTTCTATGAACACTAAATGTCAGGAGTTGTGTGGGCATACTGTGGAAATGTGTTTGTATCCATCTGTCAGTAAGATTGCCCTTACAAGGCAAGTTGAAGCCATAAAATTTGCTCTTAAAAGGATTTGTCCACAGTCCTCTAAACCCTCTCTTGCAGGCAGCAGACACATCCCAGTCTGGGACTCTGGAAGGAGAAGAATTTGTAGAGTTCTATAAGGCGTTGACTAAGCGCCCTGAGGTAGAGGAAGTGTTTGAAAACTTTTCAGCTGATGGGCAGAAGCTGACCCTGCTGGAATTTGTGGATTTCCTCCGAGAGGAGCAGAAAGAAGGAGAAAGAGCTTCAGACCTTGCTCTGGAACTCATCGACCGCTATGAGCCTTCAGATAGTGGTAAGAGGGCCAGAGGGTGGAGAGGCACCCGTCACGGGGTGGGGAGGGGGACCAGGGTTAGAAAGGTCCAGAGCCAAGCCACCTTCTGCCTAGCTCAGGGAAGGCTGAGTCTACCCGTATGCCAGTCCCTGTGCTATCATTTTCCTCTCATTCAACCACTCCCTGGGAAGGAGAGCAGCGATTTCCTTCCCAAGTAAGACAGGAGTCTCCCATCGTGCTGGATCTCTCCAGAGGAAGACCCTTCCTTAAGTCCCCTCTCTTCCACTCTGCTCCTGCTCCACTTTCAGAATAAGTTCTTCCTGGTATCAACGTTTGTCCCCAGGGGAAAAGGGAGCTCCTTGGTCCTCTTGCCTTGGCTTCTCCTCTAGCGCATATGATTCGTCTTCCTCTAGCTCCTTCATGGTCCCTGTTTGTTGTTTCTTTTTTAAATTTTTTTTTCAATGTTTATTTATTTTTGGGACAGAGAGAGACAGAGCATGAACGGGGGAGGGGCAGAGTGAGAGGGAGACACAGAATCGGAAACAGGCTCCAGGCTCCGAGCCATCAGCCCGGAGCCTGACGCGGGGCTCGAACTCACGGACCGCGAGATCGTGACCTGGCTGAAGTCGGACGCTTAACCGACTGCGCCACCCAGGCGCCCCTGTTTGTTGTTTCTTTAAGTGCTGGGTCTCTGCCCTTTCCTGAGCTCTCTCCAAATTCTCCGAGTGGTTCTTGAGTCGCTAAGCCCCTGGGGAAGGAAGCTGGTCAGTCCCTGGCTGAGGGGGCATGATGAGGAGGCCAGTCACCCAGCTTTTAGCAAGCACCACTAACATACGCCCTCTCTGCCCTCAGACCTTTGTCCCTGCCCCTTCAGTGGACATCTCCCTGCCCTCCATGCCCTTCAGAATAGCAGGAACTGACATTAATAATAGATGATTTACAAGGAACTTTCACATCACTTGCTTCATTTAGTCCTCCCTACAACCTTGTAAATCAAAAGCATAATCTTTATTCGGCTTCTGCTAAGTATCCCGTCATGTGCCAATATTGCTACATGCCTTTTCTCTCCTCATCCTTCCAATGGCCTGTCGAAGTGGGTTTCTGTTATTAAGTCAGTTGTGCGAAAGAAGAGAACTAGGGTTTAGAAAGATCAAATGAGCTTCTCAAAGCCACAGCTAATGAGAGGATGAATCAGGATTCAAACCCGAGTCACTTGACCCTTTCCTCATACCTCTGTGGAGCATGAGGATTAGAGACGAGATGAATGAGAGCTGGACAAGGGACCCACGTTGCCAAGTCTCAACTCCCAACGCCCTTTCATTCATGTCGTTCACGTCACATACGTCAGCCAATGCTTATTGAGCACCTGTCATAGGCCAGGACTAGGCTCGGACCAGAAATACAGCAGGAGAGGTTGGACAAGGACACTGCCCTCATGGAACTTAGAGTCAAACAGAAAGGGCTGGAATTGCTGATTCCAGATACCTGTTCATGCTCAGAGAAGACAGGGGGCTATAAAGAAATCATTTCAGAAAACTAAATAGGAGAAGAAATGCTGAGGCATTAGACAGTGGGATCTTCCCTTTCCAGTGCAGGATCTGGTAGACATCAGTTACATTTATTCTACTTGCCGGTCCTTCTGGATATCCCTCCCCTGCATTCACTGGCAGTTACTATACTCTGGCTGCAGAGCATCGTATCAGCCAGGAGACCTGGGCTTAATTCCCCACTGTACTTCTTTTTTTTTTTTCTTTTTCCTTTTTCTTTAAAAATTTTTATTATTTTTAAATTTACATTCAAGTTAGTTAGCATATAGTACAATAATAATTTCAGGCGTAGAATCCAGTGATTCATCCCTACATATAACATCCAGTGCTCATCCCAACAAGTGTCCTCCTTAATGCCCCTTGCCCATTTAGCCCCATGCCCCCACCCACAGCCCCTCCAGCAACCCTCAGTTTGTTCTCTATATTAAGAGCCTCTTATGTTTTGTCCCCCTCCCTGTTTTATATTATTTTTGCTTCCTTCCCCTATGTTCATCTGTTTTGTATCTTAAATTCTACATATGAGTGATATGATATTTGTCTTTCTCTGACTGACTTGTTTTCACTTAGCATAGTACCTCTCTGGTTCCATCCACGTTGTTGCAAATGGCAAGATTGCATTCTTTTGATTGCTGAGTAATACTCCATTGGATATATAAACCACATCTTCTTTATCCATTCATCCATTGATGGACATTTGGGCTCTTGCCATACTTTGGCTATTGGCGATACTGATGCTATAAACACGGGGGTGCATGTGTCCCTTCGAAACAGCACACCTGTATCCCTTGGATAAATGCCTAGTAGTGCAATTGCTGGGTCATAGGGTAGTTCTATTTTTAGTTTTTTGAGGAACCTCCATACTGTTTTTCCAGAGCAGCTGCACCAGCTTGCATTCCCACCAACAATGCAAAGAGATCCTCTTTCTCCACATCCTCGCCAATATCTGTCATCATCTGAGTTGTTAATTTTAGCCATTCTGACAGGTGTGAGGTGGTATCTCATTGTGGTTTTGATTTGTATTTCCCTGATGATGAGTGATATGGAGCATTTTTCATGTGTCAGTTGGCCATCTGGATGTCTTCTTCTTTGGACAAGTGTCTATTCATGTCTTTTGCCCCATTCTTCACTGGATTGTTTGATAAGTTTCTTGTAGATTTGGTATACTAACCCTTTGTCTGATATGTTGTTAGCAAATATCTTCTCCCATTCTGTCAGTTGCCTTTGAGTTTTGCTGATTGTTTCTCTCACCATGCAGAAGCTTTTTATCTTAATGAGGTCCCAATAGTTCATTTTGCTTTTTGTTTCCCTTGCCTCCAGAGACATGTTGAGTTAGAAGTTGCTGCGGCCGAGGTCAGAGAGGTTTTTGCCTGCTTTCTCCTCTTCCCCACTGTACTTCTTACTAACCGAGTAGCCCTGGGCAGAGTGAGACATGGTTTGCTCATTTGTAAAATACTTGGTTACCGAATGAAATGATGAACATGAGAAGTATCTGGCAACTGTTGGATTTACCCTCGTGATTTAAGTTATTACTATCAAGAAGAAAACCTTCCTGCCTGACTTCCTGCCACTGCCTTTCTCCATCTCTAGGCCTTGTCAAAGCTGGAGCAAGGAAGCTGGGCATTAGAGTCAAGTTGTTTGGCCTCCCAAGAGAACCCCTCTGCAGTGTGGTTACCCTCAGTGAGACCGCACAGCCCAGTGATATGGGTGTGGCTCAGACACCTGGCTGCCTGGGTTCAAATCCCAGCTCCTTCACTTACTAGTTATGTTACCTAACCTCTCAGGGCAGGTTATATTATATCTGCCTCATCATGTCGGTGAGAGCATTAAGAGAGATGCTGCATGGAACGTCCCAGGTATAAGTGCTCAGTATTAGTTGTCATTGTTGGTATTGGTGAAGCCCATGCTGAGATGGGTGAGGGCTATGGAAGGAATGACAGGACCCTACCATCAAAGAAAGTGTAGCGTAAGGTGATATTGGACAAATACTCTTCAAAATACCATCTGAGAATTGATGATAGGAAGAACCCCAGGTCATGGTTGGCAGCAGCTACGCAGCCCAGGGAATAAACCACAGGTACCTCGGTCATGCCACTAAGTGTTCGACTTTGTTTCTCTCTGGTCCTCAGCCTTCCCCATCTATAAAATTAACCCTGGCACTGAATACTGTGCTGTCCATTATGGTAACCATGAACTCTGTGTGACTATTTACATTAGATTACTAAAATCAGGGTGCCTGGCTGGCCTCAGTTGGAAGAGCATGGGACTCTTATCTCGGGGGTCATGAGTCCAAGCCCACACTGGGTGTAGACATTACTTAAAAGAATAATAAATTCAAACTTAAAAAATAATAATTAGCTAAAATCAAAATTTTAAATTCAGTTCTTCAGTCACACAACCACATTTCAGGTGCTTGGTAGCCATATGTGTTTAGAGGCTACCATACTGGATGGCACAGATAGAACATTTCCATCATTGCAGAAAGTTCTATTGGATAGCACTGATTAGAATGATGTTTAGTTTTGTTTTTAACTAATGCTTTTTTTTTAAGCTTATATATTTTTGAGAGAGACAGAGAGACCATGAGTGGGGGAGGGGCAGAGAGAGAAGGAGAGAGAATCCCAAGCAGGCTCCCCGCTCAGCACAGAGCCTGACGTGGGCTCAATTCCACAACCGTGAGATTGTGACCTGAGCTGAAATTAGGAGTTGGATGCTCAACACCTGAGCCACCCAGGCACTGCTGGACTAGAATGATCTTAACGATTTCTCCTTGTAACTTTAACTTTCTCTGAGGGCGGGTGATGATCGAATGTGACAGTGGGTGGGGCACATTTTGGGATCTAGAGGCCTGGGAGTGGACACCATCTGTAATCAGGACTCTGGAAGAGGGGGTGGGGTGAAAGACGGGCTGGGGATGCGCTGGGATGCTCTCACTCAGAGCTTCTCACTCTGGCATTCCCCTGCTCCCCACCTTAGGCAAAGTGCGACATGTGCTGAGCTTGGATGGCTTCCTCAGCTACCTCTGCTCGAAGGATGGAGATGTCTTCAACCCAGCCTGCCTCCCCATCTACCAGGATATGACTCAACCCCCGAACCACTATTATATCAACTCCTCTCACAACACCTACCTAGTGGGGGACCAGCTTTGTGGCCAGAGCAGCGTCGAAGGATATATACGGTGCAGCGGGAAGGGCTCCAGCTCATGAGAAGGGGCCATCTGTGCTCTCAGTAGCTAACAGGGATTGAGAAGATGTCCTGGGGGGGGGGGGGGGCTTGGGGCTGAGGATCCCTGGATCCCTGGGAGACTTGAAGGACATGTGAAGACTGACAGGGAGACTAGTATTGAAACTCTATGGGTATATAGAGCTGCTTTCTCTTTCATAGGCTATGAATGCTCCTGGAACCCAGAGGTCCTGACAGGTTTATTTTGAACAAATAAAGTAAATGTTACACAAAAAGCCGTAGCGCATAGAAGTAGAAACGTATGTTCTGAGTCGACCATTTGAGGTCAAATCCTAGCTCTCTCAGAGCTTGGTACTCTGGTTCTAAGTACTTAACCCCTCTGTACTTCAGTTTCCCCTTCTATGAAATAGGGATGATAACAATGCCTATTCTGTCTGAGTTGTGAGGACTTTTTCAAATGTTTATTTATTTATTTTTGAGTGGGGCAGGGGAAGGGCAGAGAGAAGGAGACAGAGAATCCCAAGCATGATCCACATTGTCAGCACAGAACCCCGATGTGGGGCTCGATCTCACGAACCTCAGATCATGCATGACCTGAGCTAAAATCAAGAGTCGGACACTTAACCGACTGCGCCACCCAGGCTCCCCTGAGTTGTGAGGATTAAATGAGATAATCCATGTGTTAATAGCTAATAAGTGGTATCTTCTTTTTGTGATTATCTGTGGCTAGATTGAATAGTCAAGATATCTTGACTTACAGTGCCAGCACTGAACTAGCAGCTTCAGGGTATACAAAGATTAGTGAAATATATTGTTTCTGTCCCAGGACATTCAGTAGAGAAAATACAGTATAAATTTACTGAGAATTTGAGGGGTGCTTGTCTGGCACAGTTGGTAGAACATGCACTCTTGATCTTGGGGTCGTGAGTTCAGCCCTATGTTGCGCATAGAGCTTACTTTGAAAACAACCAAATAGGGGCGCCTGGGTGGCTCAGTTGGGTTAAACATCCGAGCTTTGGCTCACGTCATGATCTCGCAGTTTGTGAGTTCCAGCCCCACGTCAGGCTCTGTGCTGACAGCTCAGAGCCTGGAGCCTGCTTCGGATTCTGTGTCTCCTTCTCTCTCTGCCCTTCCCCCACCTGTGCTCTGTCTCTCTCTGTCTCTCAAAATAAATAAATGTAAAAACAAACAAACAAATTTCCTAGAGTTTAAATAACTCAGGGGCCGCAGAACGATACACAACCAGAACACCAGAAGCATCATGAGGCAATATGTGATGACTTGCTGAAGGCAGCCTGGAGTTAGGTGGGCTGGGGGTGGGGGGGTGGAGGTGGTGAGAGCTGTAACAGTGTTCCAGTGGACAGAGAAAGGCCCACGGAGATGTGGCATGAAAGGGTCTTAACAGATAAGTGCCGGCGAGCACTGTTCTCCTCCAGAGTGGGTAAGGGTCCCTAGACGGAAGAGGAGACCTTAACCTCTCCGTCTCTTGGTGTTTGGGGTTTTTTGGCAGGGCCCTGAAGAGGGGGGTGCCGCTGTGTGGAGGTGGATATATGGACGGACCTAGTGGGGAGCCTATCGTTTACCATGGACACACCCTGACCTCCCGCATCCCGTTCAAAGATGTCGTGGCCACTGTAGCACAGTACGCCTTCCAGGTAGGAGCCCCGGGATGAGCATACTGGTGAGGGAAGATGATCTGAGGGAGGAGCGGCTGGCTCTGGATCTGCAGAGGGTAGAGGGATACAGGGGAGGTCTTATCAAATAGCATATATGTGTAACTGAAACATCAGGCGAATATTAAGGGATTATGAAATAGGGTTGGGTATGTCACCAGTAATTAGTAGTCAGAGAGGCTATTGCTAGAGATTATTAACTAGTACCTTGAATAAGTGTCACCTATTTGGGAGAGGGTGGATAAGGAAGCAGAGAAGATGGTGGGTAGGGCTGGGGGACAAGAGGAATCGGGAGATGAGAGTGTAACATGAGCACATAGTTAGGGGAATGGCCTAGCCTTCCCACTCTGAGGCTAAACATCAAAGGTCCCAGAGGGACCTGGGTCAGACCTGGTACAAGTCTCAGATTTGGGATCCCAGAGTGACTTTTTTATTTTTCTTCTTATTTAATTATTTAATTATTTTATTTTTATTTTTATTTTTTTTTGAGAGAGAGAAAGAGCATGCACAAGTAGCAGGGAGCAGAAGAGGGGTGGGGAGAGAATTCCAAGCAGGTTCCAGACTCTTAACCTGGAGCCTGACACTGGACTTGAACTCACCAACCGTGAGATCATGACCTGAGCCGAAATTAGGAGTCGGGCACTTAACCGACTCTGCCACCCAGGCGCTCCCACAACAGTGACTTTTAAACATGGGGTGGGCCCCAGACCCAGCAAGACCTCCTTGACACCTGGAATCGGGTCACAGGAGTTTAGCCATCAGGGTACTCCGCTGAGTGAGTCACCAGGGGAGGCCTGGAGACGCAAGGAAGTTACAGGCTATAGAACTCTGGCTCCAGCCTCCCCTCCCTTCCCTATCAGACATCAGACTACCCAGTCATCTTGTCCCTGGAGAACCACTGCACCTGGGAGCAGCAGCAGGTCATGCGCGCTTCATCTGACCGAGATCTTGGGGGAGCACTTGCTGAGCACAAACCTTGGACGGGCTGCTGCCCACTCAGCTGCCCTCGGCCTGAGGTAGGCGCCCTGTTCCCCGAGCCCGGGCTCTACCGTGGCTTCCATACCCTCCCATCTCGGCTCCTTCCTCCATGCCCCTCCTTTTCCTTCTCCTCACCCTCAGATGGATTATCCTTCTCTTTAATATCTTGGAGACAACTTTTTTTTAATTAAAAAATTTTATTTTAGAGAGGGAAAGAACATGAGCAGGGGAGAGGGACAGAAGAGAGAGAGAGAGAGAGAGAGAGAGAGAGAATCCCAAGCAGTCCTCCACGCTCACGTGGAGCCCAGTGTGGGGCTCAATACCATGACCCGATGTCCCAACAATTTTATTTTTAAAAATACAATTGAATACAGAATTGTTTATAGTTCTCTAAATTTTAAATCAATTATTTACTTCTTACTTCTTTTTTCAATGGAAATATCTTTTTTTTTCCTGATAGTTCATAATTATTGTAGACTATACAAACAATATACAGAAAGGGAAGTCCCCCACCATAATCTGAGCCTCTCCCAAAACAGCTGTCAATAGATTTTTAAGGTTTATTTATTATGAGAGAGAGAGAGAGAGAGAGAGAGAATATGAGTGGAGGAGGGGCAGAGAAAGAGGGAGAGAAAATCCCAAGCAGACTCTACGCTCCACAGTAAGCCTGATCCGAGGTCGATCTCACAACCCTGAGATCATGACCTGAGCTGAAATCAAGAGCTGGAAAGCTTAGCTGACTAAGCCACCCAGGTGCCCTGTCAATAGTTTTTTTAAAATGCTTATATAAACATGTATGTGTATATATATTTATGTTTTTAAAAACGTGCATGGGGTCCTTTTCTATATCCCTTTTATATTTCACATACCGTATATATCATGGATGTCTTTTCATGTATAATTTTGCTCCTTCTAATAGCTATTCTATTTCCTATGTGGTATTCTATTTTCTGTTATGAACCATCATTTATTCAACCAGTAAATGGTATCATTCAGGTTGTTGCTAAGTTTTCATTTTTACATACAGCTTTGTCCATTTATTCTTCTGTGAGATGGGTTTCTAGAAGTAAAATTGCTGGGTTGGAGAGTTTGCATGTTGATATTTTGGTAATTATTACCAAGTTGCCCCTGGAGGAAAAAAACTAAATTGCATTCCAACCAACAGTGTAAGAGAATGACTACAAACAACTCCAGTAGTGAGATGATTCATAGTGGCAAATGTGGAAAAAAAAAGAAAGAAAGAAAGAAAGAAAAAAAAGTTCAAGTTTTAAAAAAGAAAGGTCTATATTTTCTTCTTTTGGATTAATTATATTATTTACCCACTTTTATTGGGGTTTATAATCTTTTTCTAAATTTTATTTTAGATAGAGCTCATACAGGGTAGAGAGGGGCAGAGGGAGAGAGAGAGAGAGAGAGAGAGAGAGAGAGAGAATCTTAAGCAGACTCATGCTCAGCATGGAGTCTGACTTGGGGCTCAATCCCATGACCCAAGCCAAAATCAAGAGTTAGACACTCAACTGACTGAGCTACCCAGGAACCCCAGGTCACCCTGGTTTGTTATCTTTGTTGATACATAACAAATTTGTTTGCTTGTTTTACAGAGATGATTCCTAAGCAAGAAACTGTAGTTACGGTTTTATTTATTTATTTATTTACTTACTTAATTACTATTTATTTATTTATTTATTTATGAGAGACAGAGGGAGAGAGAGTGTCAGCAGGGGAGGGGCAAGAGAGAGAGGGAGTCACAGAATCTGAAGTGAGCTGCAGGCTCTGAGCTGTCAGCACAGAGCCCAATGTGGGGCTCGAACACATGAACCATGAGATCATGACCTGAGCCAAAGTCTGATGCTTAACTGACTGAGCCACCCAGGCATCCCTGTTTGTTTGTTTGTTTTATTATTTTTAAGTAGGCTCCACGCCCATGTGGGGCTTGAACTCACGACCCTGAGATGAAGAGTCCCCTGCTCTCCCAACAGAGCCGGTCAGGTGCCCCTATTTTTTAAATGTTAAAGATATAAATGCTTTGGAAAATATCTGTTTTTGCAGTCTTTGCTTTGGATTATTGCCTCTTCTGCCTTATTAGGGATTTTTTTTTAATGTTTATTTATTTTGACAGAGAGAGAGAGAGAGGAGAGAGAGAGACAGAGCACAAGTGGGGGAGGGGCAGAGAGAGAGGGAGACACAGAATCCGAAGCAGGCTCCAGCTCTGAGCTGTCAGCACAGAGCCCGACGCAGGGCTCGAACCCACAAATTGTGAGATCATGACCTGAGCCGAAGTCGGACGCTCAACCGACTGAGCCACCCAGGCACCCATGCCCTACTCGGGATTTGAAGCTTTATGTAGTCAAATCTGCCAGTCTTTTTTATGTCTTCTGAGTTTTCATCTCCTGTTTTTTTTTTCTTCTTTTTTCCACCTCCTGTTTCTAAAGGCTTTCCCATTGAAAGATTATTCAAAAGATTCTCTATTTTTTTCTGATACTCTTAGTTCTTCACATTTAAATCTTTAATCTGGGAGAAAATCTTCAAATGTAAGGTAGGGGTCCCATGTATTGTTTTCCAAATGGATAGGGATGTTACAAGTTGGCTTAAGGATAGGGAATCCCTACTCTATGTATCATGCAGCACCCCCCCCCCATGGGCACTCCTGACCACCCACTTCCCTGTCTTTGAGGTGGTCCCATCAGAGCAGTGGGCACTGCAATGGTCCCCAGGAGGGGCCCAGAGCAGACAAGCAAACAAGTCCCTTCATTTCCACCCCCAGGAGCTTCGAGGAAGATCCTGGTGAAGGGAGAAGCTACAGACCCTTGAGGAGGACCTCGAGGAAGAGGAAGAGAGGAAGTGCTGGAGTCCTCAACTGGAGGGAGAAGCAGGAGGCTAGGCCAGAGCTGGAGGCCCAGTTTGAGTCTGAGCCCCAGGAGCTGAGCCCCCGCAGTAAGGACAAAAAGAAGACAAGGTGGGCCAGGAGGGTGGTCTTTCCGCTCTAGCACTGGGCGGTCTGTACCATAAGCTGAGTTCATGTGTGGAGAGACTAGAGCCAAGCAAGGTGGAGAGCCAAGGAGCAAAACGCCCCTTACCCCCAGTAAATGAGGTGTAGGGATGGCATCACTATATATGGTCAGAGAGAGAGAGAGAGAGAGATTGCAAGTGGCTTTCAACTTCTTTGGGCCATGAAATCTTTTTTGAATGAAATCTTATACGGGTGCTCTGTATCAAGAGATAAATGTGGAGCTGTCCTAGGTGGAGCACCTATTTGGCTCTCTCCTGGGTCCCCCCACTGACTCCTGAGATATCTTTTTAAATACAATTTTTGGGGGCGCCTGGGTGGCTCAGTCGGTTGAGCGGGGCCGACTTCAGCTCAGGTCATGATCTCGTGGTCTGTGAGTTCGAGTCCCGCGTCGGGCTCTGTGCTGGCAGCTCAGAGCCTGGAGCCTGTTCCGGATTCTGTGTCTCCCTCTCTCTGACCCTCCCCCATTCATGCTCTGTCTCTCTCTGTCTCAAATAAACGTTAAAAAAATTTTTTAAAAAAGAAAATAAAATACACATTTTTTAATGTTCATTTTTTGAGAGCGGCAAGCTCAGGTGGGGGAGGGGCAAAAGAGAAAGACACAGAATCCAAAGGCTTTGAGCCGTCAGAACAGAGCCTGACATGGGGCTTGACCCCACGAAACCAAGAAATCATGACTTGAGCTGAAGTCAGATGCTTGACCGAGTCATCCAGGGCGCCCCTCCTGAGACATCTTTTACTAATTCTCAATCTTCTTAAAGGCCAGATTGAAAACCACTGGTGTGGGGAGAGCAGGGAGAGGAGAGGGAGGGAGGGAGGAAAGGAGGGAGGGAAGAGAGAGGACAAAAACACGCTCTAACTGTATTGGGTAAGTAGGGCTTAGTGGAGGGACGCCTGTGGCCTCATCTAAAATGAGCTTAGAGAAAGCTTCTTGGAAAAGGTGACTCTGAGAAGGGGCCGGAAATGACCAAAAAGAAGGACAGAAAGTCAGGGAAGGCGAAGGCTTCAAGAAGGCTGTGCCAAGGTGGTCCAACTCCCTGTGGGGAAGGGGTGCCATTGGTGGTCCGCCAAGATCCTGGTTTGAAGTCTGCATTTCCTTCTCATGCGCTTCCTTGACTTAGCTGACTAACTTCTGGCTTACCCTGTCCTCTCTGGGGCTGTGGTGTCTAACCTGCTACCATGTCCAGGGAAGGAAATGGGAATTCAGGAGACAAATGTAACGCTATTACTCTGGGACCCTCACATCCTTCCAGGTGTGACTTCCATGCCCATTTGCATACCTTGCATATCTGTCTGGATTTGACCAAAATTCACTATTGTTTAAAAGATGAGAGGTAGGGAGGATGACACCCCTCTGCTTAAAAATCATTACAAACCTGTTGCCCAGAAAGTAACAGTAGAGCAGACCCTTTAAGCCCAGAAGCTGAAACCAGTCCCATCAGTGTATGTAGACTGCCTTTATTCCCATTCCCATCCCCAGGTTGTGATGTGTCCGCCGTTTTGTACGCCTATCTGTTGTCAGATTATGGTTCAGGCTCCTAGTTCCAAGCCTGAGTCCCTTCTCTTTCCCAAGCAGGTGAGGCAGGAGGGGGAATGCAATGGGGAGGCAGTGGGCAGAGGCTCAGGCTGGGTGGGGAAATTCAGATCCTGGCCACCGGCCCCTTCCTCTCAGATCGCTGAGGGTTCAATTTCATCTTCCTATTTTCTCCTTTTCCAGAATCCAAACCCATCATGTGTCCATCCTCCTCTGCCCTGGTTGTCTACTTGAAGGCCGTCTCATTCCATAGCTTCACTCACTCGAGGGAGCACTACCGCTTCTATGAAACATCATCTTTCTCTGAAACCAAGGCCAAGAGCCTCATCAAAGAGGCTGGTCAGGACCGAAAGGGAGGGCCAGGGAGGGAATTGGGATGAGTAGGGTCAGGCTGCTGGGCAGGCAGATGAGTCCCAAGAAAGAGGGACAAAGGGACTAAGGAGAGACGAGGGAGCTATGAACTCCTCAGAGTAGGCACAGGGACAGGAGTTATGAGTAGTGGGCTCATGGCTCCAGGGGGAGGGAAGCTGGGGAGACGGGTCAGGATGGAACAGAGAGGCATGGTGAAGCCTTCCGGAGCTGGCCTTGCGAGGTGCTGGGCACAAGAGTGAAGTACCTGGGGCCAGGGAAGTGGTGGAATCCACTCCATTGCCATCTCCCTACTATATCCCTTTTGCAGGCAATGCGTTTGTGCAGCACAACGCCTGGCAGTTAAGCCGTGTGTATCCCAGTGGCCTGAGGACAGATTCGTCCAACTACAACCCCCCAGGAACTCTGGAATGCGGGTTGCCAGATGGGTGAGGGGTCAGCAGGGACAAGGAGGAGGGAGGGGAAGGGCCACAGGTGGCAAGAGGGCCGGGGAATGCTTGAAGTGTGCTAGGCTGAGAAAGATGCTAAGGGGGTGTTCCCAGCAGGCCCTCTTCTACCCAACACATTTCCTTACTCCCCTGAAAGAGGGCCTAGATGGTTCCTGAGATACATCCTTCCTTCCTATTCTCCTGGGGCTCTCAGTGGCTATGAATGTGCAGACTGCGGGGCTGGAGATGGACATCTGTGATGGGCTCTTCCGCCAGAACGGTGGCTGTGGCTATGTGCTGAAGCCAGACTTCCTGCGTGACATCCAGAGTTCCTTCCACCCAGAGAGGCCCATCAGCCCTTTCAAAGCCCAGACCCTCCTAATCCAGGTACCTTGGAGAGGAGAAACTGTTGGGCAGAGCCTAGGGTAGCTGGGATAGAAGCAGGGAGAGGAGATGGCTGGGCCCGGTGGGAGTGTGATGGGTGAATTCCTCACGAGGCAGCACAGCCCAACTGTGAACAGTGTGGTGTTTGGAGCCAGTTGCCTCGGTTCAAGTCCGTTCATGGGCTGTGTACCTCTGGGCAGGTTCCTTAACCTCTGGCTCCTCACCTGCAGAATGGGGGGTATGATACCACCCACCTCACAGGGTTGTTGTGATTATCATAAAGTGCCTACAACAATGTCTGGTGCAGAGTAAATGCCGGAAAGGGGTTGCTGATGTTAACATACCTGCTTCCAAACCTTGTTAAATTTCTACTTGGATGCATTTTAAATTGCAGGTAGATTACTAGAAGAGAATATATTACCCAAATCCAGAAGCCGTAGCGCAAGGTCCTGTGTATCCCCGCCCCCCTCCCCTGGGTGTAAGAGTGAGCTGGAGCGGGGCTGGGAACAGGAACTATTGAGGTTCCAAGTCCTGCTTACAGGTGATCAGTGGTCAGCAACTCCCCAAGGAGGACATGACTAAAGAGAGGTCCATTGTGGATCCACTGGTGAGAGTTGAAATCTTCGGTGTCCGCCCAGACACAACCCGGCAAGAGACGAGCTACGTGGAGAACAATGGTGAGACTGGGCAGTGCTGGGGGGAGGGGAGGAACAGGGCCGTTTTCCTACCATGCTGCCCTCCATGAAGCACAGTCCCGGTCACCACCCCTCTCCCACCCCCAAGGGGAGCAGTGTAGAACGGGACAAAGAAGGGCTCGGACATCTTGGGTCTGAGTCCTGGTCCCTTACTTATAAGCTCCAACAGTGTGGGCAAATTGCTCACCCACTCTGGGCCTCCATTGCCTCACCTCGACTCCCTCACACTGATTGCTCTGAAAAATCACAGTGGCCCAGGATGGGCTTAAAGAAAACCGCCAATGATCTGTCCCTTCACTCCCACCATCTTTCACCCCCTCTTCAGGTTTTAATCCATACTGGGGGCAGACACTATGCTTCCGGGTCCTGGTGCCTGAACTGGCCCTGCTGCGTTTTGTGGTAAATGATTACAACTGGAAAACCCGACACGACTTTATTGGGCAGTACACACTTCCTTGGACCTGCATGCAACAAGGTGGGCCGGTCCCCCAAACCCCGGCCAGCGGTCCAGCTCCGGCTCCCTTCCTAATGCTGTCCTCCTGCCCCTTTCCAGGCTACCGCCACATACACCTACTCTCCAAGGACGGCACCAGCCTCCATCCAGCCTCCATCTTTGTGCATATCTGCATCCGGGAAGGACTAGAGGGGGATGAATCTTAAGGCGGGCACTTCTTGGGAAGGGTGGGTGCGCTGGCTTGAGACGGTAAGAAAAACCTGGAAGGATGCTCCAGAAGGCAAACACAGGTGGTAAAAACCAAGTTTTGGGTTGTGCATTCCTAAGCACAAAATTACCTCACCTTTCCTAACAAGCAAATCTAGGACCTGATTTTTCACTCTCTCTCTCTTCCCTTTCTTCGTTTTTCCACCTGTGGTATCTTTTCTGCCCCTTTCTTCGCATACTCTCTGCTGGACTTCCTTCCTCTTGCCACAGCCTCAATCCCATACCTCAGTCCCAAAGGATGAATCTCTTTCATCAACCCTGGCTCAAACGATGGTTGCCACCAGAAACCCAGAGAGGGGGTTGGAGCAGAGAAACACTAAGAGGCATTATCCCCTCCACACTAACTTCCTTAAAGCTCAGAGCCAAGGAAAGGATAGACCAATCCTCCAGGTTCCCCAGGCAGAGGCTGGGGAAGGAGACCTGACCCCAAGACTACACAGACTCTCAAGAGAACACTGCACAGCCGAGTCCCCACTGGACTGCTCTTCCCTAGTCCCACTTGTATAAACAGAACTTTTCTCCCCAGTTGTGCTTGAGTATGGTCTGTCACTGTCGGGCAAGAGGAAGTATGAAGGTCGGGAGACATTCAGGTAGACAGGTGGGCTAGGGAAAGGGTAGGAAAATAAGAAATTTCCAGGGGCCCCTGCATGTGCTACATAATGTAGAAAGGTTCATTAGTATAGCTTCTAAGGGCAAAAGGAGGAGACAAAGGGTATGTGATCCCAACCCTGCTGAGGTTTATACCTGGAATCATCCTGGTTTACATCTGTTGTCCCAGTATAATTACTAAAAGTACCCTCTTTCATTTTCCCAGTGTGTCCCAGTGTAGATGATTAATCATCCAGTCATTGTGAGGTCTGGATTAGAGATTCACACCAGCCCCCAAGTCCTCTGCATTTCACACTACCTTGTACTTTAACTCTAGTGTCCCTGCTGAGCCAGGCTGAGGACAGATGCTGAAACAAACCTGCTTCTAGGAACAGGCTTAGTGGGGGGCAGTCCTCCCTCTATAGGTAGACCAAGGGACTTGGCAAGAAGGAGCAAGGCAAAGGCCTAGACAGGTTCAAGGACAGAGAGAAAACAGACCTGGCCCATTTCAGAATCACGCAGTGAAAATGGAAGGAGACAAAGGAGAGGCAGAGGTCTGAGAGGGAACAGGGCAGATCAAGAGGACAACCTGGAAATGGTAAGTCAGGGACGTGGACGAGTCTATAAGCTAGTAATCACTCTGTTTAACATGCTTTAGAGAGCATCAGGCACAACAGCACATGCAGGTAGATACAACTGTTTTGAGGGCATTGAAAGAAAACAGACTTGACAGCAAGAAGAAAGGGGACGACAGAATGGGTAAAACCAGCATCTTAGAGCCAGGGACTTTGGGGGAGGGATGGTGAAGAAAGCAGGAACTCATGGGTTAAAAACACAGTGTGCCGCGACAGGAAATCAATTTGTGGTCCATGTTGCTCTTTTATATATATGGCCATCAACTTCAAAGTACTAGAGCCTGAGTCCCAGGAGGCCTGCAGCCCCCTCCCCGGGCGCCTCGAAGCTAGCCCCTCCTCTGGCCCTGAGCTCCAGGCTCGCTCTGCCTCCAGTCAGTCTGCACTGCACGTCTTGGACCACACCCTCCAAGAGGTGGGGTAGGCTCTCAGCCCTCTGGTCCAGTTGGAGGAGCAGCAGGAGCAGGGGGGCTGGGGTCCTCCAACTGCACGTCATGCAGGTGCACTGTGGGGGTGGTGGGGTCTTTGCCCACTCCTTGGTTTGGGTCGGCCTGGTCGGGGTGGTGCCTGCGCACATGCTTAACCACCTGGAACTTCTGCTTGGCCTTGTAGCTGCAGAGGCGGCAGAAGAAGGGGTGGCGGTCGGTGTGGGTGAGGGCGTGATGGCGCAGGCCGGCAGCCCAGCGGAAAGCACGGTGGCACACGTTGCACACATAGGGTTTGGCCTCGCTGTGCTTGCGGAGGTGGGTGCGCAGTAGGAAGCGGGTCTTGAAGGCCTTGCCACACTGCTCGCACATGAAGGCCCGGGCTTCCCGGTGCCGCGTCTCCTGGTGCACACGCAGCGCATCAGCCCGGTTGGTACAGTATTCACACTCGGGACACTGGTATGGCTTCAGTCCTGGGGGACAGGGCGAGGACAAGGAACAAATTACTGCTGAAGGGAGTCGAACAATGCTCAGTGTGCCGGAAGAGTCGCCGTGATCCCGGGACACAGAGAACACAAGCAGCATGGTGACTAACGACTGCATCTTTGGAATGTTCCAGTCTCCTCTGACATTTCTATGCCCTTCTCCCAAAACAGCCCCTTGTATACAGCGGGTGCTCAATGGATGCTGATAACCGATTCCCAAGTAGCCACCTGACAGCAACAAATACTCACTCAAATATGACAGGGTTTCCAAATGGGAGATTCTAACCCCCTTTTGATCATGGGGTCCTCGTGCGACTTGGAAATCCATTTAAATACAACTCCTTGTCCAACCCAAACAGGAAAATAAAATGTTTAAGAAGGAAGAGCTAGAGGCAAAAGAAGTGTCATTCATAGATGCAGAGTGCCTTGAAATGCATCTGGTTACTTCCTTTACATGAGGGGATCATACACAGTAATCACAAGCACGGCATCATTAAGTCTTTCCTGAGAAGCCATAGTTCATGGACTCCGTACCCAGAAGAAAAAAAAGAAGTCAAAACAAGTGAACCCTTTACATTCTCTTTGTTACCCATAACCCCATCGTGTCTGCAGGAACCAAGGAGACCTCCTTCAGTCACACATTTGAGTTCTCAATGGGAGGTGGGTAACCTAGGGCCATGCAGCTTTTACACAGTGCAGACGCACAGGCTCCCAGGTCCACCTCTCTTCTGATTCTGATAGGTCTTCAGTGGGCAGGGAAGCTATTCTGGCCATTCAGCCTCCCTCCCTCCTACCACCAATGTGAAAAACTGACGTGCACCCTGAACCTGACTAAGGACACCCACAACCTCAAGGAGGCTGGGTGTGCCAGAGAACGGGGGAACCCCTTGGGCCTGTCGAAACCGCACAGACTCACCTGTGTGCTTGGTCATGTGGTACTTGAGCTGGTTGACCCACTTGCACTTGTAGCCACAGTCAGGGCACAGATACTTGCGTTCTTCCTTGTGGATCCGCATGTGGTACTGGAGGAGGGAAGAGCAGAGTATGCCCAGAAAATGCATACCCTTGACACTCAAAGGATGTGCTCCCATCCCGGCCATACTTCTGTTACCAAGCAGGCTCCCCAGTCTGGCCATGTGGACACCAACCTAACCCACTGGGCCTACCTCTTGGTCTGCCCTATCTCAGCTCTGCCACTTGCTACCTGTGTCTTTGGGGGCTTAACCTCTACCTCACAGTTTATTAACCTGTGAAATCAACTGCAGAAGAAATAGCAAAAGCAACTCTATCTTGTGTTTTGGAAGGACTAAAATTAGTATCCAGCATACAATAAGTGCTCAATAAATGTTAGCCATTATCACGGAGATTACCACCCAACTATTACCTGCCTTCATCACATACCAAGCACGTATGACGGAATTTTATCTCTGTTAACAACTCTGTGCAGTATTCTCTTCCTTTTACACACGAGGAATCTGAGGCTTGGAGAAGTTAGGGGGCTTGACGAAAGTCCCAGAGCTCATAGCTGCGAGTTGGGATCAGGGAAGTCCCCAGGGCCCCAACCTTACCTTGAGTCGAGAAGGGTCAGCACAGGCATAGGGACAGAGGTGACAGCGGTAGGGCTTTTCCCCGGTGTGGATGCGGCTGTGCCAGGTGATCTTCTGCCGGTTCTTGGTGCTGTAAGCACAGTCGGTGCACTTGTAGAGCCGGGTGCCCCCGTGCCCTTTCACGTGGTGGTCCAGCACGAGCTGATGGCGGCACGTAAAGTCACAAAAGGGGCAGCGCAGGGGGGGCTGGCTGGCACCTGCACCGCCCTCCGAGGCCGCTGCCGCCTCATGCTGTTCCAAGTAGTGCTTCACCAGGCCCGCCCGCTCCCGGGCAGCGAAGTCACAGAGCTGGCAGCGATGGCTGAAATGCTGCTGTCTCCGGTGCTCATCCAGTGCCGGCCGGCTGGGGAAGGCCTCCTGGCAGGCCCCGCACTCCAGCCGCGGATGCTGTTTCCGGGTGTGTCCTCGCAGGCTGGCGGGGCTGGGGCACAGCAACCCACAGCGGGAGCAGTGCAGGGGGCCCTCGGTGGCCTCTGCAGGGGAGCCGGGGGCGGGGGGCGCAGGCTCAGGATGTCGGCGCAGGGCATGCTGCTTGAGTGCCGTCTCGGAACTGAACTGGGCCTCACACCGGGGGCAGGCAAAGGCAGGAGTGCCCCGGTGGCAACTGTTGACGTGGCGAGTGATGTCATGGCGAAGGTAGCCACTGTAGTCACAGAGGGGACAGAAGTGGGTGGGTGTTTTGTCATGTACCCTTAGCCGGTGCAAGCGCAGTTTTGAGTTGGTACCAAATGTCTGGGGACAGGAGCTGCAGGGGATGCGGCCAACACCTGTGTGTCGCGACTGGTGCGCCTCCAACCGGTACCGTCTGGTGGTGGAAAAGTCACAGAAGGGGCACTGGTGCGGCTTCACTCCCTCGTGCTTGAGCCGCCGGTGCTGCTGTAGGCACCGGCCCTGCTTACAGGTGAAGCCACAGTCCCCGCACTGCAAAGGGGGCCGGGGCCCACGGGCAGGAGCCGTGCTAGGGTGCCTCCGCTTCTGGTGTAGCCTCAGGGCGGCAGCGGCGGCAGTGGTGAATGTGCAGAGGCCACAGTGCAGCTCACCGGACCCCTCGAGGGGGCAGCCCCGGGTCTGGTGAGTCCTCAGAGCCCGCTCCTGCTGGCAGCTGAAGGGACACGTGGGGCAGGAGAAGCGCGCCCCCTTCTGCTTTGGCACCGCAGTCGTGTCCCCATTCCCAGGGCTGCGCTCTGTGCTGCCGCTGTTTAGGGGAGCGGAGCCTCCATCGCTCAGGAGGGATGCAACGGGCTGGGTCTGGGTGGCCCCCCGCTTTCCTCCCCCGCCACGTCCCCCCCGGCAGCCTTCGGCCACGTGAGAGGTAATGGAGGAGAGCCGAGAACAGAGGAACGTGCAGGAGTTGCAGTGAAACTTGCCCTGCTCGAAGTGGAACTTCTCAGGCGTCTCTTCGGGTGAGGGGTTTCCTGCAGGAGGGACTGCAGGGACACACAGTGTGCCAGGAGGCTCCTCTACTTCCGGCTCCCTGGGAGGCACAGAGGGAGCATCTTTTGGGAGCACCAGCTCTACTTCTAATGGCGCAGGTGGGGGCTTCCCACCTTCCACATCCCCTGAGTCCTGGGTGCCCGGGGGCGGAGGACGCAGAGGGACGGGTGAACTTGGTCTGGGTAAGCCCTTGTTCTTTCTGAGCAGAACAGGGCACTTCTTCAGCAGGTGGGTGCTGAGGCCACGCTGTTGCTTGAAGCTAGCCCCACACTCAGGGCACAGCAGGGGCTCTCGGCGGCCCTGGCACCCAGTCCTGGAGTGCACACTCAGGGCCTTCTCCCGGCGGGTGATAAAAGGGCAGTGCGGGCAGCGGAAGGCCCGCCCCTCTCCCTGTATCACAACCATCTGAACCCGCCCCTCCAGCACCAGAGCCTCTGCTTGCTCTTTGTCCTGTCTCCGCAGGGCCTTGAGTAAGGACTCTGACTCTGGGAACTGGGGGAGGGGAGCGGTCTCAGCAGGCAGAGCTGCCTTGAAGGTTCCCACCCAGCTGTCAGGGGCCTCCTCTGAGGAAGGGGGGTTTCTGGGGCTTTCAGGGGCTGGCTTTTCCAGAACGGGCTCTTCTTCAGCATCCAAACCAGACGTCCCAGCACCTTCAAAGGTAGACAGCTCTGTCAAAGTTGCACCTGGCCCTTCCAGTCTCAGGGGCCCCGAGGGGTCCAGGGGCCTGAACTCCGCAGGGGCGGGTTCAGTGATCTCCTCAAGGGGCGGCTCAGCCACGGGCTCCAGCTCCACCCCCAGGGCCTCGAGGTGCAGCGTGCAGCCACCTTCATCTGCCTCGGCCGGACTGGGGCTGCTACCCAGGTCGTCCCCCCGCGGAACCTCGCTGCCAGCCGGTCTCCCGGCGCGGTCCTCCTCACCGGGCTCCGGCGGGGCCCGGTCCACGTTGGGGTCCACCACAGTCCCGGGGTCACGGTCTGGCGCCTCAGGCTGGGGAGACAGCTGGCTCGAGGGCTCTGAGTCTGGCGGGGGTGTCGGGCACTGCCTGGCCCCCTCCGGTTCCTGGCTGGCAGAGCGGAGCTGCCACACCTGGTCCCCGGGCACGTAGCCGTGGGCCTTGCGCTTGTGGAAGAAGAGGGTGGTGTTGCTGAAGGTGCGGTAGTCGCAGAGGGCACAGCGGAACTCCCGGAGGCGGGTGTGCTTGCAGTTCTCGTGGCTCAGCAGGGCCTGCTTGTGGCGGCTCTGGTAGCTGCAGTAGCGGCAGGGATAGAGCGGGGCCGGCGCGCCCGGGTGGTGCTGGGAGGCCATGTGCTTCTGCAGCTCATACTTCCGCTTGCAAGCGAAAGCACACACCTCACACATCAGGGACTTGCCCTGGTGGCGCAGCTTGTGGCTGCTCAGCTGGTCAGCCCGGTGGCAGCGGTACGAGCACTGGTTGCACTGGTATCTGGCGAGGAGGACAGGGGTGGGGGTGGGGGGCAAAATCACAATTATCGATCTCCCTTGACAGGTAAACGAGCACTTACCATGGACAAGGCTCTACACTCGGCACCGTACACGCATCATCTAATTTATTCTTTTTTTCCACTGCCCTGTGACGTAGGTATCTATTTGCAAGTGAGGTCACTAAAGCATGGAAATTAATAACTTGCCTAAGGTTAAAAAGGAAGTGAAGGGCAGAGACAGCCTAGCTTCAGGGCCTGTGTTCCGACCCCTCCTCTGTATCGCTTCCCAAAGGGAAGAGAGCATAAATCAGCAACCTGCTGTGGACTCCGAAGGAGCTGACAGGGCTACAGCCTCACGGGGCAGGTTTCTGTGCCTAGGTCCCATTCTCCCGTGGAGGCATGGAAGCTAGGAGAAACCCCCTGGCCAGCTGTGCCACAGCTCAGCGGGAAACATGCCTGGGTTGGGGTCACAGGTGCAGCCTCCCTACTTTCCCAGGACCGGACTCAGAACCCAAGGGACACCTTTGTGTGTAGGCCTGCGCTCCCTCCCCTGAGCCCAGACAGCTCTCACCACGCACACTGGGCCACAGGCACAGAGGCCAGCTACAGGCAATGGAGCTGAGGCGAGAGGAGCAGAGAGGGACAATAGGAGTCGCTCTGGGGCCAGGAGAGCAAGGTGAGTTCAAGAGGAGGCTAGCCTGGCATAAGGTCCTTGGGAACAGGGACGGAGGCATGCGTGTGCTCATACCTGAGGTCCCCTGCATGTTTCCGCATGTGCACACTGAGGTAGTGCTTCCACTTGGTGACATAGCCACACTCGGTGCACATGTAATCCTTGGTATTGGAGTGGGTCAGCATGTGCTTGGACAGGTAGCTCACGTCTCGGCACGTGAAGTCACACAGCTCACACTTGTGAGGTTTCTCGCCTTATGGGGGAGTGGGGGTGGGAGAGGGGAGAGGACACAGGTCAGACATGGACTGAGCGAGCACAGACCATCTTCCCCAGCAAGCTTGCCCTGATGCCAAGCAGAACGAAAGCTTCACGCGCGGCCCGCGGCGTGGCTCACAGGTCAGTGCTGCTCCCAGCCCTCGCAGACGATTTCTCCACTCCGACACGGAGCAAGCCCCGGCGGAAAGTGAAGACCATGCATTCCAAAACCAGCTTGGAAGTCTACCCTTGATTTGTTGTGGAGCTTGTTGGCACTGGCTCCACTTACCCTAGTTCCTTCCAGTTTTGTGGAAGAGGAGAAAAAAATCAGGCAATACAAGAAGTAGTTAAGAATTTGAACTCTGAAATCCGACACGGTAACAAAGACGTCAATAGCCAACATGTATAGAATGCTCATTATGTACCAGGTCCCCTCGTACTGACTCCTCCCAACAGCCCCCGGAGGAGGACTGCCCCATTTTACAGAAAAAGAAGCCAAGGCAGAGAGAAACCACAGAGCTATCAACTGGTGGTTCAGATCCCAGCTTACTACCGTATGGCTTTGGAGAGGTCATTTAACCCCTCCAAGTCTCAGTTTCCTTGGCGCCAAAGAGGGAGTAAGAAAAATACTGACTGCTCATGGTTGACAGAAGATTAAATGAGATGTCCCAAAGTCCTCAGCAGTGCCCAGCAAGGACTCAAGGAAGAGCTGTCTGTGTAGTTGGTCAAGACCAGGTCCTTCAGGACCCTTCCCTGTGATCCCTGCCTACCAGCTCAGCCCACTTCCCCACGGTCAAAAGCAAGCAACGTGGTGGTCTGGCTCTGGTTCTGATACTAGCTGTGTGATCCTGAAACAGGCCATTTAAGTGTTCAGTTTCTCTTTTCCACCTGTCTTCCTTACAAGATTGTTATTATGAATTAAATGAAGTGATCTATCTAAAAGAACTCTACACTATAAAGCACCGTAGAGATGAAGATTTTAGGAAAGGCCGCAGGAAACGAGGCTTGGTGACCAAAGCATGCGTAGAAATGACCTGTTCCAGGGAAACAATGGCTTTACCCCAAGCTACCTAAAACCTGGCCTCCCAAAAATCTTTGATGAGATTTTTTTAAATATTTTATCAACCCACTGATTCTTGCCTAGAGAGCACAAATGGGGTGATGCTGTAGGAGGAAGCCTGATGTGGCTGTGTCACTCAAAGCATCAGCAATGCTGGTAACCAATTTAGACTCTGAGTCGGCTGCCAAGGCTACAACATATGTAGATGGTTCAGTCCCCTCGCCCCATCTCTCATAGCACACCTCAAAACTCGAATTGCAAAGGAAGGTATCTCCCCCCGTCTGGGTTTCTTCGCTCTAATAGGCTGGGTACTGATCCAGGCAAGCCTGACGAAGGGCAAGCAGAACTGGACGGGGCCTTAACGGTGAGACACAGCAGCACAGCAGTGAGAGCACAGTCTTTGGCTCAGTGGCTTAACCGCCGTACTAGCTGAGTGACACTCGGCTTAAGGCTTGATTTATATCTAGGAAGACTGGGTCCAACAAGACAATGCACACAAGGCCCTTCCTGTGTCTTGTACACAGTAAAAGCTCACTTCTGCCGCCCCCTCCTCATCGCCACCCTTACGTTTTGGGAAGCAGGGAAGCCAGCTCACCGGTGTGCAGCAGCATGTGGCGGATGAGCACCCTCTTGTGGGCGGTGGCAAAGCTGCACTCAGGGCACTGGTGGATCTTCTCGTGGGCGTGCATCTTGCCCACGTGGTCCTGGTAGGCCACCGGGTTGAAGGTGGCAAAGGGGCAGAAGGTGCAGCGCAGCTCTTCACTGCCGGGGTGGCCCTGCTTCTTGTGTTTGCGGAACAGGTGCTTATTGGAGCAGGCAAAGTCGCAGTGTGGGCAGTGGAAGGCGTAGTGGCTTTTGTGATGGGCCTCCATGGCTTCGGCCGTGGCGAAGAGCATGGGACAAGAGTGATGGCGGCACTCCACGGCCCGCACACCATGGGTCTCCTTCAGGTGCTTTATGAAGGCCTTGCGGTCGGGGGCCGTGTAGCCGCAGCCTTCCTGAAAGCAGCGGAGGGGCAGCGGCTCTGCCGCCGCCGCCGCCGTGTGGCTCTTGAGGTGCTCCTTGAGGGCCTGGCTGAGGCGGAACTCCTCGCGGCACACGGGACAGGTGTAGGTGTCTGAGTAGAAGTTGGAGATGTCCTCGTGCATGCTGGCCATGTGGCGGTTGAGCGCGTTCCTCTCCACCGCACTGTAGTGGCACAGCGGGCAGCGGTGGGCCTTCTGGCCCAGCTCCCGCAGCAGATGGGTCTTGAGCTTGCTCTTGCTGGTGAAGAACTTCTGGCAGTTGGGGCACTGGAGGCTGGGGTCCGGGAAGTGGAGATGCAGGTGCTCCACCAGATGGGTCCGCTTCTTAAAGCAGCGCTTGCATTCTGGACACATGTGGGTCTTGAAGAGGGACTCGGTACCAGAAGCCACATCCCCTGGGAGAGGGAAAGGCACAGAAGGTAGCTCAGGGGCTGGCCAGATAATGGGAGAACCACAATCTGCCCAGACACAAACATCGTGTGGCCTTTCCCGTTTCTCTCCAGGAAACCGAAACAGTAGCACCTCAAACACTGTAGTCTCAAAGAAGAGACGAGAAATTCAAGTATTGAAAGAAGCAACATCACAAGGATTTCTCAAGCCTTGTGGCAAACCTATTTGAAGTGCTTTACCCAGCCACCTACTGTTCCTAAGCCTTTGTCTAGAGCTGCTCGAGAGAACAATCCGGATGGACCATTCTTGTTCTTCCTTGTCCTCGTTCATGGAGGTAGGCAGTGAGATCAGCAGGGTTGGTTGGAAGGAAAAAAACCCCATGGAGTGTGGAAAAGGGAAGTGAAGAAGGTAAAGTACTCCCACTTCCTAACACTGGTTCACTGAGTTCTAGATCATAGAGAACTGGTCATAAATACAACCAGATCTTTTCTATTCTCTTGACAATGCTCCCTGTGGGCTGGATGGGTTTCAAATGTTCTAGTGAGTTAGAAAACTGGAAAGTAGGGTTTCAGGAACAAAATCTCAGTGGGCCCAATGCCAGACATGTCAGGCTGCTGATCAATAACCTCTAGCATCTTTGTATGATGAATATCACCCTCTCCTTCCCTGCAAAAAAGCTTTCTGCCCAAGGAAAACCAGCCCAGGAGAGCAAACTCTATTTACCCCGGCTCTGTTTCTACAGTCTTTACTCATTTATCATTTTCCCACTAGACATGTCAAAGTGGAAGGGTAGGAACAAAGGGATATGAATCAAAGCCCAGGAAACCAAACCCCAGAGCCTCAATGCCAGGCTCCCCTCAATCCATTCCTCCCCACCACCAGGAGGTTCAAGCCCAACCATGTTATTACCTTCTAACTGCTGAGCCCCCTGGGCTTTCTCTGGGGCTTTCTGGGAGTCCTTTAAGGTGCCATTCCCCTCTTCTTCCTCTACGTCCTCCTCGTCAGCTGACTCTCGCCTGGGCAAGGGCATATCTGCTTGTTCTGAAGGCTCTCCCTCTCTACTGGGCAGTTTCGGAGCTGGAGACACATAACACTCGATGATGTCTATAGAAGCCAATGCCAGCAGTGAAGGCTTGGACTGCTCCTCTTACTGGCTGGCAGAATCACCCCCTCCCCATTTAGTGTAAGAGAATCTCAGATTCTAAGTCTATACATTTATTATCACTCAAGACAAGGATAGGAAGACCAAGAGCTAAGCTGTCATTAATGCTCCAACCTAGAGTAAATCAAACCTCAGATAACACCATCCTTAGACCCCTGAAAGGTAAGAGCTTTGAGATCACTGCAGTGGGGGTAGGGGACTGAGAGGGACAGAATGGGTACAGAGCCCTTCCCTGGCTTGGGTTCCCAGGGCTAACGGCTGGTGGCTCAACGCAGGGTAACATAGTCTGTCCTCTTAACTGCTCTACTGAGAAGCCTGATCAGCAAGACAGGGTCACACCAATCCAGCCCTTCTATCCCTCAACAAAGGGAGATGCCTCAGGAAGGCAAAGATACAAGACTATTTCCCAGGAAAAAGGGGTCTTCTCTTTGGGAACAAAGCACCAACAGTCTTAGCAAGCCTAAGTCTCTCAGCAGAATCCTGACCTTCCAGGCCTGGTTTCTCTATTTTCTCCTGCTCTTCTATCCACCCCATGCCCGTTTTTTTTGTTGTTGGTTTTTTGTTTGTTTTTGTTGAGACTGAGAGGAGTAAGGATCAGTGAGGCTCCACCCTCCTAGAAGGTTTCTTTTTAAAAGAATCCCGGCTTCTCTGGCCCAATCCCACGGACTCTAAAAAGAAGTCTACAGGTATTCTACCAGTGGCTACGGCCACGGATGAACATTTTAGCTTCTGCCCTCAGAAAGCTCTGAAATGAATCAAAAAAAGGATATTGGTTAAGTAACTTCAAGGCCACAGCACAGCTAAAGCCAAATATCACTCACTGTCATGGACAAAGACTTGCTCCTTGTCTTATATATTCTGACTGGTCCAGGGTTTCTAGATGCCTTCCACTGTCAGTCAGTAATGCTGGCCTCCTGAGCCACTGCTCCACGTTCCCTTGCATTCACATATACATTCATGGCACTGGAATCAATGGCCTGTCCTGTAAGACTGACCGTGGCTGCATTCCAGGCAAGGCACTGCTGGGCCTTTGGCCTCATACCTGGCAGCAGCTCCTGGGATGGAAGACCCTGAAGGGCAGAGAGTTCTCCCTGTGTCCCGGCCCCGTGGCTCCGCTGATGCTGCCGGAAGAGTTTGACGTTGGAGCCCACGAAGCTGCAATGGTTGCAGTGGAAAGGGTAGTGGGCCTGCCGGTGCAGCTCCATGCCCTGCTGGCTCCCAAAGAGCAGGGGGCAGCCCCGGAAAGAACAGGGCACGGGAACCGTGGCGTGGGCCTGCCTCAGGTGGTGCTGCAGACCCTTGCGATCTTCAGCGGAGAACACACAGCCAGACTCTGGGCAGGAGAAGATGTCGGGAGTGGCCCGGTGAATCTTGAAGTGGCTCTTCAGGGCCTGGGGTTGGGCAAACTCCTGTCTACACACAGGGCATGGCAGGGGGCTATCTGGTGGGCCCTGGCCCTGCAGAGGGCCAGAGAGAATGAGGTTGCTGGGGGTCAGCTCTACAGAGCATGGAAGGCTAGAGAGGCCCTGCATAGGCTGTATAAGGGTCTCAGTACACTGGTGCAGGGCCAGCAGAGTGGGCTCTGCGAAGCTCTGCTCACAGCGCTCACAGAAGTACACCTCCACCACCTTTACCAGGACACCTGCAGGCAGAGGACCGACAGAGAAAGGCACAGAATCAGATGGAATGAGACTCACAGGAGTTAGCTACTAGTAGAAAATGTAGGTGAATCTTTTAATATTAGTAGAGTGGAGATGGACCTTAAGTCTGGTTCTATCCCTGGACAGTAAGCTCCATAAGGTCAGGGACAGTCTATTTATTTGCACATACATTTGGATTCCCACTATCAAGTGCTCGCTTCGGCAGCACATATACTAAAGTTGGATTCCCAGTATCTGGCCCAACATTTGGCACAAAATAGGTATTTAATATTTGCTAAATAAATACAACAAGCATTAACCAATCAGGAAAGCATTAGGAAAAGGCAATACGTTTTGCCCAAATGAAAAATTACGAACTTCCAAAAGAAGTAAACGACAATCTGCGGATAACATCTACAGTATAAATGACAAAGTATTACTTTCACATTCTGTAAAGAGATTTTTCAAAGGCATAGTAATTTACAAAATGGAAAACATCCGTTTCCAAAAGACCCAAATCACGTTTACAGTAATCACTGCCATTTCTTAAGCAACGGGCAGGACCTTGACAAAGGTGTAGGAAACACTCACTTGGTGCTCCAGTTGCCCTACGAGAAGAGGGGCCTGGAGTTCTAAGGTTAAGGCCATGGTGCCTGTTAATGGTGGAACCAGGACTCAAGCCCAGGTCTGTGCCACATCTACCCTGGGAATCCTTTTTTTTTTTTTTTTATCGTTTCTTTGTTTAAATAAAAGTTCAGTGTGACAACTCAAATAACATAGATGTATATAAAGAAAAAATAACCCCCCCACACTCTCACACAAAATTTGGTGTATATTCTTTTTCTTTCAGGCCTTTTTCAGTCATTTCTCTGCAATTTGCTTCCCTCCCTGCCCCCCCCCCCCCCGCTTGCTATATATATCAGATACTTTTTTTTCTGAGTACCTTTAGCTCTACCTTGTATTTTTTTTTTGTCCAGTCCAGAGTACTTCCTGGCATGAACAAGTCAAAATGAAGTCTTGCCCTTACTGATGGACATTTGGGTTATTTGCAATCATTATAAATAAAGCTGCTCGGGACATCCTTTTACCCCTGTCTCCTTGTGCATGTGTGTGAGTTTTCTATAGGACAGAGGCCTAGAAATGGAATGACTGGGTCAGTTTAAAGTTTGTTATATAGGGGTGCCTGGGTGGCTCAGTCGGTTAAGCATCCGACTTTGGCTCAGGTCATGATCTCAGGGTTTGTGGGTTTGAGCCCCGTGTCAGGCTCTGTGCTGACAGCTCGGGCCTGGAGGCTGCTTCAGATTCTGTGTCTCCCTCTCTCTTTGCCCCTCCCTCGCTCACACCTCTGTCTCTCTGTCTGTCCCTCAAAAGTAAATAAACATTAAAAAAAATTAAAGTTCATTATATAAAATGACCTTCAAAAGATTATGCTAATTTATACACTCCATAAGCTATAAGGCAGTTATCTGTTTTCCTACCAACACTAAGTATTATAAAAAACGTTTAATTTTTGCCATAGTTGGGAAGCAACATGGGCATTTCATAACTGTTATTATTTTTTTTAAGTTTATTATTATTAAGTTTTTTTAGTAATTTCTACACCCGACGTGGGGCTCGAACTCATGACCCCGATATCAAGAGTCACATGCTCTGGGGCACCGGGTGGCTCAATCAGTTGAACGTCTGATTCTTGATTTAGGCTCAGGTCATGATCTCACGGTTTGTGGGTTCAAATCCCACATCAGACTCTGCACAGAGCCTGCTTGGGATTCTTTCCCTCCCTCTCTGCCCTTCCCCCCATAGGATCGCTCTCTCCCTCTCAATAAATAAATACACTTAAAAAGAAAAAAAAGAGTCATCTGCTCTTCTGACTGAGCCAGCCAGGCACCCCTCATAATGATTTTTAACAGGAACTTATTTGTGTGTTAGTGAGATTATGCATCCTTATGGTTATTGACTATTTTTACTCTTCCTTATTGAAGTGCCTATAGGTTTCTTTTTCCCTTTCTAAAAAAAAAACAAAACCCCCAAAAAACACCGTTTCTTTTTCTTATTTCATAGCTCTTTGAATTTTAAAGATATTAACTCTTCCTCATGTATTGCAAATGTTTTTCCTAGGTTTGTTCTTTGCCTATTACTTGTTTCATTACACAGAAGGTTAGAAATACTCTACGATCAAATTAGCTAATCTTTCCCAGTAGTTGCTGTCACTATACTACACTGCCAAGGGAAGTTGTGACAGCCATAGCTGGAGGATGGCAGTTAACAGCAGGGAAGTTACCTAAAAATAAGAAGTTGTAGATATGGGAAGAATAAAGGGGAGAGTCTTTTTTCTAGAATAAATATAAATGTTCAACTCCCACTCTTGACAACACGCCTCGGATGAGTTAAGTATGTTATACACAAGAAACTAGGGCAAGGAAATACCAGATTACCTCTGGGAAGCCCTGCCAAGCCCAGGGTGGTGGAGGCGCTGGGCCTGTTGCCTAATCCCTGGCTGCAGTTCCCGAGTGGGAGGGTCAATATGGGGGAAAAACTCCCCGAGGGCTATAGGAGTAAGGATCGGGCAGAGGTGTCAGAAAGGTCTTCCCTTCTGGATTGCTGCCTAGCAGACATGAAGCCCTCACAGGGATAGACTCTGCCAAGAGCTCGGTACCAGGTTGTGAACCACCTTGCCAGCCTTCAATCAACATTCACCAACTGCAAATCAAATTACAACATCTCTAAGAATAAAAATAAGATGTTACCTTGTGTTCTCATCACATTTATATAGAAGGGTCAAAAATAGCACAGACAAAACCTCAGGGCTGACTGTCCCACTGGCCTGGTAGCAACTATGTTTGTACCTGGGGGCTCTCCAGGAGCACCTGGGGACAGGTTTCCAGCTACTGCTTCCACAATGATCTCCATGTTCCCTGTGTCCTCTTCTGTTGCCGTGGACTCTACCAGCAGGCAGCCTGGGTCAGCAGGCAAAGGTGTGGGATTCCCAGCAGGACAGGGGCTCTGGACAGGCTCCAGGATTCCACGGTTAGACAGAGATGGGGGGATCAGCAATAGCTCAGGGCACAGTCCATCCATCTCCCCAGTGCTGTCGGTTGGCTGTGGGTCCAACACGGGGTCTGTCATCACCACTGACCGGTGTTCTGTGGTTTTTATGTGCTGATAAGCCAATCAGAAGAGAACCCAAACAAAATATAGTTAGAGACCTCACTCACTTTCTTCCCAGCTGATGTGGGTGCACGGCCCAGTGTCTGCCCACTTAGGCATTTCCTTGCATGGCAGCATGCCACACCTAGTTAACCTAGAAGTTTTTACAACAATGCTCAGAACGAGAAGTATACAAATGTTAACAGGGATCAATATTAGAAGAGAGCCAACAAGTTTTGGCCAATATACTAAAGACTGAAGGTTAAGTTTCTTGGATCTAAGTAACCCTGGTGAAATCATAAAGCAATCTGGGTCCCAGTTTTCTTATCTGCAACAAAACTTGGGCCAAGGGATCTCAGATGTCCCTTCCCCGCTTAACATGTTATGATATCACTACTCCTCTGTATGGGTATAAGGCCCTTCCTTCATGACCTGGCCCCTGCTGACCTCTCCAGACTCATCTACCACCTCTCCCCTCAACAGATCTCTGATCCAGTCATACCAATGAGTTGCCATTCTCCAGGCTCACCAACTTCTCTTTTGCTCCCATACCTTCACACATGCCTCTCTCTCTCTCTCTCCTGGCTTGACGGGCCATTTCCCCTTCTCCATCTCTCGTCTGGCTAACCAACTCTTCACTGCCCTTAAGAATCTGCACAAATGTCACTTCTGCTGTGAAGACTTCTTGACACTGTTTATGTAAGTTACTCTCTCTGGGGTCCTCAGGGCCTTGTACCTTGTACCTAACTCTATCAGAAACTGTCACACTGCACTGTTGTTTAGCTATCAGTCTCCCTCCCTAGACTTAGAGCTTTCTGAGTGCAACTGACTGACTTATCACTTCACTGAACACAAACCACAACAATCTATGCAAGTAAGACAAATGAGATTCTAGTGGAGAACCGCAGACATGGAGATGCATCAGAGGGAAGCTAGGTCTCCTACAAAGATAAACCAGTGGTTCCTTACATATGAAGGAACACACCTGGAGAAATTTCAAACTCATTGACTATGGCCTCATATTGAAAACACTAGAACACAACTGAGAAATGAATACCAACGAAATTGCATATCCTGTTACACATGGCTAAAATTAGCGTAAGCTGAAGAATAAGTAACGTATGACAGTAATTACTCCATGAAATTGAGTCATGGAGGTCAAGTAAGGGCCTTAGGGATAGGAAATCAGGTTGCAGGTGTGAATCCTGCAACTCAAAACCTCAGATCGGGGGATTCGGAAGGTAGCTGGGAAGTGCATTTCCACGGTCAGAGGATTCTCTGGAAACCACAGCCTCCTCTCACAGAATTTTATCGCTGCTCTGCGGGGAGCCAAGGAGGACACAGTGCCTTCTAGATCAAGAACCTGAAAACCTGAACCTTCAGCGGCTGGAAAGCGGGTGAGGTGGGAGAGAGGCGGGCACAAGAGGAGAAATGAGCACATCTTTGGGGCAGAGGCACTGAGCAAGAAAAGGGACAAATTAATGCAGAGAGAAGGCCTGGGGAAAGAATGTGACCCGGCGTGGGGACAAAGGCACCCGGGTTTCCACGTGTCTTTGGGCTCTGACTCACCGCGTGGCCTCTGATAGATACAGTCACCTCGCTTCCCAGGGCCTCAGCTTTCCTATCTGTAAAGTGGAGATGATGACAGCGTCCACATCGTTGGGCGGGAGCGGCAATCACAAGAGCCAGCAAATGGGAAAGCCGTTTTGTGACCTGCAAAGCTTGGGATGGAGCATCGTCATGATTATGGTCCTGAGGAGAGGCAGCGGGCAACCGGGCGGGATCCAAAGCAGTGACGCGGCTGAGGCACCGGGACGGCTGCTGTGATGCGCCGGGGCCCCGACCGTCGGCGTGCTTCTTTCAGCACCTCCTCCAGGGGATTCCCACCGCCCAGGCCCACCCTCATCCTGGGGTTCGAGAAACTTTTGCCTCCGGCCCGCTCCACAAACACTCCCTACTAGTTTCCGCCCTGCAGCCACTAACTCACCTCCCGGGCCAAGGCCGGCGGGAGCTGTGTCTCTCTATGATCCACCAGCTGCTGGAGCGGCCTCCCGGGACTCCTTTTGTGCGACCGCCTCCGGCCCAGCCGCCTCTAGGACTTCGGGCCGATGGAGGCCGCTCTCTCTTCCTCTCGTCGGCTGGCGGTGTACTCTATGGTTTTCTCCGGCGTTTTCCCTTTGCCCCTTTTCCCAGCCGAGCGGCCCAAGGAGTACCATCGAGAGTTGTGGGGCAGAGTGGCACGGCCCGCTAGGTGGGTGTGGCGGGAAGTAGGTGAAGGAACGCCGGGGCGGGGCCGGGCGGCGCGTCCCTGGGGTGCCGGGGGCTGAAACCATCGAGAGGGAGGGCCAGAGAGTCATGGCGGTAAGGGGGCGGAGTGACGGGTTACTCCGAGCCACGCTGCTGGAGGCGCGAGCTGGGGTGTGGAAAGGGTTCGGGAAGGGGCTTCTGGGCGTCAGACAAGGGACGGGAGGGGGAAGGGCTTTGTCTGTGGCCTTCCACGCATAAGTATTTTGGCATTCTGGATTCTACTCTGAGCCTCAGCCGTGGTCTCGGGTGTCAGTTCACCGTCCCGCGTGCCTCGCGCACAGCAAAGTGGCAGGGGTCGGGAAGGTGTGCTAGAAACGATGTGACTTCCAATCCCTCGGGACCTTACAATCTAAAATTAGACTGGGTCACATTTTATTGGGGGAGAATTCGGGGAAAATGTCCGTGGAGGAAGCAGCAAATGGACAGGTGTTGAATTGGGGGAGAAGGAAGAGTCAATTAGAATGGGGATTCCGAGTAGAGAAGACCTGCCTGAGCAGAATTATACAACAGAGATTATTAGGCGCTAAGCAATGAAAGATAGGTAGGCCCTGTGTTGTGAAGGGTTTTGAGTACCAGGCAGAGGAGTTTTTACCTAATTCAGGGATCTGTTCAGAACAAGCCATTGGATTGAAGCAGACTGTATAAAGAAAGATCTGGATCCCTGTGTAGCAATTTGGTACGCCAAAGCCAGAGGTAGAGGCCCATTAAGATGACGTTTTAAGACTAAAATTAATTTTAAAGAGACAGTTTAGTCGTGAGGTAATAAAGGGCTAACTAAACAGGACATTAGGAATTGAGCATGTAAAGGAGAGGATATTTGAAGGGTATTACTCATGGTGGTAAGGCATGGGGTTACTGACAGGTCAGTGGAAGAGAGTAGCTTCATCCTCTGTTAACTCTGGGCAGTGGGCCCCTTTCTATCTCAGCTAGTCCCAGGGACCACAAAAATTCTGCCCATTATCCTGATGAGAAGATGGTTACATTGTTCTCTCATGTTTAAGGAATCTTTAGACCTCGTCCTCTGGCAGGAAATTGAACTATGAACAGGATAATGAAGGGCAAAATGGGAAGAGGGCCCTGAAGTCTCGGCCCTTGCATTCCAGCAGGACCTCCATCCCACAAAGGGAGGATATGGAAACACAGAACTGACCTGTCCTTCCTGCACCTGGCCTCTGTGGGAAGAAGGGATGAGGGTGACGAGGAATTGCAGAGTCCTTTCTAAACTAATCTGTTTTGTCCCATCTCCACTGCTCTCCACCCCCAGGTTTGAAAATGCGTCAGAGCCTGTAAGGTTCAGTGTTTCCCTCTCAAGATGCCCCTTTCAGACTTTATTCTGGCCCTGAAGGACAATCCCTACTTTGGGGCTGGATTTGGGCTTGTGGGTGTGGGCACAGCCCTGGCCCTGGCCCGGAAGGGTGCCCAGCTGGGCTTGGTGGCATTCCGGCGCCATTACATGATCACACTGGAAGTCCCTGCTCGAGACCGAAGCTATGCCTGGTTGCTTAGCTGGCTCACCCGCCACAGTACCCGTACTCAGCATCTCAGTGTTGAAACTTCATACCTTCAGCATGAGAGTGGGCGCATCTCCACTAAGTTTGAATTTGTCCCCAGCCCTGGAAACCACTTTATCTGGTAAGGTTGGGAGCCAGGGAGGGCTCTAAGAGTAGAAAGGAGAATGAGGGGAGCTGGATTTGACCCCCCATTCATTCACCTCATTGTGACCATTTTTATTCAGGTACCAAGGGAAATGGATCCGAGTGGAACGAAGCCGAGAGATGCAGATGATAGACTTGCAGACAGGGACTCCTTGGGAATCTGTCACCTTCACAGCTCTGGGCACTGACCGAAAGGTTTTCTTCAACATCCTGGAGGAAGGTGTGGGATAGCACGGGCTGCCTTTATGGCGAGGGGGGCGGGGGGGCAAGTTGCAAGAATAGGGGCATATGACGTCAGAGGAAGAGAAGCTTGGAGAGGAGGATCTTAGCCCATGAGACCAGAGGGAAGCTGTTTTGGCACAGGTCTGCCTAATAGCATGGCAAAGACGAATTACTGGCTTTGTCTTCTTTCCCCCTCTTAGCTCGAGAGCTAGCCTTGCAGCAGGAGGAAGGGAAGACGGTGATGTACACAGCCATGGGCTCTGAATGGCGCCCTTTTGGCTATCCACGCCGACGGCGGCCACTGAGTTCTGTGGTTCTAGAACAGGGTCTGGCTAACCGAATTGTCCGAGACATCCGGGAATTCATCGATAACCCCAAGTGGTACACTGACAGAGGTGAGAAGCCGCTGGGGTCTTGGCCAGGCTGTTTTTGATGTGGTGCTATAGTAAGGGAAAACAGGCTGGTCTCTGGTCATATGGGATGAATATGAAGCTCTAGCTTAATTCCCAGAGATGAAAGTTGGCCCCTAGGGTTAATTTCTTCCAGTACTGAGGTCATCAGGCCACTAGGGGGCAGGGCTGGTAATGAATGTGGACATTTGAAGTAGAGTACTTGAATTCATTTTAGGTCCTGATCATCTTGGCTGTATTCCTAGGCATTCCCTACAGACGTGGCTACCTGCTTTATGGGCCCCCTGGTTGTGGAAAAAGCAGTTTTATGTGAGTAGGGTCACATTTTCTCTTAATCCTTAAACTGGAGAAAAACTGAGCTGTGGGGTTGGAAAGGGAATTAAATGTGGAGACCCGGGAACATGATACACGTAGGACATGAGATGCCTTAAGATGGGGTGATAGAAGGGTTAGGTCTCTGAGACCCCACCCGTTATGGGGAGGACAAGTATTTGGGCCCAAGGACTGATTCCGGGTTGCCTGCCTGCTGTCATCCTGTCCTCCATAGCACAGCCCTGGCTGGGGAACTGGAGCACAGCATCTGCCTGCTGAGTCTCACGGACTCCAGCCTCTCTGATGACCGGCTCAACCACCTGCTGAGCGTGGCCCCGCAGCAGAGCCTGGTGCTCCTGGAAGATGTGGATGCAGCCTTTCTTAGCCGGGACCTAGCTGCAGAGAGTAAGTGAGGGGAGCTGAGGAAATGGGGAGCATTTCTAAGTGACGGTAAATGAGGTACAGGAGTGAGGAGCAGTGGAAGAAAGTGGAAATCCAGAGGGCTGATGGAGGACGCCTGAGTTGGCAACGAGAGTTCACAAGAGTCACTGATAAGTAGGGGAACGTGGTGGGGAGTAGAAGGTTTAAGTAGGGTTATGATCATCCACGTCTCTTTATCTCTGCCTTCCTCTAGACCCAGTCAAGTACCAAGGTCTAGGTCGTCTCACCTTCAGTGGACTGCTCAATGCCTTGGATGGTGTGGCTTCCACTGAGGCACGCATTGTGTTCATGACCACCAACCATGTTGACAGGTAAGAAGGGATGAGGCAATCTGAGACTGTGAGGCAGGACTCCCTGCCCCCTCGGTGCCTTGGGAGATCAGGAGGTTCAGAGAAACCATCATTTTAGGGGGTAGCAGTGGTACTTGTGCCTGTGATCCTGCTTTTGCTGCTCTTAGGCTGGACCCTGCACTGATCCGCCCTGGACGAGTAGACATGAAGGAGTACGTGGGCTACTGCTCACACTGGCAGCTGACTCAGATGTTCCAGAGGTTCTATCCAGGGCAAGCACCTTCCCTGGCCGAGGCCTTTGCAGAACGCGTCCTTCAAGTTACAACTCAGATCAGTCCTGCCCAGGTCCAGGGCTACTTCATGCTGTATAAAAATGACCCTGCAGGGGCAGTTCATAATGCTGAGTCTCTGAGGACGTGACAGGCTGGCCATGCTCAGCTCTTCTCTAGCTCAATAAACACCTGCCACACCGCTCTGGTCTCTGACCCCCTTCCTACCTCCCTGTATTGGTACTTGAATAAAAAGCAAGGACCTTCAGGCATCCAGCATACACAAGTGTTGGGGCATAAGCTAGGGCAAAGCAGAAAGAAAAGATACTATGGCAATCAGGGAAGTAGAGTCTTCCGTTTAAAAGGCATTCAATTAAAAAGAATGCATATGCATAAAAATGTGTGTGTGTGTGTACATAGTATATATATGTTATGTTCCCATATATTCTGCTTAAATGCTGGCTGGCCTCTACTAGTTTTCCTGAAACTCACACTAGCAGAGACGTCAGACCTGCCTTTACTCAGACCCTGATCTCTTGGGAAAACAGACTTTAGAGCAAAGTTAGGGCTATTCTGCCACACTCCAGTCTTGCCAGGAAGTCAGAAAAACCATACTGCACAAGCTAGGCGCTACTAAACAAAGAAGCCAAACAAGGCCAGATCTCTTTATTGCCCCCCTGCCGCCCCAAATCCCTGTCCCCCCACAGTACTGCTAGGAACCATCCTCAGACTCCAGGCTCAGGGGCTCCCTTCGAGTACCAGGACGATAGGCTCCCCGACCCCGAGGCAGGCGGGGGTAGGAAGAGCCCGGAGTCCGACCCTTGGAGCGCTCCCAGCGAGCACAGTCCCGAGTCCTGCGGGGTGGGGGACCCTGCCAAGTGCCAGGCCCCTTCTCTTGGGGAGGACCTTCAACCCCTTGGCTACAGGGTTCTGGCTTTAGGTCCATGGGCTCCTTGAGGGGCCCCTCGGGAGGTGGCAGTTCCTGGGTGTCATTGGTACCTTTGTGGGCATTGCACTCCCCTCCCTTTAGGTGCCTCCGTTCAGGCTGTCTCCAGGGGCCTCGACCGGCCCGGGGAGGATCTAGCATAGTTTTCGGGGTCTCGCCCAACCTTTGCTGATTTGGCCCAGCCCCTGGAATCTTCTCACACGTGTGCTGGGAGGCCATAGGCAGAGGAGCTGATAGGTCGGGTTGGGCAGTTGATGAGGTGGACAGTTCTGTGTCAAGGGCACTGGGTGGGTGGGATCCTCTGGAGGCATCTACAGCTGACTCTGGTTCCAAAGGGGCAGGAGGCTAGAAAGAAGTGAGCAGATACAGTGAGGGAGACGCAGTTCCCCAAAGCAGGGAACTGCAGGCCCCTTGCTCACTACTGGAGCTGACCACCATCAGCCTCAAGGGTAGAAGAGAGCTCACCCTCAGGGCCACTGTGGCAGACGCGTGCTGGTGGGAAGGTAGGTGGCATTAAGTGAGGACTGAGAAAGCCTTTCCTCACCTGCTGGAGGCTGATGAAGTACCGATTACGCTCAGCCTCAAGGTCGATGATACCCCCCCGCTCCTGCTGCCTTTGGTAGAGCCGCTTGCGCTCTTCTTGCTGGCGCAAGCTCTCTGCATTAGGCTGGTACAGCTCCTAGAGGGAAGCGAGCAGAATGACAAGGAGGAAAAAATAAACAGTAGAAGGCAGACTTGAACCTCTGCTCTTTCAGGATTGCCTCAGGAAATCTGCACAAGGTTCCTTTTTTCTCTGAGAGACAGAGGATGCGAGCGAGAGGGACAGAGGCAGAGAGGATCCCAAGCAGGCTCCACACTCAATGCAGTGCCCTGATTAAGGGCTCAATCCCATGACCCTGGGACCATGACCTGAGCTGAAATCAGGAGCCAGGTGCTCAACCGGCTGAGCCACAGGCACCCCCTGTACAAGGTTCTTGGGCTTGTCGCTCAGATGGGGCTCCCAAAGTCTTAGCCTAGTGGGGGCTACGGCTCTGCAGAGAGGTCCCAGGCTGGTCAAGCCCAATTCCCAAGATCCCATTCGAAGCGGACAAGATGCCATCCTTCCCTCCTTGGAGAATGCCATTATTTCTGGCTCAGATGAGAAGGGGGTTCCCTTACCATGGGCTGTTGAGGTTCGGGGGCTGCTTTCAGTGAGGCAAGATCATACACGAGGGGCTCTCTGCACACCGGACACTGCACACCGACTGCCTTCTAAAAACAGAGGAGCAATCAGAGCCCTGCTTCACAGCCCATGGTGCTCGCCAGCTGCCTAACCCAGTCAGCCAGCCTAATCCACACGGGGCTGGGACGAAGGGCAGAGGTACACCGTTCAGTAGTGAAGGATAGGACAGGAGTCATCTCCCTAGATGGAGATGTGGGAACTCTCTGAAACTACAGCAGTACATAGATATGTTTAAAAGAATGCCCTTTTTTTCTGGACAGAGGTGAGCTTTCATTAACCTCAAAGGTATCTGTGACCCTAAAAAGGTGAAGAGCCCCTGGAGTAGAGAGACAGAAAGGGTGTGACACAGGGGGTCAGGTGGGAGCAGGGGCTGGGGAGCTGACCTGCTTGGTTGCGGCATGCTGTCGTTCCTGCTCCTGTCCTTGCGCCTGGAGCTCATGCTCCATGTGCTGGATATACCGAGCAAGGCAGTGGCAGTGGAAGTAGTGGTAACAGGGGGTTTTGGTAAAGGCCTCCTTTTCCTGAAGGCAGGACAGACATCCAGCATGACATCAGAGCTCTCATGAGCCCTCCACTGCCCGTCCCAAGCAGACCCCAGGTCCCAAGAGAGAAACCCACCTGGAAACCGTACAGGCAGATGACACACTGGCCATGGGGGATGTTGTTATCTGTGAGAATTTCCTTCCCTTTCTGAAAGGAGAGAAGACACTGTTCAAACAGGGAGGCAGGGGCAAGAACTGTGAACAAAGCCTGTCTATTATTCCCAGGAGTGACTGGAGGGACTGTCTCCTATCAAGTCAATGTTACTTTGTGTTCATGAGTTTCTGTCTTGGTGAGGAAGGGAGGATTCACCAAGGGAGGAATCAATCCTCCGTGGCCCCGCCCATCCTCCAGAATCTACCCAGCTGCAAAATCCAATTTCATTATTTTTCCACTCATTAAATCACTTTTAATGTGTCTCGGGGATGAAAGTAATACACCTTCAGAGAACAAAATGTTCAATTAAAACGTATCTTCTGGGAGGTGTTCCTAGGTTAAACCCCTCTGAGTATCACTCCCACCCAAAAGTCTGTTCTGGAGTCAGCCTTCAGAAAGAAAGTCAAAGCATGGACAACCCAAACAGAGAACTCAGGTATCAAGTTAGGCAATGAACTAACACATCTGCACTGCTGTCTGAATAGCTAATACTCTGGAATTCTGCAAAGTTCAAAGTGGCATTGTGGAGGCTGGGCTCAGGAGCACTACAATGGTCTCAGCCCACTCTCTGACTCTGGGCCGCCCACCTTCATTCTCTTCTAAACATTTTTTCTCAAAACTCGAAGTTAAGGAAAACAAGACTGTACTTATTGTGTGTTTTTAATCTCAAGCAACAGAAATTATCTGTGTATGTGAACGTGTAGCTCTATGTGTTCGCTGTGTGTTGTTAATTTCATCGGGGTAGAAACTCTGAACCATGATTTTCTCAGTCAGTTCCAAGGGCAGGTGAGCCTTCAAATGTTCATTTGTGGCTAGATCCTCTAAGCAAGGCCCCTATCTCTTGCTACTTTCAGCCACCAATGCCAAGAGAATGCACTGAAATGGAATAAAAAAATCCAAGTTAAAGAGAAAAAGTAATTTTCAAGATACTGGCATAGGCAACTTGGGGAAGCTACAGAACTGTCTTTTTTTTGGGGGGGGGTATTCTCAGAAACAGAAGAAAACCTTATTTTTCTGGATTTAGGCCTTACCTAAACAAGGACTAAATTAATGACTCCAGACATATTTAAGATTCTAGGCCCATTACCTCCCTTGAGAGAAACTGCTCTAGCAGTTTCCCAAGCCAGGACACCTCTTACCTCGATGAGTTCATAGAGCATGGCAGTACCCAGCCCAGCATTGGCCACATGGCTCAGTGCCTGCGAAATCCTAAAAAGGGCAAAGCAAACATTAGGCCTGCCCCCTCCCCTCACCAGACTGAGCTGTATCTCCTTTTCCCTTCTCTGAACTGTCCAACTTACTTGTGGATCTGTTCATCTGAGAGTCCTCGGGGGTTACGGATAGAGATCTGTGGCACCTCATTGGGGTACTAGTGGGAGAGAATAACAAGTTACTGCTAAAGCACTCCACCTCAGGGCCTCTCCCCTTCCTCTCTTTGCTACCATAAAGTAGGGGCCTCACCTGTGCTGGGACCTGAAGCACCAGAGTGAAGCAGACATACTGTGAATCCTGATCTTCTGCCGTGGCAGGGTGCAGGGTAATGTAGATTTCCCATGGTGAAGATCTGCAAATGGATAAGTGGGGACCTGGGATGTGACTAGGCAGGAGTTTGAGGACTGGGGAAAATGGAGGTGAGACAGTAAAGTGGGTGGAGGAAGTGAGCACTGGGCTCTTTGTTTTGGAGATTAAAGGAATAGTCTTTTGGGGCGCCTGGGTGGCGCAGTCGGTTAAGCGTCCGACTTCAGCCAGGTCACGATCTCGCGGTCCGTGAGTTCGAGCCCCGCGTCGGGCTCTGGGCTGATGGCTCAGAGCCTGGAGCCTGTTTCCGATTCTGTGTCTCCCTCTCTCTCTGCCCCTCCCCCGTTCATGCTCTGTCTCTCTCTGTCCCAAAAATAAATAAACGTTGAAAAAAAAAAAAAATAAAGGAATAGTCTTTGTCTCCAGGAGAGCAACATTTTCTCTGGATCAAGGCTCACGGATTCTCCACGGAATCCTCTCATTACTAAGGGGACTCCTGCCCACCTCTAGTTGAATACGTACCTTCCATTTCCTTTAACCACCTGTAGTTCATCCAGATAGATAGACTCTAACACCTCGACTTCAGAGGGAAGTACCCTAGAGAGACAGGGGGAGATTGACTCACCATTACAGCTCTCCCTGTTAAAGCCTGCTAAAGCCAATGAAGGCTGGCTTTGTAGAAAACTGGCACTCTACCTGAGTGCATTCTCTTGCTAACCTCCATAAAAATGGGGGAAATATGTTTTAAGCTGTCAAGTGGCCAGGAAGGAAGCATGGAAGTTATTCTGTCAACAGTTGAGGAAATGGATTCCCAGGAAGGTGAAATAACTAGCTCAAATATCAAAGTTTAACAGAGGCAGAACTAGAACCAGAGCCAGGTTCCCTGACCTCCTTTTTAAGTTCCATCGCACTGTTGATTGGCCATCTATCTGACCCAGAAATATCACGTCCATTGATTACCAACACCGCTCCTGGATTCCCCTACACCACTGTTCACATGGGTCCCAGTGTCTACACATACTGCCAGTATCAGTCACCCTAAGCCTATTCAAAAAGAGATACCAAGAAAAAGAGATAAAGGCCATGATACAAAAGAGCCACCAACTTTGGAGTAACAGGTACCAGTCACTTACCAGTTACATGATCTAAGTAATTATCTCTGTAAGCTTGAGTCAACCTACCATATATAATACCACCTACTCTCTAGGGTTAAAGAATAAAAGGTTATTTATGTAAAGTACCTAATAATATCTTGGCCACAGTAGCTAGCCTATGTCCTCTTTTCTCCTATTGGTATATAACTTTCTCCCTTAAAAGGAAAGAAGGAAGGATGTAGTTAATATTCAGTGTATTCATGACCCTTGTTGTTTGGCTGATCTAGATCAACCTGTTTAGGTCAGGATCTGGTGGTCAAATGTAAATGAGAGGACATACATATTTAATCCTAGAAACAGCAGTTGTAATGCCATTGAAGATGAGTGGCTGGGTTGAGTCCGTAGCTCTACCCAGGCAATGCATGTAAAAATGCATTCTTGGTTTCCTTTCTATAGTTATTGTTCCCTCTTCATCAAGAGCAGGTCTGCCCTAGCATGACCTATATATTACTGGCTCTCAAACTTTCTTTTTAAGTCTTAGAGGCCTCAAAATATAAAATAGGTAACAGTGGAGTACTTTGGTTGACATGAGTGTGGGAGTCTCAGAGCATCACAAGCCAGCTGCTACCCTTTCCATGGCTCAAAGTGTCTCCTCCAAATCTTAAAGTTCCCCTGAAGAGGGTTGAAAAACCATGAGCCTAGATGGTCTCAATAAAGGCCAACACAGGCTGGGCTCCCTGAACCAATGAAACACTGACATATAACCTCCATTAAGAGGCCCTTCAATACTTCACCCCACCATAGCTGTGACTTGCCCTGGATGTGAGGGATGGGATGGGATGGTGGTAAGGTGGTGGCCAAAAAAAGGGCGGGGGAGATTATAAGAGTGCTAGTCCTAAAAACATAAGATTTGGAGTCAGATAACTTGGATTCCTAGTCATAACTATGTACCTTTTTAGCAAATCGATTTGCCTCTTCAGGCCTCATCTAGTCCCACTAGATGCCCCATCTAGTGCCCACACCTCAGTTATTAATGAAAAGAAGGCTTTTATATAGGTTACAAATCCATCGTGATCCTCTCAACTATTCTATGAGGTAGATGCCACACCCACTTTTTTACATCTGAGTACACTGACTCACAGAAGCTAGGTGGCCTGGTTAGCATCACCCAGCTAATAAAATGTGGAGTGAACCCACATTTATCTTATTTCCAAATCCCGGAGTCCTTCCAGGTTTTGGTCTCTTGTTGAGAACGTTTGAGAGAGAGAAGGACTAGGAGAGCATTTTGTGAGGTGTAAAGCTTTATTCAGACAATAGTCCTCATTAGTGCTAGCGGGGAGGGAGAAGGTCGAGGAAAGCCTCGGCGGAACTAGGCTGATCCAAGGGGAAAGAGGGACGTGAGCTGGAGGACATCATCCTGGGAAGTAAAAAGCGGCGGGGAGGGGGGGAGGTGTGTGTGCTGATAAACAGGCATCCTCCGGGACCCTGGGCAAATCCACTTCAGGGGAGAAGAGGGGATCGAGCCAGACAAGGCGCAGCCCGAGCTGGCCTGGGCGGCGCAGATCCTGTCTCCTCTCCATCAGATCAGCGCCTCTCCACCCTCCCGCTCCCCAGTGCAGAAGCTCTCTGAGACATGTCAGCGTCTCTGCCATCCCTTATCCCTCGCTCCGCCCCACGCGCCCGCCATACGGACCGTCCGCGACCACTGCCAGTCCCCCGGACCGGATCCAGGCGGCCAGCCAAAGCCCATGCCCCCAAAGTTACCAGTCCTCCTCCCCGGCAGCTGCCGACGCAGACGCCGCCATGTCTTCTCCGGCCCACAGCCGGAACCGGAAATACTCTCGGGGAAGTCGGAGGCTGCAGGTTAAGGGAGGGAACGAGGGAGGGTGGCTACGGGCCGTTTCTAGGCAACCATAGACTCCAGGTCCTTAGTGGGTCCTGATGGCCAAGAGAGGGATCGGAAGTGCCCTAGAAAGTGCCTGTGGGTGGTCCGACGACTCTCCAATACTTCTGAACGCCTTTGTCCTCTGAACCTCTCTGACCAGTTCCAGCGAGCACATGTGGTAACAATGGGAGTCTAAAGAGAAAGGCAGCGGGGGTGGAGAAGAATTATAAGTCAGGCAAAATCCACAGGCAGCCGGAAGGGGCGGGGCTGAAGGCCAGGGCCTGCATCCCTCGGCCTGAGGAGCTTAAAGCTCCTAGGCTGGGGGTGAGAGTGGGGCTCCGGTCTGCGAAGCGCGCGGGCAGGTGGCACTGGCGGGGGTATTGAGGAGGTTGGCGGTGGCAGGAACCTGGGGAGACTGGAAGGGGCGGGGTCGGTAGGCGAGGCTGGATGGAAGGGGCGGGGTCGGGTGGGCGAGGCGGGACGGAGGGGGCGGGGCCGAGGGGAGAAGCTGGATTGAAGAAGAGGGGGAGCGGTCGAGTGGGCGGAGCTGCGTGGAGAGGGGCGTGGGGCACGGGTTTCGGTGGGAACGAGGTTGGGTTGGGGGCCAGGAGGAGGTTGAAAAGGAGAGAGAACAAGAGGCTCTCTGTTTGCTCCCAAGATCTCATCTTTCCATCCACTCCACCCTACCATGTTTTTGAGGCCTGGATTATTATGAAAAAGGAAAAGGCAAGGTGGCTAACATAAACCTTTCTTTTATGCCCAACCCAGGCCTCCTAGATGTGTGGAGCTGTCCCTGGAGCTGTAGCCCTTCACCACCATCTCTACCTCCTTCCATCTGAAGGATCCTGAAACCTCTGTCATGGAGAAGTACCACGTGTTGGAGATGATCGGAGAAGGCTCTTTTGGGAGGGTGTACAAGGGTCGAAGAAAATACAGTGCTCAGGTGGTGAACAAGGAGGGATATCTCTTGGGTGGGATTCTACAGGGACCAGAATACGGACCTGTATTCCAAAGGCACTGACTCGGTCATTCCTCTTGTGGAGTGTGTGCTCTAATATTGGATTACTAGGTTCAGACCCAAATCCACCATTTCTAGCCTTAGAACTGTGGATAAGTTACTTAAACTCTCAATGTCTCAGTTTCCTCATTTGTAGAATGAAGATAAGAACAGTATCTGATTGATGGGTCTTGAGGATTAAATATGATTCATGCTGAATCACTACATTAGTATAGTGTCTGGCACCTAGTAAACAATAAATTTTATTTTTATTATTGTTATTGTCTATCATACCACGCAGGAAGAGATAAACCACCTTAACTTTATTCTTCCTTCTTCATTTTCTTCTTCCTTCTCTTTCCCCTATATCTTTTAAATTTTTACCCAGAGTTCTTTACCCAGATCAGAACACCTCTCCCAGATTCCACCAAAGGGATCTGTCTGGCAGAGGCTGTTTTCTCCTAGGGCAAGAGGTGGGGGGAGTCTGGATAAGGCCAGGGTACTGTAAGGAAGAGGAGTAGGAGACTAGCAGGTAATGAGAATTTGCCCAAACAATCTGAAGCCTGAGTTCTGGAGCTCTGAGGTGAATGTTTCAATAGCATGGTTAGGCCTTGACTCTTCTTCTTACCACTGACAGGTGGTGGCCCTGAAGTTCATTCCAAAACTGGGACGTTCAGAGAAGGAGCTGAGGAATCTGCAACGAGAGATTGAAATCATGCGGGGTCTGCGGCATCCCAACATTGTGCATATGCTTGACAGCTTTGAAACTGACAAAGAGGTGCACTTCAGTTTTGGGTCACCTCTCCCCAGGAAGAAGGGTCCCCCAAATTTCCCAGCCTCAGAATGCATAAATCTGGAGCCATCAGTACCATTGCCTTCTCCCTGCAGGTGGTGGTGGTGACAGACTATGCTGAGGGAGAGCTCTTTCAGATCTTGGAAGATGATGGGAAACTTCCAGAAGACCAGGTATGTTTCCTGGCTCAAACTTGTCCCCTACCCTGACCTCTTTTCAGATTAAGGACTGGTAGCAAAAGCTGAGGGCACTGAGATTCTCCATTTTGAAAACTCCTGAGGAAACTATAAGAGTCTAGGTATATATAGAGACAGTGTGGCATGTCAGTAAAGTAGGTGAACACTGGAGCCAAAATCTCTGAGTACAAAGTTGTCTCTGCCACTTTCTAGCTGGATCCTTTTGGGCGAGTTACCTTAACTTCTTAGCACTCAGTTTCCTCATTTAAAAATGGATGTCATCGGGGCGCCTGGGTGGCTCAGTCGGTTAAGCGTCCGACTTCAGCTCAGGTCACGATCCCGCGGTCCGTGAGTTCAAGCCCCTCGTCGGGCTCTGGGCTGATGGCTCAGAGCCTGGAGCCTGCTTCCCATTCTGTGTCTCCCTCTCTCTCTGCCCCTCCCCCATTCATGCTCTCTCTCTGTCTCAAAAATAAATAAACGTTAAAAAAATTTTTTTAAATAAAAAAATAAAAAAAAATAAAATAAAAATGGATGTCATTTTAATGTCTGTCTCATGAGACTATTGTGAAGATTAATGAATTCATGTAAAGCATTTAAATCTTTAAAAAAATTTTTTTTTATTTTTGAGAGAGATTGAAAGCTCGAGCATGGGAGAGGCAGAGAGAGAAGGAGAGAGAGAGAATCCCAAGTAGGCTGTGCACTATCAACATGGACTCTGATGTGGGGCTCAAACCCATGAACTGTGAGATCATGCCCTGAGCCAAAGTTGGATGCTTAACTGACTGAAACACCCAGGCACCCCTCATATAAAGCATTTAAAAGAGTGCCTGATGCACAGTATTCAACATTCCTGTTATTAATGCTTTTGCTGTCACCAGATAGCACGTGTGGTGGTACCAGAGAGGGCAGGAAGGGAATAAGAGTTGTTGTTAAGGCAGGATTCACCACCCAGACCTGCTGGTTGGCAGTGGGATTTGGTGGAACACATTCTCCAGCCACACTCATTCTAGGGATTTCTCTGTACTCTAACAAGTAGCCCCCCTCCCCAGGACTTCCTGTTGTAGCAATCCATTTCTTTCTAAGCATTGTCATTTGTAAGTCATCATCGTACTTATTTTGTCTGTCTTGTTTGTTGTCTGATTACTTGTCTTGAGAAAAAAGACTTTGTCTTGTTTAATAACAGCTAACGTAGAGGCACCTGGGTGGCTCAGTCAGTTGAGCATCCGACTTTGGCTCAGGTCATGATCTCCCGGTCTGTGAGTTCGAGCCCTGCGTCAGGATCTGTGCTGATGGCTCAGAGCCTGGAGTCTGTTTCTGATTCTGTGTCTCCCCCTCTCTCTGCCCCTCCACCACTTGTGCTCCGTCTGTCTCTCTCAAAAACTAAATAAACAAAAAAAATTTTTTTTTTTTTTAGTAACAGCTAATGTATATTGAAGGCTTACTAAATGCCAGGCACCATTCTGAGCATGGCATGCTTTGACTTGTTTAATCCTCACAATAATCCTATAAAGGAGGTGGTATTATTATCATGAGCTTACAGATGATGCATATGAGAGGCACAAGATAATTTGCCCATCCCAGGTCACAGCTAGTGAGACTCGATACATTTTCCTTGAATGAGTGAATGAACAAATGAAAGAATGAGTGAATGGGAGTCAAGAGCTAAGGAAGATGTGGGAAGCTCTGGAAGAAAGAGGCTCGTCAGTAGGCTCCTTCCTCTGGCCTCTCCTTTCCTTCCCCTGCCTGTTTGACCCCTAGGTTCAGGCCATTGCTGCCCAGTTGGTGTCCGCTCTGTACTATCTGCATTCCCACCGCATTCTCCACCGTGACATGAAACCTCAGAACATCCTCCTTGCCAAGGGTGGTGGCATCAAGCTCTGTGACTTTGGGTGAGGACCCTGACCTTCTGTCTCAGCTTCCAGTTCTGCAAGGAGTCTTCGACCATATGCTTAACTTACCTGGACCTCATTTTAGAACCCGAGCTAAAAGACTGGGGGTTCCTGTTGGGTCTTTGGAAGGTGTTCTCTGTTTGAGTTTGGAATATCTCACACCATGATAGGCCTTGTTTTTATTGAATATGTTTTTTCTCTTCCCAACTCTGTTCCCTCATCTCCTGCAGATTTGCCCGGGCAATGAGCACCAACACGATGGTGCTGACATCCATCAAAGGCACACCACTTTATATGTCTCCAGAGCTGGTGGAAGAGCGACCGTATGACCACACTGCAGACCTCTGGTCTGTGGGCTGCATACTGTATGAGCTGGCTGTGGGCACCCCTCCCTTCTACACTACCAGCATCTTTCAGTTGGTCAGCCTCATTCTCAAGGACCCTGTGCGCTGGCCAACCACCATTAGTCCTTGCTTCAAGGTAACGAACGTCGAAAGGGAGATTACTTTTGCATTAGAAACCCGTCTTCCTCTGCCCTGGTTCCCTTTTCCAAAATCTGGGGCAAGACTCTGCCGTTACTGAACTAATGTGGGAGCTGGGCCAAGCTGCGTTGCTTTTCTGCTGCAGGGGCTTATTCTGGGAGGCTGTTCTAAACTCTGCAGAATTTGGGAATACCAGCCAGCCCCTCCTTGGGGCGGGCTATTCATATACATAGTGGGATATTCATATGTATGCGTGTGTGTATACATGTGTATATATATTCATATGTATGTATGTGTGTATATATGTGTGTGTTTTTTTAAGTCTATTTATTTGTTTTAAGAGAAAGCACGTACGCGCGGTGGGGAGGGACAGAGAGAGAGGGGAGAGAGAGAATCCCAAGCAGGCTCTGCTCTAGTGCAGAGCCCAATGTGGGGCTTGAACTCACGAACCTGTGAGATCATGACCTGAGCTGAAATCAAGAGTTAGATGCTTACCCCACCGAGCCACCCAGGTGCCCCCGGGGCAGGCTATTCTTTATCACAATGGTAAGGTAGTTTCAAGCCACCAGAGACAGAAACTGTCCTTTTACACATCCTCTCTTCCACTTACTTCCTATCAGATGCAAAGTCCTCATGATATCTAGATTTGCCCACAGACTTCTTAGTCTTCTTCCTGAAAGAAGGAATCTTCAGAAATCCAAATGGCCAGAGCTAGTGGGGATAGATCAGCAATGAGGGGCAGATGATAGAAGTGGTATCTGTTGATTGCAGCTAAGTCTCAGGAGGTGAGGGAGGGAGGGAGAATAAAGAGTTGACCCTTTTTATTTCTTATCTAGGGCAAAATTTGGGCCCTCAATGGAATTTAAGTGCAACCTTTTCCCAGAGTGCAGTCTCATTATAACTTTCCCTTGGCCTGTCTAAGATGAAAAGGGACAAGTTTCTCCCTAACCTATTTAGTTGGGGAGGCTCAAATAATTATCAAAAAGAATCTAAGCAAAAGAAATTTAAGTGGGTGATCTACATAGGATATTCATTCTCCCTTAGAGCAGACAGGCAGGCATCTTCAGCAAGAGCCACAGTATACTAATCACCTTGTTTTAGAACAGTGGTCATAATCGACCAGTACCTTCTATCCTTATTTTAGGCCCAACTGGGGATTTTCCCAAGGATACACCATAACAGATACACCCTTTTCAGAGGCAGTCTCCCTTCCCTTCTGCCATCTCAAGACTTGCTGAAAGATTTCTGTTTTTCTGTGCTCCCAAACACATCTTTACACAATGACTTGTGTGTGAGTGTGCTTTTAACCACCAATGCTTCTGGTCCTACCCAGCTGCAAACAAACCCGCAATCAAAGGGAGGGCAAAGTGAGCAATTCGGACTCTTTTGAATGTTTGCTTTCTGAAGATGATTGTGAAGGTGACAGTAAGTCTCTGGACAGGAATTGGGGCTCTGCAGGAGGTGAGGCAGAGAAGTCTGTCCCTGAAGCCAGCTAAATGAGGCCTAAGGATAGGATTAGAGAGGGCGTGATCAAGACCAGCTAGTTTGCTGATAGAACTGACTCAGGAGTCTTGGTTTCCTAGTTCTGCTGGTGAGTTAGAGGGAGTCTGTAGGAAAGCGATGACCCATGGGGTATTTTTTCTCTCCACAGAACTTCCTGCAGGGACTGCTCACCAAGGACCCTAGGCAGCGTCTGTCCTGGCCAGATCTCTTACATCACCCCTTTATAGCTGGTCGTGTCACCAGTGAGTCATTGGGGTTCCCAGGGCTTTTACACTTCCCTGCTGCTCTTTCCAATCTACCCCCTTCCCCCACTGTCTGGATGTAACATGTCTGCTTTACCCTACCAGCTGGAACTTTCTTCCTAACCTTTTGCCTAACCTTTGGCACTTCTCTTGCAACCCCACTCCCTCTTTGTCACATTGTCAAAATGGCCTCCTTCCACAGAAGCCTGAGGACACTGAAGTTGTCTCTGGCCAAGTGGAGATGGTGGTGCAGCCCCAGTGTGATCACATATTCTCCCTCTTCTTCCCTACAGTAATAACTGAACCAGCAGGCCCAGATTTGGGTACCCCATTCACCAGTCGCCTACCCCCAGAACTTCAGGTCCTAAAGGACCAACAGGCACACCAGCTGGCCCCCAAGGGCAATCGTTCTCGAATCTTGCGACAAGCCTGTAAACGCATGGCTGAGGAGGCCAAGCAGAAGGTATGTGGACAGAAGGGAATATGTGACATGACCAGCCTAGTGACGGAGAGAATTGGAGAAGAAAGGTTGAGAAAGGGCCATGAATAGGTTTCATTCTGCCCTCTGAGTAGGTACCATTCATACCTATGAATGATTTTGTTTTGTTTTTAAATTTATTCATTTTGAGAAAGGGCATGCGCAGGGGAGGGGCAGAGAGAAAGAGAGAGAGAGAGAGAGAGAGAGAGAGAGAGAGAGAGAGAGAGAGAATCCCAAGCCGGCTCCACACTGTCCGCTCAGAGCCTGATGCAGGGCTCGAACTCAGGAACCACAAGATCATGACCTGAGCCAAAACCAAGAGTCAGATGCTTAACCCACTGAGCCACCCAGGCAGCCCACCCCACAACCAAATAGTTTTGATTCAGTGTGTCTCCTGCCCATTTCCCACAGAAACACCAGAACACAGGACCTGCCCTTGAGCAAGAGGACAGGACCAGCAAGATGGCTTCTGGCACAGCCCCTCTGCCTAGACTAAGAGCCACTCCTCAGGAACCAGGCCTCTTGGCTGGGATCTTGGCCTCAGAAATGAAGAACAGCTGGGCTGAGTGGGGGGCTGGAGAGGCCCCCCCTGTACCTCGGTGAGGAGGGGCTAGCCAGGGGTTTATAGATGGAGGTCCCTTGAAGATCTTTGGTTTTAGTCCAAACAAATACAAAATGGTGTCTATCACTAGCCACCACCTAAGTATGGACAGGGCCCTCGGAATCCAGGTCCTGTGTTCTTGAATTCCGATTCTGGATACTTTCCTGATTCATCAGTGGAAATGGGAATTTTCCTTTCTTTATGCCTCAGTTGTACATTAACTGAGAAGGAAAGAATTGTCTCCATGTAAAAGGGAAGATATTTGAGTTGAGAACGACAGGTGAAAACTGCCAAGGTAGGCTTGAGAGTAAGGTTCAAAGTGGAAGGGCAGTCAAGGATATGTGTAGTGGTCAACATCCTGTCCTGCCATATCCTAGAAGAAAGCTCTTTTCTATCCAGTCCTATATGGCTCGTTTTTCATTCGTATCTTGGGCCTAGAGAGAGGAATATGTAGATGAACCCTAAGCCTCACAGGTCTGGAACTCTTCCTGTTCCCTGTTCCTCTGGCAGGGAAAACCAGATCAGCCAGGATTCTGAACCAGCTCTCCTAGAGCTGAGGCCAGAGGTGGTGAGCCAGCGGAGCATTGATGCAGTGGACCTAGAAAATGAGGTGAGCTGTGGGGGCCCCTGTTGGCCTTGACCTTGCCATCAGATGTTGGGTCTGGGTACATGTTTTTCTAGAACAGTGATTCCCAACCATCCAAGAACAAGCTCCCCTGGTGTTGAAAATTGCTTTCTTACTATTAATTTGTAGATTTTTAATTGCACAGTATAAACATGCAATTATCAAAAATTGGAACACATGGGTAGAAATGAAAGTCCTTCTTGCGTCTTACCCCAGTTCCAGAGGTGTCTGGCATTATTAGTTTAGTCTTTCTTTTTCCAAATGTTTGCACTTCTACATGTATGTATACACATACATAGAAATCTGTAGTTTGACTATTTTAATGTTATTGAGTTCACACTACATGTACTGTTTTGCATCATGCCTCTCTTACCAGATGATCCATTTTGGAGATCTTTCTACATCTGAACATATAATTCTACCTTAATCTTTTCTGGCTTTTTTTTGGGGGGGGGTAGTTAACTTTTTATTTTGAAATAGTTTCAAGCTTCAAGAATAATTGTGAGGATACCACAAAGAATTCCTGTATGCCCTTCATCCAGATTCACCAACTCTTCAAATTCTGCCACAGTGGCTTTATGACTTTCTCTCTGTATATGTCTGCTTATATAAGGGTGTATCCTCTTTCTTGAGTCATTTTAGGGTAAGATACAATCATGTCCCTTTACCCCTAAGCACTTTAGTGCACATTGGTTAAGAACAAGATCCTTGACCTACACTACTACAGTACAATTACAGAAGCCAGAAATTTAACATTGATACAATTCTGCTACTTGATCTATAATCCATATTCAAAGTTTGCCAATTGGTCCAGTACTATTCCTTATAGCAAAAAAAAATTTTTCCTGGTCCATGATCCAATCCAGGGTTATGCATTGCTTTCATTGTTATATCTCATTAGTTTCCTTTAATCTGGAATAGTTCCTAGTCTTTCTTTGTCTTTCATGACTCACAGTTTTGGGGTACACAGGCCAGTTATTTTGGAGAATGTTCCTCAAATTGATACTTTCTCATGATTAAATTCATTTATGTAGTTTTGGTCAGAATACTACATTAGTGATGTGTCCTCAGTACTATAATCTTTTTTTTCTATTTTTTTTTTGTTTTTTTTGTTTTTTTATTTTATATTTGAGAGAGAGAGACAGACAGAGCATGAGGAGGGGAGAGGCAGAGAGACAGAGACAGAATCCGAAGCAGGCTCCAGGCTCTAAGCTGTCAGCACAGAGCCTGACATGGGGCTTGAACCCATGAACCATGAGATCATGACCCGAGCTGAAGTCGGACGCTCGGACACTTAACTGACTGAGCCACCCAGGCGCCCGAGTACTATAATCTTTTTTTTTTTTTTTTAATTTTTTTTTTCCAACGTTTATTTATTTTTGGGACAGAGAGAGACAGAGCATGAACGGGGGAGGGGCAGAGAGAGAGGGAGACACAGAATCGGAAACAGGCTCCAGGCTCCGAGCCATCAGCCCAGAGCCTGACGCGGGGCTCGAACTCACGGACCGCGAGATCGTGACCTGGTTGAAGTCGGACGCCTAACCGACTGCGCCACCCAGGCGCCCCTAATCTTTTTAATAACTTCATCATATTTCTTAATATGGATGTGCCATGATTTATTATTCCCTTACTGATTGCCTTTATGACATTGCCAATTTTTTAAAATTATAAATGGACATATTGTAGGTACCTCTTTATGAACACATGCCAGTGTTCTCCAAGAGACTTTTCAAGACCCCTCACATACTGCCAAACTATACCTTTTTAAACTGGTGGTTGAAGCAAATACATCTGTGTTGAAGGATTCCCTGGTTCTTGCATTTACTCCATGATTCTGCAGGTTGAGGGCTACTACCCTTGAACCTTACACACTTCTGACCTTGTTCGTTCCCCTATGCCTCAGGAGCCCGACAGCGATGATGAGTGGCAGCACCTGCTAGAGACCGCTGACCCTGTGCCTGTCCAGCTGAAGGCCCCCCTCACTCTGCTGTGCAATCCTGACTTCTGCCAGCGCATCCAGGGTCAGCTGCGCGAGGCAGGAGGGCAGGTAACGGGCAGAAGGATACTGTGGATGAGATTAGACTATTTTAATCACAGATGAGGTATTAAAAAACATAAGGAGAAAAAGAAAGCTTGTCCCTTTCCAATTCTCTTGCAATCATCCATCTATTTAATTCAATATTTGCTAACCTCCTTTAGTGACACAGAAAGAACAGGCCTTAGATTTCTCTTTCTTTCTTTTTTTTTTTAACATTTATTTTTGAGAGAGAGAGAGAGAGAGAGAGAGAGAGAGAGTGCGAGTGGGGGAGGGGCAGAGAAAGGGAGATATAGAACTCGAAGCAGGCTCTAGGCTCTGAGCTGTCAACATAGAGCCTGATGTGGGGCTCGAACTCACGAACCGTGAGGTCATGACCTGAACCGAAGTCAGATGCTTAACCAGCTGAGCCACCCGGGTGCCCCATTGGGTTCTCTTTCGGAAGGGAAGAGCATTCACCGAGAGCAGGGGTCGGCAGACTGATGGTAAACGTTTTAGGCATTGAAGAGCAAGAGGCAAAAATGGAGGGTATTATTTAGTACTTCCATAGTGAGAGAAAGCGCTTTTCCATGAAATCTTTCTTGATTAAATTAAAAATCTTAATTAAATCAGAAATTTTAAAAAAATTTAAGTAAGTTAAAAATAAGTATACAATATTTTCTAATATAGGTATACTAATGAAAAGAATGAGATTCTTTTTTAAGGAATAATATTTTGCTTAATTGGTATTCATAGTGTTCTCTCTTACAAAGCCTTTCCTTTTTTTTAATTTTAATTTTAACTTTTTTTTAATATGAAATTTATTGTCAAATTGGTTTCCATACAACACCCAGTGCTCATCCCAACAGGTGCCCTCCTCAGTGCCCATCACCCGCTTTCCCTTCCCTCCCACCCCCCAACAACCCTCAGTTTGTTCTCAGTTTTTTAAGAGTCTCTTATGTTTTGGCTCCCTCCCTCTCTAACCTTTTTTTTTTCCTTCCCCTCCCCCATGGTCTTCTGTTAAGTTTCTCAGGATCCACATAGGAGTGAAAACATATGGTATCTGTCTTTCTCTGTATGACTTATTTCACTTAGCGTAACACTCTCCAGTTCCATCCATGTTGCTACAAAAGGCCATATTTCATTCTTTCTCATTGCCACATAGTATTCCATTATGTATATAAACCACAATTTCTTTATCCATTCATCAGTTGATGGACATTTAGGCTTTTTCCATAATTTAAGCCTTTCGTTTTCTGAAACACCATGATCTTCCTTCCTGGGAACTGGCCAGAATATGTTGCCTGCATTTCTTTCCTTCTATTTTCTTTAAAGTTTTTTTTAATGTTTTTTTTTTTAATTTATTTTTAAGACAGAGCATGAGTGGGGGAGGGGCAGAGATAGAGGGAGACACAGAATCTGAAGCAGGTTCCAGGCTCTGAGCCATCAGCACAGAGCCCGACATGGGGCTCGAACTCACAAACTGTGAGATCATGACTTGAGCTGAAGTCGGACCCTCAACTGACTGAGCCACCCAGGCGCCGTTTGTTTTTTTTTTTTAATGATTTTTAGGAAATTTACCAAGTTGTGAAACCATCACTATAATCTAGTTTTAGAACATTTTTATCTCCCCGGTAAGATCCCTCATACCCATTTACAAGTCATTATCATTCCCAAAGCCCTGGTCCCAGGCAACCCCTAATCTATTTTCTGTCTCATAGATTTGCCTGTTCCAGGTAGTTCACATAAATGTAATCATACAGTACACAGTTTGGTTTTTTCTTTGTTGTTTTTTTCATGTTTATTTCTGAGAGAGAGAGAGAGAGAGCGAGAGAGCACATGCACGCACCAGCAGGGGAAGGGCAGGGAGAGGGAGACAGAGAATCCAAAGTGGGCTCCACACTGACTGCAGAGAGCCCAATGTGGGGCTCAAACTCACGGAACCACAAGATCACAACCTGAGCCAAAGTTGCACACTCAACTGACTGAGCCACTCAGGCACCCCAATACCCAATTTTTACATCTGATTCCTTTCACTTAGCGGAACATTTTTGAGGTTCCTTCTTCTTGTGACATATCAATACTTCATTCCTTTTTATTGCTCGTTCTCATTAGAATTCTGTCATGTGGCTATATCACATTTCGCTTCTTCATCAGTCCAGTTGATGGACATTTGAATTGTCTCCACTTTTTGGCTTTTATGAATAATAATGCAATGAACATTGATATGGAAGTATTTTTGTGGATAAATGTTTTCATTTTTCTTCTGTGGATACCTAGGATTGCTGGGTTGGATGGTAATTTATATTCAACATTTTAAGAAACTACTAAACTATTTTCCAAAGTGGCTGCATCATTTAACATTCCCGCCAGCAATGTATGAGGGGCCCCATTTCTCCACATTCTTGCCAGCTTGTATTATTGTCTTTTTATCACTGCCACTCTAGGGAGTGTGAAATAATGGCTTATTGTCATTTTAATGTGCACTTTGCTAATGACTAATGTGGAGTGTCTTTTCATGTGCTTATTAGCCATTTGTGTATCTTCTTTGGTGAAATAGTTCTTCGGTCCTTTGCTCATTTTTAAATTGGGTTCTGTCTTCTTGAGTTATAAGAATTCTTTGTATATTCTGGATAAGAGACCCTTATCAGATATGTGATTTGCAAATATTTTTTCCCAGTCTATGATTTGTCTTTTTATTTTCATAAGAGTGTCTTTTGAAGCACAAAGGTTTTGAATTTTGATGACATTCAATTACCATTTTTTCTTTTTGTGTATTATGCTTTTGGTGTTACATGGAAGACCTCTTTTCCAAACCCAGAGTCAGAAAGATTTCCTCCTATGTTTTTTCTAAAAGTTTTTTTTTAATGTTTATTTATTTATTTTGAAAGAGAGAGAGAGAGAGGGAGAGAAAGCACTAGTAGGGGGAGGGGCAGAGAGATGGAGAGAGAGAGAGAATCCCAAGCAGCCTCTGCGCTGTGCTGTCAGCATGGAGCCAGATACGGGGCTCCATCCCACGAACTGTGAGATCATGACCTGAGTCAAAATTGAGAGTTGGACACTCAACCGGCTGAGCCACCCAGGCGCCCCCATTTGAACTACTCTTTAGCTGTGTGATTATTGACTCCTTACTTAACCTATCTAGAAGCTTTAGTGTAAAATGGTTAATTGCATTTCCTGCACAGGGTTATTGTAAAGAGTAAATGAGCAAATAAGTGAAAAGATTTAGAAACACTGAATGGCATATGATAAAGCACTTGATGTAAACATTACTCTCTTTTGAAGAGTATCCTTTTATTTTTTAGAAATTTTTAATTTATTTTTGAGGTGGGGGGACAGAGAGACGAGAGAGAGAGAGAATCCCAAGTAAGCTCTGCGCTGTCAGCACAGAACCTGACACGGGGCTCAATCTCACGAAACTGAGATCATGCATGCCCTGAGCCGAAATCAAGAATCGGGTGCTTAACTGACTGAGCCACCCAGGCGCCCCTAAAGAGTAACCTTTTAAAGAATAGCCATTTCAAAGTATCATACTGACCCTACTTTGCAGGCTATATGAAAATAAGTGGCAGGCTAGATTTGGCCTGTAGGTCATACATAGTTAGTCAAGTCCTGATCTAGAGTTGGATGATATTGCTTTATCTATCTGGAGTTGAATGACACTGTTTTGCGTCCATTGTGTTTAATCTTCGGAAGTGCGTGTGGGCACATACATATGTTTTTTAAAGTTACAGGCTGGAGAAGGGAGGGAGGAGATAGGAATGGCACTGGGCCTGACGGAGATTCTGAGGGAGGTCCCCTGTCCCTTGGTCACCACTGTTGTAAGTCAAGTGACCTGACCATCTATATCTATATTCTTCTTCCTTGTTACTGCTTCCCTTTTTCTCTATTCTCCTTCTTTGGGTTTTAGAGTCCCAAAGAAAGGAATGAGAACATTGGTCTGCTTTGCCAACTCCTTGGGGACAATTAGTATTTGTGACTCCTTTTCCCTCTGATAAGATCGATTACTCTCTCTTTCCCTCGTGTCGCCCAGATCCTGAAAGGCATGCTGGAGGGTGCTTCCCACATCCTTCCTGCACTCCGGGTCTTGAGCAGTCTTCTGTCCAGCTGCAGCGACTCTGTTCTCTTGTACTCCTTCTGTCGTGAGGCAGGGCTCCCCGGGCTGCTGCTCAGCCTGCTCAGACACAGCCAGGACAGCAACAGTATCCAGCAGGTAAGCAGTAGGCCAGTAGCCTTGAAAGACTTCCAGGACTTTCTGCTCCTTGGATTTCTCTTCTTCAAAGTGCCATCTCTATTCGGCCCACTGCCTTTTCTTTTCTTTCCTCCTCTCCGGTTAGTAGACCACGAGTTGCATACTCCACTGCCTTCTGATGCCAGGCAGATCCCGTCAGTCAGGGAGGTAGACTCTGTGTGACTGTATGAGAGTAGTGGGGAAGACGACAGACCGGAGATCTTGTGCCCAATCTGAATGGGACATGCCCTCAGCTTCAGCTCACTGTTGCCACATGAGAACACGGGCCCCGTGTTGCCAGATCTTCCAGTTTTCTAAGAGAAGCTAGAAATCCAGATTTTTATGCTCAATTTCCCAATATTTAGAGCACTGTGGTTTGGAATATTAAATCCTAGGTTTTAATTGACCTGCTTTTATAGAACAGAGTACTAAAATTCCGGGATTAATCAACTTATACACCAGCATTAGCTTGTAAATGGCCACAGGGACAATAAATGGAGGAGGTAGGATAAACAGAGGAGGTAGGCATGAGGCTCAGGGTGTCTGAGGCCAGATCTGTGCTACCCCACGCTGCATTCTGCTGTGGCTGAGCTGAGAGGACAGAACACTGAAATGTTTAACGGGAAGCTGCATCCTGCTGGTGAGTGTTAACCTTGAATGTTTCTAAGGAATTTAGAAAGGAATTTGAGCTATTTGAAAAATAGAGCCTCCTGAACTCCTAAATGCTATTCTGGCCAAGCAAGATACAGGCTGTTTACAGCCCCCTGGCTGCCCCTTTGTTACCTCTAGATTTCCTCTTTCTGTCCAGAAGCCTCCCTGTTTGGTCAGCCTGACTGGATATCTGACACCTTTTTCACTGCCTTTTCTCTTCGTCTACATTGCCCTTATTCTCCGTCCTCTTCCCTGGCAGCAATGTTGGTATGGGACCTTCTTACGGCACCTGATGGCTGTGATTCAGGCCTATTTTGCCTGCACCTTCAATCTGGAGAGGAGCCAGACAGGTGACAGGTGGGATGAGAGCCAGCTTTGCTCTGTTGGCCACTTTGGCTTCAACTTCTACCCCCAATTCTTCCTTCCTCTATTAGGAAGAGGCTAAGTGAGGAGAAAGCAACAGGTTAGGGATCCCCTGATGCTCTTAAGGACCGAGACCACTCTAAGTTCACCCCAAGACTTTGAGGTTCTAAGGGTCACCATACACTAAATGGAAGGGCCACAATTTAAGTAACGTAGAGAAAATGGCAAAGAAAGGTCTTGGAGGGTATGTAAGACTCTGTGTGTGTTTAGTGGGGGGAGGGGAAGGAGCATTCTGATACATTCCTTTGCACAGATTCTCCTACCTGCAGAACTGACGTTTACCACACGTGGGCTTGTAGAGAGATGGGCTATTTTTTCCCAGCCTACAGGTGTTTCAGGAGGCCGCCAACCTCTTTTTGGACCTGTTGGGGAAACTGCTGGCCCAACCAGATGACTCTGAGCAGACTCTAAGGAGGGATAGCCTTATGGTAATCTGCTCCCTTGTCCAGATTTCTGTCTCTGATATCTTTCCATGTTTCTCCCTTTCCCTTTCTTATAACTATAGAGGGTTAGATCAAAGTAATAGAACAAACATTTATTGAATACCTACTGTGTGCCTTATGCCACTTGAGTACGAGAAGGTCCCCATTGTCAAGGGACTAGTAGTCTAGTAGGAGAGATGAAAAATGATCAAGGACAACAGCATGAAAAGTACATTAGAACTTGTATAAAACTTGTATAAAGTACAGAAGCACCACTGAAGAAGATATGATTAATATTACTTGGGGAGTCAGAGAAGAAATCTCAAAGGAAATCATCTTTGCTAGGATTCGAAGAATGCATAGAAGTTTGCCCGGTGGGTGAGGCAGAAAGTAGGGAGGACATTCTAAGCAGAAAGAGCAGCATTTACAAAGGCCCAGAGGCATTAAGGACTATGGCCTGTTTCAGGGAACTACAAATAGAAGTATTTCTTCTTTTTTTTTTTTTAATTTTTTTAACGCTTTTTTAATTCATTTTTGAGAGACAGAGAGAGACAGAGCATGAGTGGGGGAGGGGCAGAGAGAGAGAGGGAGACACAGAATCTCAAGCAGGCTCCAAGCTCTGAGCTGTCAGCACAGAGCCCAATGAGGGGCTTGAACCCACGGACCGTGAGATCATGACCTGAGCCAAAGTCGGATGCTTAACTGACTGAGCCACCCAGGCACCCCTAGAAGTATTTCTTTTTGAAGAGACTTGCAGATGGACTAGTATTTCCCAAATGTATTTGCCCTACGACTAGCAAGCTAGTGGGTTCTCGCCCCTGGACTCTGGAAATGAGGGACAGGAGAATAGAAGATTGAATGAGAAGATAGCGGAGTTCTGACTGATCTCCAAGGAGACACTTAGGGAGGAACATGAGCAAGGAAATAAACAGTTGCCTAGCCATTGTTCAGACTGGCAATTGGGAACACAGATCTGGGCTGCATTTCTGCCTCCAGTGAGCAGTCCATTCGAACTCTTCTAGTCTGAGAGCCTATTTTAACCTCCCTCATCCTTTCAAGTCAGGAAGCTTTCAACGTCTAACCTAAACTTTGGCCCTCAGTGACTCACATTATTGGCCAGCATTTCTCCTATGTCACTGTGCAGTGAGTGCATAGGAAGTTTGGAATAAACACCCCACCTCCTGAAATTCTGAATCAGTAAGACTGGGTTGGAAGGGACCCAGGAATCCCCGGGAATTCTCATACTCATGGACTACAGATAACACTTTGAGAAACATCATCTAGGAAGCAGCTGATCAGAGAATAGGATTGATAACCTAAAATTGCCATCCTTGAAATGTGAAGGCAATTAATTATAATGCATTTTCTGTGTGAGGAATACTTAGAATGCCACAGCTGGTCCCCCTGGGTTTTCTCCTTTATTCTCAGGTTTTCTGGGGGGATTCTTGCTCCTTACCCTAAACCCAGTCAGTTTTCTGCTGCCCTAATGTTAATGCCGCCCTTGTCTCCCTTAGTGCTTTACTGTTCTGTGTGAAGCCATGGATGGGAACAGCCGGACCATCTCCAAAGCCTTTTACTCCAGCCTGCTGACTACCCAGCGGGCTGTGCTGGATGGGCTCCTTCATGGCCTGACAGTTCCCCAGCTCCCTTTCCACATACCCCCAGGTAACCAGAGTAGGGAGTGGAGGTTCTCTTGCCTTCTGAGTAACTCCGGCTGTGCCCTCCCGACTGCCATTGCCTCGAAGAGTGCCTGGCATTTAGTGAGGGCTCAGCAACTAACTGTGCACTGAAAGAATGAATGGGGATCCGAGACAAACAATCAGACCCCACCCTGCGTTCTTTGCTTTTCTCCATAGGAGCCCCCCAAGTGAGCCAGCCACTACGGGAGCAGAGTGAGGACCTGTCTGGAGCCATGTCTTCTGCACTGGCAGCCATATGCACTGCTCCTGTGGGGCTGCCCAGCTGCTGGGAAGCCAAGGAGCAGGTCTGAGCTGCAGTTTCTGATTTCCTCTCATCAATGTTGCTGGAGATGAGGCTGGCCTCAGCTTCTCAGAAAGGCAGAAAAACAAGCATTTTTGCTTCCCCTTACTCTGTACTTCCAGAAACAGATGCTTCCACCTGGGTCTGGTAATCTGGCCACTTGTTGAACACGATGTCGCCAAAATCCCAGAACCCTTGGCCAGCTGGCTAGAGAGCTCATTGACAAACTGCCCATGTGGTAGGGTAGCTGACCCGAAGCCACCTGTGATGCTGCCTCAAGGGCTCAGGATTTAGATTTCCTGCTCCCTTTTGTCCAGCAACACTTTCCTCTATACCTGTCTCTACTAGGGCTAAACTAGGCCAGGACTTTTGGTTCTTCTTTGGCCATGAAGACTGGGAATAGAATGGGATCTGAGGTTCCTGGTGAACCTGAGGAAGAGTGGCTAGCAAGGGGTTGAGAACCCTGAGTAGTTAGAGATATGAGAGGAACAGGATTGGAATATGGGAATGGGGTTGAGGCTTCAAGTATGTCCCTACAGATCTCTCAGCATTTGGCGAATCAGCTCACCGAGGACAACGACCAACTGAGACCGTCCATTATCTCTGGCTTGCGGCATCCCATCCTGTGCCTACACCTTCTCAAGGTACTGCCTGTCCAGAACTCTTGGGACTTCAGATTTCTTTTTAACCCCCAAGACCAAGAGAGAAAGACACGGAGAGAGACAAGAGACCCCAGAGGGTCCCTTTCTTTTCAGTCTGTTCGACCTGAGATGGCCCCACTGTTAGCCAGTCCTCACTAGAATAGAGCAGTAGCCCTATCTCACCGTCTTTATAGCAAGAAGAGGCGGAAGTTGGCCTGAACTTCTCGAATTGCCCCGGTGTGGACACTAGATCTGCGGAGAGGCTAGCCTGCTTCTCAGCTGAGCCTTCTGATCCAGGAACCCAGGGGCTGCTCGGCTTCACTGACAGACTGCTTCCCACTCCTTTAGGTTCTCTACTCATGCTGCCATGTCAGTGAGCACCTGTGCCATCTGCTGGGGCAAGAGCCCCTGGCCTTGGAGTCACTGTTGATGCTGGTCCAGGGCAAGGTAGGCCAGGAACACAGGCAGGTATATCGTGGTGGCCCTACTGTCTCAATCAGAAGTTGCTCTGATATCTTTGGTTTCCTTTGTAGGTAAAGGTAGTAGATTGGGAAGAGTCTACTGAGGTGGCACTCTACCTCCTCTCCCTTCTTGTCCTTCGGCTGCAAGATCTGCCTTCTGGGTAAGCCTGAAGTAGGGTCTCTCCACTGGAATCTTCCCTCCCGATAGCTCACCCTGACGTAGAATATGGGGAATGGCACCTTACAGCCTATCCTCAGAAGGGATGGGGATGTTCTCTACACAGAACAGAACAGACCTAGATTCCTACCAACTTTGTGCCTTGGGGCAAGGTCATGCAGCCGTGTGGAGAGTGCCATCCAGTGGGGAGGGAGGCCACTCCCTAGCCTCCTTTCATTTGGTGCATCCTTTGATGAGTCTTCTTTTTCCAGAATGGAGAAGCTAGGCAATGAGATTGCTACTCTCTTTACCCATTCACACGTTGTCTCTCTCGTGGTGAGTTTTCAGTTTTCCCCTCCTTCCCCTTTTCACCCTGCCACCCAGGCCTGCGGGGTGCATGGGCATCACTCTCATCAAGAGGTGGTTATGAGGCATTCTTCTGGGCCAGAGACATAAATCTTCTCTGCCTGTCGTGACTACTGGGCAGATTCAGACATTCCTTCTCTTCCTCTAATTCCCCAGAGTGCAGCAGCCTGCCTGTTGGGTCAACTTGGTCAGCAAGGGGTGACCTTTGACCTCCAGCCTGTGGAGTGGATTGCTGCAGCCTCACACGCTCTGTCTGCCCCTGCAGAGGTGAGGTATACCGGAGAGGGCACAGACAACATTTTCACTGAGTCAGACCCAGGACTCCACTTGGGGGCAAGACTGAAGCGCCAGCTTGGCTGGGGCAAACTAAGCAGTCGTTCATTTCCTCCCTGTCTGCCCCCAGATGACAGCTTCTCTGAGCCCAGACTGGGCTGGCACTTCCAAAGAGGGACAGAGGGAGGGGGACCCGAGTTACCTACTGGAGGATGAGATCTTCCTGCCTACTTTAGTCTCCTCCCGCAGAAGCTCCTTCTCCTGTTGTTAGGGTCATTTCAAAAGCTTAATCTCTTCCCCTCTGACTATAGTTTGGCTTCCCTGTCCCCCCTCCTTCTCCTTAACTGAAATGGAAAAGGTGGCTGGCATCCCGAGAACTCTTGAGGAATCCAGTCCATTGTGTAGCCTCCTTTCTGCTTTCTCCTTTTCCGGGCCTTCCCCCCGCCCGCCCCCCCCCCCGCCTCTCCTTTTTAGGTACTTTGGAACCCCTATTTCTTTCATTTTGTAATAAGGATAGACTTTGTATTCAAATGATCATCATCCTTATAGATGCAGAATTCTTTATAATTTGGAAAGCACCTCACATCTTATCTTACAACACACTTGAAAGAGAGACGCATTGGGGCGCCTGGGTGGCGCAGTCGGTTACGCGTCCGACTTCAGCCAGGTCACGATCTCGCGGTCCGTGAGTTCGAGCCCCGCGTCGGGCTCTGGGCTGATGGCTCAGAGCCTGGAGCCTGTTTCCGATTCTGTGTCTCCCTCTCTCTCTGCCCCTCCCCCGTTCATGCTCTGTCTCTCTCTGTCCCAAAAATAAATAAAAATACGTTGAAAAAAAAAAATTAAAAAAAAAAAAAAAAAAAAAGAAAGAGAGACGCATGAAATGTAATGAGACTCACCTGATTTTTCTAGATAAAGTTGAACTTCAGAGAGGTGGTACCAGTAGTGATGACACTCACATTCATCCAGGAGCCCCAGTCAGAAATCTGGGAGTCATCATAGACTGTGTTCTCTGCTCCATTATTCCCCCATCTAGATGGTTCCCCCAGGTCCCATGTGTTCCGCCTTCCTGTTGTCTCAGATCTTTTTTTACCTGGCACCATCACTGCCCTGCCTTAGTTTTTGTGCACACCATCTATCTTGCACTGTGGCGCTTGCCCGCTGAAGGATCTCTATCCTAGGCTCTCTCCTCTCCAGTCTATTCTCTTCACTGCCACCAGGGTGAGCTTTCTTAAAAGTCTAGTCATTTGTTCAAGTATTTAGCACAGAAGTATCTATTGAGTACCGAACACTATTCTGGGTTCTGAGACTACAGCAGTGAATAACAGAGACGAAAATCTTGCCCACGTGGAGCTTGTGGAGCTCAGTGGCTTCCGATTGCTTCCGGGATAAAGTCCAGACTCCTTTACCTTCTCCTCAAAGCTCATCTGTTACCTCTGGGCTCTATAATCCTGCTATACCGGGAGTTACCACTTCCAAAATTCACTATCATTTTTCATGACCTGCCTTTATTTATGCTACAAGGAATGCTGTCCCTTCCTGCCACCTCCTTCTCTTGACTGCTTTTTGAACTTTTAATTCATCGGTGTCCTACCTCCAAAAGGCAGAGTTAGGCACTCTCAACTGTGTCTCCACCCCCACCCCAACCCCAGCCTCTTGTGTGGCAAGTGTCTTCCGACCCTACCAGATGATGTGTCTTTAGAGCAGAGGTAGTCATTGAATGAATAGTCAGGAACCAGGACTTGTGTAAGTCCAGGAGAGCTTTCCCCACTACACCAGGCAGAGGACAAGCTCTTTCTGCCTGACCAGGAGTTGCAGGCATGGGTTTGTGAGGCCCCTTCATCTCTCTTGAAAATCTGCATTCTTCCTGCCTCTCTCTGTCAGGTCCGGCTGACTCCACCAGGTGGCTGTGGATTCTATGACGGCCTCCTCATCCTGCTGCTGCAGCTTCTCACCCAGGTACAGGTGCATCCTAGGTTGGATGGGAAGGCAGGAGAGACAAGCTAGGCATTTTGATGAACCGCTAGACGATAGGAATGAAGAAGCAACCCACACTTGCCTCTTCTGTCAAATATGGTGGCCGTGATTACTTTCAAAAGGGCCCCCCCTGCCCTCATCGTGGACCCTGTCTGGGGAATCCCAGCTGCATCCCAAGATTCAGTGGGGAGGAGAGCTGTAATTCCCTGGTTTCTAGCAGACACTTGCGTGGGTTAAGATGTGATAAGAAAGGCAACTAAGACAACAGGGAAATCCCACATTGTTGGGAAAACAGAGGAATTATTTCTGGGACTCCCTTTCCTTAGAGGTCAGGGATAAGAGTGAAAAAAAAAGAAAAGAAAAGAAAAAGGCATTTTGATACCTGACTTTGACTTCCCTACCCACCCTCCTTCAATTTCATCTCCAGCCAGGGAAGGGTAGCCCGATAAGGGACGTGGCTAGCTCAGAAATGTGGACCATTCTATGGCACCGCTTCTCCATGGCTCTAAGGCTCCCCGAGGAGGTGTCTCCACAGGAATCACAGCCATCACAAAGCCCAGAGCCAGACTGGACCCTGATCTCACCCCAAGGTATCTTTCCATAAGCATGGCCTCCTTTGATCCTTTTCAAGAGGAGGCAGCCTAGAACTGGGTTAGTCCACAGAGATTGCAGCCGCTGCCCCCTGGGGAGAGGATGGCACAGACTGCGCTGGATGGGAAGGGGACTAAATAGGTGGGGGCCCTGGAGAAGCTGGAGCATCCGGGGCCCTTCCTGCACCACTGGGTCTCCATTCTCGGTGTTTCCAGGCATGGCAGCCCTGCTGAGCCTGGCCGTGGCCACCTTCACCCAGGAGCCCCAGTTATGCCTGAGCCACCTGTCTCAACGTGGAAGTATCCTCATGACCACCCTGAAGCACCTGCTTTCCCCCAGCTTCCTGCGTCAGCTGGGCCGGGCGTGAGTTCGAGCTAGAGAAGGGAGACCAGACTGTCCAGACAATCTGCAGTGTGGCGGTGGGGAGGGGTGGGCAGGAGAGCCGTAGCTGACAGCTTGAGCTACGAGGCCAGAAATAGGACTGGTGAGGTTGGAGAAGGGGCGCTGGACTCGGGGATTTGAGAAGGGGGCAGAGAATAATAAAAGGTGGGTGGGTAAAACCGAGTAAATCCTTCCACTCTGCCCTCTTTAGGCCTCACGGGTCTGGGTTTCTGCCCGTCATGGTGCTCTCTGTCTGCCAGCTCCTCTGCTTCCCCTTCGCCCTGGATGTGGATGCCGACCTCCTTGGAGGTGTGTTAGCTGACTTCGTGGACTCAGAAGTCACAGCCCGCCTGCTGCAGGTATTTGGGAAAGCCACCAGGCGTGAAGGTGGAGGAGGAAGATGGCTGACCTCGTGTATTGTAATTCACTTCCCAACAGCTCCAGGGCTCCCCTGAGCCCCTGGAAGAGTGGAGCATCTGGCTTGATGTAAGCATTGGAGTGGAGAAAGCATTCAGGCCTGAGCAGAAGCACTGGTTGGAGCTGGGGCTGGCGCCTCCCGTCTCCATCTGTCCCTCATCTGGATCTGTTGAAGCTCTGTGGGGAGGACATCCCAGTCTGGGCAGGGAGACTCAGCTCCTCAGCCAGGAGTCACTTCTGTGCAATCCTTGGCATTCAGCAGTGGGTTTTTGAAGGCAGAGAGCTTGAGTCCTTGCAGAGCAAGGAATGATCCTGCACCTGTTCTCTTGGGCTCCACAGTCTCACATGGAGGGCTCGGGTCAGGTCTTCCAGCTCTCTGTGGTATTTCTCAGCATAGCTTGGCTTTTCTCTTGGCCAGAGCTTGGGCCCCTTCTAGCTACCTCACTGCGGTGAATTCTTCCTCTCCCTGAACCACTTTGCCTGCTCCTCTATCCCTTCTCCCAGGTCTGCTGCCACCATCTTCCGTTGACGCAAGTTGAGTTGCCTGTCAGCCTCCTCACACACCTGGCCCTCACGGATTCCACCTCTCTCAACCAGTTTGTGAACACAGTGGCTGCCTCCCCTAGAACCATCATCTCCTTCCTCTCAGTTGCTCTCTTGGGTGACCAGCCGCTGCTGACCTCTGACATTCTCTCCTTGCTGGCCCACACAGCCCGAGTACTGTCCCCCAGCCACTTGTCCTTCATCCAAGAACTCCTGGCTGGCTCTGATGAATCCTATCGGCCCCTGCGCAGCCTCCTGGGCCACCCAGAGAATTCTGTGCGGGCCCGCACTTACGGGCTCCTGGGCCACCTGCTGCGATACAGCATGGCTGTGCGTGGGGCACTGCAGAGCCAGACTGGGCTGCTCAACCTTCTGCTGCTGGGGCTTAGAGACAAGGACCCTGCCGTGCGGCGTGGTGCCAGCTTTGCCGTGGGCAACGCAGCCTACCAAGCTGGTCCCCTGGGACCTGCCTTGGCAGCTGCGATACCCAGTGTGACCCAGCTACTTGGAGATCCTCAGGCTGGTATCCGGCGCAATGCCGCGTCAGCTCTGGGCAACTTGGGCCCTGAGGGGTTGGGGGAGGAGCTGTTACAGTGCCAAGTACCCCAGCGGCTCCTAGAGATGGCCTGTGGAGACCCCCAGCTAAACGTGAAGGAGGCCGCCCTCATTGCCCTCCGGAGCCTCCGACAGGAGCCCTGCATCCATCAGGTACACCCCTGGGGACTTCCGGACCATGACGATGGGGTTGTATTTCACGACATTTTTCTGAGATAGCCTTTAAGGAATTGGGATGCTGGGAAACCCATGGGCGGTGTCTTGGAGATGGGTGTGCCATCTACCATCTCCCACCCCGGAAAAGGGAAGGAATGTGGGAGAGGGCTCCGATGAGTGGCAAATTCCCAGGATCTCCAAGCCCAGGGGTTCTCTCTTCTTGAGGCTATGTGGGAAGGAGGTGAGGCCAGATGAGGTGATGTTGAGGTCTAGAGGGATTTCATTCTGGGGGCTGGGAAGGGGCTATCTTTTTTCTTTTTTTTTAGCACTTACCACGTGAAAAGCGCCATGCTAAGCATTTTACCTTTATTACCTGGTTTAAGCTATTATATTCCTCATTTTGCAGGTGAGGAAACTGAGGCACTAAGGATTTAATAACGTGCCCAAGTTACAAAGCTAGTTTGGGGAACTGGACTTCTGAGCTCAAGGGTCTGAGTCCTGAGCCCATACCTTAACCACTGCTTTATTCTGCTTTTTCTGCTTGTGACATAAGTAGTCTAATGGGAATCACACATCTCCCTATGATAAGGCTAAACCTCCAAATTATAATAAAGCAGTGTGGGAACATTGGCTGGTTCATGCAGAACAGAAATTTTGACGGGATGGTGATGATGTAAATTATAGGATTTTCTGGCAATCCATATGGGGAAATAATATAAGAGACTCTTGGTGGTACTGAGGTTAAGACCCACTGGTCAAGATTCATGACTAGAAATCACACTTTTTGACTTACTGTCACTGCTGCATTTATGACCCCTTCCTGGGACAAATGCATGGATCCCTCGGTGCCTCAGTTTCATGGTGTGTAACCGAAGAGAATGGCAGTAGACCTCTGGTCTCGATGAGCCCTCTCTCCAAAGTTTCTCTTTCCCCGCAGAATCTATATTGATTCCCCAGGGGCCCATTGTCTTTTTCTTTCTTTACTAGAGTGGGAATTGCTGGGCCAAATGAGAGTCCTCTGCATGTCCTGTTCTGTCATCTGCTCTCTGTCTCACAGGTGCTGGTGTCCCTGGGGGCCAGTGAGCGATTAGCCATGCTCTCTCTGGGGAATCAGCTACTGCTGCATAGCAGCTCCAGGCCTGCCTCTGCCAAACACTGCAGGAAACTCATTCACCTCCTGAGGCCAACCCACAGCACGTGATCTCAGATTCCTACGGTCCATCCACCCACTTTCGTTACCCCTCTATTGCCAACCTTTTTCTACTATTCAAGCCACCAACTCAACCAAGAACTAAAAAGAGACTAAAAAAAGAGATAAGCTACAAGTCAAATGATTTAAGAACGAGAAACTAGAAGAGATTTATGTATAAAGCTCCCTCCTTTCCCCAGATTCAGGATGATTTCAATCAGTAAACTTCATTGCTGTTGGTGCCAGAGAAGATTCCTTCCTTTTCTACATGCAGGGGTCTTTCTCCAATAATGTGCCTTTAACCCCAGGAGCATACCTCCCAGACCTCAGGGAGGTACCTTCTACCTGAGAGGCCGCTTCCTTTCTAGAGCTTGTATAATCCTCCCAACAGGTTCTTGCTTTTGTGCACTGGCCGTAGGACAGTGATGAAGACTGAGCCCATCTCAGCTCTAGGCTATGGGGATAAATGCTGCTGTGGATGGTTTCCTGACCCATAGCCCACATTCCCATCCATGGGTTATGGTAGAGAGTCTTTTCTTTTTTCTTTTTCCTTTCCCCTCTCTCCCCTCCCCTTTCCTCTCCTTTCCTCTCCTTTCCTTTATTTCTTTAACTTTCTTCTTTCTTTCTTTCTTTCTTTCTTTCTTTCTTTCTTTCTTTCTTTCTTTTCTTTCTTGTTTTTCCTTTCTTTCTTTTCTCTCCTTCCTTCCTTCCTTCCTTCCTTCCTTCCTTCCTTCCTCCCATCCACCCATCTTTTCTATGTAAACTCCTGTAGTAAAAGGTATACCTCACCTTACTTGGAGATGCCAGGGTAAGAGCTTGGGTGGGGGGTCAGCTCCTCTCTTGGCTGCTGGTTGGTGCTGCAGCTCTTGTGTCCCGTTCACACAAGACCATGGTTTGGGACCTTATTTATTTATATCTGTTCCTGCCTTCCAGCTTCCTGCATCTCAGCTGAGCTACATGTGGTCACCTACTTCCAAGCCAAGACCAGTGGAGCTGAAATAGGGAGAGATAGGATTAAACAGAGCCGTACATTGGATTGCTTTGTGATCTCAGGCTTAGTGATGAGTTTTGATGTTTGATGGAATTTCAATGTATAGGGAAGCCCAATTGCTTGAGAAGGGCAGCTGTGTAGGACGTCGTGCATTTCACCAGAAAGAGATGTTTGGCAGACCCATTAGAGTTGAGATCCAGCTGGAAACATACTACAAAGTTTCAACCCTGACTCACCGGATGGCTTGCGACAAGCTTCCCAGAGCCTTCCTTGGTTTCTCTATCCATAAAATGGGGGTATTACTTTTTGTCCTTCCTTAAATTCCAATTGTTTTTGAAATGAAAGATGAATAAAGTGCCTTAGTTTTATAAGGAATTTTATTTAGCATTCATCTTCATTGTCTGTGTTTATATTTTAGCAAAAATAACATTTTTTTCTAGAGACCACTGGAATTTCCTCCTGTCCAGATTATGGCAGTTCAGTTCAACATTGAGTTCTTTCTCTGTGCGAGGTACCCTTGTAGGCACTGGAGATAAAGCAGTGCTTGTTTGTCGTAGAGTTTCCATTCTAGCTGCGGAGTCAATGAACTTACCAAAATAAGTGAATTCTGCACAGGATGTAGAGAGGTGATAAAGCTCTGGAGAACAACGAAGCGGAGAAAGAGGACGAGGAGTGCTGAGTTGGATGGTTAAGGTAGGCCTCACTGGGATGACCTTTGAGCAAAGACTTGATGGAGATGAGGGAAACGAGCAGTGTAGCTATCTGAGGGCAAAGTGAGGCAGAGAGAATAATCACTTCAAAGGTCCGGAGATGGAAGCTTGCCTGGTGAGCTTGAGGAGCTATGATGAGGCCAGTTTGGATGGCAGAAGTGAAGAAGGGGGAGAATAGTAGGAAATGAGGACAGGAAGGTAGTGAGGACCAGATGTAAGCCTGTAGTAGACCTTGTACTTCGAGTAAAGTAGGGATGTATTGGAGAGTTTTGACAGAGAAGTGATGTAATCTACTTATGTTCTGAAAGATTACTCTCCATTCTGGTGTTGTGCATGGACTGTGAGGAGTGGGGGAGGCTGGGAAGCAGGGTGAGGGCTTAGGAGGCTGTGGTGGTACTAATGGAATGGTGAAAAGTAGTCAGATTCTGAATATATTTTGCACATGAAGCAAATAACATTTCTTACCTGATTGGATGTGAGGGTGTGAACGAAGGAAAGCAGACAAGGATATGACTCCAAGGTTTTTGGCCTAAGCAGTTGGAAGAATGGAATTGCCATTAACTCAAATGGGGGAGGCTATTAGTGGAGTGGTGGTAGGTGGGAGAATTCAAGTTCAGTTTTGAACATATTAAGTCTATTAGTTGGAAATTTTTAAACACACAAAATTAGAGACATTAGTTCAGTGAATTCCATTACTGTTCCAAAAGCTACCATATCTATTCTTTTTCTATTCAAGTATTTTAAAACACATCTTGGGAAATATATAATGTAACCCATATTACCTTGGTGTTTATCTTTAACAGATCAGAACTTCTGTTTTTGTTTTTAACAAAGCCATAGCTGGGGCACCTGATTTCAGCTTAGGTCATGATCCCAGGGTCATGGGATGGAGCCCCTTGTCAGGCTCCGTGCTGAGCGGGAGAGATTCTCTCTCCTTCTGCCCCTCTCCCCAACTTGAGCTCTCTCCAAAAAAAAAAAAAAAAGAAAAAAAATTTAAAAAACAGAAACCCACAAAGCCACAGTACTTCACTAAGACTTGTCTGGATTTAGACAAATAAGTATTGTGTTTTAAAATCTAGATTTCCCCCCCCCCAAAAGATAAACTAGGAAGAATTACCTTAGGAAAGAATTATTCTTTTTATTTTTTTAATGTTTATTTATTTTTGAGAGAGAGAGACACACACAGAGTGCTAGCGGAGAAGGGTCAGAGAAAGAGGAAGACACAGAATCCAAAGCAGGTTCCAGGCTCTGAGTTGTTAGCACAGAGCCCAACACAGAGCTCAAACTCACAAACCGTGAGATCATGACCCAAACTGAAGTCAGACGCTTAACCGACTGAGCCACCCAGGCACCCAGGAAAGAAGTATTCTTTAGGAAAGAATTATTCCTTCCCCCCCCCAAATAATTCATTAAATACTAGCTAGAGATATCATGCTTGTCTGGCATATAAAACACTCGATGTAGAGAAATTAAATATACAGACTTTTTGGGTTATCACATAAAGCAATAGTTAATCATTTTATGAGGAAGCATAATAAGAAAACATATTTCCATCCTTGTGAGCATACAATCTAGGGGATTAAAAATCTATAAACAATCTTACACCATTTTATATCATTGCACAAAGTGCTGAGAGGATTAGAAGTGAGTGCTGTGAGAAGTGTCTGGAATTCACAGAACGTCTGGAAGGTTTGAGCGTTTGTGCCCATGTTTCATTTTGCGTATGTATGAGTGCATGTCTGCTTTAACTCTTTTGGTGGGAGAGGGAAGTTAACGTTTTCAAACATAAAAATAGAATAGCATAATAAGCTCCCAAACTCTGATCTCACAGATTCAGCTATTATAAACATTTTGCCACACTGGTTCTACCCATTCCATTAAAAAAATTTTTTTAACATTTATTTAGAGAGAGAGTGAGAGAAAGCACAAGCCAGGGAGGGGCAGAGAGAGAGAGAGAGACACAGAATCTGAAGCAGGACACTTAACCAACAGAGCCACCCAGACACCCCAATAATGGTTTCCTAACATCTGTCTTTGTTCTTAATGTCCCCAGCCCATATTCAGATTTCTCCACTGTCTCAAAAATATCTTTTACAGTTGGTTTGTTTGACTCAGGATCCAAACAAGGTCCACTCATTGCATTTGATAATGCCTCTTAAGTCTCCTACAATCTAGAACACCTTTTTTTAATACTCTGAAATCGTTGAAGAAATGAGGTCATTTGTCTGTACATTGGCCCACCTTCTGGATTTGTCGGATTGCTTTCTTGCAGTGTCATTATTTCTTTTTACTGGAAGTTGGAGACAAACGCTTGATTAGATTCAGATTCAACTTTTTAAAAAATGTTTATTTATTTTGAGAGAGAGAGCATGAGCAGGGGAGGGGCAGAGAAAGAGAATCCCAAGTGGGCTCCATGCTGACTTGGGCTTGATCTCATGACACATGAGATCATGACCTGAGCCAAAATTAAGAGTCTGATGCTCAACCGACTGAGCCACCCAGGCACCCCAGATTCAACAATTTTTTGACAAAAATTCACTACTTCCTAAATATTGTGTAGTTTAAATTGCATCACATTAGGAAACATAATTATAGCTGTCCCACAATACACGATCTAAGATTGGTTAAAATCTATAGGGGATCCCCCAATCAGTCCTCCAATGGTTTTAGCATCCGTCATACTGTTGCTGAAATCAATGATTTACTACGCATCCTTGCTCTGGTCCAGATTGTTTTCATTAGGTTAGTCTCACCTTTTATTGTTCCCTTTATTTCTGTAGCCTACTGTTTAGAAAAGATCTTTTCACCCTCCAGCTCTCTTTCGATTTTCAGATCCATTAAGTCTAGGGTCATATGGGACTGAGGACATCTAGGGCACCGTCTGCCTTGCCTAGGGAGATAATGAATTGGAGTCAGTGTTTCCTAAAGTTCATACCTGAAGCTCATAAAGCAGGAGGTTGTAATAGTACTCTGAGTGGACTGGAGTTAGGGGAAAGTGGGTTGGAGGGAAACAAGGGATGTGGCCGCGTGTCCTTTACTGGAGTCAAACTCACAAGGCTTTTGCTGAGAAATAAGAAAATTCTTCAATAAAGCCTTAATTCCTTGATTTTAGAGGAGCGAATTAAGGCACGGCCCAAGTCAGTCCATAGAGGTGAGGTGGAATCAGGGCCCAGAAAAGGAGAGAATCCTGGAATCCCAGAATATAGTCTTTCAGGGACTCAGTCTCGGGACTACAACTCCCAGAATTCTGCTCTCCGGGTCTCACGCGCACTGAAGCGACTGCGCTTGCGCGCGGCTGGTGACGGCCGGCCTTCCCAGGTCCCACAACCCCCGAGATTCCGCGCGCCAGCCCTCCTCCCTCCCTGCCGAGATAGCCCCTTCCAGGCCCTCTGTCCGTCCGCTGGGGGCGCGCGCAGTGCGTGGCAGGCGGCCGCGGCGCCGGCGGCTGGGAGCGCGGGTCGCGTGGTGGTGTGTGGTTGCTAGGGGCGTCTGAGGCCGCCCGCTCGCCCCAGCAGGCCGAGGGAGGAAGCAGCGCGGAGCCGGCGCCGAGCCGGGGCGAAGCTCGGTCCGCTAGGTGAGTGTGGCGGTGAAGCCGGGGGAACGACCCGCCGCCGGCCCGACTCTCTTGCCCCTCCCTCTGCCCCGGTTCTTTCGCGCGGGTCCCCAAGCCCTCCGGCGGCTCCCGCCCCAGCCCCGCTTCCTGCCCGCCAGCTCTCCATCTCCGGGTAGGCGAGGGGGCTGCGGCCTTCCACCGGGCCGGGTCTTCGCGCGTCCTGGGGACCCTTCTCCCCCTCCGCCACGCCCCGTGAACTTAGTCAGCCCCGCCTCTGGGCGCCCGGACCCTGCAGCATCCCCTCACCCTGGGCCTCCGTGCCTCCTCTTTCCCGCCGCGCTGCGGTTTAAATTCTCCTCGCCTGTGTGTGAGCCCAAGCTACCTCTCAGGCTTCATAGGTGAAGTGAACGCGGATATCCACTTTTTTAGTTCCCCACCTTCAGTAGGTGTAGAGAGATACTATTCCCAAACTGTAGAGTTTCAAATAGGGTTTGAGATCCTGTAAACGTTAACTCTTCATTTGTTCATCCCTTTATTTAATCATTCATTCAACAGTGTTTTACAAATATCGACAAATATTTAATGAGCCAGGGACTGTGGAAGGCGCTGGGGAGGTGTAGTGGTGAACAAGGCAGGCATGTCTTCGCGGAGCTTGTAGTCTAGAGATTTTCATCAAGTAAACTAGCATTTGCCATACTGTGTGGTGTGTGCTCCGATAGAACGTTAGATATTTAACCCAGCCTTGCTCGGAAAATTATATCATCCCCATTCCCTGGTCTTCACATTCTCTTTCTGGATGTTGGAAATGTTTGAATCCTTCCTCCTTTGTTGAGTAATCCTTGCTCCCCCAGATACTCCAGATCACATCTTCCTCAACTTCATCATCTGTTGGTTTAGCCAATCAACAAATAGCTGGGGGACCCTTTGGGACAGTGTTCCCTCCGTCCTTCATTTCTTGCAGTAAATATTGAGCCACTGTTTGCATAAAACGCACCCCCTTGGTGCCCAGAAGGCAACCAGCTGCTTATTGATTGGTGGAATGGAACCTTGAAAAGTTATCAAGTGTTTTCTGGGAATAAAGAAGTGAGAACACATTCCAGATACAAAATAACTTTAGAGAAAATACAGCAAGGCCTAAAAAGAGAACTGGAAGCAGTTTGACAGGCCTCAGGTGCATTTAGAGGTAGCTATCCAGTGACAAATAAGAAAAGGAAAATTAATAGGGGTTAGATCACAAAGGGCCTTGGATGTTTTGTTAAAGAGAACAGTATCCTCAAGAGCAGTGGTTTTTCAAGCAGGGTAATTGGGGCCCAAGACTTCCAAGGGATACACCTGCGTATATAGCTTTAGAAGGCTCCATTTCCAGATCCTCAGCTTTCAAATGAACTCTTCTGAAACTGACTTTACAAGAAAAGGCAGGTGGAGGGGGGCCTGGGGAGGGATGTTATATCCTTCACACTTCCCTGTATTATCCCAAGTGTAAAAACCTTGGGTTGCCAAACAAAGCATTTGGAAATACTGATTTCAGGAAGGCCTCCTTTGGTGATTAAATTACTTTGAAAACCCAGAAGGCTTCCTCTCCCCCTAATACACATTGGTGTTAGGGTGAAGTCTGTGATATTCTGAATTCAGAAGAACCCCACAGTTAAATGTGATGAGAATGTTTTTTGGGACCACGGGTTTTTCAAGCTATAGGATCAAACTTGCGTGAAAAGCTTTTAAAGAGATTTCTTTTAATTTAGGTGTGTGTTATTCAATAAGATAGCTAAAAATTATTTTATTAAATCATGAAATGCTTATTCCAATTATGGTTAACTTAGTTCTTTTTATAAAATGTTTAGTAGTTTCTACCTCCTTTTTTTTTTTAAGTTTATTTATTTATTTTGAGAGAGAGAGAATCCCAAGCAGTTTTCTTACTCTCAGCGCAGAGCCCGATGCACCCAGCTCTATTCCATGAACTGCGAGGTCATGACCCGAGGCTATGCCAAGAATTGGAAAGCTAACCTACTGAGCCACCCAGGTGCCCTTCTGTCTCCTTTTAACAGAAGAATAAACTTGTTTAAACTTGTGATGAAAAATTTTAGAATTAAACTTTATTTATTTTTTAAATGTTTATTTATGTATTTTTGAGAGAGACAGAGCACGAGCAGGGGAGGGGAAGAAGAGGGAGACAGAACCCAAAGCAGGCTCCGGGCTCTGAGCTGTCAGCCCAGAGCCCGATGTGGGGCTTAAACTCACAGCCCTGGGTTCATGACCTCAGCTGAAATGAATGCTTAACCGACTGAGCCACCCAGGTGCCACAAAGAACTTTGTCCTTGGGAGCCCTCAGGGGTATTCTGGACAGACAGTGGTATTCTAGACCAGAGTGTTCAGACTTACTACTCTTAGGACTTCTTTATACACTTCAGAAGCTCTTTGGGATCTTCAATATATTTTTTAATTGGGATACATAATCTTGATAGTTACCGTACTAGAAGTTGAAATATATATTAATTCATTTAGAAATAAAGCCATTACAAGTTAATGTAGAATTTTTAAAATGAAAAATGATATTGTTTCAAAAAGATTAGTAGAAGAGTGACATTTTTTCAAATCTCTTTAATGTCTGGCCTAATAGAAGACAGCTGGATTTTCATATCTCTTTCTGTGTTCAGTCAGATTTGTTGTTTTGGTTGAATTATTAAGAAAATCCAGCCTCACATGGACATTTAGTTGGAAAAGGAAGAGTATTTTTAATAGCCTTTTCAGATAATTGTGGATATTCTTCTTTGGTATTACACACAAGTTAACAAGGGATGGTTTTATGAAAGTTATTACAGTGTGGTATCTGAAATGATACCAGTGAACTTTTCATACTTTGTTATATTAAAATCCATTGGTCTGTCTCTCATTTTGACTGCGTCTTTTACCCAGAGAGGATTCTGTAGCATTGTGTGATAGGTATCTGGAAAATACTGGTTTCACTGAGTTACGTGGCTCTTCCAAATGTTGACACATTAACAGTGTCAGAAAAATCATATCACCACACTCTCATCAGAAAAAGGGTTAAGTGTTGGGAAGCTGTCAAGCTCATGGCGGCAGATACAGTTTTGCCAAAATTCTAATTTTCTCTTGGAAGCTCAAATTTTATCATTGGCAACAAATACTGTCAGTTGTTTTTTTCTCGAGTTGCCAGTCTCACTTTGTTTTATTTTCTAGAAAATGTTTGCCAGATGCCAAAGTCTGAATAACCCATCGCTTTTGTGTCATTTATTCTTCCAAGTGAGCATGATGTTCCACAGAAAAATTTTGCAATTCATACGCACAGTGCTTTCCTTAGAGGTAGCCATCACCTTCTGTATGCCACATAGGTGTTTTATACGTGCTTCTTGTTTTGTCACACAGAATATTAAAAAGATGCCCTCCAGAATTGAGCTTTAATAGAATTTTTACTCTGCCATCAAGGACATTCTTGGGTAAAGCTGGCATTCTTTCACTGTGTGGTGAGGAAGCGTGTGGTGGTGAAGGATCTAACTTGGTGTGCCATTGTCTCACTTCTTGTTCCGGCACCAAATGTTGACCCCCCATCGCTTTTGTACCGTCAGTGGGAAGGCCAGCACAGTTAAAAAGGCGAATCCCATCTTAGTTTTGTTAGGAAAATAGTTTCACCAGCAGAACCTGTGGACTATCCCCAGAGGACCACCGTCCACCCTCACTCAGGAGGAGGGAAGAGGTTCCTTTCTGGTGATAAAAGCGAAGGCTTTAGGAGAGCTAGTCACCCAATTATGTTAAGCCTCCAGCAGTTTTCACTTTTCAGTAATTAGTAGATTTACCTCCCTCAGCTCTAGGTGCTGTAAGCTAGATTTTTCTCTCAGGTTGGCCAACTCCTTTTGCATTACTGAACTGTGTTCTGTAAAAGCTGGCTTTCTTAACTGGTGGTATTGACCCTCCCTTCTCATAGGGCTACGGTATTGACCTTCCTTTCTCAGGAGGCCTTCAAGAAGTTCATTGCTCCTCCACATTTTTTTAGGGAGACATAGCTTGGGATTTATCTCATAAGAGAAATGGAGTCTGATTCCTATATTCCTCCCCATTCAGCTTGGTTCCAGATAAGACAGTTCTATCTTCTAACATATCTACTGAGCGATTAAAGCAGTCTCATTAGAGAGCTTTCGAATTGTAGACTCTGAGCCATTTCTGATGTCCTGAGTTCCCCCTGGTGACGGTGAGAGACAACCTAGGTGGAGGAGGAAAAGGAAAGTGCAGGTCCCAAGGGCCACACCCACTTCTGTAATATAGGAGAGTGATTTGATCAGTGGGTAATGAATAATTGCTTTCTGTAGAAATAGATACCTTGTCCAAGTTGGTCTGGACCTGGCCCCTGGAGACTTGATGGTTTGAAACAACAGCCATAGATTTTCTAGCGTAGGTTGCTCATCATTCACTCTCAACTAAGGAGGAAACTTGAGGCAAAATTACATCTCAAAGCGTGGAAGGCGGAATGAAACGGGCAGTTTGTGGATGCCAGATAAAGATGACAAAGCAGATTGGTGTGCTTCCTGAGACTGCTTGCTCTAGAAGAGCAGAGGCTGCAGCCCCGGACGGCAGTTGGGGATCTACTGCAAGAGCCCTGCGTTTGGTGAGGTGGGTGGGTGGAGGGGGTAGATATTGGGCTAAGCTAGCTCTGTAAACAGAAAGAAAGGGTGTTTGAAGTCATTTTGTTTAAGAATGTTTTGCAGTTCTTTATCCTTTTTATTTTTTAAATTAATGTTTTTATTTATTTTTGAGAGAGAGACAGAGTGCGATCAGGGGAGGGGCGGAGAGAGAGGGAGACACAGAATCCGAAGCAGGCTCCAGGCTCTGAGCTGTCAGCACAGGGCCTGACGTGGGGCTGGAACTCACTAGCTATGAGATCATGATCTGAGCCAAAGTCGGTTGGTTAACCGGCTGAGCCATGCAGGCGCCCCCATCCTCCTTTCTTATCCGTTTAGTCAAGTTTTTTTGTTTTATTTTTAACAGATTTTTTTTTTTAATGTTTGTTTATTTATTTTGAGAGAGTGCAGGGGAAGGACAGAGAGGGAGGGAGAGAAAGAATCCCAGACAGGCTGGGGACATCAACTGTGAGATCATGAACTGAGCCAAAATCAAGAGCTGGATGCTTAACCTACTGAGCCACTGAGGCTCACCTATTTTTTTTTTAATTTTTTTAATGTTTATTTATTTCTGAGACAGAGACAGAGCATGAGTGGGGGAGGGGCAGAGAGAGAGGGGGACACAGAATCCGAAGCAGGCTGCAGGCTCCAGGCTCTGTGCTGTCAGCACAGAGCCCTACGCGGGGCTCGAACTCACAGACTGTGAGATCATGACCTGAGCCGAAGCCGGATGCTCAACCGACTGAGCCACCCAGGTGCCCCTGAGGCTCACCTATTTTTAACAGCTTTGTGGATGTATGAGTGACATTGAATGTACCCATCACCCCCAAGTCCATGGTTTTCGAAACCTTGTTCTAGGGAGCCTAGTGCCGGTGAGGTTGTTTGGGGAGGAGACGTGGGAGGCATTGCTGAGGAGGAGGTCAAACTAGGGCAGTGATCTGCCCCCTTCTGCCAGATTAGCTTTGCATTTGTCTGTTATAGGTATACCGGGATTCCCTATGAAGACCCATCATGGAGCTTGTGACGTATATCCAGGTGAAAAGAGAACAGTGTTGAGAGTAGCCTTTGCAAAGTATCACGTTAGAGGAATAAATACGCAAGAGATATTTATGGAGAGAGTGGGGCTTGAGTTGTGCCTGGAAAAGGTAAATAAAATATAGGGATTCAGAAGGAAGAGGCTTAGTGGAGTAAAGGCCTGCAGACAAGTTTGGAAGGTTTATTCCAGGAGTTTAGTGTTAAGACCAGCACAGTTCATACGGCAGTTCAAGGTAGAAGCAAATGGAAATAAGCCTTTCAAACCCAAGCTGAGAAATCTGGATTTTATTTACTGACTCATGTGAGGATCATCTGGAATGTTAAAAATGCAGATTCCTGGGTGGCTCAGTTGGTTAAGCCTCTGACTTGTGCTCTCAGCTCAAGGATTTGATCTCAGGGTCGTGAGTTCAAGCCCTGTGTTGGGCTGGATGTGAAGCCTACTTAAAAAAAAGAAAAAAAAAAAAAAAAAACCACAGATTCCTGGTCCTACCGAATCCTCTCTGAAGATGGGATTCAGGAATCTGCACCCCATGTTATTCTGATGCGGATGGTTGTTGGGCTACTGTGGTATTTAATGAGGACTCCTAGAAAATGTTTGAATCGGGAGTAACCCATTGAAGTAAAATCAAGCAAAGTGAATCTGGAGGCTGCCTGGAGGATGGAATTCAGGAGGGCAGGCCCTGGAAACACAGACTTCAGTCTGGATGTTATTGCAATGGTCCAGAACTGGGGTAGGGGTGGGGAAATGAAGCCTGCTAAGGAAGAGAATCTCTTAAATTTTATCACTGGTTTGGCCATGGAGAATAAGGGAAAGGATGAAGTCCGAGGTGACTGACATATTCTTAGGTGACTGAGAGAAAGAAAGTTCCACTGAAAGAAATTGAAGGACAAGTGTGCAGGGCTGGTTTAACAAGCTGGATTGAGGTGATTGGATACGCATGATGAAAAGGTAGAACAGACGGTGACGAGGACATGAAGCTTGAGAGAGGTCAGGTCTGAAGAGTGGCTCTTCTGTAACTAATAGTTGAAATTGCAAGAGCAGATTGGTTGGATGTGAGGGACTTGGAGGACTTTGGAGGGGGCTTCATGGGGAGAAAAGGCACTGGGGAGGAGTTGGGTGTGGTTGTGGCCTGGTTCCTGCACCGAGTAAAGAAGTAGCAACAAGGAGATGGTGGTAGGAGCACCTGTGTGACCTGAAGAGCGTCCACTTGTGGCTGTGCTGGTTTTAGCTGTTGTAGATACATTTGAATATTCAGCAAATATTTAATGAGCCCCGATTACATTTCCAGGGCTTGTCATAACACTATGTAAACAAGGTCCCAGTTCTCAAAGAGCTTTCATTCTGGAAGGGAAAATAGACAACAAAGGAATGCATAAATAATTGAAGTTTTTGTTTTAAAAATAAGGAATATGGTTTTTTTTTTTTTTTAATTTTTTTTTTCAACATTTATTTATTTTTGGGACAGAGAGAGACAGAGCATGAACGGGGGAGGGGCAGAGAGAGAGGGAGATACAGAATCGGAAACAGGCTCCAGGCTCTGAGCCATCAGCCCAGAGCCCGACGCGGGGCTCGAACTCACGGAACGCGAGATCGTGACCTGGCTGAAGTCAGACGCTTAACCGACTGTGCCACCCAGGCGCCCCAGGAATATGGTTTTTGACTAGGTGATTCATTTTTATAGCCAGAAATTAAAATGATAAAGAAGATAGGTAAGTCTCACACCCCATTGATAAACTTTAAAAAAAAAAAATCAGTTCCTATTTATTTTTCCACTATTTCTTTAGGCAGTTACAAGGAAATATTCACATCCAATAATTTCAGTTAGTGGAGGAGTGAGACTAAAACGAGGTAGTGTGATAGGGAAGGATCGGGGGTACTGCATCAGCGTAGACAGGCTTTTTGAGGTGGTGATATTTGCTGAACTCTAAAGATCTGAGTGTTTCAGAGAGAACAGTGGAGCCTCTGGGAACACAGGTGGGAACACACCTAGTGAGGAGGAAGAATGGCTCTCGTAGGGTCAGAGATACAGGAGTCAGATCATGTAGGCCTTGGAACCACCAGATGGCTTTAAGCTACATTTTATTTTTTTATTTTTATTAAAAAAAATTTTTTTTAACGTTTATTTATTTTTGAGACAGAGAGAGACAGAGCATGAACAGGGGAGGGGCAGAGAGAGAGGGAGACACAGAATCTGAAACAGGCTCCAGGCTCTGAGCGGTCAGCACAGAGCCTGACTCGGGGCTCGAATTCACGGACCGTGAGATCATGACCTGAGCCAAGGTCGGACTCTCAACCGGCCGAGCCACACAGGCGCCCCTAAGCTACATTTTAAAAAGGGCACCATGACCACAGTCTGGAGAATTGATTATAAAGAAGGCATAAGAGTTAGAAGCAGGAAAACCAGCAGGTGAGAAGTGATAGTGGTGTGGACTAAGGTAATGGTAGAATTGGAGAATAGATGGCTCCAAGGGCATACATTTGAAGCTGGAAAGACTTGATGGTGGATTGAGTGAATGGGAGTGAAGATCTGAGGTCAGGGTGAAATCATTGCCACAGGGCATGTTGGGAGTGTTGGTGTTGCATGAATACCAAAGGGACTTAGCCCCTTCTGCCTGCATGTTTTTTTTACTGAAGTCTTTTTGTGCATTTGAAGCTTATTTACTGCCTCTGATTCTACAAGGTCTCTAAAGGTGAGTCGGTTAAGTGAGGAATAGGATTGAAATGATTGATGGCATTCTTTTTTTTGAATGTTTATTTTTGAGAGAGAGAGACAGAGACAGAGCATGAGCAGGGACGGGCAGAGAGAGAGGGAGACAAAGAATCCAAAGCAGGCTCCAGGCTCTGAGCTGTCAGCATAGAGCCCGACACCGCCTGGTGCTGGAACTCACAAACTGCAAGATCCTGACCTGAGCCGATGTTGGATGCTTAGCGGACTGAGCCACCCAGGCACCCCTGATTGATACATTCTTATCTCAGCCCCTCCCATTGTCCTTAGCACGACTTTACTGAAATCTGACATTCCCATCTAGTTTCAAGAAGATTAACAGAAAACATGTTCCCTTCTTGAGTAACAGTGGTCATAGGAAAAAACAAAAACAAAAAACCTTAAGCTTCCCATGTTGTCCCCGTGGTCCTTCGACCCTAGCCAGCCCTTATCTCAGCCTCTAGGTTCTTGTTTCTCAACCAGTGCTGACAGCAGCTGCTTTTCAGTTGAAGTCAGGACCAGGCCTTGTGTTTTGTTGGACAATGAGGTTTTGTTTAGAATCAGGTTTAAACAGCATTTCTCCCCTAAAAATCAGAGACCTCCCCCTACATGGTGTGTTGATGGGCCCCAGAGAAAGTGCTGTTGAACTTTATCTGCCAGGCTCCCGTGTTTGCCTTCTTCCTCTTATTCCCCTTTAAGCCAGGGTTGGCAAATTCCCTGGCAGGTTAGAGCAGAGTATGCTGGGTGACTAGTTCATATTAAGGTGGCTACCAGTGGCTACACTGAAAAGACTTATATACTGGGGAGGCCCTTCTTTAAGGCATGTGACCTCAGTTCTTGCACCTTAGTGATGGATCCCCAGTCAAGCCTGCTTCAGGTAATGGAGCAATAAGTGAGTTTTACTTCATTGGCTGGAATCATTCACTGGTAAAATTCATTCCTGCCAGTCTAATTTCAAACAAATTGAAGTCGATTGTGCGCTGCCTACCTCCTGGTCTGAGGACAACCAAGCTTCCCTTTAAGTAGTAATAACCTTTTTTTTTTTTTTAAGTTTATTTATTTTGAGAGACACAGAGAGAGAGAGAGAGAGAGTGTGTGTGTGTTTGTGTGTGTGCGCGCGTGCGCGTGTGTGCAAGCAGGGGCAGAGAGAAAGGGAGAGAGAGAATCCTAAGCAAGCTCCGTGCTCTCAGCTTGGAGTCCGATGTGTGATGTGGGGTTTGAACTCGCCGGGAGATCATGACCTGAGCTGAAATCAAGAGTCAGACACTAGGGGCGCCTGGGTGGCTCAGTCGGTTGAGCGTCCGACTTCGGCTCAGGTCATGATCTCACAGTTTGTGGCTTCAAGCCCCGCATTTGGCTCTGTGCTGACAGCTCAGAGCCTGGAGCCTGTTTCAGATTCTGTGTCTCCCTCTCTCTCTCCGCCCCTCCCCCACTCGTGCTCTGTCTCTGTCTCAAAAATAAATAAACATTTAAAAAATTAAAAAAAAAAAAAAGAGCCAGACACTCAACCAATTGAGCTACCCAGGTGCCCCCAGATGTTTTGCCTATTTTTAAAATTGCCTATTTAAAAAATTTTAAATTGGGTTCGTTTTCATCCTTTTTTTTATTATTTATTTTGAGAGAGAGGAAGGAAGAGTGCATATGCACACACGCATGAGCGAGCAAAGGAGGGCAGAGGGAGAATCCCAAACAGGTTCCATCCTGTCAGCTCAGAGCCCCACTCAGGACTTTATCCTATAAACTGTGAGATCATGATCTGAGCTGAAATCAAGAGTCGGAAGCTTAACCAACTGGGCGACCCAGGTGCCCTTCATCTTGTGAGAATTCTTAGTATATTCTGAATACAAGTCCTTTATAGTTGCAGCTATTTCCTCCCCGTTTGTAGATTTTTATTTTTCATTCTCTCAGTAGTGTTTTTCTAAGTTCTTTTTTTTATATATGTGTGTGTAGCTTTTTTTTTTTTTTTAACTTTATGTGTTTATTTTGAGAGAGAGTGTGGGTGACCGAGAAAGGGAGAGAGAGAATCCCAGGCAGGCTCTGTGCTGTCAGCACACAGCCCAACACGGGGCTCGATCTCACAAATTGTGAGATCATGACCTGAGTCAAAACCAAGAGTTGGACACTTAACTGAGCCACCCAGGTGCCGCTTTCTAAGTTCTTAATTATGATATAATCCAGCTAACAGCTGGACTGTTAACCATACTTTCCTTTAAAATTTTTCAGTCACGATTTTTGTATCATATCTAATAAATCTTTGCCTTGCCCAAGGTCATAAACATTTTCTCCTGTTTTTTTTTTACTGGAAGTGTTATAGTTTTGGTTCTTACATTTAGCTCTATGATCCATTTTGAGTCAATTATGGTCTAAAGTAAGAGTCTGAGTTCATGTTTTGTACATGGATACCCACTGTTCCAAAGTTACTTGTTAAAGATTATCCTTTTCCTCATTAAGTTGCATAGGCAACCTTATTGAAAATTAATTGACCGTAAATGTAAGGGTTTATTTCTGGACTCTGGTTCCATTCATCTGTATGTTTATTATGCCAATACTTACATTGCCTTGATTACTATAATTTTATACTAAGTTTCTAAATCAGGTAGTGTAAGTTCAACTTTTTTTTCCCCCTCTTTTAATTGTTTTTGGCTGTTCTGGGTCTTTTTCATTTCTGTATAAATTTTAGGATCAGCTTGTCAGTTTCTCCAGGAAAGCCTGCTGGGATTTTGATAGGAATTGCGTTTACTCCATAGATCAGTTTGGGAAGAATCGTCATCTTAACAATGCTGAGTCTTCCAGTTTATGAACATGTTATATGTCTCCATTTATTTAATTTTAAATATCTCTTGGCAGTGTTTTGTAGTTTTCAATGTACTTCTTTTAAGTTTATTTAAAAAAAATTTTTTTTTTTAATGTTTATTTTTGAGAGGGAGAGAGACACCATGAGCAGGGGAGGGGCGGAGAAAGAGGGAGACAAAGAATCCGAAACAGGCTCAGGCTCTGAGCTGTCAGCACAGAGTCCGACGTGGGCCAGAACTCATGAACTGTGAACTTAAGACCTGAGCTGAAGTCGGACATTTAACTCACTGAGCCACCCAGGTGTCCTAAGTTTATTATTATTTTTTTTAATATTCGTTTATGTTGTGAGAGAGAGCACACACATGTGCATGCACAAGTTGGGGAGGGGCAGAGAGAGAGGGAGAGTGAATACCAAGCATGCTTCACGTTCAGCACAGAGCACAATGTGGGGCTGGATCTCATGACTGAGATTGTGACCTGAACCGAAATCAAGAGCTGGATGCTTAACTGAGTGAGCCACCCAGGCACCTGTTGTTAAGTTTATTCTTAAGGATTTTATTTTTTCTAATGCTATTGTGAATGGATGTGTTTCTTTTATTTCATTTTTTACTTGTTAGTATATAGAAGTAAATCAATTGTTGTATTTGATCTTGTATCCTATTATCTTACTAAATTTGCTTATTTAGAAGTTTTTTTTGTAGATTTCTTAGCATTTTCAATGTACAAGATTATGTCCTCTGCAAATAAGTATAGTTTTATTTCTTCCTTTGCAATCTACATACGCTTAATTTTTTTTTCTTGCCTTATTGCACTGGTTAGAATTTCCAGTGCAGTGTTGACTAGAAATGAGGAAAGTAGACATCCTTGTCTTATTCTCAATCTTAGAAGGAAAGCATCTAGTGTTTTACTATTATGTGTGATATGAGCTGTTTCTGTGATCTTACGATGCCTCTATCAAATTTTGAATGTTTCCTTAGTTTTTGCAGCATAAGAGATAGTCTGGGCTCATCTAATGCTTTTCCTGTCCCAACTATTTTCCAAGGAGCTCTAGTTCCTTTGTTCTTTTTATTGACAAATGGTATGTAGTGATCAGGGTCTGGGCACTAAGTGAGTAACAATCACTTTTTAACTCTTCACCCAGTGTTTTCAGAAATCCCAACCATCTAGTTATATAAAAACTGTAAGGGTATATCCCAAAACACTTTTTTTTTTAAGCTTATTTATTTATTTTGAGAGAGAGAGGAGAGAGAGAGAATCCTAAGCAGGCTCCACACTGAGTGTGGAGTCCGACACGGGTCAAACTCACAAACTATGAGATCATGACCAGAGACAAAATCGAGAGTCAGAAGCTTAACTGGCTGAGCCACCCAGGCACCGCCCTCCCCCCACAAAAGCACTTTTCAATTGTTTTTTAGTGCCAAGTCACACCTGCAGGTGAAGAACCTAGTTACCAGTAATATAATAAATTGCACAGAAGTTTCCCAAATGACCAGACTACTATGTCTTTTTATAAAAGAACATTATTTGTACTAGCTGAAATTGTGCAGCGGAATACTTGCTGTGCTGCCTTCTCCATGTGTGTTTCCCCCTTCCGACCCCTCCCCCCCTCCTTCATTGATACTTGAGAAAAGAGCTGAGGGAAGAAGGTTTGACCATACAGTGCCAGTAATGAGCATGATAACTGTCACCCACCCCTTGAATGTTTAGTGTGGACTGTGCTTTATGTGAATTTTCCAATTTGATCTCACTGCTACCCAGTGGGGGTTATGATACTTCTTCTCTTGTCTTTTCTCAAACATTCCAGCTGTGTGGTTTCAGCATTGAATGAATTCACTATTCATCAGAGCTCTGTTTGATGTGAGTTATGAAGGGATGGTAACTGCTGACCCAGCATGTCTGTGAGGGATCATAGTGCCCTGGAGACTCTTGGAATACTTCCCACAAGCAACATGTGGTTGGTTGTTGTTTTGAAGGATTAGACAATACAGATGCCCATGAAGTAAACTGGAAAAATGTCCCCCTCCCTTCCCCTCCCTTGCCCCATCCTTCATTCCACTCTTCTCCCCAAGATACTTACCATGATAGTTTAGTGTATATTCTTCCAGCCCTTTGTTTTTGCTTAAACACATTCAAATATCCCGAGAGCTGTTTCAAAGGGGCTTTTATTCCCAACAACACGCTCCTCAGCTGATCTGCCCTAAACTAACCTTTCTTTTCAGCTGGGCATGTTCCTGTTTGGACCTTGACTGAGAAACTTAATCAGAAACAGGCTTGTTTGCTTCTAAACTTGAACGCTTCTGGCAATAGCATAGTGTTTGTATCCCCTATTCACCCCTTGAGTTCTCCTATTCCCCAGGGATAATCTGTAGGAGCAAGAAAGGTGTAAGATTAGTAGCTCTGTGAAATGTTAGATTGTTCAAAATCTAACAGATGAGGTCAGTTTATTGGTTCCTAAAGTAAGTTCCTCACAAGCTCTTGGTTGGAGGGTCAACTAATGGCAGACCCTTGAGAGAGAGTAAGTATGAGTGCCTTTACTTGTCTTTAAGTAGTGGATATATATGTGGCTAAAAAAATATATGTAAATTGAATGAAAATAATGGGACTTGTGAATCCTTTTAATTTATATAATCACCAATTACTCTAAGTTTAGACTTGCTTGGGTTGGGTGTTCTTGTGTTTTGTTGTTGTTATAGAAACAGACTCTTTTTCTTTTAATGTTTGTTTATTCTGAGAGAGAGCACACACACGAGAGCACACGAGGGACAGAGAGAGAGGGAGAGAGAATCCCAAGCAGGCTCTGATGCTGGGGGTGGGGGGTAGGGGGGGTGGTTTCATCTCAGGAACTGTGAGATCAAGACCTGAGCCAAAAGCAAGAGTCGGATGCTTAGCCGACTGAGCCACCCAGGCGCCACCAGTTGGGCGTTTTTGAAACAAGGCTTTCATCAGTAGCCTTTGTGAAGCTTCCTACATATATAAATACCTTTCCTTCTTATTCTTGCCTTCGATGTCTCATCCTATAATGTTTCCTGGGAGATGGGCAGCCTGTTTCTGAGATTGTAAAGACACACATAGACACACCAGTGTGTATCATCACAGTGTGCTTAGGAATCTGAGGGAGTTGGGGCGGGGTGGGTGGTGTACATTGTGTCAGGAGCCCAGGGCATACTACAAGGGACAGGTTTTATGACCTCGTGGGAAAATGGCCTTCTGAGTATATGCTTTCTCTGGGGTCTGGGTACCAGACATTATTTGTCCATCTAGGCTTTGACTTTATGGCAGAAACCACTATTGCAATGTGTTAGATTTTGAAACTATTTTCTCACTTCCTCTACTTTTTTTTTTTTTTTTTTAATTAAAAAAATTTTTTTTTCAACGTTTATTTATTTTTGGGACAGAGAGAGAGCATGAACGGGGGAGGGGCAGAGAGACAGGGAGACACAGAATCGGAAACAGGCTCCAGGCTCCGAGCCATCAGCCCAGAGCCTGACACGGGGCTCGAACTCACGGACCGCGAGATCGTGACCTGGCTGAAGTCGGACGCTTAACCGACTGCGCCACCCAGGCGCCCCTACTTTTTTTTTTTTTAATGTTTTTATTTATTTTTGAGAGAGAGGGAGAGAGAGAACAAGCAGGGGAGGGGCAGAGAGAGAGAGGGAGACACAGAATCTGAAGCAGGCTCCAGGCTCCGAGCTGTCAGCACAGAGCCCGACGCGGGGCTTGAACTCACGAGCCACAAGATCCATGACCTGAGCCGAAGTCAGACGCTCAACCGACTGAGCCACCCAGGAGCCCCCCACTTCCTCTACTTCTTATATTTAGGCCTTCAAAGGCGTTTTTCTGTTTTTTGGGTTTTTTTATGTTTATTTTGAGAGACAGAGTGGAGAAGGGGCAGAGAGAGAGGGAGACAGAATCTGAAGCAGGCTCCAGGAGCCATCAGCACAGAGCCTAATGCGGGGCTTAAACTCACAAACTGCGATATCATGACCTGAGCCAAAGTTGGCCATTTAACTGACTGAACTACCCTGGAGCCCCTGGAAGGTTTTTTAAAGTTTGTCGCTTCTCATTCCTATAGTCAGATGAAGTCATTCTTTGGTACTAGAGTGGCAGTGCTATTGAGGGTAGCATATGGAAAAGGTGACCTGTGGCCAGGAGTCAGAGGTCCCTGGGACCCAGGTTGCCTGAATTTTCTAGCTAGGTCTCTACTTCCCCATCATATGGGGTTTTGATTTCATTAATGATCTCTGTAAAGAGAAAGAAGAAGGTTGCTTTTAGCAACCATTATTTCCTGGTCTAAACCAGACACTACTCCTGAACCAAAAACTATGATACCAGGTCAGAACATTTGTACGTGGTACTGTTATGAGTGATACTGTTTACTTCATGTTCTTGAAGCTACTCTGTGTAGGTTATCTGACATGCCAGATCGGTTTTGCTTGGCAGTTCCTGACACCGTCATCTTCGCCAACCCTGGTTATCTCTTACTAGCTCTGGAGCTGTTTCCCAGAAAGGGATGTACGGAACCATCTTCTCATCTGTTTGACCCCTGTGTCCAGATAATGTGTCCTTACAAAGACAGGTGGCTCGTTTCTAAGTTGCCATCCTACACATCATGGGGACTACGAGAGGAAACAGGGAGTGGGAAACAGCCATTGCAAAGACATAGGAGATCTGGAATCCTGTTAGAGGAGAACCCACTTTACTCTGGCGCTTGCCCGGCTGGCCTGCTTCACACTGTGCCTGGGAGCAGGCCACCCGCAGCCTCTGAAGAGGGCAGAAGTATATTCTTTGCTCCTTCTTCCTCATTCGGATTAGAAGTCAAGTCAGCCAGATGCCAGGCCACTTGGTTCAGTATTCCTGGCACTGAGGATTCATGTGACACGATGCAGAGAGGCAGACATTGCGTGGTGTGTGCAGAAGGGAGGAAGAAGGGTTCTCTTCACCCAGCCCTGAGGCAGCAGGCAGTGGGCCTCCATGGCTGCAGGGGGAAAGTGGGATTGGCCGCGGTTCTGAGACGAGCACATGCTTTTACAAGCTTCGTCCACGAAGGGGCTCAATATAAACGGTGGGAGAGTGTTTCCAACCTGGGTTTTCTCTTGAACCTGAAGCTTAAGGATAATTGAGGGGACAGGGAATGAGTGTGTGTTTCATTCCTGTTTAAGAGGCATTTAGAGTCAGACAAACTCTAGTTTTAATCTAGCCACCACTCATTATCGGTTGTTTAATTATAGAAGAGTTACTTAGGGGCGCCTGGGTGGCGCAGTCGGTTAAGCGTCCGACTTCAGCCAGGTCACGATCTCGCGGTCCGTGAGTTCGAGCCCCGCGTCGGGCTCTGGGCTGATGGCTCAGAGCCTGGAGCCTGTTTCCGATTCTGTGTCTCCCTCTCTCTCTGCCCCTCCCCTGTTCATGCTCTGTCTCTCTCTGTCCCAAAAATAAATAAACGTTGAAAAAAAAAATTAAAAAAAAAAAAGAAGAGTTACTTAGCTTTTCTGATTTTCAGATTCATCACCAGTAAATTGAATATAAGGTTTTTGTGAGGATTAAATAAGATAATAGAGGTAAAATGCCTAGCACACTACCTGGCATTTGTTAGATGCCCAAATTAGTCTTCATCACTGCTAGCGTGGTCCCCTTCATTTACTGAACTTTTTCAGTGTATTCATTCATTCAGCAGAATATTGAGCACTTAACTATGTTCCAGACACAACTGAGGACATGGGCTAAAGGAAAACATGCTTGTCGCTTCTTGTCAGATGAGTGATCCAGTAGACCGTCATTAAAGTTCAGCATAATAGAAACAGTGACGGTGGCATGCACACAAATGAGGCATCCTTTGCAAAGTGGAGAGTCCAGGAAGGCTCCCAGGAGAAGGGGATATTTGAGCTGATTACTTTTCAGTCTGGTGAAAAGAAGGAAAAGGCTCCAGGGAGTGGCACTTGCAAAGGCATGAAGGTCTGAGATAGTGCAGTGCCCACGAGGAGCCACAAGTGGGGCATTTTTCAGGAATACCAGTGACATTTCCTTAGCCCTTTTCTCCAGTCACTTTGGTGTGTCTGTCGGGTCGCATTGGTAGGGCAAGATGTGAGGACTACGTGAGTTGGGACTGTGAATCTGTTGAGTGTACACAAGGCACACGTGTGTGGTCTTGTAAAGTCCATGGCAGGCTTTGATATTTCCTCGTGTCTGCCTCTCTACCATAAGTGCACACTGTGTGATTGTCCCCGGCAGTATTTCCATAGTTTGGACTTGGTGGAGATCCATTTTCTGTCTCCTTAATATGAGGCTACTGGCATCAAAATCTAGTTTTAGAACTTAGGCTGTTTTTAGCCCACTGCCATTTTGAGCGTTGGCAGTAATGAGTTGTGGTTTTTGTACTCTCTCTCCTTGAGAAAGAATTCACATAGGTCAGCCTTTGCAGGAAAAGAGGGCGATGTCATGTGGCTTCTGCAGGCTTTCTGTTGTTAGACAACACCAACAGTTCCTATAGATGTAGATAGGAATAGTGGGTCCTCCTTGGCCATTAGTCTCTTAATCAAAATACAAGGACCTCTCCCCGTTGAAGTTTGTGTTTTAGAAGTAACTTGAGCCAAAAAATTCTCTGCTAATTCTTTCCCTCTTGCCATTGCAAAAACACTTCCTTGGTAAGGATGCCAGGATTCCATTCAGAATTATCCCAGATGAATGACTTCTTATAGAAAGGTCTTATTTTTTTCCCCTTTGGATGCTGTCATTTGTGAAAATTGGAGATTATTTTGTGACTTTGATTTAGAAAGTAAGTGACCATGCTTAACAGACTGTTTGGAACTGAGAATTACTGGCTGGTTCAGAGGTTTTGCCTTAGAGGAAACATTGAATGAGGGAACGTCTGAGACAGGCCCTCCCTCCCTGAGATCCAATCCCCAACTGATACCTGGGGTTTGATGTAAGGAAAGCTCTCCTACTTCTTCCTCTATATTCTGCCCCCTGAACTCTCCTGTCCCACTGTGGCGGCTGGAAATGAGGTCACTTGAAGTAAAAATACCGTTGGTGTCCAGTTCCATTTTGTTTCTACTTTTTCCCACCAACAGCTGGCATGGGATTTAAGTCTATATAGTTGGCAGGACGCTTGAAGAGATGAAATCACTGTCTCAGCTTCTGAGCGAACTGCAGAGGTCAGCCCAGGAATTCTCTGCTTATATCTCAACTTGTCACACTTAACTATAAAATGCAGGCCACGCCAGGGGTGACTGAACGTTGGTCAGGGACTCCTAGATGTAAAATCTGTTTCTCAAGTGACCTTTGATCTTTCAGAATTGGTTGGTGAAGAGGAAGATATTGGCTGGTTTCTCTGCCACCCCCAGACTTGCCTTATTCCTTGCCACACTGGGGGTTAGGCGAGGGAAGGAAGCCACTCAGTGAAGTGGATGGTGACACAGAGAGATGTATTTTGCTTTGGAGAGAGAGGAAAGATCTCCCTGAGGGTGTGGGAACACGTGAGCAGACTCACTGGTGGAGTCTTAAAGTCCGTGTCCTTGATGAAGCCGGCTTTGATTGCATGAGGGTAGCAGGAAGACCACTGGAAGCACCCTAGGACTCTTGTGCTCTTCTCTCAGGGTTCTAAATATCAGCCACGGCCAGGTGCCCAGGAAGAACCGAAGGGGGGCTCTGTTGCCCGGTGTCTGTCCTTCTGGGACTGTGACGTTCCCTATGGCTTCTCTCCCCATTCAGGCTGACGGACTTCAAGGATGCAGCCGCTACTACTGGAGGTGTGTGGCACCTTTTCCGAGTTGGGCCATGAGGCCACGTGGCCATGATGTGGGCCCCTCATGGCCTCAGCAGGAACAGAGCACTACAGCATTGGCCTCCGCCAGAGAAACGGCTTCAAGCAGAGTGGCCCCTCAGGCACAGTGCCCGCCCCGCCACCGGAGAAACCCTCCGAGGGCAAAGCCTGGGCTCCGGCCCATCAGCAGGTGAAGCCAATCTGGAAACTGGAGAGGAAGCACGTGGGGACACTTTCAGCAGGGTTGGGCCCAGGCCTCTTGGGGGTCCCACCCCCGCCAGCATACTTCTTTTGCCCCAGCACTTTATGTAGCTCAGGGCGCACGGCCGTCATCGCAGGCCACAGCACCTCCTGTTACCTGCACACCCTCCCAGACCTGTTCGGCGGCACCCTCCTGTACCGCCGCGCCGGCTGCAGGCACAAACCGTACCAGCAACTGGAGTCTTTCTGCTTGCGCTCGAGCCTGCCCAGAAAAACACCTTTTTCTCTCCCTCAGAAGAGCCTCCCTGTCAGACTCACTGCCAACAAGGCCCCTTCTTACACAGTCTCCCCCATGGCTCAGCCCATGGCATCCTCATCTACAGATCCATACCTCTCACTGGGAGCGGCTGGGGAAAATCCTTCGGGGAAGAGCCTGGCCTCTGCCATCTCAGGGAAGATCCCCTCTCCATTCTCCTCCCCCTCCCCCTCCTCCCCCTCCTCCCCCTCCTCCCCCTCCAAGCCCACGCTGAATAACAACTCCTTCATGCGGCCAAATAGCACTAAAGTGCCTTTATCGCAGGCCACAGAGGGCCTGAAGCCAGTATCCTCACCCAAGATCCATCTTGTCTCCTGGCATCATTCGGGGGGTACTGGAGACTGTGCAGTGCAGCCTATTGAACACAAGGTCCCCAAGAGTACCGGCACTGTCCTAGATGATGCCCCTGCCTCTAGCACCCTGTCTGCCCCCAGCTCCTTAGACATGTCCACCACCAGTGTTGCCTCTCCCCAGTATAACCGGAGTGACTTAACCACAAGAGCAGAGCCACATCCCTGTGGCCTGGATGGCGACTTTGTTTCTCAGGCTCTGACTAAGGAGGTTCGGTTCACTGAGGCCGTGAGGAAGTTGACTGCAAGAGGCTTTGAGAAGAAGCCAAGGCAAGGCTGCCAGTTTGAACAGTCTTGTTTCATGAACTCCAGCTTGCAGTGCGATCTCCTCAACAAGAACAGGCTGTGGAAACCTCCCTCAGTAGGCCAGCAGTTCCCTCAGGAGGATGCTGGAGCAAACAGCAGGATCCTCCCTAGAGCCCGGGACACGTTGGAGTTGGACAGCACAGTCTTCTGTACCAAACGCATCAGCATTCACCTCCTTGCCTCACATGCCAATGCGCTCAGCCACAGCCCTGCCTGTGGGTCTACGATCGACTCCCCACCACTGGGAGAAGACAAAACTCCCATTCTGCCTTCTCCCTCTCAGCCCCTTGGCGTAGCTGATGTGGCCACCCGTCTCTCTTCCATCCATCTGGGCCCGCTTGGGACGGAGGGGCCTAAGGAAGCCAGGGAGCTGGACTCACCTGCTAGGGATATCGGGTAAGTTGGGGGACGTTTTTGATTGATTTAGAGCGGGAGAATGTATACACCATAATTTAATGACACTGACCTTATGTCTTTGAAGGTGGTTTTATTTTTTGGCTGCCCTAGAATTTTGGTTTTCACTTTAGGGCAGAGGTTGGCAAAGTAGACCAGTAGGTGGGCCAAATCTTGCCCACTGTCTGCTTTTATAAACAAAGCTTTATTGAAACACAGCCTTCCCCATTCATTAACTGCTGTGTATGGCTGCTTTCCTGTTACAATGGTAGGTTTGAGTAGTTGCAACAAACTGTATGGCCCACAAAACTGAAAAGATTTACTCTCTGGTCCTTTAGAGGAAGCGTTTGTTTTAGATTAAAACCAGGGAGAATAATACCAAACATCTTGTGTTGGGCCTATGACTTTTCTACTTAATTCCAAACCAGATCAGGCTCTTTGCCATTCCTGGTATGATAGCCATTAAAAAAAATTTTTTTTAATGTTTGTTTATTTCTGAGACAGAGAGAGACAGAGCATGTTTTGGGGGAGGGACAGAGAGAGAGGGAGACACAGAATCAGAAACAGCCTCCAGCTCTAAGTTGTCAGCACATAGCCTGATGTGGGGCTCGAACTCACAAACCGTGAGATCATGACCTGAGCCGAAGTCAGACGCTCATCCAACTGAGCCACCCACGCGCCCCAATGCAGCCATTTTAGAGTTAGGGTATACACATGCTTGGCTTCTTCTCTTGTGCTTTGTTACCTCTCTGGAATCTTGGTCTACCAAGTCCTTGTTCTGAATTCCCAGAAGTCTAGCGACCTTCGAAGTCAGTCACCAGGCATTCGTTGATGGTGTTTTTGTATGCAGAATTGTGTACTTACGTGCTATGAGGGACTTCAGAGAAGATAGGAGACAGGGTAGCTCTCTACACCACAGGGGCTGTGGGCTTGAGGAACTGTGGCTAGACCTAAGCTCTGAGGGCAAGAGAAATGAGCAAGAGACAGCAGGTTGGTGAGTGGAGAGAAACACTGGGACATGATCAAGGAATGAGAATCTAACTGTGACCTGTCTTACTGACTGGGCTGGGGCATGATTCTTTCTTACAGTTCAGCTACACACCTCCAGGTAGACCTGGGTGAGGCTGAAGATCTAGAAGAAGAGCTGGTAGATGGTTTGGAAGACTGCTGCAGCCATGATGAGAATGAAGAAGAGGAGGGTAAAGGACCCTCTTACCTCCCACTGGGAAGTGGTCACCACCTGCAAGGGAAGGGGGCTGACAGCTGTATGCTGGCTCCTTGACTCCCTTTATCACCTACAGTAATCATTTGCTTCGTGGGTCTAAGGGTGGTAGTGGCTTCTGGGGAATGGGTTTCCTAGCCCTCCCATCCCACCAGTCTTGCTTTCTCTGTGCTGCTGCCCAGCTCACAAAAGGCCGTGCAAGGCAGCAGGGTGGTGTTCGTGGCTCTGCGGGAAGGCTGAGCCAACATGTCCAAGGAAGAGCTGCCTAGGCTTGGTGAGTTTATGTAGCAGCCTCTCCTAGTGGAACTTCTCTCTTTGCCCCCCCCCCCCCAGGAGACTCAGAGTGCTCCTCATTCAGTGCTGTCTCCACCAGCGAGTCGGTAGCAGTGATCTCTAGGTGAGTATTATGTTGATCATTGGCAGAGGCTCATTTGCTGTCTCTTTAAGATTATAAGGAGATTAATTACCTACGTCATTAATGGCCCCGTTAACTGTAACTCATTTTTACCAGAGTTTTACATTTGCGATTTTAGTTTTCAAACAAGGACCAGAAGCATATTGTATCATTTAGGCTTAAAAATAGTACCATGTTTCTTAGCCTACAGTTTGGTCTTAATTTCCAAGAAATTGTTCAAGTAAAAACAATGATTTCAAGAAGTACTTGGAAAATTGGGCCACCTGGGTGTCTTAGTCAAGTGTCTGACTCTTGATTTCAGCTCAGGTCATGATCTGATGGTCGTGGGATCAAGCCCCAAGTTTGGCTCATGGAGCCTGCTTAAGATTCTCTTTCTCCCTCTGCCCCTCCCCCACTGGCACATGCGCATGCTCTCTTTCCCCCACAAAAGGAAAAAAATCTTCTAGCTTAAATCTAGGTTATTTTATTGACTACCCTTGGTAGAGTCTGAGAAATATCCATGTCTAACCAGGGAACCAAAAAGTCAGTCTCTTCATGTAGGCTCTTCTTTTACAAAACAGGTTGTTGGAGGATGCTGCGTAACTGAGATGGGGAACCCAGGGGAAGGAAGGAACGCAGGACTGTGAGGAAGTTATTATAAATGAGGGCAGTCATTCTGCTGAAGGTCTTTCAAGGACTTGCTGAAGGGTCACATATGCTGCCTTTCTGGGTGGAAAGTTAACACCTTCAACATAACCTTACTTGTTCCCCTCACCACTTACAACTTTTCCTTATTACATTGTTTTATTAAACATTATTTAAAAAATATTATAAAGAACCCCCCTGCCCCAAAGTACTAATTTCTTCTTTTTTTTTTTATGTTTATTTTTGAGAGAGACAGAGTGCAAGAGGGGGAGGGGCAGAGAAAGAGGGAGACACAATCCAAAGCAGGCTCCAGGCTCTGTCAACACAGAGCCCAGTGCAGGGCTCGAACTCACGAAATGGAAGATTGTGACCTTAGCCAAAGTCGGACACTTAACTGATCGAGCCACCCAGGCGCCCCTAGAGTGTTTTTCTTTTTAAAAATAACTTCTGGGGCGCCTGGGTGGCTCAGTTGGTTAAGCGTCTGACTTCGCCTCGGGTCGTGATCTTGCAGTTCAGGAGTTCGTGTCCCGCATCCGGCTCTGCGCTGACAGTTCAGAGCCTGGAGCCTGCTCCGGATTCTATGTCTTCCGCTCTCTCTGCCCCTCCCCTGCTCATGCACTCTCTCTCTCTCTCTCTCTCTCTCCCAAAAATAAACAAACATTAAAAAAATTTTTTTAGAAAAATAACTTCTACTAAAAATGTAAAAGGAACAAAATACAAGTATTGACAGTTGGTGTTTTGTTTTTCGTGTAAAATTTCTCTGCTAATTTTAATGAAAATCAAGCCACGTGTCAAGGCTAACATATACCTACTGTACAGAGCGCCCACACTCAGCTTGCTTTTGTCTGTGTCAGCTGTGCCTCAAATGAAGCAAAGAGGACAAGGAGCCTTCCATGCCTTGGTTGGTGCAGACCAGGCAGGCTGTAGCTCTGTGAGTGGGATGGTGGCAACGCCAGCACCAGTTTTGAAGCCCCAAACTAGCAAGGGGAGAGAACTGTTTGGAAAGAGAAGACACAGAACTAGAACTTTCTGTGAAGGTGGATAGAAATCCTGTCCTAGGTAACCCTGAGTCTAGTGTTACTCAAAGCCTAACTGGTCCTCCTTCCAGAAAAACAAAGCCACATCTGGATGTTGACTTGAGAACCTCTGCTCTCCATAAGAGGAGGATAATTGACTTGGAGTCCCACCTTTTCCGTACTTAAGGGTGACCTGGGTTTGTCTTCAGGCCTACTTTGAGACAGCTGCACAGCCCTTTACTTAACCTTTCTGAATCATATACTATAAAATTCACAAAAAACAGTTTGCTCATAATTTGTTCACTGGTTAATTTAACTTCTACAAGATGTACAGACCTTATCTATACAGGCTTAAAACATAGATTTTCAAACACATGGAGGTTGATGAATTCCAAACCACTTTGCATTTTAAGGATGACTAAAATCAGAAATACCTTGGGACTAGCTAAAATCATTTTTTCTGAATTGTGAGAGATTTATATATTTTATCTTTTAGAAAAGTTGACAGTCATAGAAAGGTCATTGAAGACCCTGTCTCTGTTTCTCTACCTAGCAATAGTTTATTGCCTTTTCTGTTTCATATTCTTTTCTGAAGAATCACTTAATTTAATATTTTTTTAATGTCCATTTATTTATTTTGAGAGCAAGAGAGCGTGAGTGGGGGGAAGAGCAGAGAGAGGAGAAAGAGAGAATCCCAAGCAGGCTTTGCACTCTCAGTGTAGAGCCCAACATGGGGCCCAATCCCACAAACTACAAGACCATGACCTGAGCTGTAATCAAGAGACAGACACCCGACTGACTGAGCCACTCAGGTGCCACAAGAATCACTTAATTAAAAAAAAAAAAATTGGGGGGGCACCCAGGTGGCTCAGTTGGTTAAGTATCCAACTTCAGCTCAGGTCATGATCCACAGCTAGTGAGTTTGAGCCCCACGTCAGGCTCTGTGCTGAGAGCTCACTTGCTAGCTCTCTCTCTCTTTCAAAAAAATGAATACATGTTAAAAAAAATTTTTTTTTAATTTGTTTTTTAACATGTATTTATTTTTGAGAGAGAGAGGCAGACTGCAAATGGGGGAGGAGCAGAGGGGGAAAGACACAATCGGAAGCAGGCTTCAGGCTCTGAGCTGTCAGCACAGAGCCTGATATGGGGCTCGAACCCACAAACTGCAAGATCATGACCTGACCCGAAGACGGATGCTTAACTGATTGAGCCACCCAGGCTCTCCAAGAATCACTTAATTTTAGAGCTGGAGGTCATTAAGAGTCCAGTGTCTGTCTGTCTGTCTGTCTGTCTGTCTCTCTCTCTCTCTCTCTCTCTTTTTAATGTTTATTTATTTTTGAGAGAGGGAGAGACAGTGGAAGCAGGAGAGGAGCAGAAAGGGGGAGACACAGAATCTGAAGCAGGCTCCAGGCTCTGAGCTGTCAGCACAGAGCCTGACACAGGGCTCGAACCTGCAAAGTGTGAGATCATAACCTGAGCCGAAGTCGGATGCTTAACTTACTGAACCCCTCCAGTTTTTTTTTTCAGATGTGAATATTGAGGACCAGAGAAGTAACTGTTGCAGCGGCACAGTTTACTGCTAGCTCAGAAGCCAGCCCTCTTGAGGAGGCAGCTAACAAAGATTTTCTTTTTTTTTTTTTTAATTAAACTTTTGATTTGGGGACAATTATAGATGCACATGCAGTTGTAAGAAATAATACAGAGAGATCCCCTGAACTCTTTACTCAGTTTTCCCCAGTGGTAATATTTGGCAAAGCCAGTACCATAGAGTACAATCAAGATATTAACCTTAGTGAAGATACAAGTATTTCCATCACTGCAGAAATCCCTCTTGTTGCCCTAATAGCCAAACCTCCCTCCCTCCTGTTCCTGTTTCCTCCTTAATGCTTGGCAACCACTAATTTGTTCTGTAACTTTTTCACAAGTTGATTTCATCTTGATTTCATCAAGAGTATCATAAAAATAAGATGATTGCCATATGTAACTTTTTGGGATGGGCTTTTTTATTTTTTTTAACTCCGCATATTCTCTGCAGATTTATCCAGGTTGTTGCATGCATCAAGGTTGTTCATTCCTTTTTATTGCTGAGTAGTGTTCCATGGTGAGGTTATGCCACAGTACATTTACCTGTTGAAGGATATTTATACTTGGGTCATTTCCAGTTTGGACTGTTGGGAATAAAGCTGCTGTAAACCATCACATACATATATTTTTTAAATTATTTATTTATTTTAAAAATGTTTATTTGTTGGGACACCTGGGTTTTCAACAATCCTAAATTCTGATACTCAGTAAATTCAAAGCCTTTCAAGTAGACTGTTTTGGAAATGAGGAATTAAGAGTTGAGTTCAGTGACATTATTTCCTTGAGAATTAGTATTTAACGTGACCCAATAACATTCTTTAAAAATTCTTGATTTAAAACGCTGAAGTGTTTTACATATAGTGCCGATTTCTGGTGTGCTGTGAAATAACAGGTAGAATGGCTGTTTAGAATCTAAAGATTAATCTTAAATAGTAATGTTTGTGGATCATACCAACTCAGCAGAGAGAGTAATAACTATTTTTTCCACCCCTAATGCTATTTAAAGAAACGGTCTGCGTGTGTTAGCTTGTACCCAATACATAGTTGAGGTGTTCATTTATTTGAGATCCCTTGAGATAGCCTTGGCTATCTTGGCTAGCCACTGTTGGAACAATAGTAGGGACTCAATAGCCCACTGCCCCAGATTCCCAGACCTGTGTTACCATACTGTTACATAAAAATCTGATACCACAAATCATTTCCAAAATGGAGAAAAGCATTAATTACCTGTGTATCTTCAGATTTAACCTACATATAAAATGTGCTAGAGGTATCACTCTTTTCTTTCACTTTTTTTTTCCTTTTTCTTTTTAAAACTCTGTTCCTCTTAGGTCTTTTCTGCTCTTCCTCCTTTTTAATTATTCTTATCAATTTTTTTCTCTCCTCTTTGTGTAGCATATTCCTCTTGCACACACCCAGACCCATTACCTACTTGCCGAGCCACTCTTTTCAGGGGCTTCCCCTGCCTGTGACCTGTCACTAGAAATTTTGGAGCTGAATCACAGAAGGAAGTATTGGAAAATTTGGTCTTTAGGTGACATTTAATAGTGTAGCTTATGGGTTAGCCCTAGCGCTTTATGGATTACTATTTGCAAAATAATTACTGAGCACTTGTCTTTGTAGAATCACAATTTAAAAGACAGCATCCCCAGGGCTCCTGGGTGGCTCAGTTGGTTAAGCATCTGACTCTTGATTTTGGCTCAGGTCATGATCTCACAGTTGTTGAGATCGAGACCTGCATTGGGCTGCATGCCTCAAGCACAGAGTCTGCTTGGGATATATTCTCTCTCTCTCTCTCTCTCTCTGCCCCTCCTCTGCGTGTGCACTCTCTCACCTTCTCAAAATTAATAAACTTAAAAACAGCACTCCGAAAGAAAGTATATATCATAGTAACAGCACTCCACGGTTGTGGACTTCCCTTTCTCTACCATGTGTCTGTTTTTCATCCTAGGAGCTGTGCAGAGATTCTGACCAAACCCCTTTCCAATGAGAAAGTTGTCCGACCAGCTCTCATCTACAGTCTCTTTCCCAATGTGCCCCCTACCATCTATTTTGGCACCCGGGATGAGAGAGGTAAACCTGGCCAAGTGGCTAAGTCCATAAGTACCCCCAGGAGAAGGATGCTAGCAAAGTTAGGAGGAGGTGGCAATAAGGTAGCAAGGGTTTTCCAGAGTGGCTTTTTTTGGCGCTCGGTATCTCACCTGGTTCACCAGTCTGAAATGGGGAACTTTTCCTTGTCTGTCCTGAGCTGACCCTTGTCAGCCCCATAATCTCATGCCCCATTCTTGCCCTCTAGCCTTGTTTCTTCTCCCTTGCAATCTCCCTCCTTTCTGTGTTCCTCAACCCTGTGCAGCCCCCCTTACTCCACAAAGGACTTCTCCTTTGAAACTTTGGCCTGGAACAATACTTAGTGGCTTGTCTACCTAGGTGAAGTTGAGCAACAGTGCCACCTTTTTCCTCTTCTCATCCTGACTCGTGCTCTTCTTCACCCCCATCCCTTTTCCCCAGTGGAGAAACTTCCCTGGGAGCAGAGGAAGCTGCTCCGGTGGAAGATGAGCACAGTGACCCCCAACATTGTCAAGCAGACCATTGGACGGTCCCACTTCAAAATCAGCAAAAGTGAGTCACCTGCTTTAATGCAAGCCTGTTCTTTGCCCCAACAGATGGTCTTAGGTAGGAGGAGAGCCCTAGTTACCTCCTGATATGTGGGGACCCTGTCCTGAAGTTTCCAACCTCAGAGGAAGACCTAGCTCTGAACTGCTTCTGGGCTGGAGCCTGTTCCTCAAAATTAGAAGACAAGGAGCCGTTGTTCTATTCCTGACCCCAGAGCCTCGTGTAGGACAGCTCCATGGCGACTCTCAGAAAACTGGGTCTGGGAGCTGTGCCCAGGCCCAGTGGTATTTCTGGGGCCTCTGAGCCTCTCCATCCCAAGGACTGAGCTGCTAACAGAACTGACTCCCTGATGTGCCCTCTGTAGGAAACGATGACTGGCTGGGCTGCTGGGGTCATCACATGAAGTCTCCTAGTTTCCGATCCATTCGGGAGCATCAGAAGGTAGGGGTCCTTTCTGGGGAGCAGGCGGGAGGAGGTCAGTGTTGGGAACAAGAAAAGAGGGGGGTGGCCGTGGAGAAGCCAGGAAGGTGTCTAGAGGAGCAGAGGCAGTGCTGGAGGAGGGTGCGGTGGGACCCTCGCAGACCGCGCACCTCTAGTGGTGCAGGGGAGGTGTCCCGGGCAGTTGCAGACTGCCCGAGACACTTTTCCTTCTAATGTGTCTGGAGGTGCAGCACCTGTTTCCATTGATCATGTTTCTCCTGTAACTGCTGCGCGTCACCTCCACTCCCCCAAGCTGAATATGCATAAAGAGGGTGCTGGTCTAATGTTGAAACAAAGGAGTCCCTTGCCCCCAGACTTAATGAAGGCCATGTGCTTTCCTGTCTTTGTCCTACAGGCTGTCATAGCAAAAGACTTAAAACACCTTTTTCTTTGCACTTATCTGACTTAATCACTATTGTACGGCTGTTCGTGAACTATCCACTCCTTGAGAGCACTACATTTTGGTGTATTTTGTGTGTGCTTTCGTCATCTTTTGGTACTTATGTAACTGAGTACTTACCATTAGATGGTGATGGTAAGATGGATCAAGGGCTCATGCTGTCATTTAAGGAAATTGGAACGGTACCATGAGTCTTGCTCTCTTCCTCGTGGCCTCACCAGGGCCATCCCCCTGCTCTCACCCTTTGTCCCTTCTGTAGCTAAACCACTTCCCAGGTTCATTCCAGATTGGGCGAAAGGACCGACTGTGGCGGAACCTGTCTCGCATGCAGAGCCGCTTTGGCAAGAAGGAGTTCAGCTTCTTCCCCCAGTCCTTCATCCTGCCTCAGGATGCCAAGCTCCTGCGCAAAGCTTGGGAGAGCAGCAGCCGCCAAAAGTGGATTGTTAAGCCTGTGAGTGGATCACAGTGGGTGGTAGGAAAAAATGGGGAACAGTGGTGTATTGGGCCGGGAGCACATCTCGTCTCCTTTCCACTTGGTTTCTAGCCAGCGTCAGCTCGAGGCATCGGCATCCAGGTCATTCACAAGTGGAGTCAGCTCCCCAAGCGAAGGCCTCTCCTGGTACAGAGGTGAGCCTGTCTCTAGCTCACATCTGGCTCCCCATTCTCCCATCTCCTCAACCTGGAGATTCCCTGTTTATAGTGTTCTTCTGTCCTGTGTCCTCCCAGCCAAAGACCTCCTTCGCCAAATGTTTTAAGGTCTTTATCCCAGGGACTGTTCGCTGGCTTTTGCCATTTTATCCTGAGCCCTGTCTCATTGGTCATGTCCCTGAAGCTGGCCTTTCCTCATGTAGGTATCTACACAAACCCTACCTCATCAGCGGCAGCAAGTTTGATCTGCGAATCTATGTTTACGTCACCTCCTATGATCCTCTGCGGATTTACCTCTTTTCAGATGGACTCGTCCGCTTCGCCAGTTGCAAGTATGTGGTAGTGGTGAGGCCGCATCCTGACTCCTCTGGGGGGTTTGTTTTCCTGAAAGAGAAGAAAAACTGGAGGATGCTGAGCAGAAAAAACACACTTTGGTAGTTTGGGTTAAGAAGAGAGAAGGAGGAGGATATTTGGAAAACCCAGTCTTCTTTTCCTTCCTTGTGTCTCCTTTTACATGGAACGCTTCATTTCTTTTTTTTCTTTTTTCTTTTTTTTTTAAATTTTAATGTTTATTTTCAAGAGAGGGAGAGAGAGAGGGACAGAGCATGAGCAGGGAAGGGGCAGGCAGAGAGAGGGGACACAGAATCTGAAGCAGGCTCCAGGCTCCGAGCGGTCAGCACAGAGCCCAACGTGGGGCTTGAACTCACAAACTGTGAGATCATGACCTGAGCTGAAGTCAGATGCTTTACCGACGGAGCCACCCAGGCTCCCCATGGAATGCTTCATTTCTGACACTTCTGGTCATGAAATGCATTGGGGCTTTTTCTAAACCACATGAGGCAGTTCTCTGAGACACTGGCTGGGTACCTGCAATTTAACTCTTGCCACTGTCCAGCCCCCAGAGCATCCAGTCCCCAGAGCATCCAGTCCTCCAGGTTGGGGCTCATTCTCACAAGGTTGCCTCTTCCTCCTGCTACAGACGCCAGTCATAAGTCCATGTGCCACCTGTGCATCTGACAACCGGTCTGCTATTAGTCAGAGGTTCCTGGGACCCCCTTCTCAGGTTCCATTAATTTGCCAGAGAAGCTTACCATAAAAGGAGATGGTAAAGTTTGATTATAGATTAATATCCAGACAAAGCAAGGTGTCAGAGGAGACAAGGCACAGAGCTTCCCTGCCTCTCTGGATACCAATCTCCCAGCACGCCCCACGTGCTTACCCACCCAGAACCTGAACCCCTTACTTTTAGAATTTTTATGGAGGCTTCATCACATACACATCAGTTCTGTTTTTAGCCTTTCAGATCATCAGTTCTGTTTTTAGCCTTTGTCCGTCTTAAGAGAATGGGGGGCGGGGTTGAAGATTTCAAGCTTTGGTCTGTCTGGTGATCAGACCCTATCCAGGAACCCACCCAAAGTCGCCTCATTAGAACAAAAGACCCTTTTGTCGTCTAGGAAATTACAAGGGTTTCAGGAGCTATGTGTCAGGAACTGGGGTCAAAGACCATATATGAGAACAAAAGATGCTTCTAGTGCTCTTATTACTGAGGAATTCTTAAAGGTTTTGGTAGCTCTGTGCCAGGAACCAGGGGCAGGGACACAGAGGTCAGTTTCTTATAAATCGTATTGTCACTTGGGGACTAGGAAATGAGAAAGTTCTCTACCTCACTGAAGGTGGGTTGGGTCTTTCTGCAGGACCAAGGTGGGGATGAAGGAGAGGAGTCCCACATCCCTTGCCCTATACTTCTCTTCCACTTGGCTGTTCATCTGTATCCCTTGTCATCTCCTTTTATAAGAAACTAGTCAACATAAGTAAAAGTTTTCCTGAGTTTTGTGAGCTGCTCATGATAAAAGAGCTGTGGTATTTTAGAAACCTTACTGGCAGATATACTTATCAGACTCTTGTGCATCTGAAAAGATCTGTCCACTTGTCCTTTACCTCCTCAGGATTTGGGAAATGTTTGGACCCTTGTCTGCCTGCCATCTGTCTATCTTACTTCTGCCTTTTTCCTCACTCCCAGGTATTCCCCTTCCATGAAGAGCCTTGGCAACAAGTTCATGCACCTGACCAACTACAGCGTCAATAAGAAGAATGCCGAGTACCAGGCCAATGCAGATGAAACGGCCTGCCAGGGCCACAAATGGTACCCAGGCTGGGCCCCCATGAAGTGGAGGCCTAGAGGGGCACAAGGTTCTAGCCTTTGGGGAGGTTCAAGGGGATGGTGAGCGGAGTATTGATGTAAAGCCCAAAGGTTATTTAAACACTGGGCAGTTCAGAATTAGTCTGTTTGCATCTACGCTCCTTTCTTTCTTAATTGAAAACCTCAAAAGAAGAGACGTGGAGAAAACACCTTTGGACCTCTTACTCCTTTTTCTTTCTCTTTCCTTGATCACTCATTCATCGAATATAACCCCAAATACTACCCCCGTCCCACCCTTGCAGGGCACTAAAGGCCTTATGGAACTACCTGAGCCAGAAGGGAATCAATAGCGATGCCATCTGGGAGAAGATAAAGGATGTTGTTGTCAAAACCATCATCTCGTGAGTCACACTGCCACCCTGGGTGCAAGGCCTGCCACTGGATCCCCTTTTCTTATGGGCCTCCACGCTGCTGTGTCCTAGACATTGACCACGCTGTGTGTCAGTTTCTGAGGACGGGCAGTAGGAGGGAGTGGATAGAGTTCTGCTCTTCTGCTGAACTTCCTCTCCAGAAGCTGGCTCTGGATCAGAGGCGTCTCTTGGGAGCTGCTTTTCCTGGGTTACTTCTGTTCTCCCATCTCTGGGCAACTCCCCTGGCAGGGCGGCCTGTGTAGGGCCCTCTGGGAAGAGCTGGGCTGAATACTTGGTCTTCCCTGTGACCAGGTCAGAACCCTATGTCACCAGCCTGCTGAAGATGTACGTGCGGCGGCCCTATAGCTGCCACGAGCTCTTTGGTTTTGACATCATGCTGGATGAGAACCTCAAGCCCTGGGTCCTAGAAGTCAACATTTCCCCAAGGTAAGTGGGATTCTCAGGGCCCTGAGTAGAACTCTTCCTGTAGCTCCGTGATCCTCTACCCCTTTGCCCCCCATGCCTTGCTGACTTTGGGAAGACCTCTCCTTCACTAGAATTTGTGTTTTCCCCTCATGGTCTGTTTTTCTCATTCACTCATTCTTCGCCATTATCTCAAGAGTCTTTGAGGATGGAGAGAGATTGTTAAAAGTTACTCTTTTCAACTTGATCCCTACTGCATGCTTTTGCCCTAGCGGATGAAGGTCATGGCCAGGAACCCCCCCTGAGTGAGGTTATTCACTATCTGTGGGGCAAGAAGTCCCCCATGATGATGCACATGAGTTGGGGAGGCAGTGAATAAATGGGGCTAGCCCTAACTTGGGTGCATAACCAGAAACAGTTTTACTCCTCTTTGTACCCTTTCCCAAAGCCTCCACTCCAACTCTCCATTGGACATCAGCATCAAAGGCCAGATGATCCGTGACCTTCTGAACCTGGCAGGCTTTGTTCTGCCCAACACAGAGGATATGGTTTCCAGCTCCAGCAGTTCTAGCAGCTCCAGCACCAGGTCAGCCTCCCTGCTTGGCTGTGGCTTGCCTGGCAGCATGAACAGCCCCATGGTGACTGTGGGAAGGGATGATGTCTGGGCGCCCCCTCCTGATGGTCTCCTTTGCGACTCAGTCTGCCCCCACAGTCTATCCACACACCTTTCCCACGTCAGTGCCCCTCAAAAGCATGTCTGGTTATCTTGTTCCCAGCTCAGGAATCTCCAACAGGGTGTGGGGAATCAGCTTTGAACTCCTCGTAGGCACATTGGAGGCCACAGCCTCCTTTTCCCAGGTGCCCCTCCCTCTACTCCTCCCCCTGGCTCCTGTGCTCTGACAAATCAATCGCCCATAGGACCTCAAAGTTGGAAGGATCCTTAAGGATCAGTGAATTGAGTCTCCCCCCTGCAATGTATATGGCTTCTCGCTGTCCTCCCATAGTATCCCCTCCTCCGCTCACTGGGATTCTTCCTCCTGAAGTTCCCCTCAGTCAGACCTCCCTGCTGTGACCTCACCCATCCATGAGAGCCTAGCTAAAGACAGAATCTTCATGAAGCCAGCCCTACATGGGCTTTCTCCACCATAGCCCCACACCACTTGGAACCACTCTTGAGGTTAGTATTTAGTTGGTACCTATTTAGGGAGCTAGTATTTAGTTGGTACCTGCTGTGTGTAAGGAGAATCCTGTAACTTATCTCCACAGCAACCCCATGAGGTTGGTATTAAGTATCCTCAGTTTACAGATGAGGAAACTGAAAATCACTGGGGTTAAGTAGCCCACCCATGGTTATTCAGCTACAAAGTGGTAGAGCTGGGATTCCTGATTTGCTAGGAACAAAACTTGCTTTCCCCACCATGCCTTGCAGACTCCTGTTTGGCTCTGTGCTGTGGTTGTCATTTGACACCTGCCGTCTTGTGAGTATTTTGGAGGCTATCTTTGTGTCTCTCAGCAGTAATCATAGTAATGTGGATGAGGAAACTGTGGTTCAGGGAGGTCATGTGATTTGCCCAGGATAACACAGCCAGTAGGGCTGAGCTGGGTACTTAGGAAGTGTCCACCAAATGAAACTGAAGTATCCAACAATTATTTGGGGGGGGGGGTCCTCTTTTTTTTTTTTTTTAACTACTAAAATGCAACCTAATGAGGTACCTTATACTCTTTCAGTTTTCCATGGTAATTGATCTTTGGACGCCCAGACAGGGCATTGTGGTGTGATCTATTCAAGTAACAAATATTCCTCTAAACTTCTTTGTCTTCTCTTGAGAAGGGTGTGACTCCATCCAACAAACCACTTAACCTTGGTGCCCTAGTGAGTCCCATGACCCTGACCAAGAGTATCTTCCTTCTCCAGTTAAGCTAAGGGTCCTGGGATGGACCCTCTCTCCTCATGTCTTCAGGATGTGAAGCTGCTGACCTTACCCTTTGCTTCTTTTCCATCCATTGCCTTAGCCTGCCCAGCTCCCCCAGGGACAAATGTCGAATGACCCCAGAACATTTCACTGCACAGAAGATGAAGAAAGCCTATTATCTGACCCAGAAAATTCCTGATCAGGTAGGAGATTACACACACACACACACACACACACACACACACACACACACACACCGGGTGCCAACAGAAAGTTTCCTCAGTCAAATATTTGGGACCCTAAGGCGACCGGTTTTCCCTTTCCCTAGGACAGGGTTTCCTAACCCTGGTCCATGATCCCTTGGTGTGCAGAGATCTGCTGGCGTATGTGTCGTTCCAGGAGAGAGTTGATGGCCTCTATCACATGGTCAAGAACCACTGCTCTTAGCAAAATGCTATACTAGCCATCCCTTGTTGTCAGAGCCATAGATCCTTTGGGTTTCTTTCCTTGAGGTGCGTTGAGCCCCTAGGAGGGTTGACATCTTCTCAGAGCAGATGAGGGAGCCAAATATGACAGTAGCAGACAAAAGGCTGCTACCAAATCAGAGTTGTTGGATTCTGCTCCTGACTCCAGCCAGCAAACCTCTTAAAATCTGTGTCCCAGAGGCTCCCCTACCTGGACCAATGGCGTCTTCCCCAGACAGCAAAGCTCAGTAGGCTTGGGAATAGACGAGTTCCAGAGATGACCCACTAGTCGGCCTTGGTGCTGCCTTGGGAGTCCTGGAGCCTAGGACCTCAGAACTGTGCTCACTGTCCCCAGCTTCTGGATCCTCTGCCTCCAGCTCACACTCTCTGTCACGCCCTCTTCCTCTCTGTTCTTTGGGCCTTAGGACTTTTATGCGTCTGTGCTGGATGTCCTGACACCAGATGATGTTCGGATTCTGGTTGAGATGGAAGATGAGTTTTCTCGCCGCGGTCAATTTGAACGAATTTTTCCTTCTCGAATCTCCTCTCGCTATCTCCGCTTTTTTGAGCAGCCACGATATTTCAACATTCTCACCACCCAGTGGGAACAGAAGTACCATGGCAACAAGCTCAAAGGTGATGTGTCCTCCCTACCCACAGGAGGCCATGTTTAGTGAGTGATTAAATCTCAGTAGACCAAGAAATGGGCCTCCCTGGCAAGAAATGACCAGTTGATTCCACCCTCTTAAGTCCCACCCCTGCTAATCTTGTCCTAGGAGTAGATCTGCTTCGGAGTTGGTGCTACAAAGGGTTCCACACAGGAGTTGTCTCTGATTCTGCTCCAATGGTGAGTGACACCGTTGCGGGGGAGGGGACAAATTCAGTCAGTCCCTCACTCCACCTGAAGAGTGCAGTGAGAGTTGGATGGAGATCCAGACCTTCTCACTTCTCCCCTAGGCCATGTCTCTGTGTCTCATGACTCTTCCCTTCCAAGGGAGTAATGGCCTCCGGGACTCCCTGGATGCCTTTCTTTCAAGGGCCAAGAGTGCTTTGTAGCGTCAACTTCTTGCCTGAATCTGGAAAGAAGAGAGATTTTTGTCCCATATGGGCCCATGCTTGAAGGGTAGGGAAGAGGAGAGCCCCATGGTCACTCAGTGCTCCATAGAGCTGGGAAAGAGTCCCAAGACCCCAAACACTCCCTCCTGACTTCTGCCTAGCCCTTTTGACCTCACTGCTTCCTTTGCTTTTAGTGGTCTCTTCCAACATCACTTCTGACTGTCCCAAAGGGTGATGTGGCGCTCAGTGCTTTCAACAAATCAGAGACTGGCAAGCTGGGGTGAGTGCTGTCTGAGCAAGGGAATGGTGTTGGATGTGAGTTCAAGGAGTTTTCTTCTTCCTCCCTTCCCAGATTATGAGAAGATCAGCATTCTCCAACTGCGGGTTGGTGGGATATGCAGCCACATATGGGATATGCGTATCACAATGGGCAGCCAGTGTCCTCTGCCTGGTGACTCCCCTTCTGCCCAGCAAAGCTGAGCTGGAGCATGGGGTTACCTGCAGACACAGCCCCTCTTAGCCGTGCTCACTAGCTGTGGGCTCCTTGAGCCTTCCTTCTCTCACACATTCGTGTTTGCACCAAGCTCTCTAGCCTTCAGATAAAGAAGGTGTATTTTACAGTTATTTATATCTTCGTGTAATCATGGTCTGTAGCGCCATAGTGTTGTGAATGTCTGGTCCAGACTCTAAAGACAAATCGTAGGCTGAAGTCTCAGCCACATAGCCATCTCTTTCTTTTCCCACCCGCTTCTTCAGAAAACACAGCTTCTCTGAGGGAAGCATACCACTCTCTGAAGATGGGACCATGCCCAAGCCCAAGAAGACCCAAGCTGGCCATTCTTCTCTTCCCAGAAAACCCAGTTCTTCCAGGGACAGTGAGGATACCAGCAACGAGCCCAGCCTCTCCACCCAGATGTTGCCTCTGATCAAGTACTCTGGGCAGACTTTGAGACTCTCTGCTTCCCCCACCTCCCAGTCAACCGGTGACTCACTCCTGGCTGCTGTGAGCCCATGACTGGCCTCTCTCCATTAGCCCCTGCCTACGAGCACCGGTGTTAGCTACCTCATGGGAATTGGCTGGCTGGCCAGCCAGCCTGAGCCCCGGCCCCTTCCTCAAAGTATTTTTTTGAAGTGGTTGAATTGCAGAGATGGGTATCTGAAGGGCTGGAGGGGTGGTGGGAATGGGGAGAAGGTGAGGAAGGTTCACTGGCTGGTACCTCATATCCCAGCAGAGAAGTCACTGATGGCCACTCAGCCTTATAAAGCAGGGTTTGGTTTCTAACTTCAGAGAGCCACGTGTGGTTTGTGTGAGGCCTTGGTGCTGTGAATGAGTTACAGCTCTGGAGGAAAAAACACATCGAACATATTTGGGCCTGAAGTCCTTTGCCTGTAATTGAGGAGGTCCCTCCGAAGGTCCTTATCTCCTCAGGTCTCCCCACCACCCTCTTCCCCACACTGTGCCCCGAGGAGCCACTTTGAGAAACCTTCTGACCTCCTCAGTAGACAGGCAGGGAGAGGCCATATGTGATGAACCCATTTCCTGTCATCCTAGTCTTTAGGGGCTTCATATTTCCTTTCATATACCCACCAGCCAATAGCCCTGAGTCTGTTCTGACCTCACATCACTACCTGTTCAACCTTCTAGACTTCTTTCTCATGAATGTTAGCTCTTCGCTATCTGTGAGGTGAGAGGTCTTGAGCTTTGTGAATTTCCTGTGGCCCCAGTGAAGGAGCCCAGGTAATCCCAGTTGCTGTTGTCTGTGTCTACACATCAAAAGACACAACCCAGGGGCAGGGCGGAAGGAGCTGAGATTTCCCCACAACACACAGGAAGTTGTGGGTTCTTACCTCCTTCACTGATTAGCGGGGTCTAGCTCACAGGCCACCAGGCGAGCAGAGTCTGGGGGCATGGCCGGTGGGTTGCAGGAGCAGTCACCATTGTAGAATGGCCTTCTAGTCAGACCGCTGACGAAACTCTTGTACTCTTCACTGAATCTACCTCCCTCCCCAAGACTCCGTAAACAGCAAGTGTTCAATAAACGTTGACTGAGCGAACTGTGAGTACAAAGAACACGAACACCTGAACCAGAAGTTCTCCTCTCTGTGCTGGGGCCCAGTGATGCCCAGGGGAAGCACGCGGTGGGATAGTGGATCAGAAAGGTGGTTTTCACTTGAACTATGGTTTCTCCTCAACTCAACCCAGCACTTGCTGGTAGCTGCTCACTCCTTCCTGGGCCCTGTGGTCTCTTCACTTCAGTTGTCTAGCAGCTGTGCCCAACATGAATCCACCTGGCCCCAGGCTCTTTGCCTTTATTCTCTCTGAATTTCATAAAGATGATTACCCTGCTTCGTGGCTTCTGGAGTTCTAAGTGGTGAGTTGGGTTGGAGCCATGGAAAAGTCACTGAGAGGCCTGACTGGGTTCAAGGCCATGCAATAGATGGCTACGCTGGTCAGTCTGAAGGCCATGTTGACAATTGTGAAGAAAGCTTTGTGACAAAGTCCTGAGATATTACCTGCTGCTCAGTAGCAAGGACTTCAAAGTCAGGCCCAGGAGGAGAGGCCCTGGCGGTCCTTAAATCTGTTCTGATAGAATTGAAGCCAGCTCTGTCCTGTGCCACCTTAGTGTGGTACTCCACTGCAGTGTCAAAACCTTGTGATGAGGGCAGTCAGCAGCCTTCCTAAGAAAACTGGCCACCTGCGTAAGTACTTTTGTGGTGGCTGGTCTGGTGCAAGGGCTTGGCTGTGGAGGCCTGGCTGAGCTGGTTTATTCTTTGGAAACTAGCTTCAGTTCTGTGGCCTGCCAGCTGAGAATCCCCAGAAGGCATAACCAGTGCACTGACATCCCTGTAACTGGAGAGGGGACCAGCATTGCAGCATCATGGGATAAGGAGTGGGAGGGGAGCTTACTAAGTTAAATAGGTAATGAAAATAAGTGTCCATAATAGTTGAAAACGTGTTTATGCATACATTATTTTTTTTTTAATGTTTTTACTTTTGAGGGAGAGAGAGAAAGCATGAATGGGGGAGAGGCTGAGAGAGAGACACACACAATCTGAAGCCGGTTCCCGGCTCTGAGCTGTCAGCACGGAGCCCAGTGCAGAACTCCAACTCATGAACAGTAAGATCATGACCAAACCAAAGTCGGATGCTTAACTGACTGAGCCACACAGGCACCCTTATACATAATTTTTAGTTTCCATCCTATTACAATCTCTGGAGGTGTGGTGTTTTGCCACATGGGACAAAGGAATGGGGATTATAATCCCTCTTCACCCTTGAGAGAAAAAAATCTTAAGCATTCAGCATACATGTTTAGCAATGAACACCTGTGTTAAGGTATTCAGCTCAATAAGGACTTTGGGAGAAGTAAGATTTGTTGAAAGCTTAAATCTGGAGGTGTAGTAGGATAAATGTCAGAACATGTCCGCTGTTTTTTTTAAATTGATAACAGTCCCTGTTTGGAGACGGAATGGAATGTTCCGGAGTCAAGAAATGAAGTACAAGATATTTCTGGATCAGTGGAGTAGGGATTTGGGGTGGGGGCATAGAAGGTAGTCACTATTCTGTTTACTTCAGATTCACTCAGGATTGGTCAGAAACTGATTTAGAATGAATACCAATGAAGAATAGTGGTGTTGTGATAGGAAGAGAGCATGGACCTTGTAATCTAACCTTGGGTTCTTTTTTTTTTTTTTTCTTAAGTTTATTTTTGAGAGGGAGCACGAGCAGGGGAGGGGCAGAGAGAGAATACCAAGCAGGCTATGCACTGTCAGCACGGAGCCCATTGCAGGGCTCAAACTCATGAACTGTGAGATCATGACCTGAGCTGAAATTGAGTTGGACACTTAACCGACTGAGCTATCCAGGCACCCCTGATGTTGGGTTCTAATTTCAGTTCTGCTGTGTGACTTTGGGCATGTCATCTAACTTTTTAAAGTCAGGGTTTTTTTAATAATTTTTTTAATGTTTATTTTTTTTTACATTTATTTTTGAGAGAGGGAGCACAAGTGGGGGAGGGGCAGAGAGGGAGACAGAATCCTAAGCAGGCTCCAGGCTCTGATCTGTCAGCACAGAGCCCAATGCGGGGCTCGAACCCACAAACCGTGAGATCATGACCTGAGCCGAAGCCAGATGCTTCACTTCAGCCCACTTCAGATTCTGTGTCTCACTCTCTCTGCCCCTCCCCACTCACGTTCTGTCTCTCAAAAATAAACATTAGAAAATAAATAATATGAAAATAATACCTACATTAAGCATTACAAATATGTGAAGTATTCAGACCTATCCCAAGAGAAACTAATTAAAAAGGGACAGCAAAGGGTGCCTGGATGGCTCAGTTGGTTAAGCGTCCATCTCTTGATCTCAGCTCAGGTCTTGATCTCAGCATCATGAGTTCAAAGCCCCACGTTAGGCTTTGCCCTGGGCATGAAGCCTGTTTTTAAAAAGAGCAAGGGAGCAATGGGGACCTGGTGGATGGAAAGGGGGAGGAGCAGGGTACAGAGAGTAGGAGACCTTGAACTGGAGCCAAAGAGCAGGTGCACCAACCCAACAGCTGTGCCAAGAGACTGTTGTTACAGGTGCATTCTTCTGCTTTTATGCTATTTACTTGTTGATGGTGATTGTCCCTGGCATGATAGCCTAACAACACACTCAGTTGCCCTCTGGGGCCATCCGGCACTGGGCCAGTGGAGGCAGGGGATAATCTGGCACATGGTATTGCCATGCCCCTCTCAGCTGAATTAGTTGTACAACGAAGGTGGTCACCACAGACAACTGGGGGACCTCCCCTCCTTGTTTCCTTTAGAATTGTCCTTTAAGAGTTTTAAGATTCAGCTGTGTACTTACTGGGTGAATCCCCCAACTGCTTTGAGACTTAGAAACATTGGCAGTTTCAGAGATGTATAGCTGAGGGACCTCCATTTCATGCCACTTGTGATTCTGATCCAGCCTCTCAAGCCTTGGCCTTTAGACAACTCTCTCCACCACAGAGTTTGCACCTTCCTTAATGTCCAGGGATCAACAGATGCTCTTTTTAAAAATTTTTTTTAATGTTCTTATTTACTTTTGAAGGAGAGGGAGACACAGAATTCGAAGCAGGCTACAGGCTCTAAGCTGTCAGCACAGAGTCCGATGGGGGGCTTGAACCCACAAACTGTGAGATCATGACCTGAGCCAAAGCCAGATGCTCAACCGTCTGAGCCACCCAAGCACCCCGGTAGATGCTCTTTTGACATGACCTTTCATCAGTTTTGGAGCAATGAAAGCTGCAAGTGATCTTACGTTGCTCTTGACAGATTTCTCACGTAAATGAAAGAATACAAGAAGGATCAATAGTTATTTTCTAAACCCATTTGTGCCTTTATTATAATGGACTAGGACACAATGCTAGGGACTAATTTTGAAAAGATACAAGTTTCAATCAGTGAAGTGAGGAGACCAAAGCATACCTCATATAGTAGTTACGAGGTTTAAATGAGGGGAAAGTGTATGTAAAACACTTGGCAAAGTGATAACATATATAGTGCAGATTTCAAATGGATTCTAGGGGCACCTGGGTAGCTCAGTTGAGTGTCTGACTTTGGCTCAGGTCATGATCTCGCTATTCATGAGTTTGGGCCCCACATCAGGCTTGCTGCTCTCAGTGGAGAGCCTGGATCTCTGTCCCTTCCCTGCTTGCACTCTCTCTCTCAAATATAAACATTAAAAAATAATAAAATGGATTCTAAAACAACACCAAAAAAATTCCTTCCATAAAGTAATAGTAATCTAGCATGTTACTATTTCAATATTTTACAATACTATTACAATAGTGTGTGTCTATTACAAAACTGATTAAAATATACTTTGATTCTATCCATGGGATACCAAACCTGATTATTTAATCAAGATAATTAGCTTGGAAAGATTGGACCCCCTAACATTAGTTGTCAGGGAAGTACATTTAAAACTAGAATGATGCAGATTCAGATTTATGTATATGCTTGAATGAGGGCGAAGCTACCATCTGTAGATTATGACTGAATCTCTAAGTCAGAATTCTGTCAAGGCCAAATGATAGGGCAGTGTGTGGCTGGGCCTCCATTCACCCATTCTCCCAGGTGCCCGCTACAGGGGCACACTGGGCGGCATCCTGAGCAAGAGCCGCTCCTCCTGAGACATGGATGTGTCTGGAAAGGGAGCCGAGTCCTAGCACGCAAGGCACATTTATGGAGAACCTGGTGTTAAGCTGTTTGTAGAGCACTTGCTTCTGGGTCTGGGTTGCTACGTAGCAGAGCAGTTCCCTCACTGGGGTCTAAGGGGTTGGGGCGGGGGGGAGGGGGCAAAACAAAACCAAAAGAAGAGACAAACTATAAGGATGCCCACTTTCAAAGCAGGATGGCTCAAAGGAAAAAGCTTGCAAATCCCACGTGTCAGTGAGGATGTGCAGCAAGTGGAACATGCATTGTGGGTGGGAGTGCAGAATGGTCCATTGGAAATCAGCTTGGTAGTTTCTTGTAAAATGAAACGTACCCCTAACATATCACCCAGCAATTCACTCCTGCATGCAAATGTTCATGGCAGCTTTATTCATAATAGCAAACACTTGGAAACAACCCAAATATCCAACAACTACTGAAAGAACAAACTGTGATGTATCTACTCAATACGACTTAGGGATAAACTGATACATGCACCAATGTGGATGAATCACGAGAGCCTTGTACTCAAGCCAAAAACAAAGGACTACGTACTTTGTGATTCCACTTACATAACATTCTAGAAAACATTTTAGAAAAGGCAAATTGCAGTAACAGCATATCAGTGGTTGCCAGAGGCTGTAGATGAGGGAGGGGATTGACTGTTTAGGGGCACGTTGGAAATATTCTGTATCTTGATTGTGGTAGTGGTTACATGACTGTACATTTGTTGAAAGTAGTCAAATTCTACACTTCAGATGGGTGAGCTGTGTAGTATGTAAGTAAATAAAGCTAACTTTTTAAAAAGAACAAGGCAAAGATACCATTTCCTGATGCATATGCAAATTAAAGGGACAATGAGATAAAACTAGAATAATTAAAATTTAAAAGGCAATCAAGGGGCACCTGGGTGGCTTAGTCAGTTAAGGTTCTGACTTTGGCTTAGGTCATGATCTCATGGTTCATGGGTTCAAGCCCCGCCTCAGGCTCTGTGCTGACAACTCAGAGTCTGGAGCCTGCTTCCGGTTCTGTGTCTCCCTCTCTCTCTGCCCCTCCCCCGTTCATGCTCTGTCTCTCTCTGTCCCAAAAATAAATAAACGTTGAAAAAAAAAAAAAATCTCTCTGTCTTTCAAAAATAAATGTTAAAAAAAATAAAAGGCAATCAAGAACAAATGTTGGAGAGGTGCTACAACTGGGGCTTTCACATACGGGGTGTAAAATGGTGCGACCATGTTGGAGCCCCAGGAGTTACTTGTGAGTTAACATTTATCTATTTATGAGTCCGCAATCCCACCCCTAGATAGTCCTCCTCCCAATAAAATAAGATGCCCAACAAAAATGGTTTTTGTTTTTAACTTTTTAAAATATTTTGTTTATTTTTGAGAGAGAGACAGAGCATGAGCAGGGGAGAGGCAGAGAGGGAGACACAGAATCTGAAGCAGTCTCCAGGCTCAGAGCTGCCAGAGCCCGACGTGGGACTGGAACTCATGAACCGTGAGCTCAAGACCTGAGCCAAAGTCGGATGTTTAATTGACTGAGCCACCCAGGCACCCTGCCCACCAAAAATGTTTATTGCAGCCTCATTCATAATAACAGAGTTGGAAACAACCCAACTCAATAGAAGATCAGATAAAATGGTCTGAAATACTACTACTCAGCAATAAAAAGAAACAAAACTAATCTATTCAACAACATGGATGAATCTCAAAAAAATTATGTTGAGTAAAAGAAGGCGATGCAAAAGAGTACATGATGTATAACTCTACTTTGGTGGAGTTCAACAACAGAGGAAAATAACCTCTGGGCATTAAAATCTGAACAATGTTGGGGTGCCTGGGTGGCTCAGTCAGTTAAGCATCTGACTTCTGATCTCAGCTCAGGTCTTGATCTCAGGATTGTGAGTTTGACCCCCACATTGGGCTTCATGCCCAGCATGGAGCCTACTTAAAAAAAAATTTTTTTTGGAAAAAAAAAAAAATCTGAACAATGTTTCCTTCTGGGAGTCAATAGTGTAGTAAGGGGCACTAGGGAACTTTCTGGAGTGATAGTAATGCTCTATTCTTGAGGGGGGTGTTGTTTACATAGGTAATGTCAAGTTGTGCACTTAAGACCTGTGCATTAATTTTTTTTAGTTTACTTATTTTCAGAGAAAGAGAAAGCATGAGTCTGGGAGCAGCAGAGAGAGAGAGAGAGAGAGAGAGAGAATCCCAAGCAGGCGCCACACTGTCAGTGCAGAGCCTGATGTGGGGGCTCGAACCCACAAACCGCGAGATCATGACCTGAGCCCAAGTCAGTTGCTTAACTGACTGAGCCACCCAGGTGCCCCTACCCTGTGCGTTAATTTTAAGATAGCACTTTTAAGAAATTGAGGTGACACTGAAACAACATAAAATTAAGCATTTTAAAATGAACAATTCAGTAGCATTTAATATATTCACAATGTTGTGTAACGACCACCACTATCTAGTTCCAAAACATTTTCCTCTAACTAAGAGGAAACCCCAGCACCCCTACCTCCAACCCCCACTTTCTGCTTGCTAGTTCTATAGTTTATCTATTGTGGACATTTAATATAAATGGAATCATACAATTTGTGACCTTTTGTGTCTGTCTTCTTTCACTTTGTATATATTCAAGGTTCATCCACTTTGTAGCATGTTATCAGTACGTCATTCCTCTTTATGGCTTAATAATATTCCAGTGCATGTATATGTAGGGTCACAACCCTCTCGGGAGTTCCTGGTGTAGTCTGAAACCACTCCCCATAGGCAGTGGGCAGGGACAGACTGAGGAAAGAGGCAGGCCACTCTGTGTTGGTAGGTGGCAATTTTAATAATAGCAAAGGGAACTTAAATACAAGGCTTATCTTGGTTGGCTGCAAGATGAATGGATCACCACACCTGCCCCGCCAAATCTTAAAAGCTTATAAAGAGGCCCTAACTGGGCTCAGCCACATAGACCAGGCAGGTGTTTTCAGCATCACATCACCATCTCAAGGTTCTGTCCTTGGAGCAGTCTCTGGGAGCAGAAAGGCAAGGGACTGGGGAGGGAAGGAAGAGCTTCCAAGGGCCTGGGTCCAGCTCACAGGTCAGTGAGTGGTCCTGTCTTTTTTTAATCAGTCCTCCAGCAATATATACCACAATTTATTTATCCATTCACCCGTTGATGGACATTGGATGGTTTCTATTTCTGGGCTATTGTGAATAGTGCGATTGTGAACATGTGTGTATATGTATTTGTTTGCCTGTTTTCAATTCTTTTGGATGTCGTATTAGTTTGCTAGGGCTGCTGTGACAAAGCACCACAACTTGGGTGGCTAGAACAATAGAAATACATTGTCTCATGGTTCTGGAGGCTTGAAGCCTGAGATCAAGCTGTCTGTAGAGTTTGTTCTTTCTGAGGATGAGGGAAAATGTGTTCCATGCCTCTCTCCTAGCTTCTGGTGGTTTGCTGACATCTTTGGCATTCCTTGGCTTGTAGACATATAACCCCAATCTCTGCCCTCATGTCCACATGGCATTATCCCTGTGTGCATATCTGTGTCTAAATTTCTCCTTTCCATAAGGACACCAGATTGAAATAGGGGCTCACCCTATTCTAGTATAACCTCAACGAGTTACATCCTTCAATGACCCTATCCCCAAATAAGATCACAGTATGAGGCACTGAGGGTCAGGACTTCAATATATTAATCTGGAGGCACACAATTCAATGCATCAGAAGTATATACCTGGGAGTGGAGTTCCTGGCTCAGATCAGTTACTGATAATGCTGTGACAATGACAGGATCAGTCTCGGTATGCAGCTCTCTAAAATAATTATGATAGTCCTTGAGTGCATGATATATTTAAAATTTGAAAGATAGTCCAATTGAAACCAGACGTCCCAAATCTGAATGTTCTTTGGCAGAGGAATACAAATTTTAGACATCTCTCTTGTTGGGAAACTAATTCAAAACCAGGATCCATGGGCTTGGTAAGTACAGCCATCTCAGCAATCATATCTGAGACTATAGCTGATACAAATATCACTGATTCTGTTGCCTCTGTCAGACAGGAAAAGTCTCAAATCCCTAGAGATGAAAGAATTTTTTTTTGCATTCCCTCTCTAGCCTAGACAAATTGCCCTTCTTATGGGTTGTGATATTAAAAGATGAAGTCTTTGGGCGCCTGGGTGGCGCAGTCGGTTAAGCGTCCAACTTCAGCCAGGTCACGATCTCGCGGTCCGTGAGTTCGAGCCCCGCGTTGGGCTCTGGGCTGGTGGCTCAGACCCTGGAGCCTGTTTCTGATTCTGTGTCTCCCTCTCTCTCTGCCCCTCCCCCGTTCATGCTCTGTCTCTCTCTGTCCCAAAAATAAATAAACGTTGAAAAAAAAATTAAAAAAAAAATAAAACGTTTAAAAAAAAAAATGAAGTCTTTGACATTGAAAATCTCATCATGATGTATTTCAGAAGGGAAATAAATCATAGTTCCTGGAGGAGGTATTCTAGACATTTTGTTAATTTGTGTACTTCTCTCCTTATAATGGATGCTTAAGCCAAACAAATTAGTGAGTGCCCCTTATGATTCAGGCATTGTTCTTGGTGTAGACACACATGTGCGTGCACACACACACACACACACACACACACACACACGCTAAAAACTTCTTTCAATATTGATATTATTATCCCTTTTTTAGATAAGAAGAATGAGGTTCAGAGAGTTTAGATGACTTGGCCAAGGTTATTGAATGAATTAATGAATGCATGTACCACCCAGTTTCCTAGTACTTTGTAGCAGTTACCAACCTCAGAAATCAATGGGAAGATCTAGGCTGAAGGAAGGATGGCCTGTGAAGCCAAAAAAGAGTCAAAAAATGTTAGAAGATTGACAAATGTGACAGTGAATTAATCATACGATCAAAGGTGCCCTAACTGTTCAAAAAGTAATAATTAAATGATTTATAAATGATGTTTAGTGTGTTTTTGCCCCATATAGTGTTTCTTATACATTTTCATCTACTGAAAATGATGAAATAGACAGTATATGGCCATATAAAAACTTCTGCCAGTTGTCAAAAGGAGTTTCCAGCACCATTATTCTAATATCTATGGCACATTCCCAAACTGTGGGTTTGGAAATGGAGGTTTGGTTTTCTTCTTTACCTTTCCTTTCCTTTTCTTTTGTCTCAAGATTTACTTTACTCATACTACTCTAAATTAAGTGGCCTGTGTTTAGAATAAAATGACCTGCATTTACACTAACAGATCTCCTAGTGATTACATACCCTAAACGTTACCTCACTGTATACCTCAGAGATGCAGCTGTAAAAAAAAAAAAGAGAGAGACCTCATAAAATGGAATCGAGAAGTTCAAACTGCAAATTACATTGTATTTTATTTCTATGAGAAGTCAAATTCAAGACCAGTGCTATATCCATCATAGCGAACAACCAGTAGCTAATTAATTCTACAGAGACACTTGTAGTGTCATTGAAGAGTTTTGCCAACTCTCACCTGTCACCTATCTTTTTTTTTAAGTTTATTTAATCTGAGAGAGAGCATGAACAGGGGAGGGGCAGAGAGAGAATCCCAACCAGGCTCTGTGCCGTCAGCACAGAGCCTGATGTGGGACTTGAACTCCTGAACCATGAGATCATGACCTGAGCTGAAACCAAGAGTCAGACACTTGACTGACTGAGCCACCCAGGCGCCTCCCCCACTGCCATCTGTCACCTTTCTTGACAAAACCCCCCCCCCTGGGGCGCCTGGGTGGCGCAGTCGGTTAAGCGTCCGACTTCAGCCAGGTCACGATCTCGCGGTCCGGGAGTTCGAGCCCCGCGTCGGGCTCTGGGCTGATGGCTCAGAGCCTGGAGCCTGTTTCCGACTCTGTGTCTCCCTCTCTCTCTGCCCCTCCCCCGTTCATGCTCTGTCTCTCTCTGTCTCAAAAATAAATAAACGTTGAAAAAAAAAATTAAAAAAAAAAAAAAACCCTCCCCTAATATTGCAGATGGTAAACCAACTCCTCAGTATGAAAGAAAACATATGTTTGGAGTCATGAACAGTTTTTAAGAGAGACAGCAATAACATTTTCTAATTTAAAATCTACATGATTGTTTCGAGACAAGATAAAGTAAAAGTGATTGGATTTATACTTCCCCCAAGAAACAACTAAAAAAAATTGGACAAAATATGAAACAATGATTTTCAGACCCTGGACAACAGGCAGCATAGGACCTGAGAGATGGGAAACAAAGCATGTGACCTTGTGTTTGCCCCAGCTTACTGCCTGGAGAGAGTTTCTAGGCCAAAACTCAGGGAGTTGGAGGCCAGGGGGAGCTTCTTAGAGCCCCTGAGTTGAAGAAGGGGAACTAGGAGTTGGGGAGACCAGGAATTCATAGGCAGATTCTCAAAGAAGAGAGCTACACCCAGAGAAGGGACAGGGAAAGTGTTCAGGAGATCTACAGAGGAACCTTTTCTGTCTTCAGCTGAATTCTGACCAGCGCATGCTTGAGAAAACACCACCCACACCTGAGGGGAAACCCACCTAAGGGAACAGTCCTCAGAACTCATATAGGGACAGGAATAGATTATGGTCCCCCCAAATAGATTGGGTCCCCCAATAATTCACGGGACATCAGATTGAACATTCAGAGGTATATAGCCTCAATAATGGGGAAAAATTAGTCCTAGACTAAATAAAGTCTGTTCTAGTTCCACCTAACAGAATTTAAATCTTTAAAAAATATTTTTTTAATGTTTATTTCTTTATTTTGAGAGAGAGACAGAGAGTGTGAGCGGAGGAGGGACAGAGAGAAAAACACAGAATCCTAAACAGGCTCCAGGCCCTGAGCTTTCAGCACAGAGCCTGATGCAGGGCTTGAACCCATAAACCATGAGATCATGACCTGAGCGAAAGTCGGACGCTTAACTGACTGAGCCACTCAGGCCTAACAGAATTTAAAATCCACATGGTTGAAATAATTTATTTCCCATCTTTGGAGACGGTTGTCTTTCCATCTGGCCCCTTGATAAATATTTTGTAAAGTTGAATAGAGATTTTTACTTTGTCCAGATTTCAGCATCTGACTCCCCAGTTAAACAAGTGCAAAGGAAGACATGGGTGAGAACATCACAGAAGTAGAATGAGGTGTATCAATAAATGTATCGAGGGGTCAGAATATCCTGTCCCCTTCAAGGTCCTTCTAGCTGGACTAAGAAAAAATTGAGGAGCGCCGGGGTGGCTCAGTCAGTTAAGCATCCAACTTTGGCTCAGGTCATGATCTCACGGTTCGTGAGTTTAAGCCCTGTGTCGGGCTCTGTGCTGACAGCTCAGAGCCTGGAGCCTGCTTCCGATTCTGTGTTTCCCTCTCTCTTTCTCTGCCCCTCCCCTGCTCATGCTCTGTCTCTCTGTCTCTCGCTGTCTCTCAAAAATAAATAAACATTTAAAAAAAAGAAAAAAAATTGACATGAGACAAATTAACAGAGAAAATAACATTTAAGAGTATATGTACAAGGAATCCAAACAGACATGGAAATTCTGACGTCAGGCAAAATGAGGGATATATGTCATCCTGAACTAAGGAGAAGCGGGTAGGGATCTAGGACTTCAGAGGGAAGGAATGCACATCACAGGGTGATAACAAGAGCAGGTGTTTGGTAGCTGTTTTCCCTGCCATACAGATGGGTCACTCAGATAGAATTTATCTGGTAATAACCATTGTTTTGGGAAAGATCCCCAATTTAAATTCTTCTGAGTAGTTAAGGGAGGGGCAAAACTTTTATTGAGCCCACAGGGCTTTAATTGCCCTCAGCTTGAAATCATCTTCATGCCAAAGCGGCCCATCTTGGGGCAGCCAGCCCTGGGCCCCTACACATTCCATTTCTATATTTTCTCCTCTATCTTGCTCGTGTCCCATTTAGCAGCAGGTGAATCCAACTCTCTGGGTAAAACTATAAAATCTAATGTCCCCATCAGTGCTTAGAACATGTGATGACAAAACTCTTTTTCGTAGCGCCTTGGAGGTGGTAAGCAGCTTTAGGATGAAACTGAACATGTCCTTCCAAGCTGCTGGCTGCCAGAGACTCATTGACGTGGATGATGACCGGAAACTTTATACCTCTTACGAGAAGTGTACGGCCGCTGAGTAAGGGACATTCCTGCTACAGACCTAGGAGGACTGGAGAAAGAAAGTGCAGATCTGTTCAGGGCTACGCTGTGGATGCCAACCTCAGTGTTCTCAACTTGGTCATCGTGAAAAATGGGGAGAAGGATATTCCTGGACTCACGGATGCTCCTGTGCCTTGTTGCCTGGGGCCCAAAAGAGCTAGGAGAATCCGCAAACTTCTCAGTCTCTTTAAAGAAGATGATGTCCGCCAGTGTGTTGTGATGGGGCTCTTAAACAAAGAAGGTAAGAAACCTAGAACCAAGGCGCCCAAGATTCAGCGTCTTGTTACTCCACGTAACTTCCAAGGCAAATGTCGGCGTATTGCTCAGAAGACACAGAGTTCTAAGAAAAATAAGGAAGAGGCTGCAAGAAGACACTAAACTTTTGGCCAAGAGCATGAAGGAGGTCAAAAGAAAGCGCCAGGAACAGGTTGCCAAGAGACAGAGGCTGCCCTTTCTGAGAGCTTCTACCTCTGAGTCCAGGCAACAATGAGATTTTCTGGGCGCCTTGGTGGCTCAGTCGGTTGAGCATCTGACTCTTGATTTCGGCTCAGGTCATGATCCCAGAGTCGTGGGATCTAGGCCCACTTGGGCTCCATGCTGAGTGTGGAGTCTGCTTGGGATTCTTTCTCTCCCTCTCCCCCTCTCCCCAGCTCTCTCTCTCTCTCTCAAAATATAAAAAACAAAATAAAAAAAAAAAAAGATTTTCTGGGATGCCTGGGTGGCGTAGTTGGTTGGGTGTCCAACTTTGGTTCAGGTCATGATCTTGCAGTTCACGAGTTCAAGTCCCATGTCAGGCTCTGTGCTGACAGCTCAGAGCCTGAAGCCTGCTTTGGATTCTGTGTCTCCTTCTCTTTCTGCCTGCCTCCCCCTCCCCCTCCTGCCTTGCTCATGCTCTGTCTCCCTCTCTCTCTCAAAAATAAATAAACATTAAAAAAATGAGATTTTCTAAGAGTAACAAATAAGATCAGACATCAAATCTCAAAAAAAAAAAAAAAAAAGAGCATGTGCTAGCAATACTGGAAACTGTTTAGCCCCTCATTTTGAACAGACAATGTACCTATTGTTTGGTAGCATTACTGCATCTGTTGCATCCACACGACTCCTGAAACAGAATGCTACAGGCAACAGTGACAGTCACAACAAAGTTTATTACAATGAGAGGCAAGGCCGACCGATCGGGACCAACACCCTTGATAAGAGTGTGGCTCCGAACAGCCAGGGTACAGAGTTTTTAAAGCCGATCACATCGTTTTATCATTACCTGGGAACAGAACAGAGAAACAGTTCCCAGATGAGTTAGAAACAGTTGCCACATGAATCAGAAACAGTTATCGAATGAGGTGATTATTTTAGACTTTCTGCCGCTAAGTTGCAACCAGTGGATCTCCTTGATCTTGTCTCTGATGCTCTTTTTTTGAGCTTTTCTTTCCTTCATTGGTAAAGCCTGATTCACAAGAGTATGAAGTATGATTTACAAGAGTAAAAGCAAGGCTGTTATCTTTTGATCTTCAGTGTCAGAACAAAGTTGTTATTTTTCAAGCTGAGTGTTAGCCCTACACTACAGTTTAACCCTTACACATCCTTGTTATACAAGTATCCATCCACACAATATCATTCAGGCATCGCACCTCTCCAGGGACTATGCTGGTGATTCTGCCACCCAATACATTCGCTCCCCAGCTCAATGGCACTGTTCTCTGCAGCTTGGTTCCGAGAAACTCAGTAATGTTGTTAGAATTGTAAGTTAGTCTTCCAAGGTTGGTCCCATAAGCCTTTTGTTGAAATTGTGGGTTTGTGGGTTTGAAAATGGAAGTTGGTCCTTTGGTTTTCTTCTTCTTCTTTTTTTTTAACTTTGTTTACTGAGAGAGAGAAAGAGAGAGAAGAGGCAAGAGAGAGGGAAAGAGAATCCCAAGCAGGCTCCATACTGTCAGTGCTGAGCCTGATGCGAGTCTTGAACTCATGAACTGTGAGATCATGACCTGAACCAAAATCAAGAGTCAGACACTTAACTGACTGAGCCACCCAGCCGTCCCCTTTGGTTTTATTCTTAACCTCTCATTTACTCTAGTGAGTACACTTTGTCATGGGTCCAGCCAAACCTTCTACTATCCTTCAAACTCTCTACAAACCCTCTAACAAGCTTCTAGATTGAGGAATCTTGGAGGGGGCAGGGTACAAATTATATGCACAGCTAGGGGCATGGACACAGAATCCAGCTTTCCTCTCTGGAATGCCATGCCTAATTTTCCACCTAACTCCTACCTATTTCAGCCCTGGGCTGGTCTGGGTCTCCTGCTATCTGTCTCTTTTTCCTTTCCTTCTTTCTCTCCTTCTCTTCCTCCCTCTCTAATTTTTTATGGTGGTAAAATATATATAACATAAAATTTGCCATTTTAGCCATTTTAAGTGTACAACCCAGTAGCGTTAATTACACGCGCATTGGGGCGCCTGGGTGGCTCAGTCGGTTGGGCAGCCGACTTCGGCTCAGGTCATGATCTCGCGGTCCGTGAGTTCTAGCCCCGCGTCAGGCTCTGTGCTGACAGCTCAGAGCCTGGAGCCTGCTTCATATTCTGTGTCTCCCTCTCTCTGACCCTCCCCCGTTCATGCTCTGTCTCTCCCTGTCTCAAAAATAAATAAACGTTAAAAAAAATTCTAAAAAAAAAAAAATTACACGCGCATTGTTACACAACCATTATCACTGCCTACTCCAAATATTTCATCACCCCAAACAGATGGCTAGTGTGGGAGGCTGTTTTTTCCAAAGCTGACTGCAACAATATCTCTGAAAACACGTGTAATCTACAACTGGTCTCACCATTCTTCTGTTAGGAATCGGGGTCTGATTTCCCGCCTCTTGGATCTAGGAGAGCATGTTACTGCTCTGGCTGAAGAGTATGGCAGAAGGGATGCTGTGTCCCTTTTGAAGCTGGGTAATGAAAGATGACGCAGCTTCTGCCTTCTTTGGAACACTCCTGCTTGCAGCGCTTAGCTGTCGTGTAGTAAATCCTACTCCCTCGAAGCTGCTGTACTTTGCAGAAGCCAAGCCACACAGAAAAGCCATGTGAGGACGCTCTGGACAACAGTTCTTGTCTCTGAGCCATCAGGCACTTCCAGATTCTTCCAGTCCCTCGGCCTTTGAATCTTTCAGACTGAGGTTTCAGACATCATAGATGAACAGAAACAAGTCATTCCCGCTGTGCCTGCTCCAGATTCCTGGCTTACAGAATCTGTACGCATAATGCAGTGAAGGTTGTTTTAAGTTGCTAATTCTTTGGACAGTTTGTTATGCAGCCATAGCAGAAGTCTAATACAAATTATTGGTTTTAATGCATAATTAGAACACGTTAGCTCCATTCACTCCTTCCTGCTTTTTGCATTATTGTTGTGATTTAGATCACGTATAGCCAGTCATGCAGATGGCCAAAATATATTTCTCATATAAATTTGATCTTCTTCCATGGTTCCTGGCTCACAGCTTTCAAGACCCTAGGAATTTCCTGAAAGAGACAGAATGAATGGGGGAGGGGCAGAGAGGGAGAGAGACAGAATCTGAAGCAGGCCCCAGGCTCTAAGCTGTCAGCACAGAGCCCCATGCAGGGCTCAAACTCGTGAACAGTGAGATCATGACCTGAGCCAAAGTTGGATGCTTAACTGACTGAGCCACCCAGGTGCCCCTATAAGGTGACTTTTGGAAAGCACCTAAGAATGTGGGCTGGTTGCCAGGGGAACCAACAGTGAGCAGAGGGATGGAACTTTCAGTCCCTCCCCCTGATTTCCAGGGAGGGGAAAGAAGGGACTGGAGGTTGGATCAATCACCAACAGCTAATGATCTAATCAACATGCCTCTGTAATGAAGCCTCCAATAAAAAACCCAAAGGGTAGGGTTTGGAAAGCTTCCAGTCTGGGGAGCCAGAACGCTTCCACATGTCACGGTGCTGGGCCCAAACTCCATGGGGACAGAAGTGCTTTTGTTCTGGGTATTGCCCTATGTTTCTCTTCATCTGGCTGTTGATTTATCTTCTTTTAAATTATTATTTTTTCTTTTTTTATTACGGTATATTATTGTAATTGTTTTTTTTTCTTTTTTCTTTCTTTTTAAAAATTTTTTTTAAATGTTTCTATTTATTTTTGAGACAGAGAGAGACAGAGCATGAGCAGGGGATGGGCAAAGAGAGGGGGAGACACAGAATCCGAAGCGGGCTCCAGGCTCTGAGCTGTCAGCACAGAGCCCGACGCAGGGCTTGAACCCACAAACTGTGAGATCATGACCTGAGCCGAAGTCGGACGCTCAACCGACAGCCACCCAGGCGCCTCTCTTTTAAGTTATTTTTAATAAACTAATAATTCAGTGAGTAATTGGGTTTCCTGAGTTTTGTGAACTGCTCTAGCAAATTAAAGCCCAAAACCTAGGACCGTCTGCATTATAGCTAATCGGTCAGAAGTACAGATAACAACCTGCACTTGTTGTGACTGGCATCTGAAGACCAGTCATGGGAACCTCCAATCTGTAGCTGGGTGGTCAGAAGCACAGGTAACAACCTGGGCTTGCAATTGGCATCTGTAGGGGTGGGGGGCACTCTTGTGGGACTGGGCACATAACCTGTGGAATCTGATGTGGATGTGAACAGTGTCAGAACTGAGTTGAATTGTAGGACAGCCAGCTGGTGTCCAAGCATCACTTGGTGGTGTGGCCTCTCCACCCCAACAGACACGTTGGAATTGCATGAGCAGAACCCTTCACTTAAAGTTACACTTTAATTCTACTATATATTGCAAGACTCCTGAAAGCAACACTTGGCTTTCTGGAGGCTTTCCTTCTTAGATTTTCAGTCTCTCACTTTGCAGCCCTAGGCTTTGACAAATGTCCTGAGAGAGTAATGCTGTGTGCTGGAAATCCCCCATGAGTTCTGCCAACATTTTTTTTCTAGTTTCTCTCCCCTGTGAGTGGTTCTTCTTGAAATGAAAGCCTGGACTTTCAACGTCCTGCCTGTTTCCAGAATTTCCAAATGCTCCCAGTATAAAAATACCTGTAGTGATCAGCTACACATTCTTCTTCCTCAATGTCTTCATCCCTCTCGACCTGCTACTCAAAATGTGGTCTATGGGCCAGGAGCTTGTTAGAAATGGAGAATTCAAGCCCTATCCCAGGCCTCCTGAATCAATACTTTCTCTCCATTTGTTAAAAGAAGTAAATGAAGCTTTGGTTAGAGATTAAACAGGACCCTCTGGTATATTATAATAATGATAATTAATTGAGTGATGAACTTGACTTATATTATCTTCCATTCTTACAACAGCCCTGTAAATTAGGTATGTTTTATTCTTTTTATTAAAGAATTTTAGAAAATTTTATTTATTTATTTATTTATTTATTTATTTATTTATTTATTTATTTTGAGAGAGAGAGAGAGAGTGCGAGCAGGGGAAGGGCAGAGAGAGAGAGTGAGAGAGAGAGAGAATCCCAAGCAGGCTCTGCATCATCAGCGAGGAGCATGATGCCAGGGTTGAACTCGTGAACTGTGGGATCATGACCTGAGCTGGACTCAAGAGTTGGACACCTAACCGACCGAACCACCCCGGCACCCCAGGTAGGTTTTATTCTTATTTAATTGTGGAGAACTGAGGCTTACTCAAGGGGTTATATATAATTTGCTCAAAGTCTCATAGCTAGTAAGTAACATAATTGTAAAGAAATTATAAAGAAATTAATTTCTGGAGTTGTATTATATTATATTTATTATATTATAATTATGTTTATAATTATCAAGAAATTGATTTAAAAAGTTAAGACAACATACAGAAAAAGTATAAAGAATGAAAGTCACATGTAATTCACCACTGTTATTAATTTTGGTATGCATCTTTCCAGTTGTGTGTGTTTGTGAGAGAGAGAGAGAGAGAGAGAGACAGATGAATTGTTGAAATGGTTTTGTGACTTGTTGTTTCTTAACGAAACATCATGAGCATTTTAATACCACCTTGCTCTTTTCACTATATCTGGCTGCCTCTTCTTTCAATAAGTTCTTTTGTGTCAGGATAGGGAGCCGCATTCATGTGTCGGAAAACAGCAGCACTCCTGGTCACTCCCTTTTCATCGAGGGGCCCTCTCCCATCAAGGAAGCAGTGGCTGGCGTGTTTTATCTCATTCTTTTTAGGGAAAGACCCACACAGCAGAGAAGAAAATAGTCATTTATTTGTTTGCGAAATTTCAAGGTCAGACATATGATGAAATATTTACGAAAAACGTATTTGCTTACTGACCGCCAGCCAGAATTTCCTGCTCCGAAGAGCCTAAGATGTGCCTTAGGTGGCAGATGGGGAGACAATGACGAGGAGGTTTAGCAAAAGGAAGTCAGTCGAGAGCACTGCAGAGAGCAAGATGGAGTCACTCACGTCAAACAGTCGCCTGTGTCAAGCAATGACGCAAGCAGCTAAGAGCGTCACAGCAAAGACCAGCACCGGGGGGATGCCACTCAGAACTGACAACCAGCAGGAACAGAGGAGGTCTGCAAAGGCCGAGACAGATGAAATCCCTTTAGAAAGGGAGGATGTTTGAAGCAAACTATCAGAATCTGGACACTGACCCCTCTGGGTGTGACCACTTCAAAAAGGCAGCTGCCACTGAAGGCTTTGGCCGGTGGATCCCCAAACAGAACAGAGACCCTTCACTGCTTGAACAGCATAAGCACTTACTAGTGCCAGGAGCTGACCAGGAGCGGATTGAGGCCTTATCCCAGCTGAGGATCAGACTGCCTTCACTTTTGGTTCGCTAACTTCCTACCCCTGTTCGATCTTGTTTGTTGTGTGACTTGTAGGAGGTGCCCTGCTCTGTGTGACTTCTAGGAAGCCACGTTAAACATGTGAAATGTCATTGTGTTTGGAATCCCGAAGCTGCTTTATAGTGACACTAACCCTGCTTTATGACTGAGTGAAATGGGCCTGTGGAAAGACACAACTTCACAGTGTGCTCACGACAAGCATTCACAATCACCGTGGCTCCCAGCTTTGGAATTCTGGACTCTGATTTTTACTAGCTGTGTGACTTGGGCAAATTATTATTTTTTTTAATTTTTTTTAATGTTTATTTGTTTTTGAGACAGAGAGAGACAGAGCATGAACGGGGGAGGGGCAGAGAGAGAGGGAGACACAGAATCGGAAGCAGGCTCCAGGCTCCGAGCCATCAGTCCAGAGCCTGACGCGGGGCTCGAACTCACGAACCGTGAGATCGTGACCTGAGCCGAAGTCGGACGCTCAACCAACTGAGCCACCCAGGCGCCCCTTGGACAAATTATTTTTAATCTCACCCCTCTGCTTTCTCAAATACTAGAATAATATAAACCTCAGTGTTGATGCAGGAATCAAGTGAATTAATATTAGGAAAGTCTCAGAAGAGTGCTTGGCACAGAATAAGCCCTCAAATGTTAATTCTCCCTCCTTCTCCCTTTCCCTTCTTCCTCTCTTCTTCCTCCTTCTTCTAGGCTAATGTGTGTCTCTGTGTCCTGTACTTCTCCTCTGCCAATGATTTTGAGAATCAGAGATCAGAAAAGACTTGTACCAGCTTCCAGAAGGGAAGTCCCAGAGATTCCCTCATGCCCAATATGAGGACATCTGAGATATGTAGGCAGATGGGCCTGAGATGACCTCAAAGTTCATGCCCTGAGTTCAGGAAGAGTCAGATGCTTCCAGGAGCCCATGAAGGATGCAGAGGCAGGAGAGAGTTGTGTGTGTGCGGTGATGGGTGGGGGGCGGGGGGAGGGTGAGACCCTTTGGTCACGAATAGGGTTGGAGTGTGCAGTCAGGCAGAAATGAGGGCATTTCAGTATGAGCCAACAGCAACTGAAGACCAGGTTGGAATCTTCACATGTGTTGGGCACAATGTAATTCCCTAAAATTAGACCCAACCACAGTATTGCACCTGCAATTCTGACACAAACTAGCGGGAGTTAGTGTTGCCTTTACAGGTTAAGGGAACAGTCCCCAACAAGACTGCCCTCACTTCAGATGCCACCTGCAAGTTGGGGGGTCCCCAAACCCCCTATGCTTTTGACCAACTGGCTGCAGTTTCAGGGATTCCCACACCCTTATGAGGCTTGATAATTCACAAGGATGACTTACAGAACTTGGGAAAGTTCTATCCTTAAAATTACAGTTTTATTAAAAAGCATCTGAAAGAGGACCAGACAAAAGAAGAGACCAATAGGAGGATCTTGAGCAACAGAGCTTCCATGTCCTCTCTTCTTGGAATCAGGAGGTGTCACCGTTCTAGAATATTCCTGCATTTGACAACCAGGAAACTCAACTGGGCTTTGGCATCTGGGGTTTTTATTGGCATTTTGTTACATAGGCAGGATCTAACATATGGGCAAGCTCTCTGGCATGACTACCCCCCATCCTGAAACTATCTAGGGATCTGCTGCCACACTCCTATCCCTCATGTAATTCCAACAGCTTGGAGGCTCCAGCTCGGGACCCGGGGACAAAGACCAGACAAATTCTGTATTACACAGCAGCAAGCATCCCTAAATTTGCGCAAGATAACTTTCTGATACAAAATGGAATTCCAAATAAGCGCATGTCAGCCTCAGAAGGTCAGCATATATCCTTGGGGCAATTTCTAGAGACCTCAGGAGGCAGCGCCAGTTGGGATAATGGTGAGCTGCTCCCCCCACAAAGGCTCGAGTCACAAGGACTGGAGGACACCGTTTGCTCCAGGCAGATAATTATGTGGGGCCAGGCAAGGGGTCCTACCTTCCTATGGGCCATCACCCAGCCTCTGGTTATCAGGATAATAGTGAGCTCCTCTCCACCTCCCATTTCTGCAGTAGAAATGTTCATACAACTTCGTCCTTCCTCTCTCCCCTCACATCTAGTGGAAAGAGCATTGAACTCAGTGCCCAATTCCTGGGTTCAAAGTCCAGTTCTGCCACTGACCTTTCTTTACCTCTCTGAACTTTAGTTTTCCTTTTTTTTTTTTTATTTTTTAAATGTTTACTTATTTATTTTGAGAGAGAGAGGAAGAGTGTGAGCAGGGGAGGGTCAGAGAGAGAGGGAGACACAGGATCAGAGCAGGCTCCAGGTTCTGAGCTGTCAGCACAGAGCCAGACATGGGGCTCGAATTCACAAACCATGAGATCATGACCTAAGCTGAAGCCTGACTTTCAATGGACTGAGCCACCCAGGTGCCCCTGAACTTTAGTTTTTCTTCCCTGGAGAAGGAGAATAATGACCTTTAACTATTCAAGGAGACTGTGGTATTCAAATAAACAGCTGTGAGTAGGCAGGTTTTTTTTCTTTTTTAAGTTTATTTATTTATTTTGAGAGAGAGAAAGAGAGAGAGAGAGAGAGAGAATCCCAAGTAGGCCTCTCAGTGTCAGCACAGAGCCCAATGTGAGGCTTGAACTCACAAATGGTGAGATCCTGACCTGGGTCAAAACCAAGAGTCAGACACTTAACTAACTGAGCCACCCAGGTGTCCCATGTCAGTAGTCTTTTTAAAAAGAGGCAGTATATGGGAATGCAAGATGGTTCAGCCACTCTGGAAAACACTAGGGAGGTTCCTCAGAAAACTAAAAATAGAACTACCCTACGACCCAGCAATTGCACTACTAGGCATTTATCCAAGGGATACAGGTTTGTTTCGAAAGGACACATGCACCCCCATGTTTATAGCAGCACTGTCGACAATAGCCAAAGTATGGAAAGAGCCGAAATATCCATCGATGGATGAATGGATAAAGAAGATGTGGTATATATATATACAATGGAGTATTACTCGGCAATCAAAAAGAATGCAATCTTGCCATTTGCAATGACGTGGATGGAACTGGAGGGTATTATGCTAAGTGAAATTAGTCAGTCAGATAAAGACAAAAATCATATGACTTCACTCATATGACTTCACTCATAATATAAAAACAGGGAGGGGGACAAAACATAAGAGACTCATAAATATGGAGAACAAACTGAGGGTTACTGGAAGGGTTGTGGGAGGGGGGATGGGCTAAATAGATAAGGGGCTTTAAGGAATCTATTCCTGAAATCAGTGTTGCACCATATGCTAACTAATTTGGATGTAAATTTAAAAAAATTAAAAAATTAAAAAAAAAAATAAAAAGAAGCAGTCTAGGGGTGCCTGGGTTGCTGAGTCGGTTAAGCGTCTGACTTCAGCTCAGGTCATGGTCTCACAGTTGGCAAGTTCAAGTCCAGCGTTAGGCTGACAGCTCAGAGTCTGGAGCCTGCTTCAGATTCTGTGTCTCCCTCTCTCTCTGCCTGTCCCCCGCTCATTCTACCTCTCTCCCTTTCTCTCTCTCTCTCTCAAAAATAAATACTTTTAAAAAAGAGGCAGTATATCAGTTGTCTCAGGCTGCTATTATAAAGTACCACAGACAGGGTGGCTTGACCAGCAGACATTTATTTTCTCACAGTTCTGGAGGCCAGAAGTCTGAGATCAAGGTGTCTGCGGGGTTGGTGTTTTCCTAAGATCTCTCTCTTTTTGGCTCGTAGACATCCTCCTCAGGTGTCTTCACTTGGTTTCCTCTGTGTGTGTGTCTGTGTCCAAATCTCCCCATAAGGTCCTGTGAGTTTAGGGGCCATTCAACCTCATCTCACCTCAATCACCTCTTCAAAGGCCCTATCTCCAAATATAGTCACGTTCTGAGGTGCTGGGGGTTAAGACTTCAGCACGTGGATTTGGGGGGTCGACGATTCAGTCCATCACAAGCAGTATTTCAAATGGGACTGCATTAGCTCAGGAACAGGCAGAGAGAAGAGTGGGGCATAAAGCAGGGGGTGAAAACCAGCACACACACAGATTTTGTTTGCACTGATTAATTTGTTTATTAAAGCTGTAGGAGGTTTTCATATAAAAATTCAGATTTTGGGGGCTGCTCTTCTAAAATCTAAGAGTTCCAGGGGCGCTTGGGTGGCTCAGTTGGTTAAGCGTCTGACTAGGCTCAGGTCATGAGCTCACAGTTCATGAGTTCCAGCCCCGTGTCGAGCTCTGTGCTGAGAGCTGGGAGCCCGGAGCCTGCTTCAGATTCTGTGTCTTCCTCTCTCTGTGCCCCTCCCCTGCTCACACTCTGTCTCTCTGTCTCTCTCTCTCTCAAAAATAAACATTAAAAAAAATAAAAAATAAAATAAAATCTAAGAGTTCTAGCCACACCAGGCCTGTATTCCCACATGGAAACACTTGGCTGAAGCTGGGTGGTAGCTGCCCTGGGGCTGAATCCTGTAGTTGCCCCAATTCCCAGCACACCCCCCACCCCCTCATTGCCTATTCTGATCCCCAGCCTGGTCTGTTTCACCTAAAGTTGTTATGGCTTTTGGCCTCTGGGATGAAGAACAGAGAAATAGAAATAGATTCAAATGCATACTAGAAATGAAGAAAAAATGTATGTGGTATTTCAAACCTATGGGGATACATTGTGTGGAAGAATTGACCATGCCATCCCATCCCCAATCGGAGGACAATTTTTTAATGTTTATTTATTTTGAGAGAGAGAGAGAGAGAGAGAGAGAGAGAGAGAGAGAGATACAGAGCATGAGTGGGGGAGGGACAGAGAGAGAGGGAACCACAGAATCCGAAGAGAGTTCCAGGCTCTGAGCTGTCAGCACAGAGCCTGATGTGGGGCTTGAACCCACAGACCATGAGATCATGACCTGAGCTGAAGCTGGATGGATGCTCAACCGACTGAGACACCCAGGCGCCCCATTTGGAGGACAATTGTTGACTTGAGTTTAAGGCAAGTGCTTTTCGCCAGGTGTCAGAGAGTGCAGTCATTAAGTGCTAGTGTAGAGCTTCTGTGATGCCAGTAGTTCTACCAGACCCCAAGAAAGGCAGGAGAGAAACCAGTTGCTTTGTTCTTCAGCAAAATAATTGATGCTCACTCATTCTATTTAATTTAAAAGGAAATATTTTTGCTTCAATACGGTTTAGGCTGCACAAATTACAAAAGTAATTTGTCTAGAGTGAGATGCTTACTTTTACAGGTCAGCTGGTAGAGGAACCATGTCAGCAATCCTGGCGCCATGTTCGCTGGTGGGAATATTGTGAATAAAATAGGAACTGGAGGTTCTTCCTTCATCATCGGCCAAGAGCTGGGTGCCCACCCACCCTGTGCCTCTGGGACCATTGGTTGAAACTCAGGGTTGGATGAAACTACCAAACTAAGGCTCAGAACCTTTTCTGAAGAAAAGAATCCAGGCTCCTTGGGGAAGAGGTGGGGTTTTCCCAAGGAAGGGAAAGTAGAGTTTCTCCACTTCAAGACTTGAAGAAGAGAATGCAAGAGGGACAATGAACAAACCCAGAGCTGCAGAACCCAGTTATAAAGCTGTGGAAGAAGCATCTGAAGCACAGGGTCATGAAGGTCTAGGGCACCAGCTGCCTAGCTTCGGGCAACTTGAAGGAGAACGTCGGGTTCTCCTATGTAGGGATTCCCCTCTGAAAATGTGCTGTATGGTGTTGGGAACACTAAAGAGGCAGAGTGGCGTGATATGAATGGGTATGTCCCTTCCCATATCCTCCTGGCCTCCAGTGAGGATGGAGGGTAACCTTGGGTAAACTGTAGCTCTGAGCTGCAGGTGGTAATTGTAATATCAGAGGATGATCCAGAGACAGCTCCTGAAAGCTACATGGCACCAAAGGAATGTTCTGGAGTCAAATGGAAGATCAAATCTGCTAAGTCTTATAATTTAAAGGATGCTGCTCCCCCCAGATAGGAGATGGGGGCACCCCCAGCAAATTCCTGAGCTATTATTTAATAAATGATGTTGGAATAATTAGATGTTATTTAATTTAATAACAGTGGGATAATTAGATATGTTAACACCCCAGGTCAAACCGGAAACAAAAATTAATTTCAGATGGATTGACTTGCTAATTGTGAAAAAAAAAAAAAAAAAACAGCATGTAAAAAACAAAGCTATTAAATATAAGGTAAAGTATATGAAAGTTTTTCCCCCTAATAATCTTGGGATAGTCCCAAGCAAGATTTGACACCAAAAAGTCATTAAAGGAAAAATTGCCAGACTGGACCACACAGAAATGAACAAAAGATATCTTAAATACAGCCAAGTTATAGGGAACAGATGACCAGGAGAAAATACTTGTAGTATATATAACAGAGAAAGGTTAGTCTCCCGAAATAGGAAAAGAAGACCAACAAACTAATAAGAAAGAAAAAACAACAACAACAACAGGAAAAAGATGAAAGGATATAATTAAGGGCTTCATAGAAGAAATAGAACGGGTCCATAAGAATATGCATTTTTATGTCAATACTGCCCAAAGCAATCTATATATTCAATGCAATACCTATCAAAATAACACCAGCATTCTTCACAGAGCTAGAACAAACAATCCTAAAATTTGTATGGAACCATAAAAGACCCCAAATATCTGACGCAACCTTGAAAAAGAAAACCAAAGCTGGAGGCATCACAATCCCGGACTTCAAGCTGTATTACAAAGCTGTAATCATCAAGACAGTATGGTACTGGCACAAGAACAGACACTCAGATCAATGGAACAGAATAGAAAACCCAGAAATGGACCCATGAACATATGGCCAACTAATCTTTGACAAAGCAGGAAAGAATATCCAATGGAATAAAGACAGTCTCTTCAGCAAGTGGTGCTGGGAAAACTGGACAGCGACATGCAGAAAAATGAACCAGGACCACTTTCTTACACCATACACAAAAATAAACTCAAAATGGATGAAAGACTTAAACGTAAGAGAGGAAGCCATCAAAATCCTCAAGTAGAAAGTGGGCAAAAACCTCTTTTACCTCGGCCGCAGCAACTTCTTACTTAACATGTCTCCAGAGGCAAGGGACACAAAAGCAAAAATGAACTATTGGGACTTCATCAAAATAAAAAGCTTCTGGGGTGCTTGGGTGGCTCAGTCGGTTGAGCGTCTGACTTCGGCTCAGGTCATGATCTCACAGCTCGTGAGTTCGAGCCCCATCTCGGGCTCTGTGCTGACAGCTTGGAGCCTGGAGCCTGATTTGGATTCTGTGTCTCCCTCTCTCTCTGCCCCTAACCCACTCGCATCCTGGCTCTGTCTCAAAAATAAATAAACATTAAAAAAAATAAAAATAAATAAAAATATTCTGCACAGTGAAGGAAACAATCAGCAAAACTAAAAGGCAACCGATGGAATGGGAGAAGATATTTGCAAACGACGTACCAGACAAAGGGTTAGTATCCAAAATCTATAAAGAACTTAGGAAACTCAACACCCAAAAAACAAATAATCCAGTGAAGAAATGGACAAAAGACATGAATAGACACTTTTCCAAAGAAGACATCAAGATGGTCAGCTGACACATGAAAAAATGCTCAACATCACTCATCATCAGGGAAATACAAATCAAAACCACAATGAGATACCACCTCACACTTGTCAGAATGGCTAACATGAACAATTCAGGCAACAACAGATGTTGGCGAGGATGCGGAGAAAGAGGATCTCTTTTGTGTTGTTGGTGGGAATACAAACTGGTGCAGCCACTCTGGAAACCAGTATGGAGGGTCCTCAAAAAATCAAAAATAGAACTACCCTATGACCCAGCAATTGCATTATTAGGTATTTATCCAAGGGATACAGGTGTGCTGTTTCAAAGGGGCACATGCACCCCAGTGTTTATAGCAGCCCTATCAACAGTATCCAAAGTATGGAAAGAGCCCGAATGCCCATCAACAAATGAATGGATAAAGATGTGGTATATATATATATACAATGGATAATTACTTGGCAGTCAAAAAGAGTGAAATCTTATCATTTGCAACTATGTGGATGGAACTAGAAGGTATTATGCTAAGAGAAATTAGTCAGAGAAAGACAAATATCTTATGACTTCACTCATATGAGTACTTTAAGATACAAAACAGATGAACATAAGGAAAGGGAAGCAAAAATAATATAAAAACAGGGAGGGGGACAAAACATAAGAGACTGTTAAATATGGAGAACAAACAGAGGGTTGCTGGAGGGGTTGTGGGAGGGAGAGATGGGTTAAATGGGTAAAGGGCATTAAGGAATCTACTCCTAAAATCATTGTTGCACTATATGCTAACTTGGATGAAATTTAAAAATAAATAAATAAATTATAAAAAATGAAATGAAATGAAATAAAATGAAATAAAGTAAAAAAAAAATTAAGGGGTGCCTGGTGGCTCAGTCCATTAAGATACCCCACCACCGATTCTTGATTTTGGCTCAGGTCATGATCTCACAGTTCATGGGATCAAGCCCCAAGTCAGGCTCTGTGCTGACATCTCTTCTACTTGTTCTCTTGCTCTCTCTCAAAATAAAACACTAGAATGAATGAATAAATAAATAAATAAATAAATAAATAAATAAATAAATAACATTTTTAAAAGTTTATTTATTTATTGAGGAGCGGAGGGACAGAAAGAGAGACACAGAGAGAGAATCCCAAGCAGGCTCTGCCCTCACCGTGGAGCCCTGCGTGGGGCTCAATCTCACATACCTTGAGATCACGACCTAAGCCAAAATCAAGAATCAGTGGTGAGGTGCCTGAGTCGGGCTCTGTGCTGACAGATCAGAGCCTGGAGCCTGCTTTGGATTCTGTGTCTCCCTTTCTCTGCCCTCCCCAGCTCGCGTTATGTCTCTCTCTCTCTCTCTCTCCCCCCGTCAAAAATAAATAAACATTAAAAAGAATACAATGGGCATATTTAACGGTAGGTTAGACACAGCTGAATAGAGAATTAATGAGCTAGAAGAGAAAAAAGGATTTTAAAAATGTAGAAAAGTGGGTAAAAGACAAGAAGGATCAGTCAGAAGGTCTAACATATGTATAATCTGAAGTCCTAGGAGAGAAATGGAAAAACAGATTAGGGTAGAAGAAATGTTTGAACAGATAATGTCAGAAAAACTCCCAAACTGATGAAAGATTTTCAGTCGCAGATTGAAGAAACTTTATGTCCCCTAAAGGGATAAATAAAAATAAATCCACATGTAGCCACCTTAGCTGACCCTCTAATTGTTGCCCCTTTGAACCTAATGTGCCCTTTCTCCTTCTGGCTCTTTATAAAAAAGAAAAAAAAAAAAAAAGACAATTCTTCCAGTGTTCTTAGAACAAGCCTTACCATCCTGCTGGTTCTCTCACTAATGGGTTGCATAATCTTTGATCTGTGTTTATTTTATATTTGTACAAGCCATGTTTTTAACGTTTTGAAATAGAAGTAACTTTTCAATACACTTTGAATATATGTGAAAAAAAGGATTCATGAAACAATAATCTTTCTTATTGGCAGTATTTTCTATACTGCTTTATTCTTTTTTATCTTATTAAGAAAATAATTCTGGTTGCAGTCACTAAATCTGGGCTCAACCTGCACTTTGAAAAACGCTGCCTTGTCAGATTCAGGAGTGTGTGTGCGCGCGTTGGGGGTTGGGGGTTGGGTAGAATTGCATTAACAACCCCTTAATATTTAAATTTGTTTGCCAGTTTGGCTTTCACCCTCCAGGAATCAGATGACCTTGGATTTGGGACGGGTTTTCTTTTCTTTCTTTCTTTTCTTCTCTTTTCTCTAGTGGCTGGGCGCTCGGACAACCAGCGGGCGCATAGGAAAAGCCAGTGGCCGGTTTAATCTCAGCAGCCTGTTCCAGCTCCCGGGGAAGGGAGGACAGCTGGGGCGATGGCGCCCTGGGGTGGCCAACCCGCAGGTCAGACGACGGCCAGTCTCACTCACTGGGTGGGGCTTCCGAGAACTTTGTTCCACTGCGAACCAAAGTACCGTCCAGAGAACTTCAAGTTCTCGCTGAGAGTCCGCGAGAGAGCAAGGTGGGGAGTCGCGGCATTGGCGGCCACGGTCGGGGCTCGGGCGGTCTCCGTATATCCCCCGGGACAGCCTCCGCGGCGGCGTGGGCCGGCCCCTCCCCCGGGCCTCAGGCTCACGGCTGGAGGAGGTGGCTTCTGTGCGTCGGTTAGGTCCTGTTGGAGAGACTCAGGACCGCGAGGGAAAGTGAGCGGTAAGGGGCCTGGCCAGCCTGCGCCCGGCCTACCCGGCGGCTGGCGCCTTGACCCCGCCCCCTTGGGATTGATCTCTGAGCGGGTTCCAGGCGCTCTTCACTCGCGGTCCAAAGACGCGGGCGGCGCGGGCCATGGATCGCGTGGCTGCGTTGAGGGGCGCGAGGCTGCGGTGGGCGCTGCTGGGGACGCGGGTGGCCCTCCCTGGCCTTTGCCCGCACGGGGCCAGAGCCAAGGCCGCGATCCCCGCCGCCGTCTCGGCCACCGCCGAGACTCCTGGAAACGGGCCTGGCGACCGGAGGCTGCGGACCCTGGAGGAGATTCCGGGGCCGGGGCAGCTGCGCAGTTTCTTCCAGCTGTTAGTGCAAGGCTACGTTCTGCACTTACACAAGCTCCAGGTAACCGAGCGGGGGCGGGGGCGGGGCGGGGGAGAGGGTGGGGGCTCGCGACTGGGGGGTGGGGGTGAGCACAAGGATAAAGAAGCTGGAGATGGGGACACGTTGGACCAAAAGTGAAGGACACGAGAATTTAGCTCAGGACCGACTGGAGCTATGGTCATAGACTGGAAATCTGTAGGGATTATGTGCGAAGGGTAGACAGAACCCTGTGAACCGAAATGAATAGGTCCCGGAGTGGTATGAATCAGGAGGGCACCAGGGAGGAGGGGACTTGGGAGACCAGGTTTGGAATGAACAGGGGTAGGGGTGCCTGGGTGGCTCAGAGAGTTAAGCACCTGACTTCAGCTCAGGTCATGACCTCTGGGTTCGTGGGTGTGAATCTCTTGCTGGGCTCTGTACTGACAGCTGGGAGCCTGGAGACTGCTTTGGATTCAGGGTCTCCCTCTCTCTCTGCCCCTCCCCTGCTTGCACTCTGCCTCTCTCTCTCTCTTAAAAATAAACATTAAACTTTTTTTTTTAAATAAAATGAACAGGGGTTGAGAGAGGAGAGAACTGTCTTGGTAACATTACTTGGTAATGTAAGGGTACAAGCTGCCAGATGTGGCACAACGACTGTTTACTTGTGTGGTGATGTTGGCGACCACAGACTTCTTCCAAAGGAAATGGATTCTGGAGGATTATGGTCGTCAAGCAATTCGCAGGATAGATTTTCCCACAGAGAGAAAAATGTCACTTCTCGAGTGAAAGCAAAATCATAGACATTAAGGAAAAGGAACATTTGTTTAAATTAAGGAATCCAGTAAGAAGAGTTTATTCAGTGAAATGCACATGGAGGCAGATAACCCACTCTGGATGGACAGAGATGGGAAAACCCGATGTTGGCTAAGTTGGAAGAGTTTTAGGAAATGAACTGAACAGATTCACCTCAGATCTGTCTTCCTAATGACTATGAAAAAATATAAACACGTCCACTCTGCTCCAGGCATGTTTCCAAGTGCTGGGATTCATTGAGAGGTGACCAGTGCCCTCAGTGCTGAGCTGGAAGCTTATACCCTAGGGTTTATATGCTCCTTTGGGGGAAGAGGGAGAGAGGGAAGTGAACAGATCAATAAACAGCTAATTTGAGGCAGAGAACTTGAGTGCCCTGAGAGGAGAAGCCTGCCCAGGGTTGGGGATTGGGTGGCACCTTTGATTCATTTATTTGCTCTCCAGGCACATGTGTGGTCATCAGTGATTGGCAGGAAGAGTGGGCAGGCCTTTGGCCGGGCTGGTGAACAGGCTGGTTACCATGTCCCTGTGCTGGGCAGTAGTCAGAAACTCAGAAGAGCTCTGGGCACTGGGGATAGGACAGGTCTTTGAGGAGGGCCATGAAGGTCAGACAAAGGGCCCTGGTTCCTCCGAGGGGCCATGGTGGGCTCTTGAGCAGGCACGGGGTGAAGATGGCCTCTAGGGGGCACTGTCGAGGTTATGGTGTGTGCAGTAGGATGGATTAGACAGGATTGGTAGAGAGGGCCTCTGGGGACAAAGGATCGGGTGTGGCAGTATCTGAGGCACCCTCCAGACAAAGCTGGACAGGGAGTTGAGGATGAGGGTGAAAATGGCTATGAGGGCTTGAAGTGCTTGAAGTGCTTAGCTCTTGTTTCTTAGATTTGGTGGGCAGGTCACAAGACACATAGAGCTGGTTTAAAACATCATTCCTTCTGGGCTCAGCTTTAAGATACCAAGTAAGCTGAGAAACCAGAGTTCTGTAAACTTTTCCTGCTTGATTTAACCTCTAGAAATAGGAGAGGCCCAGTGAATGCCCCAAGGGTGGCGACTAAGGATTCCTCCTCATTTCATAGGGAGAGTTTACTGGAAGGTTTTGCTGAGGATTATCTCTAGAGCAGTAACTACCAAAGAAATTCTAGACCACCCTAGGAGGTGGAGGAGGAAGAGAAGAAAGCCAGGAATGTGTAGCCTTTTATTATTATTATTTTTTTTTAGTGTTTATTTATTTTTGAGAGAGAGAGCACGGGAGAGACACAGAATCCGAAGGGAGGATTCTCCCAGGGCTCTAACTCACAAACTGGGAGATCATGACCTGAGCCGGAAGTAGGATGCTTAACTGACTAAGCCATCCAGGCGCCCCAGGAATGTGTAGCCTTTTAAAGGAGCAGCCAGGGCTAGGATTTTGGAGAGTCCCCTGGCTCCTGCCCTGTATCCCAGAGATCTGGAGTCACATGAACCTTCCCAGGGCACTGGTGGAAATTATACTAGCCCTTCCCACTACATGTGACTGGTGTGAGTTAATAAAGAGTGAAAGCCTGCGCATCTATAAAACCCTGTTAATACCCCTATTGAGAAGGAGGATACATTTCAGTGACCCACTTTGTATCATTTCAGATTTGTTTGGTTGCCTCTCACAGTGGCTTAAACGATAAAGTAGCTTTATTGGTTCATATAACCAAAAAGTCTAATAGTTGAATGCCCTACAGCTATATAGCCTGGTCTAGAGATTGATGAGATCATCAAAGCTATAGTTTTGCTTTTCTGCAGTTCTCTTGGCTCTGCTGCCTTGCAAAAGTTAGTTGACTGGCCTGGGTTAATTGCCTGTCTCTGAACCCATCATAGTGGCCATTGACATACTCTAATTAGCTTAGACACATGTAGGCTCACCTCTAAAGCTGGGGTTGGGGTCCCTCCCACCTCAACCAGGTGAGTGCTGCACAAAGCAGAGCAGTTGAAGTTGATATAAAGGCAGCTGACCATAATATCCCCTCGGCACCCTCGACTGTCGGGTCGAAACTGCATATCACACACAAAAATAATAAAGTCAGCTCAGGAGAGCATTGTAGGACTTAAGGGAGTGGAGTAGGGACTGGGACACGTGAAAATCGTGCTAGTCCATAAATGCAGTTCCCTTCTCTTTCTTAAAGAAAATAATATCAAGAGTGCTAGAAAAATGAAATGTGAACGTATGTTAAATTTATATGTAAACTTATGTTAAGTTGATGTCTTTCAAAGATGGGGACCCAGAGACTGGTGAGATCAGTCATCTGTTCTGTAGCTCTTATTGCAGACTGCCTTCATGTGCCCCACTTTGCCTTGTGCCCATAATTGTCATTTCATGTGTCATGTTTCTCTCTCTCTCTCTCTCTCTCTCTCTCTCTTTTTATTTATTTATTTTTGAGATAGAGTGAGCGGAGTAGGGGCAGAGAGGAAAGGAGAGAGAGAATCGCAAGCAGGCTCCACACTATCAGCCCAGAACCTGACATGAGGTTCAAACTCATGAAGTGTGGGATCATGACCTGAGCTGAAATCAAGAGTCAGATGCTTAACTGACTGAGCAACTCAGGTGCCCCTCTCTTTTTTTATAGTTACAATTTTTTTCTTTTCTTTTTTTAAAAAGTGTATTTATTTTAATTAATTAATTTAGAGAGCATGAGCGGCGGAGGGGCAGAGAGAGAGGGAGAGAGAGAATCCCAAGCAGACTCCACACTGTCAACTCGGAGTCCAGTGAGGGGCTCTAATCCATGAACTGTGAGATCATGACCTGAGCTGAGATCAGGAGTCAGACGCTTAACCGACTGAGCCACCCAGGTACCCCTCCTGTAGTAACTCTTAAGATCTCTCTTAGAGACTCTTAAATACAGAGGACAAACTGAGGGTTGCTGAAGGAGGGGGTGGGGGGTGGATTAAATGGGGGATGGGAATTAAGGTGAGTACTTTTCAGGATGAGCACTGGGTGTCATATGTAAGAGACGAATGACTGGATTCTACTCCTGAAGCCAAAACGACACTGTATGTTAACTAAATTGAAAATAAATTAATAATAAAAAAAAAAGAAAGTGAAAAGACAGTCCATAGAATGGGAGGAAATATTTGCAAATCATGTATCTGATAAAGAACTTGGGTCCAGAATATATAAGAACTTATACAGTTCAATAATCAAATAACTAACTCAATTTTTTAAATGAAAGCAGTATTGGAATAGGCATTTCTCCAAAGAAGGTATATAAATGGCTTAAAAGCACATGGAAAAATGATCTATATCATTAGCCACTAGAGGGATGCAAATAATAACCGGAAGAGGGGTGCCTGGGTGGCTCAGTCGAGCATCCAACTTCAGCTCAGGTCATGATCTTGCTACTACCAGTGCAGAACCCACTTCGGATCCTCTCTCTCTCCCATTCTCTCTGCCCCTCCCCCACCCTCAAAAATAAATTTTAAAAACATAAAAAAGGGATCTACTCTCTTAGGAACTTTTAAATATACAATAGTGTACTAATAATTATAGCCACCATGCTGAACATGACATCCCCGGGACTCACTTATTTTCTGTCTGCACTTTTTTGCCTTTTGACCCCCTTCACCCATTTTCCCTACTCCCACCCGCCTCCTCTGGCAACCACCGATCTGTTCTCTATATCTATGAGTTCGGTTTGGGTTTGTTTTGTTTTTAGATTTCACATGGAAGAGAAGGATCAGTCAAAATTTGTCTCTCTCTGATTTATTTCACTTAACATAATGCCCTCAGGGTCAATCCATGTTGTCCTAAGTGGCAAGATTTCCTTCTTTTGTGTGGCTGAATAATGTTCCACTGTATATATACCACAATTTCTTTTTTCTTAGTTAAAAAAATTTTTAATGTTTATTTTTGAGAGAGAGACAGACAGACAGCCTGAGAGAGAGAGGGGCAGAGAGAGAGGGAGACACAAAATCCAAAGCAGGCTCCAGGCTCTGAGCTGTCAGTACAGAGCCCGATGTGGGGCTCGAACCCACGAACCCATGACCTGAGCCGCAGTCCGACACTTAACCCACTGAGCCACCCAGGCGCCCCTATAGTACAATTTATCAATTCATTCATCAGTGGACACTTAGGTTGATTCCAGGTCTTGGCTATTGTAAATAATGCTGCAGCGCACTTGGGGGTGCTTATATCTTTTTGAGTTAGTGTTTTTGTTTTCTTTAAATAAACACCCACAGTAGAATTGCTGGATCATAGGGTAGTTTTGTTTTTGTTTGTTTGTTTGTTCTTTTGTTTTTAAAAAAATTTTTTTTTCAACGTTTATTTATTTTTGGGACAGAGAGAGACAGAGCATGAACGGGGGAAGGGCAGAGAGAGAGGGAGACACAGAATCGGAAACAGGCTCCAGGCTCTGAGCCATCAGCCCAGAGCCTGACGCAGGGCTCGAACTCCCGGACCGTGAGATCGTGACCTGGCTGAAGTCGGCTGAAGTCGGACGCTTAACCGACTGCGCCACCCAGGCGCCCCTGTTCTTTTGTTTTTTAAAAAATATTTTTATTTATTTTTGAGAGAGAGAGAGAGAGAGAGAGAGCAAGCAGGGGAGGGGCAGGGAGAGGAAGACACAGAATCGGAAGCAGGCTCCAGGCTCTGAGCTGTCAGCACAGAGCCCAACGTGGGGCTCGAACTCGTGAACCATGAGATCATGACCTGGGCCAAAGTCAGATGTCCAATCGACTGAGCCACCCAGCTGCCCCAAGAGTAGTTTTATTTGTAATTTTTTGAGGAACCTCCACACTGTTTCCCACAGTGGCTGTACCAGTTTGCATTCCCACTGAGAGTGCACAAAGGTTCCCTTTTCTCCACATCCTCACCAACACTTGTTGTTTCTTATTCTTTTGATGTCCATCTTAACAGGTATGAGGTGATATCTCATTGTGGTTTTGATTTGCATTTCCCTGATGATTTTTGATGTTGGGCATCTTTTTATGTACCTGTTGGCCACTTGTATGTTTTCTGTGGAAAAATATCTATATGGATTTTCTGCCCATTTTTTAGTCAGATTTTCATGGATATTTTCTATTGCCTTTTTAGTTTCTATTTATTTCCACCCTGATCTTTGTTATTTTCTCCTTTCTATTAACTTTGGGGTTAGTTTGTTATTCCTTTCCTAGTTTCTTGAGGTGTAAAGTTAGGTTGCTTATCTGAGATCTTTCTTGTTTCATAATGTAGGCATTTATCACTCCAAACTTCTCTCTTAGAATTAGTTTTGCTGCACTCCATAAATTATGGCTTTTCCCCCTCTTTCCCCCCCCCCCCCCCCCCGCCCTTTCCCTGAAGCCTGCAATCCCGCTCTCCACTGATATCAGCATCAAAGGCCAGATGACCTGGGACCTTCTGAACGTGGCAGGCTTTGTTCTGCCCAATGCAGAAGACATATCGTTTCCAGCTCTGGCAGCTCCGGCACCAGGTCAGCCTCCCTGCTTGGCTGTGGCTTGGCTGGCAGCATGAACAGCCCCATGGCGACTGTGGGAAGGGATGGGGTCTGGGCGCCCCCTCCTGCTTGGTGTGTTTTCAGCTCAGTCTTATGCATGTACCGCTGCTGCGTCAGTGTCCCTAAAGCATGTTTGGTTCCCCTGCTCAGGAATCTCCACAGGACCTGGGGAATCAGCATTGAACTCCTCACAGGGATGTTCAAGGCCCCAGCCTCCTTTTCCCAGGCACCCCTTCTCCCTTTCCGTTTTGATATGCTGTATTTTCCATTTTCATTTGTCTTTAGATATTTTTTTGATTTTCTCTTCTGATCTCTTCTTTGACCCCACGATTATTCAGTAGCATGTTGTTTAATCTCCACATAATTATGAATTTTCCAGGTGTTTCTTTTTTTGTAATTGATTTCTAGTTTCACACCACTGTGGTGAGAAAAGATCCTCCATACGATTTTACTCTTCTTAAATTTGTTAAGACTTGTTTTGTGGCCTATCATGTGATCTAGCCTGGAGAATGTTTCATGTTCACTTGAGAAGAATGTGTATCCTGCTGCATTTGGATGGAATGTTCTGTATATATCTCTTAAGTCCATCCGGTCTATTGTGTCACTTAAGGCCAATATTTCCTTATTGATTTTCTGTCTCGGTGGTCTGTCCACTGATGAAAGTGGGGTATCAGTTTCCACTACTGTTACTGTATTGCTCCCTGTTTCTCCCTTTAGATCTGTTAATATTTGCTTTATATATTTATGTGGCACATGTTTCATGCCATCACCTGTTTATATGGCTTAGAGGCTGGGCTGGTAAGTTCTGAGGGCTGGGCCTGTGTCTTTCCCACCTCTGTGCCCTCCAGTGCCAGATACAGTCCTTGGTACAGGGAAGGTTCTTAGTAATGTTTGATAAAAAAATAAATAAATAAATGTCATGTACCAGCCAAAGGGCTGTGAGTGGTACCAAGCAGTGGTTCCATCAGGTGGTAAACTTTGTGAGACTCTCCTTAGCTCTTTGGTCTGGGTTGTTTGACATAAGATCGAGTGAAAAGACAGTAAGGGCGGTGGGCCGACTGAGTAAGCCTCACCGTTCAGGTCTCAACTTTTCGAGTTCAGAAACTATATTTTATCAGCAAATTGAACATAGGCAGACTATTAGGGACTGACCAACACTGGCCAAACCCACAGAAACAAATTGTGGACTGGAGTGCCCCCGGTTTATTTACTGAAGAAGTCAGCCCTCTCGGGAATCATAATACTCCATCACTTAGAAACCCCCTATTCTAATGATCTGTTGCTGCATAACAAGCTATCCCAAAATATAATGGCTTAAAACAACATTTTGGTACACTCATGATTTTGTGGGTCAGGAATTTGGGCAGTGCACATCAGAAGTGACTTATCTCAGCTTCCCAAGGGAGCAGGGCTTCGGTTTGAATGGCTGGATATGGCTGGGATGGCTCGAGTGGGGCCATGTTTCTGTTCAGAAACTAAATTGGTTTCCATGGCTTCCTCAGTGTTTCCCCATGTCACATCTCCTGGGACTGGAATTTCCAAGATGGCTTCTTCAGTTACATGTTTGGTGCCTGGCCTGGTTTGACCAGATCAGCTAAGCATCTCTCTCTCTTTCCATGTGGCTAGTTTGGGCTTCCTTACACCATGGTGGTCTCTGGATGATCAGACTTCTTATGGGGTCCTGGCTTTCCCCAAAGTGAATGTTCCAAGGGAAAGAAAGTGGAAGTTGCCAGTTTCTTAAGGCCTGGGCCTGAAACCTGGCGCAGCGTCATTTCTACTGTATTCTACCCATCAGAGCGGGTACAGAGCCCACCTAGATTCTAGAGGAGAAGATGTAGACCTCACCTCTTAATGGGAACGATGTCAAAGAATCTGTGGCCGTCTTTAATCCACTGCCCGCTCTTCCTAGGATCCAGGTACCTAGGGAGAAAAAGTAGTACCTACATTAGTGGACTGCTTAGTATGCAGAGACCCCAGAACTAAAGGAGTGGAATTGTACGGAAGGAAATTTCATCTAGGCCTTGGAGAAACCTGGTTGAATGTGCTTCTCTGGTGCCTGTCCATTAGATTAAGTATCTCTCTCTTGAAAGATAAATGCTGCCAAATTCTCGCTGTTTGACTTCCCTCTTCTGGGTTTTGTAACGACCCCTCCCATTCTGTTAACACATTCTTTCTTCAGTTTGGCTAATACCATTGATTAGATGGATTTTCTGTCCCAGTACTCATGTTACCATCCAGCCCTTCGGAGATTGTCCTCTAGTTACCTTTTTTTGGCTTTCAGTCTCATCTGGAAGACATTATGGTAGTCCTTGAGACTATGGCAAAATTGGATGTACTGCCTTTAAGCCTCAGGGTTGGGAACTGAAACCGGGTATTAAGGTCAAAAGTGTGAATCATACCACCTTAGCAACTGCACTGTTAGAATTTTTATCTTACAGATAAAATTCTGTGGTCAAAGAGACTACCGAATATTCAAAGTAGCAGGATTTCTGATTGGGAAAGATTAGAATGACTTACACTTACATGTCCCGTTAAGGGTCTAATTGATTATAGTGTCTTCATCTGGTGGAATTTATGCAACCACCAAAAAGAACAGGGGCAGCTCTATGGGTATTAATGTAATTGCTTGCTAAGAGATGGGAAGAAAGTGAGACCCAAAATGGTATTATATGCCATCATCTGTGGATGAAGGGGGAATGTGAGATATACATGCATATATGTGTTTAGCAGGTGCATGAAATATCTCTGGGAGGACACACAAGGAATCAGCAATAATGATTGCCTCTGTGTGATGGTTTCTTGGAGTCTGAAGATGAGAGTTAGGAGGAAGTCTTATCTTTTATGGCAGGACTGCTCTGGACCTCCACCAGGTTTTCTCTGGCATCACCCTGCCCAGGCACAGTTTGCCAACTTTTGGGTCCTTTTGTTTACTTTTTCACTGTTTTGAATTTTAACAGTGTGCATGTGTGTATTACCTATTAAATTTTTTTTTAAAAACCACGAGAGCCAAAGAATGGAAAGCAGGAGATAAATGCAAGGCTGACCAAGTGCTTCCTGGTCTCGCATGATATTTTGAGGTCTTCCAATGGCCTTTTCTCTTGTACCCTTGTTTGGTTCTGGGTCCTTACTTTCGATTTCCACCTGTCTGCCTACATCTTCTTTCTAGTTCTGCGTCACCTGCTGATCATGCAGTCCTTGTTCTTTGAACGCCCTCATTGTTTCACCTGAGACTCGTCCAGTTTGTGGGCAGAGTGCCCTCAACATACTGCGGTTTTCCTCTGGGTGTGTGAGGGGTGTAAGTGGGGGGTGGGCACTGTTTCTATGTCCCTGACGGCCTCTCTGAGGGTGTCCCAGGCAATGCTTTTTCATGGATCACCCTGTATCCTCAGCCCGTTGTTTCTCTACGAGTGCAAAATCAGAGGGAAATTCTTACTGTCCTATGGTCTGGTACATGTCTTAGTAACTTGTGACAGTTCTGTCTTCTTGCATAAAACCAGACATTTTTATGATGATTGAAGTAAGGGCTACACGCATGCACAACATTTTTTTTGCGGCTTTGTTTGTAAAATCAAAAATTCAGAAACCTGTTAAATACCCATAAGCAGGATAAATAAATTGTGATATAGTCATACAATGGAACAATATACAACAGTCATAATAAATGCACAAGCTCTTAATGTATCAATAAAGAACTCAAAAACAAGGTTGAAGGACACCTGGGTGGCTCAGTCGGTTAAACGTCTGATTCTTAATCTCAGCTCAGGTCTTGGTCTCAGGATCATGAGTTCGAGCCCCGCCTTGGGCTCCGCACTGGGCATGAAGCCTACTTAAAAAATAAACAAAAAACCAAAAGTCCCAAAACAGCAAGGTTGAGTATAGAATGATAGGTACAGTAGAATACTATTTCTGTAAATTAAAAACCACACAAAAATACTATAAGCTATCACTGGACACCTACATATACAATAAAATTATATAAACGTTGACAGAAAGGATACATTTCCGATTCAGGATAGTGGTTGTCCTGGGGAGGGAGGGCAAAGGGAAGGACAAGAAGGGAACTTGGAAATATTTTCCTTTTGGAAAAAGATTTGAAGCAAATATGACAAATATTAACAGTTCTCTTCATTTGAGTGCGTGGGTGCATGTGCATTTATAATGTTATTTTCTTTAACTCTCCACATTAAAATATTCATAATAACAAATAAAGTAATCCTGCTCATCCTAAGTCCAAATAGTGCCCCTGGGCTGGTCTGATCTTGGAGGAGATCATTCAAGGCAAGGTTGAGAGCTAGGAGAACCTGGGAATGCTGTTAATTATTTAGCACCTTCTGTCTCCCGGAAATGTGAATTCCACTTGTGTGAGGGGGTTGGGGCTAAATTCTCCATGACACTTTGACAGCACTGAGACATGACGGTCCCAGCGGGGTTCCTCTTCACCTTTGACCCTGAGTGGGCCTTCTTTCTGACCATCTGCCAGTGTAGGCAAAGGAGTGGCCCGTGCCTAGAGTTACCTCTCTCCCTCTGTTTATCCAACTGATGGCCTGCCAACTTTTAGGGGCAGGTTTAGTGACACTGGCAAAACAGTACGTGAGGTTTGTGAGTTTACTTTTGTCCTTGGCGCTATTTACTTGCTGTTTGAGTGTTTGTTGTGTTTTTTGTTTGTTTGTTTTGTTTTTTGTTTTTAGTTTTTGCCGTGCTGAGAGCCTCCCTAAGGAGTCTACCAGTCACTAAACTAAACAGGCCACTAAGTAGGAAAATAGAACCTTGCAATGCGGTTATCACTTTTTTCCAGGGGAGATTTTAGTGTTTTGTTTTTTTTCTTGTAACAGCTTTTTTGAGATATAATCGCATGCCATAGAATCCACCCTGATGAACAACTAAACGGCTTTTAGTATATTCGCAGACTTGTGTAACCATTACCACATCAATTTTCAAATGTTTCCGTTGCCCTGGAAGGAAACCTCGTGCTATTTAGCACCGCTGGGGCCTCATTCCCTCATCAGCCCCTGGCAACCATTAATCTATCCTCTGCCTCTGTGGATTTGCCTGTTCTGGATACTTCGTATAAATGGGCTCATTGAATACGTGCTCTACTGTGAAAAGCTTCCTCCAGTTAGCATGACGTCTTCACGGTTCATCCATGTTGTAGCACGTGAGCGTCAGTACTTTGTTCCTTTTTATGGCTGACTAATATTCCACGGTGGGGATATGCCACAATGTGTTCCTCCACTCCTCGGTTGAGGGAGGTTTGTGTAGTTTCTGCTTTTCGGCTCAGTGTTGCTTTCGAGTTTTCAAGGTGCCCACAGCTGTCAAAGGTAAGCATAACGGACATGAGTTAGAGTGGTGAAAACAGGTTTTATTCAGTAGTGGCTGTCAGGAGGGGAAGGAGATAAACTCCATTCTGGTGTGGGCAGGGGTGACTATGTCTTTTAAAAGAGGGAGAGAGCGGGGAGCAGGATGGCAGGCCCTTGAGCAGAGTCAGGGAAATGAAAAATTACAAAAGGCAGGAAGGGGGGCAGCTGGTCCATGTGAAACTCATATGGTTAGTTAACTGGTGCTTCTCAGCAGGACTCCTCTGCTTCCTCAGAGACTGGACAGGGGCCTTATCTTTAGGTGTCAGCCAGAACAAACAGGAAGTTCTTTAGAGTGCAAGCAGGGGAGGGACAGAGAGAGAGGGAGACACAGAATCCGAGCAGGCTTCAAGCTCTGGGCTGTCAGTACAGAGCCCGATGCAGGGCTGGAACTCACAAACTGTGAGATCGTGACCTGAGCCAAAAGCAGACGCTTCACTGACTGAGCCACTCAGGCAGCCCTCAGGGCGGCACTTTAAGGGGCCTTTATCCTCGGAATGAAGGTCATCCTATGGAGGCTACTCTGAGCTGTTAGAAACTATGTCCATGAGTTCAAGTCTTTCTAGGCCCCAGCCGAGGCCCAGTTAAGAAGAGGGCTGGGAAGAGCCTGAGCAGAATCTGGTAAGGAGAGAATCTCTATCACAACCTTTTAAACATCTGAAAGCTATGGCACTTTGCAACAACAAAAAACGAGTCTGTTTACCACATATTGAATAGAATTTCAGTTTTCCGTCCCCCACCCCTGAGCCTGTCTGCACACCCCAGGTTACCAGCCTTTGCCTTGAGGTGGGTTAGTACGTTTTAGGCATTATATCTGTGTATTGGTAATTGCCATTATGGCCTGCCTTGGGTTATTCACCTTAACATGTGTGTAGTCACAGGGCACCTCTTTGAGATCAACTACTAATAGAATTGTCTTATTTGACTGAGGAGGAAATGTCAAGCAAGAAAAGGCAAAGCCAAGGCCGGACTGATTTAATCAGCAAAGATACAACAAGCCACTGTTAGATTTAGACATTTTATTGCTAAATAGTGAAAGGAAGAGTAAGGCAAAGGTGCCGGCTCCCCATGAACCTTGTCCCGCACATTCAAAAAGACGACACTGAAACTTTTCCCACCAGATGAGTGCAGCGTGAGTTATGGGGTATCCCGTTGCTGAGGCGTTCCTTCTAGACTGCAGCCAAAGGGTTTTATGTTCTGCAGCTCTTGTCTGAGTGGGGGTGGGCAGAAACCCCACACTTCATCGGAACCTGGGAGGTGATGAGAAACTGTTTCATGACAACCTCCCTAGTGAGAGAAGGAGGTGAGTGGGTGCGGGCCTTATTGCAACTCCTCACAGACGTTCTTCCATGTCCCAGGAAGATGGCAAAGTGTTCTGCCAAAACTCATAAGCTATGGCTCAAGTCTCTGTGTGCATAGATATAGGTACTGGGCTGCTCCACCGTTCAACCCCGACCCTTCACATATCCCAGAATTTGCAGGGATGTAAATACCCCATCAGATAAATATTCCAGTTCTACTGACGGGAGCGCCTACCAAATCTGTCTTTGGCAGTATTGGATGAGAGTCACCACAACCGTGACTCCCTGTAGGTTGATTAGGCCTATTTGGAGTATATACTGCAGCCAGGCGCCCCATCCAAGGGCAACCGGAGTTGCAACCACGCACACGCCACCTCAGCCAACCCCGCGGAAGTGCCGGGCATTACGGTTGCCTATTACCACCCGTGCTGAAGGGTTTGGAGCAGCCTGTGACAAATGAACAAGAGGCCAACAGTAACAGGATGAAGCTAAAGAGACCAGATCAGTGTCCAGAAGGTTAATCTTGTCCTGTTATCTTTATTGGAGGCTGACCATTTCTGAAATCACTGGCCCTTGGGAGGTTTCTAAGAGTTTTTAGATTGAGATTCTATTTGGCCAGCGGTCAAGTTGAGGGCGGTGGTGGTCTGAGTTAACTTGGCCACATGTCAGTTAGATGCCACCTTGTCTGTAGATAGGGGCTGAGAGAGAGAGAGAGAGAGAGAGAGAGAGAGAGATTAATAGTCCCTCCCTGCACCTCCAACTTCCCGGGGATGACCCCTTATCTCCCACAAGCCAGAGGTATTCCTCTCCCCACACCCATGTGTACAATGTGACAACCTCTTAGCAGTCCCTTCACTTTTTTGTCCCAATCCTCCTGTGTGTCCTAACCCTCACATGAGCCCTGCTCTCTCCTGAGGTGCCTCAGTGATTTCTTCCTTGTATACCTCCTACCATTCTAGAACATCTCCCATCCCCACATCGGGGCCATCTTGGGAGCTGAAACCTCATATTCATGGCCATTACCGTCCATATCTATTACTGCCCAAGAGCGGCAAGCAGAAGTGATGGCGAAAGAAGCACCAGGTTAGGATAGCTTACTCCATGACTCTTCTCGCTACTTGCAAAGTAGCTGTTAGTTTTCCAAGGGGGTAGGTGTGGGAAGAAAAATGGGGGAATGAGAAGAGTTAATTATGCGGCTCGGGTCTCTTACAGCCTATCTCGGGCCCCTTCCTGGCTCTCCAATCTCACAATGAAGAATTCTGTTGAAATGGCAGATACCCTCCTGGTGAATTGTCACATAGATATTCCAAATTGACTTTCTTAGGTGTGTCATCCACTGGGAGCTGAGGCTGGGTTATCCAGTTATCTTTTTCAGTTTCTCCTTTAAGAGTCCACTCCATGTTTCAGTGGCACTGGCTTCCTGGGGATGATACGAGGCATGGAAGGTTCAGTGAATGTTCCACGCAGCTGCCACTGCTGGGTCCTTTTTACTTCAAGTGGGAGCCATTGTTTGAATGGATGCCCTTGGGAAACCAAATGTATAGCACTGTCCATCGAAGGGTCTTTGAATAGTGTGCCCCTCGTGCTGTGCAGATGGAGACGGTAGTGTCATACTTTGAAGAGGTGTCTGCTACAATCGATGTCCGATGATACCCTCAAGAGGATGGTAGGGGACCTGTACAGTCTGTTTGGTAGGACAGGCCAGGTCCAGTACCCCTCACTATGAGCCCCCAAATTTCTTTTACCACTGGAATGTCTAGCTGGCGGTATGGGCATATTTGCCACCTTCTTTGGCTTCACATACTGCGGTCACTATGCCTTGTTTGGGGGCTCCTGTGGATGGAGTACCATGCCCTGTGCAGCAGACTGTCTGGATGGCTACGGTCCTTACATTTGTATCACACGTCTCCTCAGCTTGCTGATTTCACCCATGTTGATCCAAGGAAACCTTTGCCACGGGCATCCCTCCGGGTCATGAACAGAGGGTATGGGTCTTGTGTGATCTGCTGCCATGATGATCATTGCCAAAGAGGCTGAAACATGTTCATCCAGGCATTCCACTGCCAGGCATCAGCCCACATGCTCATGAGTCAGCGAAAATGTAACAGGGTGTATTTGGGGAGGTCTTTTCCAGAGCAAGTAGCACAGCTCACAACAGCGAGCGTTCTCCTTTCCGTGCATAGTTTTAGACAATTTTCTTTGGGGGATATATGGCAGCATCACCCCAGGACACCCCATGGCCCCCAACTGAGCTGATCTATCCATGAACCAGGCCCAGGCATTGTCAGTAACTTCAGTGAAGGTAAGCCCCCAAGAAATCTGAGGTGTTGGCATAGACCCTGCATCTGAGTCAACACATCTAGAGGGCGACTAACCACTTAATGGCTGGTGTGCTATTTTCTGGATGTACTGCAGCCACATAATCAGGGATGCTTGTCAGGCAGTACCCACTTGATGTTCTCGTTTCCCACGGGACATCAGGTAGAACAGCACTTTGCCGTGTCCGTCTCAGTGTGCATTAGCGCTCAATATCAAGCCAGTAATTGTCTCTCAGTTGGGATATTCTGGGTGGTGAGGTCAGGCAAGTGCCATGTCCAAAACCCTAAGGAACCATTGCCTAGTGGCCACATAATTTTACCACTGGTCTCAGTCTGTGTAATGTCAGTCACTGACACGTGTAGCTCACATGTCTCATGAGGGCTGACTGGCCGCAGTGGAAGAGCAGTTTGTACTGTTGGATTGTCTATCTATCTACCGATCTATCGATCTATCTATCTTAGTAATCTCTACGCCCAAAGTTGCACCTCTTCCAACTGAACCAGCCAGACACCCCTGGATTGTTTCCTTAAGCATGTTTGTCTGTACTAGTTCTTTGATCAAGACAGTGATCTTCCTTTCCACCCCTTCCCTTTCCTTGGAATCCCATACTACTTTACTGATACCGCATGACTGAACCCAGAGAACAAGGTGGACTCCTGGTGGTCCACTCAACCCACTACCACTGCTCTAATCATGGCGTTTCCCCACCGAAAACATCCCTTACAGTTTAGAGAAATATTACATGTATTTAACACATTTATTCCCACAATACATTCAGTATATCTTTGACGAACTGATGACCAGGGAGTGTTTTATCTGTAGCCACAGCCACCTGTCTAATGGAAACAGTTTTCCTTTCCTTAGTAATACAGACGGGTAAGGAACAACCACGGAATGTTTTTAAACATTTTATGGGACCCTCTCCCTTTTTTTTCGAAAAACCAACACAACTTGGGGCACCTGATGGTTCAGTCGGTTAAGCATCCAACTTTGGCTCCGGTCATGATCTCAAATTCTGTGTCTCCCTCTCTCTCTGCCCCTCCCCTGCTTGTGCACGCTCTCTCTCAAAAATAAATAAACATTTAAAAATAATAAAATAAAATAAAGTAATAAAATAAAATATAAAGTAAAATAAAATAAAATAAAAACCAACACAACTCATCAGGGCTCTCGGGGACCATGGTCAAGGACTCCTGTCCCCTTGTCACTAAATACATCAACCAGGCTTGTTACTGCCTACCAGGATCCTATTGCACACTTTGCTAGTTGGCCTGTGGGGTCTCACAGTCTTTTTCCTAAAAGGATGCCATGACCTTATCAGCTTTGGTGAAGAGAGTTAAAAAACCCCATGTAGTCAATCTGTCAGGAGCAGTGGGGTGACACCCTTGATAGTATGGTTCCTTCTATAGGTGCAACTTTCATATCAGGAATATACTGCTTTTTAGGTGGTAAAAGACAGCAGTTTTTTCTTTGACTGCCAGGGGAATTACACCCTGTCACTCTACCAACGTTGTTTCCAAAACTACTTGGCAAGCTGACTCTGAATCTTACTCATCACTCCTCCTGGGACCTTCAACTTGCCAACCAACAAGACATGGTTATACAATGAAAAGTTTGGACCTCAGAGGAATTTTCCTAACAGTCTAGGAACGCTGTCAGTGAAACATTTTGAAACCCATCATACATTTTGTATGTAGGAGGAGTTGGCTCATGAGTCTCTCACTCAGAATCACAAAATCACTTTCCCTTTTGTTTTGTCTTTGCTGTCCCACACTTTACAGAAACACAGACCAAAGGGTTTAACACAGGCACTTCAGGAGGTGGGTAGTGGCTGGAAGGTCAGGGATTCCAGGGGGCGGGGGACAAGGGGCGGCATGGGGGTGGGGGGCACCTCCACTGGAAAGACAGCTTTGCATTTACTTTCAATTTTCAGTGGCCATTTACTGACAGAGTGGATATAGGACTGTGGGAAGACCGCTGCTCCTCGGCCCTGCCTGCCTTACCTCTCCTACCCTGCTTGGTCCATGCCATCCGCTGGTGGGAGGACCCTTCTCTGCCCCCGAACACACACTTAGGTCAGAGCACGTGCTACTAGATCATGGGTTCTACTTTATCTCTGAACCTGACCATGTGGTCCCATTTCTCTAAAAGGCCATTATAACTTTACCAGCACCATATTGGGAACCAAAAGTATCGAGTTCACATGTTAGACAAGGCAAAGCCAAGACATAACAGATTTTTCTGGAAAAGATACAGCAGGCCACATTTAGATTTAGACAGTTTATTACTTACATAGAGAGGGACAGGGTGCCTGGGTGGCTCAGTTGGATAAACGTTGGACTTCAGCTCGGGTCATGATCTCATGGCTTGTGAGTTCAAGCCCCGTGTTGGGCTCTGTGCTGACAGCTCAGAGCCTGGAGCCCGCTTTGGATTCTGTGTCTCTGTCTCTCTCTGTCCTCCACCCTCACGCTCCGTCTCTCTCTCTCTAAAATAAACATTAAAAAAAAGAGAGAGAGACAGTGAAAAGAACAATCAGCCAAAGGTGCCAGCTCGCCGAGATCCCTGTCCCACACATGCAAAAGGACAGCCCTGAAACTAAAGGGGCCAGATGATTGCAGTGTGAGTTGTGGGATATGTTGAGGTGCCCCTTCTAGACTTCAGCTAGATGGTTTTATCTTCTGCAGCTCTTTTCTGAAGGGGATAGGGCAGAAAGCACACACCTCATCTAAACCCAGAGGAGAATCTGTTGGTCTCCTGACAGCCTCCTAGGGGACACAGGGAGTCAAGTGCTGGGTAGCTTTGTGGTGGCTCCTTGTAGGATTTCTGTCCTCTCGTGTCCTGGGGTGGGTGGTGTCACAGGGCATTGAACTCTGAAGACTCAGGGAAGGCTGGGTTCAAGCCTCCGTGTATATGAGTACAGGCGGAGTCTCACAGTCGGGAGGGTGCCATGGTGGAGCTATCCCCCAACAAAGTGACAAAGCCCATTAGTGTTGGGGCTGGAACTAGAACAAAATCTCCTGCCAAGCAGTCCCTGACCCTTCAACTGATACTGCCAGCTGTGGATGAGATAAAAACACATGACAATGAACAGGCACTTTCTTCCTGCAAAAATTTCTCTTGTTTTTTGGAAAAAATCACATAAATATGAGTTATGTGCTAATAGTTTTTGACTACGTACCACCTGTAAGAGAAAATGTCATTTCAGTGTGGCTGAAGTAATTTGCAGAATATTAAACATTATTCTGCATATATAAATATGTGTTTGTTGTAGAGAAATCAGAAAAGTATACAGACACAAAAAGAAGAAAATCCAAATCTCCCATAATTCCCAAACCCTGCACATGTCACAGTGCCTTGTACACATAGGTGCTTCATAAACATTTGTGAAACAAGTACATAAATACACACATAATCTTAGTGGTAAGTAAGCATTATCCCTGTTTGCTAATCCTTGGTGAATAGGTTTCTACATTTTCCTCCATGTGTCATCAGTATATGTATGTATGTATATATACGTATATATATGCATATATATGTGTGTATATATATATTTTTTAATGACACTATACCATATACTCTTTTGTAGATGCCCTTTATTAAAAATAAATGTGCATACCTTTTGGGGTCCCTGGGTGGCTCAGTCAGTTAAGTGTCCGACTCTTGATTTTGGCTCAGGTCATGATCTCACAGTTCATGAGAACCAACTTCTCTCTCTCTCTCTCTCTCTCTCTCTCTCTCAAAAATAAAATAAATAAATAAACTTAAAAAAATAAACAAATGGGGGTGCCCGGGTGGCTCAGTCAGTTAAGCGTCTAACTTCTGCTCAGGTCATGATCTCGTGGTTCGTGAGTTCGAGCTCTGCGTCGGGCTCAGTGCTGACAGCTCAGAACCTGGAGCCTGCTTCAGATTCTGTGTCTCCCTCTCCCTCTGCCCCTCCCCTGCTTGAGCTCTGCCTCTCTGTCTCTCTCAAAAATAAATAAACATTAAACAAAAAACCACTCAAGTATTTGAAAACAAATTAATTAATAAATATGCATACCTTTCTATATCAACAAGTACACCTATAGCAGTTTTAAATGGCTGACTAGTGTTCTTTTGTATGGCTTCACCAGAATTTGCTGAACTTTATTGTTATATATTTAGATTTTTTTATGTGTAAAAGCTTTGATATATCTATCACTAAATATCATGCCCATCTTTAGAATAAACCCCTAAAATGGAATTATTGGGTAAAAGATTTTGTTCTGGGCTTTGACATGTATTGCCTGCCAAATTGCCCTCTAAGAAAATTGTAAACACAGTAGTTTTGCATAACAGAGGGCATTCTCAGAGACTGCCCCTGTGTTCTTCCCTGAACAGTTAAACAGACCAACAAATATCCCTCAAAGCTTGATCCCTAGTCCTGGGTTAGGAGTTAACAGTGGAAAGGAAAGGTTGGTCTGGTTCTCTTTCCTCCTTGATCTACAGTTGAGAAAAATTTTGGAACCAAAGAACTGACTCAAGTGGACATTCCTCAGCCTCTTTCCGTTCTTTCTTTTCTGAGGGGCTATTTTTTGTTCACATCAGGTTCTCGCTGAGGCTCTGGAGGTTTTAAATACCAGAAACTTCTAGGCTTTTTTTTTGTTGTTGGGGGGAGGGAATTCACATAATACAATTCATCATTTTAAACTGTACCATTCAGTGGCATTTAGTGTATTTTGAATGTTATGAAATCACTAATTCTAATTTCAAAACTTTTTCAATACCCTAGAAAAACACCCTGTCACCAGTTAATCTCTCCTTTTTGCTCTGTCCTGCTGCCCCTCAGTAATTGTTAATCTGCTTTCTGTCTCTATGGATTTGCCTATCCAGATAAATCATATAAAAAGGACCATACAGTATATGACCTTTTGTGTCTGGCTTCTTTGACTTAGCACATGTTTTTAAGGTTCATCCAAGTTATAGCATGTATCATACTTTGTTCCTTTTTATGGATGAATAATATTCCATTTCATGTGTAGACCACAATTTGCTTATCTGTTCATCACTTGATGACATTTGGGTTGTTTGCACCTTTCAGTTATTATGAATAATGCTGCTATAAATATTGGTGTAAAAGTTTCTGTGTGGCATGTTTTCATTTCTCTTGGGCATACACTTAGTAGTGGAATTGCTGAATCATATGGTAATTCAGTGTTTAATTTTTTGGGGACCTGCCAAATGGTTTTCTGTAGCATCTGTACTATTTTTATAATTCCATCAGCAATGTACAAGGGTTTCAGTTTCTCCACATGCTTACCAACAACTTGTTATTTTCTGTTTTTTGGATTAAAGCCATCCTACTGGTTATGGAATGGTATCTTATTGTGGTGTTGATTTGCATTTCCTTGATGACCAATGATGTTGAACATCTTTTCATGTGCTTATTGGCCACTTGTATTCTCCTTTGGAGAAATGTTAAGTCCTTTGACCATTTTAAAACTGAGCTGCCTTCTTGTTGTTGAGTTCTTTAAGACCTCTTGTATATTCTGGATATTAAACTCTCATCAGATGTATGATTTGCAAATATTTTCTCCCATTCTATAGATTGTCTTTTCACATTCTTGGTAATATCCTATGATGTACAAGATTTTAAATTTTTTATGAAGTCTTATTTATCTATTTTTTCTTTTATTGTTCATGCTTTTAGTGTCAAATTTAAGAATCCATTGCCAAATCCAAGGTCATGAAGATTTGCCTCTATGTTTTGTTCTAAGAGTTTTATGGTTTTAGGTCTTGTATTTAGGTTGCTGATCCATTTTGAGTTAATTTTTGTATATGGAGTGAGGTAGGAGTCCAACATAATTCTTTTGCACTTGGTTATCTAGTCGTTCCAGCATCATTTGTTGATGAGACTGTTCTTTCCCCACATTGAATGGTCTTGGCACTCTTTACAAAAATCAATTCACCATAGATGGTGGACTCTCAATTCTTGTCCATTGGCCTATATATGTATGTATCCTTATGCTACTGCCACAGTGTTTTGATTATTGTAGTTTTGTAGTAAGTTTCAAAATTAGGAAGTATAACTCTTCCAACTTTGTTTTTCTTTTTCAATATTTTTGGCTATTCGGGGTCTTTTGCAGTTCCGTATGAATTTGAGGATTGATTTTTTCCATTTCTGCAGAAAAGGTCATTGGCATTTTGGTGAAGATTGGATTGCATCTGTAGACCACTTTGGGGATTACTGCCATCTTAACAATATTAAGTCTCCATATCCATGAACATGGGCTATCTTTCCATTTATTTAGTTCTTTGGTTTCCTTCAGCAATGTTTTGTAGTTTTCAATGTACAAGTGTTTCACTTCCTTGGCTAAATTTATTTTTGAGTATTCTATTCTTTTGGATGCTTGTATTAGTTTTCTCTGGCTGCTGTAACAAAATATGACAGACTGGCTGTCTTAAACAATATAAATTTATTGTCTTTAACTTCTGGAGGCTGGAAGTCTGAGATCAGGGTGCCAGTAGGTTGATTTCTGGTGACAGCTTTCTTCCTGGCTTGTAGACAGCCAGCTTTTCCCTGTGTCCTTGCATGGCCTTTTCTTGGTGTGTACTTGCAGAGAGAGAGAGAATGCTCTCTGATGTCTCTTCTTATGAGGACACTAATCCTATTGGATCAGGGACTCACTCTTATTTAATCTTAATTACTCATTTAGTCTTACTTACTTCCTTAGAGGCCCCATCTCTAAATACAGCCACACTGGGGGACTAGGGCTTCGTATGAATTTTGGGGAAACACAAACATTCAGTCCAAAACAGATCCAATTCTAAATGGGATTATTTTCTTAATTTCCTTTTGGGATTATTTTTCCAGGCTTTTACAACTAATTCCCACTCCTTTGGAGCCACTGTTACTGGTTTCTTGTGAATCTCCTTCTCCGCCTCGCTTCTGTCTGTCACTGTTTGTCTCTCATATTCTTCGTGTTGTCTGCAACTTTTTTCTCCACCTGATTCATTGACATCTGTTAAATATTGTCTAAAATGTGTGTAGTGGTATGTCAAGGCAACATGGGAGGTAGTTAAGAAGTATGGGGGCGCCTGGGTGGCTCAGTCTGTTAAGCGGCTGACTTCAGCTCAGGTCACGATCTCACGGTCCGTGAGTTCGAGCCCCGCGCCAGGCTCTGTGCTGACAGCTCAGAGCCTGGAGCCTGTTTCAGATTCTGTGTCTCCCTCTCTCTCTAGCCCTCCCCCGTTTATGCTCTGTCTCTCTCTGCTTTTCAAAAATGAATAAATGTTAAAAAAAGAAGAAGACTGCAATTATAAGAAGTATGACATCATTCCTGACCTAGAAGATTTTCAATCTAGTTGAAGAGACAAGACTTAACTAGGGAGCAACTTACAAGCATATGTAATCAAATTCTCAACTGTGTGGCTCATACACTGAGATGTAAACTCTCTAAGGGTAGCTGTTCCTGCTGTGCACACAGCTGTATCCCCAGGCCCTAAATAAGTATAGGAGGAACAGGATATGAGCTCAATAAATAAATGTTGAGTGAATTCATCACTCTCCCCCTTTGGAGTCTCACTTGGTGGAAGCTACCCCTCCCATTCATCCTGGAAGATGATCCCTAGGGGACTCTGTTCTGCAAAGTGGCACTTGGACAGGATCTATCTGAGAACGTTGGGGCTCTCTAACTGGCTCAGGTTACGGCCTAATGGTAGGTTCACAGACATAGCACACTCTTTCAGCAAGTATTATGGTGTCTTTCTAAAATAAGTTCCTACATAAATAGATCCTTGTTCAGTTCCACCGAGTAAACTGAGAAGAGGAATATGAAGGAAGAGGAAAGAAAGCATGGACTATGCAAAGGGGGAAATGCCTCAGAAACTTCCAAGCTGACAGCCAGGAAGAGGTGCCAGAGGCTTTGGATTCCAGAGAAGAAGCTGGTCCCCAAGTAAATTGTTGATCTAGTCTTTTAAAATATGACTTTTTTTTTTTCTGATTCTAAGATCATGGTAGAAAATCTGAAAAAAAAAATCACAGTATAAAGAAGAAAGTAACCTATCTATAAACCATGACTCAGAGATTACCAGTATCTGCATTTTTAAAAAATGTTTGTTTATTTATTTATTTATTTATTTATTTATTTATTTATTTATTTATTTTGAGAGAGAGAGAGAAAGAGCACAGAGGAAGGACAAAGAAAGAGGGAGAGAGAGAAAATCCCAGACAGGCTCCACACTGTCACTGCAGAGCCCGATGTGGGGCTTGAACTCAAAAACTGGGGAGATCATGACCTGAGCCAAAACTAAGAGTTGGATGCTTAACCGACTGAGCCATCCAGGCGCCCCACCTCTATTGGCATTTTTATAAAACTGTAACATGTAATTGTTTTTTTTTTTTTTTTTTTTTTTTTTTTTTTTAAATTTTTTTTTCAACGTTTTTTATTTATTTTGGGACAGAGAGAGACAGAGCATGAACGGGGGAGGGGCAGAGAGAGGGAGACACAGAATCGGAAACAGGCTCCAGGCTCCGAGCCATCAGCCCAGAGCCCGACGCGGGGCTCGAACTCACGGACCGCGAGATCGTGACCTGGCTGAAGTCGGACGCTTAACCGACTGCGCCACCCAGGCGCCCCTGTAACATGTAATTGTATTTGAACTTAACACAAAGAGAAAAAACCCAAACTGTAGATAAGTATTTCTTCAAAATGAGGTATTGTTTCTTAAGAAGAGTCCTCTAAAATTAAAGCATTAAGACTCATATTAAAAGGTTGGGGTTACAAAACAAAACAACAACAAAAAGGTTGGGGTTATTGTGGAGGTTCTCGACCTGGGGTGATTTTGCCTCCCTGGGGACATTTTGGCAATGTCTGGAGATGTTTTTGGTTGTTACAGCTTTGAGGGCAGGGAGATGCTAGTGGGTGAAAGCCAAGGATACTGCTAAACATCCTAAAATGCACAGGACAGTCCACCACAACAAAGAATCATCCAGCCCCAAATGTCAATAGTGCCGTGAGGAACCCCGGTTTATTGCATAGTTACGTTGGTTTTAAATAGTATATATTTTTACTTATTATTTTTTATTAAAAAATTTTAATGTTTGTTTATTTGTTATTTATTTGTTTATTTATTTATTTATTTATTTTTTGAGAGAGAGAGAGAGAGCGCACAGGTGGAGCAGCAGAGAGAGAGGGAGACACAGAATCCGAAGCAGGTGCCAGGCTCTGAGCTGTCAGCACACAGGTCTCGAACCCACAAACTATGAAATCATGACCTGAGCCAAAATCTAACGCTTAACTGACTGCGCCACCCAGGTGCCCCAATAGTATGTATTTTTAAAGGGCCTAAGTTTGTTTGTAGTTCGATGGAGCAAGTGGTTGAGAACCATCTAGGTGGTCTTTGAATTCAGACTCTTCTACTTCCCAGTAAAGTGACCTTGGGCAACCTCTTTGGGCCTAAGTTTCCTCTTTTATGAAATTGTGGTAATGTTACACCCCCCTCATACAGCGGTAGTGAGGACTGAATTTCTAACGTGTTTGGAATAGCGTCTGTTTTATGCTAAGCTCCGTGGAAATATTTACTATTATTATCATTATTATTATGTGATTAATATCTTTTTTAAAGTTTATTTTTGAGAGAGAGAGAGAAAGTGTGTGCACAAGTGGGGGAAGGGCAGAGAAAGAGGGAGAGTGAGAATCCCAAGCAGTCTCCGTGCTGTCAGTGCAGAGCCCCGTCACAGGGCTCGATCTCACGAACCATGAGATCATGACCTGAGCCAAGATCAAGAATTGGATGCTTAACCCACTGAGCCACCCAGGCACCCCTGTCATTAATATCTTAAATAAACCAACTGGAATCACAAATTAAAACTTACGTTTAAGATAATTCTCCTAAAGAATTCAGTAGAGAAAAACAGACATATAAGTACTTTTACAAAATGGAACCTTATAAATCTAAGGAGTATATACATGTATTGAGAGGTTTGATCAGCCTTTCCCGCTTTCTGGAATTACCTGATCAGTGGCAGATGACTCATTGTTTTGCAAGACACTTTCTTTTTTTCCCTTTAGATTAAAAATACTTGAATTCATAGGGTACCTGGGTGGCTCAGTTGGTTGAATGTCCAACTCTTGATTTTGGCTCAGGTCATGATACCAGAGTCATGTGTTTGAGCCCTGAGTCAGGCCCCACACTGTGGAGCCTGCTCAAGATTCTCTCTCTCCCTCTGCCTCTCTCCCCCACTCACGCTTTCTTTCTTTCTCTCTCTAAAATAAAAAAAAAAATCAAAATTTTGAATTCATTCTCATAGTTCAAAGCTCAAAACGATATGACAGGATATACATTGTGCAATGTTGCCTCTCAGTGCTGTCCCTCCACCTGCCCCATCGGTAGTCACTTTAATTAGTTTCTGATGTGACCCAATATTTCTTTATAAAAGCAAGTGCCAATGCTGTATATTCTAATTTAGCCCCCCTTTCTTAGACAGAAGATATCATACTTTTCCATTTAACAATCTACTTTGGTTATGTATATTTCTTTTCCATTTAACAATCTACTTTGGTTATGTATATTTCTGTATTACAATCCAACTTTTCATATTACTACACAAGGAGCTGATTCATCCTTTTTTAAGGTGACATAGTATTCCATTATGTAGACTTCCCATACTTTGTTTATAAATGTATTTGTAATTTCTATAAATGTTAGCAAATTGTCCTCCATGTAGGTTTGTGTAATGTTAGACTCCCACCAGCAATGTACAAATATGCCTATTTCTCTCCAGGAATCCCTGTAGTTTACACACAATCATCTGTTCAAAATCATACCACGCTGGTAGGCATTACTGGGAGGTGAAAGTGGAAACAAAACTAAATAGATGTCAGGGGGGTTGTCAAGGCTGTATTCCTAGGAACTGACAGAATCGGCTGTTAGTTCGGGGTGGATTCTGGGCAACTGGGTAATATATTGAGGGCAATTAGGTCGCATTGGTCCTAGGAGAATCTAGTTTTTAACACCAATAGTAAAACACAGTAAGAAACCACTATGTTTCAAATTCTTTCAGTTTGTGGGTGTTAGCCAGTAAATTTAGTGTCAGTGTGGATTCTTTTTAAGTTTTACCTCCAAAACTCGAAGTATGCTTATTTTCCCCCTCATTTCCAGCACCTATAAAAACATTACACCAATGCCAGTTTCACAGATGCAATGGGTACTGATTGTCAAGTGCTTTAGAAATTCTAAGATAAAATAGTTGATCATTATTTTACTGAGCAGCTAATAACTTTTTTGTTAAAAATAAATTCATACCACATACCTTACTTCATATTTTAATCTTGACTTTCTTTCTCAGCTTCTTGTTTTTCCTGGAGTTTCTACTGTGTTTCTTTTTTCTCACTGAATACATGAGGTATTTATCTTTATCTCATTGAAAGCAAGCTGCAGTAGATTTAAATGCTTCTTTGAAGAAGCCATAGGTATTCTGTTATACCTCACTAAAGGGTTCAGTTTCTCTAAAACCTCGGACCCCATATGTTTATACCTCAAAACATACCCCCGTTTACCACATCCCATTTTTCTAAAATCTCGCTTCTAAAATCTCGCTTCTCCCAGTCCTGCCAGGTACTCATTGCTCTGAATATTCTAACTCCTGTGTGCTCATTTTTTTTTTCCAGTGTTCTTTCAGAACCACAGGCCATCCTAGTGCCTACCTCCTTTAAAATTTGCTTTCGCCCATCCCACTTGCTCTGGTGTGATTATCAGATACTCCCCCATCCCATCTCCTCTCTAGTAAATGCCTACCTGGATGGGCCATGGTTATTCAGCTTTCATTGACCCCCACAGATGCTGAACAAGACCAAGTATGGTCCAATATGGGTAACCCGCCTAGGGCCTCAGATGCATGTGAACCTGGCCAGTGCCCCACTCCTGGAGCAAGTGATGCGGCAAGAGAGCAAGTACCCAGTACGGAACGACATGGAACTATGGAAGGAGCACCGGGACCAACAGGGCCTGGCTTATGGGCCCTTCACCACGTGAGCTGGGGCCTAAAGGGACTGGTACAAGGCCTCAGAGGGCCAGGCCCAAGGGCAATGGCATTGGGAAGCCAGGGGATGATGGGCAGGGTAGGCTCTCCCTTCATCCTCTGAGCCTGATACTCAGTCTAGAAAGCTGGTTGGGATGGGCTGAAGCCCAGCGGCCACTCATTGTCTTTTCCACTAATGTATTTTATGACTTTGGACAAATGAATAATTTCTCCTTCCTTGGCCGTATGTTTCTCGTATGTAAAATGGGAAGTTTGGGGTAGAATGCCTCCAAGCTCTCTCTAGGACCTTTCCAGCCCCATTATTCTACATTATGGTTGAAGATATCACAACGTGAACCATAATCTATGTGTAGTTGAAAAAACATTGTCACCATATTAATTAGGAAGGCTGAATTTGACTTTAAAAATATTTCCTAAATTATGTATTATAGGTTTGTTGTTGCATATAACTTTCACAGGTGCTCTCCATACGTAGAAACAGATGTGGGTTTCAGCCTTGAAGTTACACCCAGAAAAGTTAAGATTATTTTGGCAGTGACAAATTCGAGGACGGGCTGAATATGTTATATACGCATATGACAATTGAAGTAAACAATCGAGAATCATTGGCGATGAACCATTCCCAGTGTCACAGGTTGTAACTGGGTATATTACAGGGTTTTTTAAAATCGTTTTTTATTTTAATTCCAGTACAGTTAACATACAGTGTTATATTAGTTTCAGGGGTACAAATAGTGCTTCTACAATTCTATACATTACTCAGTGCTCACCATGAGAAATGTAGTCTTTAATCCCCATCACCTCTTTCACCCTGTGACAGGTTTCTTTTTGCTATGGTATGTTAACAGAGCTCCAAAGTAATGAATGACTTTTATTTTCCCTAGTTGCTTGACATCTCATGCTTTCGACATTTCTTAAGAGACGAGAGTTGATCCTGGCGGTGGTTGTGGTAATGGCACCAAGGATAGTAGCTAACTATGTGTTTGTGACATGCCAGGTATCAGGCTAGTCTCTTTACGTTTATTATCTCACCTTATCCTCACAACAAGCCCATGAAGTAGATAGTATTATAATCCCCATTTTACAGATGAAGAAACTGAAGCCTAGAGAGGTTTTACATCGCTTGCCACTGGCGAACGAGATCTCTCTGATTCTGGAATTCAAGAAATTAATGCCTTGATACTTTTGGAAAGGAAGCGAACTGGTGAGAGGGTGCATTTCATCTGCCTTTGATGCCCATACGTCCATTCTCCCATCACATGTGGTTTTTTTTCCACCCCTTTTTCCTGGTTCCTTCACAGGTAGACAGTTTTAGAACTTCAACAATTACTGAGCCCTTTGCTCGAAGTTCTGGGAAGAGAACAGAGAATGCCTATGTTTCAAGAGCTCTTTAACTTGATGTCTGACCCCGAGGGCAAGATTTGGGTCTTAGGTTTTTGCCAGGTCAGGCCACCACTGGAATTGGTGGCTCAGGATCTAGAATTGGAGCCGGATGTTATGTGCACCCCTTTGTCACCTGTTTTTAATTTTTTACTCTAAAGCCAGTTTCCTAGTTATATTGTACCATATACATGTATTTTAAAGCTATTTTACTAACCAATGATAAGTTCTTTTTTTGTTTTAGCGTATATGTGTGCATAAGTACATAAATATATATATTTTTACATCTCATTCTATGAAACATTGTCTTCCCAAGAAATATTTTAACAACCGCAAAAATGTTCTCATTTAAGTTCCGCAAATCTGGTCGCTACCATTGGGAGAATTTTTTACTCTCAGAGAAACCCTACAGCCTGAAGTTCCAATACATGAGTCTACTCTGGCTTTCATTTCTTTGTCAGCAACACTTTTAGTTGATCTTTTTGCAGGGTCTCCCAACATAATAAAGAAAACTCCTGGGGTTTCAGGTTCATTTAAATAAATAATTTTCTAAAATTAAAAAAATAAACCCCGATTCTTGCCATAAGCCTTTTTAGTGTCTATCTTTTTAAAATACCATATTGGTTTTTAAAATTCAAAAGTAATACTTGCTGTAAAATTTCCAATGATGAAATATTGTCTGCCTACCACCCACTCCCATCCCATTCTTCCAAGTAATCCTGACAGTTTGGTGGGTCCTTCTTCTCTACTCTATGTGGAAACATGTGGATACACGTACGGATATTTAGGATTTCCTTTCCTCCTCGTAAAATTGGACCATATTGTACTTATTACTCTGCAACTAGCTTTTAAAAACTTGGCCCATACCCAGCTTGCTTAGGAGAGGTTAACAGGTTTGGGGGACATCTGTGGGTGGGGACAGTTCCTGAACATGAAGCCCCACTGTGGGAAGCATGGTCCCACCCTCGTGAGCATCCCTGTCTAACCAGGATGGGGACACAACCCCCTACTGGATGCCCGTAGCAGGAGGGGCTGGGGCACCCCGCCTGGTGGGTCTCCCTGTCCCTTAGACCCACTAAGTCAAGCAGAGCATGAAGGTCCAGAATCTGAGCATCCCAGGAACCCTCATTTGTTCCTCCTTTCTTCCTCATCCGCCACACAGAGGACTGGAACCATTGGAGTTCCTCCTCATTTCACATACAGAAGATTCTGGAGTTGTAGCATCCTAAGATAATCAGAGTCGACATTCCTTAAGCATTCGCCATGTGCCAGGCTCTGATCTAAGCACTGTAGTTGTCCAAACAACCCTACTAAGATAGGCACGCTTATTATTCCCTTTTTATGGAAGGGGAAACTGAGGCACAGAGGCATTAAGTCACCTGCCTAAGGTCACTCATCCAGTAATCATCAGACCTGTGACTTGACCCCAGGGAGTCTGGTTCCAGATGCCCATCTTGACTACTCCCACGATGGTATAGTGAGATTCTGAAGTTTTGTGATTCCAAGATTCTGTCATTTGAAATTCGGTGATTCTGTAATTCTAAGTCTAGGAGTCCGAGATTTTCCTAGACCCTGTTGAGGTCTCGGGGCAGGGGGAAGACCCCATCTAATCTAACCTCCATCAGCTGCTTACAAGTGTGCGGTTCCTCCATCCTCCACAGGGAAGGACACCACTGGTACCAGCTACGCCAAGCTCTGAACCAGCGGATGCTGAAGCCCAGTGAGGCTGCGCTCTACACCGATGCTCTGAATGAGGTGATTGACGACTTCCTGGCCCACCTGAACCATCTTTTGGCAGAGAGTGCCTCAGGGGACCACGTGTCTGACATGGCTCACCATTTCTACTACTTTGCCTTGGAAGGTACCCTTGTGGGGACAGGGGCTGGGGCGGGCAGGGGCCAGAGGCAGGTCGTGTTCCCTCTCCTCAAGCCCCTTGGATTCTGGGTGCCATGACACCACCTCTTGTGATGGCCTTTGTGCACTGCCAGCTATTTGCTACATCCTGTTTGAGAAACGTATTGGCTGCCTGGAGCGACCCATCCCCCAGGACACCGTGGCCTTCGTCAGATCTGTCGGGCTCATGTTCCAGAACTCACTCTATGTCACCTTCCTCCCCAAGTGGAGCCGTTCCTTGCTGCCTTTCTGGAAGCGATATCTGGATGGCTGGAACACCATCTTCTCTTTCGGTGAGGGGGCCAGGGAGGGAGGTTGTGGGGTGGGTTCCAGGGTCTGTGCGTCAGCAGTCTGTCCCAGGACTCCCTACCTCATGCTTCCAGCCGTCAGAGTGGCTCTTGGTCCTGGGAGATCATGGCTTTTGACCTTGTCCTCCTCTGTTCTCCATTGTCTCTGTAGGGAAGAAGCTGATTGATCAGAAACTCAAGGAGATAGAGACCCAGCTGCAGAAAAGTGGGCCAGATGAAGTGCAGATATCTGGCTACCTGCACTTCCTGCTCACCAGAGGACAGCTCAGTACTCATGAGGTCACGGGCAGCCTGCCCGAGCTGCTCCTGGCTGGCGTAGACACGGTGCGTGAGGGGGGCCAGCAAGGAGACCGGGGGCTCCCAGCTCCTGTCCTGAACCAATTCCCCATTACCCTCATCTGAGCCTGACCTTCGTTCCTCCAGGTACCTGCTTCTCTTTCTGTGTCACAGATGTAGAGCTAGAAGGAAAACAGGGAGGTCCTTCAACCCGGCAGAGGTGGGCAGGAAATGGTTCTTTTTCGTTTGTTTTTTATTTATTATTTTTATTTGAGAGAGAGAGAGCCTGCATGTGAGCAGTGGAGAGGGAGAGAGAGAGAGAGAGAGACAGAGAGAGAGAGAATCTTAAGCAGGCTCCACACACAGCACAGAGCCTGATGTGGGGCTTGATCCCACAGCTCTGGGATCATAACCTGAGCAGAAATCAAGAGTCGGACGCCCAACTTGACTGAGCGATCCAGGCGCTCTGGGAATGGTTCTTTTGTAAGAGGGATCCCATCGCCTCCTGGAGCCTCTCTTGGCCAGCTAGGAAGTCACATCTCACATCTATTTGAGATGCAATTTAAGCAGAGAGTTCGACCACAAGCGCCTTCTTGGTCAGACTCTGCATTCTTTTTGTCACGTGGGGTTTCCCTCTGTTACGGTTTCCTTGTTGTTAGAACGTGATTCTCCATCGTATGGGTCCTCATCCTGCCGTGGAGTCACATGGAGGGTCCCCATGAGCCCCTGTGTCTGTTTCTGCCATGCTCGCGGCAAATTCATTTTTCCGCGCATGCTCACTCACACTCCCCCCACTACCTAACTAGCCTTTTTCCTAGAAATCCCTCCTCACTTTATCTCTCCCTCTGCCTCCCAGACATCCAACACAATGACGTGGGCCCTGTACCATCTTTCAAAGAACCCAGAGATCCAGGCTGCCTTGCATAAGGAAGTGGTGGGCGTGGTACCCCCCGGGCACGTGCCCAAGTACAAGGACTTAGCACACATGCCCCTGCTCAAAGCTGTGCTTAAGGAGACCCTGCGGTAGGTTGTGGTTCCCAGGAGCACAGGGTCTGTGTAGAGGAGGACTCAGAGACAGGAGTCGGAAGTGGGGGCTGCTGGGCTGGCGCTAGGGCCAGGGGTGAGATGGGAAGAAGGGCCTGGGGCACCAGAGGCGAACCTGTGCTTTCTTTTCCCTGCAGCCTTTACCCCGTGGTCCCCACGAACTCCCGGGTCATCACGGAAAAGGAAATCGAAGTCGGTGGCTTCCTCTTCCCCAAGAACGTGAGTGGGGCTGAAGAGCTGGGGCTCCCAGGGCTGCCCTGCGGCCCTAAGCTGATGGGCTGCCCCTTCTCGCTCCGCAGACCCAGTTTGTGTTCTGTCACTATGTGGTGTCCCGTGACCCTGACATCTTCCCTGAGCCAGAGAGCTTCTGGCCCTACCGCTGGCTGAAGAAGAGCCAGCCTGCTACCCCTGGGGTCCAGCATCCATTTGGCTCTGTGCCCTTTGGCTATGGGGTCCGGGCTTGCCTGGGTCGCAGGATTGCGGAACTGGAGATGCAGCTGCTGCTGTCAAGGGTGAGTGGGGGAGAGGCTGGAGGGCCGAGTGGGCCAGGGAGGGCTGATGGAGGCCGTGGGGAGGAGCAGAAGGGCAGCACAGGGAGGGAGCGTGTAGCGAAGGGCAGGGGACGGAGATCGCGGATCCTAAGGCCCATGTGTGTTTTACCTCCCAGCTGATCCAGCAGTATGAGGTGGTCCTGGCCCCCGAGACGGGGGAGGTGAGGAGCGTGGCCCGCATCGTCCTGGTTCCCAATAAGAAGGTGGGCCTGCGTTTCCTGCAGAGACAGTGCTGAGCTGGGCCCGGGCCTTCCTGGAGCAGCCCCCTTCTCTCTCTCTCTCTCTCTCTCTCTCTCTCTCTCTGGCACAGTAATTTCTGGCCACTGCTGTGTCTCAGACGAGAGGCTCCCAGACGCCAGCGGTCCCCACTTCTCCCCCCCGCCCTCCCCCCCCCCCCGCCGGCAGTCACATGGCTATCTTTGGAAAAAATATAGAATAAAGGGATTTTATTGATAATTGGAGACCTTTGTCATTCTTTTTGATAACCCAGCATCTGACCCCCTTTCTGTGTGTGGGGAACACCGTGTCCCCACTTAAGGATCTTGTGGGAGGTGGAGCCATCTCCCTCCATGGAAAATGAGAACACCTGTGTTTTCCTGGACCTCACACAGAGGCCTTGGCTTCACGCGCTGTTGGCCAAGGCCCTGCCCGAGAAGGATCTGCAGAACAATCCTCCGGGCACCAAGAGGGGCACCATCTTTTGAACAGAAGTGCTTTGATAGGGGTAATGAGGTGCTACAAACATGGATGAAGGCGCGCTAGGCTGGATCTCCAGGAATGACTCCTGGGACGGCCCTGGGGCACTCAGCCTGGGATGCGTCACACTGGCCGCCCTCGGGAGGACGAGTGCTGGGAAGCTATCGCTACAACTGCGGGCCCTATGCTACTCCGCGTCTCCCAGGTCAGGGCTGGTGGGGGTGGGTGGGGGATGGGGAGGTGGGCAGTAGCCTCCCCGCCCCCACTCCTGGCCCCCATGACTGCCGCCTCGCTCCCACCTTCCGTGTGCCTCACATACAACCTAGAGGCTGGAGCTCGAGCTGCAAGAGAACACGGGGATGGTAGTTTTTAGTTTTCCAGCCTCTTCCGTGCAGGAAGCCAACCAGAGGGAAAGCAGGTTGGCACGGAGACTCGGGAGTACCGGGGGCTGGAGAAGGCAATGAGGCCCAGCCCCAGTTGTAAATTCCTGCTGGGTCATAGAAAACTAAAATCAAATTTCTTCTCTTTGTGAGGATAAAGAAAGTCATATCATTGCCCTTATTAAAATCCTTCAGAGGCTTCCCTCAGGCATGAAGCAAAGTCCAAAGTCCTTATCATGGCTTAGAAGACTCTGGCACCCTGCCCGCCACCCCCACTCCCTGCCCAGACACCCTTTCCACAGCTGAACCCCAACTCCTTGTATTTGCCTGAGCACGTTATGCTCTTTCTGGCCTCAATATTTGGTCCTTCGTGTCCCCTCTTCTTGGAACAGTGTCTTCACCAACTGCCACGTCATCCCAGAGAACTTGCCCTTCCTTAGGGCTCAGCTCAAGTGTCACTGCCTTTGAAAAGCCTCCCCTGACCTCTCTGGGGGGAGCACAAGCACTTCCTCTGTGCTCTCCCCACCTCCCCACCCACATGAGAGAACTGAGCGCTCAACCTGTTCACCTTGTTGGAGACCCCACGGTCTCCCCCACCAGCTGTGCACCCAACAGAGGGCACAAACCAAGTTCCTTTCAGTTTGGAGCCCAGTGAGCAACTCTGTGTCTAGCACCTAGGAGGCGATTAAAAAATGTTTGTTAAATGAGAAGAGGCTGGGATGGTAGGCAGGGGAAGGAAGAAGAGGGGAGGATACAGAGCTTTCTGTATGGAGCGATCTGGAGAGAACTGGGAGGAATTCCTGACTCTGAGGGCATAGCTGTCCACTACCTGTGCAGGGATCCACCTGTGAGCGGTCCCTATAAATGCAGAGAATGGGGGCCGGGCTCGGGGCAGGGGGTGGGGTGCGAGATTTCTGTCACCAAGTCACTCAGCAACTTCTGCCTTTTCCAGTGTCTGCTCCTTCAGACCACGGGGGGGCTGGGGTCTCGAGGACTCTGAGCTGCCCACATACGTCACAGGGAAGTGTTGTCACAGTGAGGCTCCCCGATTATCCACCCTGACCTGACTGCGAGGAAAGAACAATAAGAATTAGGATAATTACGGATAAGTGGACATTAATTCAGCACAGGAGATACGCTCTTGACCGAAAACAATGTGCACATCTCATTACTCCCTTTCCAGCTAATTTGAACTTGTTGGATCCAATTAGAATCCATATTTTTGGGTAAGACTTTAAGGAATCAGCTTGTCTTCTTCTTCTTCTTCTTCTTCTTCTTCTTCTTCTTCTTTTAATGTTTATTTATTTATTTTTGAGACAGAGAGAGAGAGACAGAGAGGGAATGAATCCCAAGCAGGCTCCATGCCGTAAGCACAGATCTCATGGATCGTGAGATCGTGACTTGAGCTGAAATCGAGGCAGGTGCTTAACTGGCTGAGCCATGCAGGTGTCCCTTGACATCAGCTTGTCTTCTTAAACATTTATGTAGCACTCCCAGGAGTAAAAATAGACCGAGTACCCAATATTTTCTGGCTGTCTACATGCTCGTGTTCTACAGATGTTTTAGCTCTTGATGTATCTTGGCTCATTAATATTAGTTCAGTTCTAGCTCATTATTTGTGATTCCAGATGTAAGGTGCACGTCCAATACAAATTCTGACAGTTGTCATCAGGGGATGGACATAACGTAACCCTGTGCTGAATTCTTCTGTATTTGCACATGTTTGTAAGGCTAGCGAGAATGCCAGCAAATCGTGTATCTTCTACCTTGTGCCCCTGGTTTCAGCCAGCTCTTCTTGTAGATCTTGGTCATAACAAATAATATAGATGCCATAGGGCGACAGACGATTTTCCTAATTATGGAAATGAGGCGCCTGTATTTCTCAGCAAGCTATCGTGCCCATCACGTGTTATGCATCGCAAGCCTCTAGTTTCTACAAAAAAATACAGTTGCCCTGGTCACACCCCCCAAGTCAGGAAATTAGCATCTCTCTAGGAATGGAGCCTTGGAATTACCATCTTATAAAGCTCCCCTGGGGATCCTGTGGCACAGCCAGGGTTGATAACTGCTGAGGTGATGTGAGATGATGAGAGAGGTGGACGAGAGTCCGGCCTGGAGGTCACAGAACCTCGGAGGGGCCTCGGGGGTCAGGGCAGGAGTCGGGGGCATGGAGGCAATGATGCCTGCACCATTTGGCCAGCCCCGGGTTCCTAGGTATGAACAGAGGAGCCAGCAGAGTGGCTGGCCTTCATACTTTTATTCAGAGTTGGGGCGGGAGTAGTCCCCATGGCAACCCTTTGCCTCTTTTCTAGCAGCCATGATGCAGGAGGGCTGTCAGGAACTGAGGGTTGGGGAGAAGGGCCCAAGGGGTAACTGTTGGGTCCTCAGGATGGTGGGCCCAGGAGGTTGGAGACCTATCTACTCTTGGGGGGGGCAGGAGGGGGAGAGAGTGATTTCCTCAGGCTGCCCTTTCCACCGAACGCCTGGGCTGACCTGAAGGTCTGCTCACGCAGAGCAACCTGGGACACCACCTCAAAGGACTGACCCTGCTACACATTCCCTACAGTCGGCTGCAGCAGGAGGCAGCCTGCCCCAGGCTCCCCAAGGTTGTCACTTGAGACAGGCCCAGAGAAGCACCCCCATCCTCCCACTTGAGCCCAAGGCCCAGGACCTTCCCAGGCAGGGCCAGAGCAGAACCAGCACTGACCCATGGGTTATGGCAAAGTCGGAAACAGAAGCTGAGTGTCTGTGAGAAAATGCCTTCATTTACTGCCTGACTCATCAAGCACAAATGTCTCCACTCTGTTGCTCTGTGAGGTAAATGTGGTGGGATCATATTTTAGAAATATTAACCTCTCCTCTCCCCACTGGATAGCAGACAGCGTCCACTGCCACAGGGGAGGGATGACATAACCGAAGCCTGGCCTTGGCTTTGGAATTTCCAAAGCCTGACCCTCAAGGCACGTGGCAAGAACTCAAGACACATGCAGTGGACTTGGAAGAATAGATGACGGGTTAGAGAAAAAGGCCCCACTGGTGAAGATTCCATAGGTTGGTGGGGGGTGGGGAGGCAAAGAGACTAGACATTTCTGGGGCCCCTGAGAAGGGAGCTGTGTCTGAAGGGAGGAGGTGAATATGATAAATACCCCAGAGAGGTTTGGAAATGATAAGGAGATGATAAGAAGAGCCCTGTGCCCTATGTTTCCAGGGTAGGGGCTAAACACACACACACACACACACACACACACACACACACACAGCAAAACTCAGCGCAGAACAGATCACTTGCTGTCCGCCTGAGCAGATGTGCTTGGGACCACACAGCGTCCTGAAGCCCAGAGGGGTGCAGGTCCAGGAGCTAGAATGTCTTCATGCCCCAAGAGAAGGCAGGCCCAAGGAGGCTTTGTGGTAGGGACTGAGGGAGCACCTAGCAGGGGCCATGCCCGCCAGTGACCGACCAAGTGAGAGAGAGATGGGAATGGGAATATTTTAGCAGGTGCTGACAAGTGTGGTTGATGATAAGTGAGGAACAAAGTCTTCCACTACTCAAAGCCTCCCCTTCTCACCGAATTTAACCCCAGGAAAAGGTGGTGGGTGAACCCCAAACGGAGATTAATTTCTACCACCTGGTGAAATGGGGTCCATAATAGGAATTACGTTCAGTGTTTAAAAAAAAAAAGTTGTCTCTAGCAGATTAGAGTTTGTGGACTGAGTTGCACTTACTCTGTCATTAACTAACATCTTCTTTATGGTTTTGTTATAAATAAAAAATGAAAAAAGAAACTAACACTCTATGCACAAAAGCAAGGCCAGTGGTAGCGTTTGTCAATTACAGATTCTCCCTCGCGTCTTTGAATTCAGAAAGCACAGGGCTCTTGCTGCAAGTTCAGGCCAAATGACTAGCATTTTCGGAGTGAAGCTTATACAATTTAAGTGCACGGGTTGGTTGTTCTTTTTCTTTTTGTTCTCTCAGTGTTCATCCTCAGTGATCCAAACACAGGCTCACTGGGGACTGAGAACACCGTTTGCTGGTGCTCGGGATGAGAATGGAGGGAGGACCCCACTCAACAGGCTCTCCACATGGCTGCTGTTTCAATGCTGGGAGGGAAGAAGGGCAGTGGCCAAGTTGTGGGGAGCCACCCTTAGTAGTGTGGAAGAATAGCAGGGCCTCCCAGGTAGTCCAGAAGCTGAGGAATCCAGAGCCCCCGAATACACCCAACTGGCTGAGGGCTCGCCGCTCCACTGGGGCCAGTGGGGGGGAAAGTGATATGGGTAGGCATGGAGCAGGCAGCCCTGGGGTAATCTCAGTGCCTCTGGTTCATAGATCTCCAGGCTCGACTCAGCTGTTGTTAATTTCATCATCCCATGGAGGACTAGGAATTCCTGAGGGCTTCTGGGAGCACAGGCAGGGCAAGGGCAATGACAGAGGGCTGGTGAAGCCTGTGAGGAAAAGAGAAGACAAGACAGTGACTACGTGGGCAGGAGAGGTTGCGTTTCCAGTAGGGGAACCTCGTCTTGCCATCCACTGCCAAGCAGGTGGAATCTGAGCCAGCCCCTAGCCAACACGGGACCAGGAAAGAGTCTGAGATCATGTCGGATTTACTGAGATGATTACTTAGAAGCCCCCTCCTTTCAGCCGTAGTTCTGACTGAGCATGGAAATTCCGTTCAACAAAGGTTTATTAACTTGCTTCCTTCCAGTGGGATTCCCAACAGGTGGGAGCTGAGTTGCGAGAAGGCAGGTCAAACTCCCCAGAGCATCTGAAATCACATCACTGCCCTTGCCTTGACCCCAGCCGCTGTCCACCCCTCTTGTGACTACCCTCATGACCTCAGTGGAGAATGGGACAGAGTGGGGGCCCCACGGGGAGTCCTGATACTTGTAGTTTTCATGGGGCTGCTCAGCAGTGAGCTGGGCACCCCCATCCTCAGGGGGCCTCAGGCTGAGATCTGAGAGCCTAGGAAGACCAATGGGCTGGTGCTGAGGCCGATGGCCCAGGGCAGAGCCTACCTGAACCACAGCCAAACCAGCAAACTGGGGTGGGGAAAGATGGAGACCGTGTTCCCTGGCTCCCTTCGTTGGCTTCTGCGTGTGGAAGACGGCCTGGGAATGAGGACTCAGATATTCTCAGGCACCGAGGGCATCGATGCCAGCAGGGCTGAGCACCAGTGCCTGAAGGATGTCGGAGAGGGACACCACGCCCAGGAGATGCTGGGTCTCGTCCACTAGCACCAGCCGGTGTACCTGCGGGTCCGCAGAGGATCAGTGAAAGGTTCGAGCCATGCAGCTGTGGTAACCAACGAGATTGTCACCAAGACTCAGGGGCAACGACGTAAGTGGGGGAGCCGAAAAGTATCTCCTAGAAACCAGTTAGAAGTAGCTCTGACCATGCTGGGGTGATCAGCTGTCTGTGGCCCTTAGCAGGACCAGTTGCAGACCGGTGTGGACAGATCTCCAGTTGCAGGATCAGTTACAGACCAGTGTGGACACTGAGAGCTTGAAATGGCCATAAAATGGGAGGACAGGGCAGGTGTCCGGTGTCCAAGGACAGCTGGAGCTGCTCATGGGGACTGGGCCATACGTGCTGGGGGCATGTATGAAGGGGCACGAGGTACCTGCTCCCGGGCAATCCGGTCGATGACTTCCCCCAAGCTCTCATGGGGCTGGCAGGAAAGGACTCCTTCCAGACACAGTGTCCTCTGCTTCAGGGCTTCGCCCACACTCATGTCCAGGTGGTTGTAGGTTTGCTGGGCAGCCAGGTGCTGGGGCAGGGAGGCAAGTGCCATGTCAGTCAGCCCCTTAACCAGGCTCCACCTATCCACTTGCCCTCTACACACCTCTAAAGGTCCTTCCGGGCTACAGATACCCCTCCATCGGTTCTCACAGCCACAGCCTCCCGGTGGCACCCCAGTTCCTTATTCCCGCAGACACTTACAATCACATCAAAGCGGGAGTAGAGGCCCACGACTTGTCCTGCAGGGGTGGTGGGGGGCCAGGTGGTGAGAGAAAAGGAAGAGGTTCACGTCAGAACCAGCATGCTGTGCAAGGGCCGGAGGCAGGCTTTCAGAAAGAGTTACTGGACATCTCCCTGTCCTCCCCAGCTGCAGGCTTTTTTTTTTTTTTAGGTTATTTATTTATTTTGAGAGAGACAGAGAGGGAGTGCAAGCAGGGGAGGGGCAGAGAGAGAGGGGGACAGAGGATCTGATGCGAGCTCTGTGCTGACAGCAGAGAGCCTGACACGGGGCTCAAACCCACGAACCCGGGAGATCATGACCTGAGCCGAAGTCAGCTTAACCGATGGAGCCACCCAGGTGCCCCCAGGCTACTGGCTTTAAAACAGGCATCCAGGGGCCACTACCTAAACCCACAGATCACACAGCACCACAGCCAGAGAGGAGACGCCTGAAATCACGCCTCCCGATGTGATGCAATTCGACTACACAGTGTCACCTCTGAAATATCCTAGCCTCAAATGGATAGCCTGAATCCGATCAAGCCTTTAGATCTAATTTCCAGTTTACAGGAAACTCAGGAATAGAGGAACAACACTGAGGCCGTCTGTAGAAAGCAAAGAGACAAATCTGGATGGGGCGACATTCTATAGGACGACTGACCCAGGATTGTCATTATAGTGCCATGAAAATTAAGTGAGGAAGGAACTGTTCCGGATTAAAGAAACTAAAGACAAAAGAAGCACTGCAAAGCACGGACCTTAACTGGATCCTGGTTTGTACAAACCACCTGTAAAAAAGATATTCTCGGGGAAGGCGAGGAAATGAGAATTAGATTCAGATATTCAATGATATTAGTAAGTTATTCTGGTTTTGTTAGGTGATATAGGAAATATACTGATTTTAAGAGATGCAGACTAAAGGGTTAAGGATAAAATAACATGATCTCTGTCATTTAAATCACTTTAGCAAAAAATAGGGAAAAAAAAAAACCCTGGTTATGGCAACGTGTTAACAATAGTTAATCCAGGTGACGGATATGTGGCTTTCATTATACTGTGTGTCCTACCATTTTCATACATTTGCAATTCTTCATAATGAAAAATAAATCAAAACCTTTCTTGGGGCACCTGGGTGGCTCAGTCAGTTAAGCGTCCAACTTTGGCTCAGAGCACGATCTCGCCGTTCGTGGGTTCGAGCCCCGCGTTGGGTTCTGTGCTGACAGCTCAGAGCCTGGAGCCTGCTTCAGGGTCTGTGTCTCCCTCTCTCTCTCTCTGCCCCTCCCCTGCTTGTGCTCTGTCTCTGTCTCTCAAAAAACGAATAAACATTCAAAACACAAAAACAAATAAAAAAACATTTTTTGATATCTAGCTTCATTACAGCAATTTTGACTTTGAAACAGTTTACAGCCACAGTTCAACCAAAGAAATGATCGTGTAGTCCCTCTAATCCCTCTCTTCAAGGCAAGAAGGTGAGGTCTGGCTGGATCCCATGGCCCATTTTAGGGTGAATTCCCATGAAAAACCTCATCTTCGGTTTCCTCTTACCATGCTTCTTAACTGCACATAATCTTTTCAAATCATCCCGTGAAGTCAGAGGATGGGTGTTATTAAGATTCCCATTTCACAAATGAGGAAACTGAGGCACAGAGAGGCTAAGTAAGGGTCCAAGATTTAAGCAGGCAGACTTCTAACTCCACCCTGGGTCCCGAGCAGACGCCCACAGACCCCTGCCTGCCACGGCCCCACCCCAGCCAGCCCCACTTCTGGGTGCAGGTACCAGCTTCGTTGACCACAGGCAGCGCAGACACGCGCCGGTCCACAAAGATGTCCAGGGCCGTCAGGATGGGCGCCGTGTCCAGCACCACGGCCAAGTCTCGGAATGTGCCGATGCCCAGATCTTGGATGGTGCGGGAGAGGAAGGAGGGCTGGGGCAGCAGGGAGCCCTGGGTGGGTTGGGGACAGGTGGCAGTCAAGGTGGAGCAGCCCCCAGAGTGCTCCCAGCGGCTCCCTCCCCGGTCTGCTGGGCCAATGACTTGTCAGCCCCTCGGGTCACCCTGAGGCTGTGCCCAGGCTCACAAAGATGTGCAGGAACTTGAGCAGTCGCTTGTGTGTGAGGATGTGGAGCACGGCGCCTGAGACCGGGTCCAGGACCGGCAGACGGTGGATCCGGTTCTTGATGAGGGTGTAGACGGCTTCGAACAGGCTGCAGAGGTGGGAGCAGTGGGTCTGGGGGAGACACAACCCCCACCCCAGCCCCTGCAGAAGGACAGCGTGTCCAGGCTGCCTTGTCTGCCACGGGATGAGCCCCTGAGGTCAGAACTGAGGGGCTGACCCGGAAGGGGACTGCTCAGGCAAGGAGGCTCAGGTGGGTGGCTGGGGACGCTTACCTGCTGCTGGGAGAAATGGAGACCAGAGGCTTGAAGCAGCCTTGAAGGTAGATCTCTGTAGGAAAAAGCCAGAGTCAGGCCTGAGGAGCTGGCCACCCTGCCTCACTGGGCAGCCCCTCTGTCTTCCTCCCTCAGGCCCTCTGGGCTCCCTCTCACCCTTCCCCTGCGCCCTCCAAGAAATCCCCACTGCCCATCCTCCACCTCGGGTCCTTGGCCCCATGCTCACCCACACACCCTCAGCCCCTTCCAGGTCCCTTCCGCCAGCTCACCTCTCCAGGTCTCAATCTTATGTTCTTCAATCTCATAGATCTGGACCTAGAGACGTTGACAGGACTCCGGAAGTCGGACACGGGCCCCTCGGGCACCAGGCTCCCTGAGCCACCCTCCGCCCCAGCCCAGATGGGAGCCCCTGGGGTCCCCAGCCCACTCCTCACCAGCGGGGACCTGTAATAGCGATGCAGCACCAAGATGAAGTCTGTGATGGTCAGCATCCCTGCGGGGTTAGGAGGGAAGGGCAGGGGGTCAGCCTGGGGCCTCGTGGCGGGAGGCAGGTTGAGGGGTCAGACCCCCTTCCGGGCTCTGCCAGAGTCCTAGGTCTGAGACAGCTGTGGGAACCATGGACAGAGGGAAGCGGGGCAGCCCCTCCCCCGCCTTTTGTGCTTCCCCTGTAATTTCTCTCCCCGCCCCCGCCGCACCCTTTTCTATTCTCCTAATTCCTTCCTCTCCCTTTCCTCTTTTCCTATCTAGCACCTACGACACGGGACCAAGGGTGAGTAGAGCTGGAGTGGTCAGCTGGTCAAACCTCCTCCACTCATGGGGGTCTCCCAGCTGGCCACCACGAGGCCAGGATCGGATGTTCCCCCACGCCAGCCCCCGGCTTGGCTCACGCCAAGGGTCTGCCCGAACCCGTGGCGTGTCGGAGCTCAGCCCCGGAATCCCCTCGAAGATCTCTCTCTTCCCTCTGCCTCCCAGCCCCTCCTCACCCACGAAGCTCTGCTTCTTGCTGTCCCACAGCGGTGCCGCCCGGATGCCGTTGGCCACTAGGGCAAAGAAGGCCTTCTTGATCTAAGGGCCAGAGAGAACACCGAGGGGTGAGTCTCACACTGCCCCTCAGTGGTACCCTGTCCCAACCAGGGTCCTCCCCCGGGGCCTTCTCCCGAGATCTCCTCTGCATGAGCTTGACTGCCCGTCCTAGGCCATGGCACACACTGGCACGCTCTTTGCCAGGCACACTTGCTGCAGAGATGAGGCTGCTGGTGGCCGGAGGCACTGTGGTGACGCCTTCACCTGGCACATCAGGGTGTGACAAACTCACTCGGGGTTTCTACTCGGGTGCTACATGCGTACAGTCACACACAGTATAGTTTTCGCTAATCTACGTGCTGGAGGTACGCTTATTCGCGTAGCATCTACAGAATAGATTTCTCTAAATAAATTTGACGTTGACTCATTTGGCTTCACCCTAAGTAATACTATCGCCGTGCTTCTGGAAACACTGCTCCGCTCTACGTGATGGTAAAAATGGAAGCAGGCGTTCTATAGCTTAGCCGAAGGGAAGAGCAGGGGCTAGAACCCATCCTATTTTTCTCTCACTGAGAGCTCCCCCTGCAAGGTCTTCCCCATACTTAGGGGTTCACAAATTGCTCCCACTTGACCCGGGTTATTCCAGGAGTCCTCCGAAACTTGGAGGGCAAAGCAGGCATTTCCTGTCCCCATTTTATGTCATTTTTTACTTTTATTTTTTTTTTTAGTAATCTCTACACCCAACACAGGGCTCAAACTTATGACCCCAAGATCAAGAGCTGTATGCTCTTCTGACTGAACCAGCCAGGGGCCCCCATTCCCATTTTAGAGATGAGAGCGGTGACTGATGCCAAAGCCTACACATAGTGGCAGAGCTGGGATGACAACTGGGGAGTAGAGGTCCTCCCCAGCACTGGTCTCCATGGTGCTAAGAAGGAGCTCTGGAAAGGGACTCGCGGGGGGGCCCTGGAGCGGGTGAGTGGAGGCTGCAGCCCCATGAGAACGGAGGTGGGGCAGAGCCACGGCCTCACCTCCAGTGTGGTGTCGAAGATGACCAGCTTGGAACTGGTTGCCATGGCATCATAGCAGGTGTGCTCCTGCATGAAGTGCATGTAGATCTGGGCCCCCGGCTTCTGCAGTTCGTCGTCCCAGCCCAGCCTGGGTAACAGGGCCCGTGGGGATGGGCACAGGGCAGGCCTCTCTTCCACCAGGCCGAGCTCATACCCCCACGATGCTGTGGCCGGGAACCCTATGTCCAGCTCCAGCTCATCTGTGCTGGAGCCAGCGGCCGAGGCTTCGTGGTTAGGGGGGAAGATGTCCCACTCTGTTGGTGGGGCGTCCACTTTGGCCAAAGGAGCAGCCTGGGACAAGTGTGTGGCCTTGGGGAACGTGGCCTCCAGTCCGGCGTACTCAGCAGGTGGCTTGGCCTGGGGATCTGTTGGTGGGGAGAGGACAGTAAATCCGTCTTCTAGAGACCTTTCTCATCCGCTGGCTCTGTTCATCCTCACAGCAGCCTTGGGAAGCCCGGATGCTGTGGCCCCATTTTGCAGGTGAGAAAGCTGAGTCTCAGAGTCACACAAGACAGTGGCTCTGTCCTGAGTTGGCTGCGCCAGGCCCCTGGCTCTGCTGTGCAGGTGACTTTTCCCATGTGGAGGGACAGACTACAAGATGAGGGCTGGGGCCAACTCTGTGCTCTGGAAGGATCCAGAGCAGAGCCCCAGCCCCAGGCTCCGGGATGTCCCACTGCCCCCGCTCCCATCTCCCCAGAACTGGCCTTGGCCTCACCTTCCCCCAGACCCGGCAGCTCCCCTTCCGCCACAGCCTCCTGCCTTGTCCACCTCGAGGCCTTGGCCCCCTGTTTCTCATGGCTTCTTTCTGAGCCTGTGGTCATGGCCGGCGATGGCCATGAAGTGTTCTCTCCTTGTTCTAGACAGCTCATCTCTGGAAGGGGGAATGGGGCCTGTTTGGTTAATGGGGAGTAACACAACAAAATCAATTAAAATGTTATTAATAATAATATTTCACATTTGCAAGCTTCCCAAGGGTTCTCCTCCAATATATTTCTCACTCAAACCTCATAGCAATCTTATAAGGGAGATGTTATTATCATCCTTATTTTACTGAAGCGGGACCTGAGATCAGAGAGGTGGGGCAATTCACCACAATTCACACAGCTATTTACTAAGTGCTAACAGAACTAGTTTCGGAGTCTTCCGACTCTAGATTCCCCCTACTTCCTCTGAAAGAGGAAAGAGGGGGTGAGGGAAAAAAGAAACAGAGGAACAAAGAAGGAAAAAGGAGAGACAGAGAGAAAAGCCAGGCTAGCAGAGTGGAGACTGGGGGCCCAGAGAGGTGGGAGACAAACGAAGGAGGAGGAGAGGCTACGCCCTTGAGAAGGCAGCCCCGCCTACCTTGACGCTCAGGTCCCCCAAGGCTGCTCCAGGATGGGTTCTGTGAGGAGAAGAATGTCTGAAGGGGTGGGGAAACGCCCTGCATCCCCGAACCCACGGGTAGCTTCCTTTCCCACCACGTGTGCGCGTGCAAGCACGCACACGCATGCACGCACAGGTGCACCCCCGCAAACACACCCATACACCAACACTTAGACACACTCGGAAAAACACATCCAACCATTCCCAGGCATGCAGGGCACCACATACGTCGCTGACACAAAGAACACACACGCGCGCGCGCGCACGTGTTCACAGGCACCCACAGGCTCATGCGCACACGCACACACACTCATTCACACTCGTTCACAGGATGTGGTGTGCTCGCAATCCCCTGGCCTCGGCTGCCCCAGCTCCCGTCCCCCGGGACCCCTGTACCCGGCGCAGTGCGTGCTCCATGCGGCCAACCCCGGACCAACCGAGAGCAAGTGCGCAACACAGGCTGGGCAGCACTATTCTGGGCCCGGCCCCTGGCGCCCTGCCCTCCCCGGATCGGTTTCTCTCTGATTGGGTGTCAGGCAGCGGGAGGGAGGGCTCCTCGGGCTCAGCTGCTGTCGCCCAGCCGCCTGGGGCAGGGTGGGGAGGGAAGGGGCGCACCTGGAATCTGGAGGCCTGGGCCCGGGCTCCCTCCTGGGTCTCCAAGGACAAGCTCGAAGGACTTTGCGATGGAGGGAGGTGGCTTGGAGCGCTGCGGGGGCGCCAGGTGGGAGGAAGTGGGCTCTCAGAGTCCTGGGTTTCTTCTCATCGTTGTCAGGCGCCAAAGGAGGGAAAATGGACGCAGGTAGAGCTTGACTGTCTTCCTCGTACACACTTCAGTCGTGGGAGGTGCTGAAGTTAGAAAGGGCAAGTTGGAGCCAGCAGGCAGGCTGGGGACAAGGGATTTGTGGGCGGTCGCGGGAGAGCGGGCATTGTATGCCCAAATGTCCTCATTTGAGTCCCAGGAGCCTGTCCCTCTCTCTGCTGGGGGAGCTGGAGTGGGATGGGCGGGGCAGGTGGGGAGCTAGAATCACCCTGAAGGTGTGCGGTGGGCTGGAGGGCCCAGAGTGAGAGACCTCTGTTTCTACCAGTGGTTTGGAGGTGGGTCCCAGTGTGTGGGAGCCCCCGTCCCAACATCCCTCTGTGCCCGCTGTCCCTACATCTCCCGGTGCCAACAGGAGCCCAGCCCGGCTCTGGTGGCTGCCCACCCCCCTTCCTTGGCATTCCTGGGGCCTGAGTCAGCGTCCAAATCGGGAATGCTGACCCAGCTGCCCTAGCTCCCCTCTCTCTGCCCCTCCTTCCAGCCTCTTCCATCCCAGTCTCTGGCCCTGGAGTGGACACTCAGTAATGGGTTACTGGATTTTTTGCTGAACGTATTGAACACATTTCTCATCACCCCTCAAAGCCCCTGCACTGCCTACAGGGAGGGTGGAAGAGAACAGATCGGGGAAGGGACTCTGCCTTTCCATGTGTCTTGCATAGTACCAGGGGTGAGCACAGCTCTTCTTCGGTGGGATGTTCTTGTCTTGTCCCAGCTGATGGAACGTCTAAGGTACAGCTAGTGGGACACTTCACCTGGTGGAAAGGTCAAGTGGACCATCTTTGGAGATATGTGATGTGTCTACCTCCCCCACCCTTAAGCTCTGGGCCACCTTCACAAGCAGGCCAGATACAGAACAGGTGCAGCTCACACCATTGCCTTCTCCTGCCATACTCCATTCTCCTCTCTACCTCAGGCCTGTTCCACCTGCAGGGCCAGTAGGAGCGCCTCTTCTTCAAGAAAGTCTTTCCTGGGGGGCCTGGGGGGCTCGGTTGGTTAAGTATCTGACTCTTGATTTCTGCTCAGGTCATGATCTCATGGTTTGTTAGTTCAAGCTCTGCATAAGGCTCCCCGCTGACAGTGAGGAGCCTACTTGGGATTCTCCCTCTCCCCTCCCCCTTTCTGCCCCCACCTCAAAATAAATAAATAAGCTTAAAAATGGTTAAAAAAAAGAAAAGTCTTTCCTGATGGCATCATTGTCCCTTGCACTGGTGTCCTTATAGCTCAGGATCTGTGTGCATATCTCAGTGTGCACGGAGCGGACATTTACGTAACTATTCACGTGTGAATATCCTTTATCTCCAAGTAAACAGTGGGCACTTTGATGACCAAAATATGTTGGCTCCGTGTCATGGAAGGCGTGTTTTATGGTCAGACGGACCTGATTAAAATTCACACTCTGCTGTTAGTTTGCCACATGACCTTAAAAAGCACTGCTTGTTTTCTCCGAGACTGATTCTACCGATGTAAAATAAGGATGAAAACATTCTGGGGCAAACTGCCAGTCGCCTCCCAATATCTATTTTTCTCTTCTTATTTTAGTAGTAGAATCACTTGAACTTCAGCTGAAGCGGCTGCATATAATAAATACTCAGATTTCCAATCTTCTAATCGAAGCCAAATAAGGCCTTGTGACTAAATTTGACCAAAGAGTTGTGAGTGGAGGGGATGTGGGCAACTTCCAGGTCAGGCCTTCAACAAAGGAGGGGTGGGTTCTCCTTTTCCTTTTCCCCTTCTGCTGGCTGGAATGCTCCTGCGATGGCAGGAGCTAGAACAGCTATCTTGCACCCAAAATGGAAGATGCTTGTTAAGGGTTTCAAAGTCACCCTACCAGCTGTAGACCGTCTTACAGACTATGATATGAGAGAGAAATACATTTTCTTATTTAAGTCATTCTTTTCTTTTTTTTTTTTAATTTTTTTTTTCAACGTTTATTTATTTTTGGGACAGAGAGAGACAGAGCATGAACGGGGGAGGGGCAGAGAGAGAGGGAGACACAGAATCGGAAACAGGCTCCAGGCTCTGAGCCATCAGCCCAGAGCCTGACGCGGGGCTCGAACTCACGGATCGCGAGATCGTGACCTGGCTGAAGTCGGACACTTAACCAACTGCGCCACCCAGGCGCCCCTAAGTCATTCTTTTCAATGTTTATTTATTTTTGGGACAGAGAGAGACAGAGCATGAACGGGGGAGGGGCAGAGAGAGAGGGAGACACAGAATCGGAAACAGGCTCCAGGCTCTGAGCCATCAGCCCAGAGCCCGACGCAGGGCTCGAACTCACGGACCGCGAGATCGTGACCTGGCTGAAGTCGGACGCCCAACCGACTGCGCCACCCAGGCGCCCCAAGTCATTCTTAAATCGTGTCTTTGGTAAAGCAACCAAACATGCATCCTAAGGAACGCAGAATTTGGCGTCTGTAAGTGGCACTGCTCTAACAGTCTAAAACAAGTGGCGTTGGTTTAAAGACTGGGGAGCAGATAGCAAAGAAAAGTATTGTTTGCTGGTAAGGTGGTGACCATTGTTATGTGACAGCAAACCCTGTGGTGTGGCAGTCATCTGTAATGCTTTGGAAGGTCAATCACATGCTAACAGAGCCTACAAGTCACAGAAACTGGATGGAAACAGACTGCTGGTGAGTATTGGCTGTTGTTGGCTGTTGTCAGCGAAGACCTACAGGAGGGATGAGCTCAGGCTAGTTGTAAGAGGTGGTTCGGAGGAGGCAGACTTAACAAAGGTTGTGCCGGGAGTTCCAAACCTCTCTCAAGCACTCTGTTCAGCAAACAGTGGGAGCTGGCCTCGTAGGCAGAACAAGGGAGGCTCTCTTTACAGCCAGACATCTTTTTTTCAGATGACCTCAAGAGAGCCACCAGCAGTTTGAGAGAGAATAGAAAGTATACCACAGAAATTGTGTCTCTATGAGAACACTGGCTGTGGTTACTCAAATACAGAACCAGTCAGAAGGCTTTTAAGATTTCGAGGGTGTTGCATTGGCTGAGAAACGACAAGCCTGGTCACCAAAAGCTGGTTTGACCCCCCCCCCCCCGGTGACCCCCAGCCCCCCTCAGACCTGCGCCAGCAAGAAGAGGTCTGTGGAAGCTGTAAGGTCTACAGAGACATGTTTTCCAGTGCAGCCGTGGAGGGTGCTGTGTAAGGGAGAACTTCCCAGGATGCAACACCAGAGGCCACACAGGACAAGAGAAAGGGGAGGTCTTCTCAGAGAGCAGAACGAGTGGCAGCCAGTTGCATTGCCCAAGAACTTACTCCTCTGTGGGGGGAGCCGCTTTGCAATTCCAGCCCAACTAGATTTGGTAATTGATAACATCCGGGGACTCCTGTTCTGAGGGGATGTTTTAATTGGGTTTATCCTGTTCCTCCTCCGCTGTTGTCTGTAGGGAGTGGGAGGAGCAGATTACTTGCCTTTTAGTTTACAAGTCACGGGACCATGGGATCCCATCCACGCCTCATTTTTCAGAGCTGGTGTGGTGCCCGGATGCCTCCCTTCGAAGGCTGCTGAATGTGTTCTCTGCTCAGGGTGGCCAGATGGTGGGCTCTGGCAGAGCAATATCTATTCTCTCCTTCTTTTTCCTCTATGAGTGATCCCCACAATTTTAGCTAAGTGTAACGTTATATTTCCCAGCTTCCTTTGCAGATAGTATGGCCGCGTTACAAAGCTTGGCTATGGGATCTGAGCATCAGCATTGTATGCAAACTTTCAGAATGACCTTAGAAGGAAGGGGCAGATTTTCTCCTTCCTATTGACTGGAATTCTGATAAGAAGGTCAGAGCTGGAGGGGCGCCTGGGTGGCGCAGTCGGTTAAGCGTCCGACTTCAGCCAGGTCACGATCTCGCGGTCCGTGAGTTCGAGCCCCGCGTCAGGCTCTGGGCTGATGGCTCAGAGCCTGGAGCCTGTTTCCGATTCTGTGTCTCCCTCTCTCTCTGCCCCTCCCCCGTTCATGCTCTGTCTCTCTCTGTCCCAAAAATAAATAAACGTTGAAAAAAAAAATTTTTTTTTTAAATAAATAAAAAAAAAAAAGAAGGTCAGAGCTGGAGCAGCTATTTGAACCCCATGGTGGAAGATGCAGGTTGGAAATGGTAGAACCTCTCCCATCCCCGTACGACCTTCCTCTGGACTGTTATGTTATAAAGAGAAATTAACTTCCGTCTTGCTTAAACCACTGACATGTCAAACCTTTGCTACAGCAACCAAGCCTCTCCCTAGCTAATGCATTACACTGCAGGATCAGGGTAGGGTTAGAAATTCCAATATATATAATGATCCTTCACAATTACGCAGCAAACCACGTTGGGCGCAGTATCTCTTGTAATCGCTCGCAACCCTGTGTGGTAAATATTATTATGTATTTTTACTTAAGTGGTAAATATTTAACATCTATGAATGTTGTTATATACTCCTTATTAAAATTCTACAGATGAGAGGGGCTCCTGGGTGGCTCAGCCAGTTGAGCATCCAAATTTGGCTCAGGTTGTGATCTCATGGTTCGTGGGTTCAAGCCCCTGTGTCAGGCTCTCTGCTGTCGGCACGGAGCCCGCTTCGGATCCTCTGTCTCCCTCTCTCTCTCTCTCTCCCTCCCCTGCTCATGCTCTGTCTCTGTCTCTCTCTCTCTCTCTCAAAAATAAATAAACATTAAAAGAAAGAAAGTTTTACAAAAAAAATTTACAGATGGGGAAAATTGAGACATAAGGAGGTTAACTTGATCGAAACCTCAAAGCAGGTGAGTTGGAGCTGAGAGTCAAAGTCAAAACCAGCGTTTCTGGGCTCTGGCCCCACACTCTTAAGCACCAAGTTTACTGTAAATAAAGCACAGGCCTGTCATGTAATAGATGCTCAGTAAGTGGTTACTATAATTATTGCCTCTCCACCTGCTTTCAGTCCCCCTAGACCTCCGGCTACAAGGCTCTGAAGGCAGGCAGGCACGGGGCGCTCTGACCATCACCATGGGATGGTGTCATCAAGGATGGCACGGAAGAGGGCTTCAGCTGGGGCAGACCCAGCACTGCTCAACACTACAACCGTAGCGATCTTCCAGTTGAAAAAAAAAAAAAGGGCTCCCTGCCCTGCCTTGCCCTGCCCCTGCCCTTTGCGTCTCAGAGCTCCCACACCTGCTCCTGTGGCCAGGCGAGCCCTACCCATTATCATTGGCAGGACGAATCAGCAGAAGATACTGGCTTTGGCTGGGAAATAAATACTCCTTGGATGTTTGCTTTTAGTCTCTGGTCATGGTATCATATTTCTTGAAACCCTATTTCTTGGTTCGCTCTCAAAACTGGGTGTAATAAGGACTTGCACCCTGACCCTAGGGTGAATTTGGCTGCCATATCTGGATAGCTGATTTGCCTGGGACATGGGGTCGGGATCCTGTTTAAGCGTTATTTTTATATCAGAGGGAGAAAAACAGCTTGAGGAGGCCAAGGGGAGTAGCCTGATGAATTACAAACGGGGTCTGCTGTGCCAGAGTGGTTGGGAGGCTATGAGAGCACCCTTCATGTCTGTCATCCAAGTGTTCCGGCTCTCGTCCTATCTGTATGTGGCTGAAATCTATGTCAAAGTTCCAGAGACCTAGTGAGAACCAGCACCTAGTTAATGCAGTTTATTCTGCCTCAAAGGCCTCATTGCTGAGCTTTTTTTCTGTGAGCTGTTGGAGACTGAAGTGGACAGATGGTGCTTTTGTCCACTCAGTATCCACTTACCCCTCTTTTGGCAACCCCCCAAGTTCTCCTTCAGGGAACCACAATTTCTCCGATCTCAAAACACATGGTTTGCAGAGGGGCTTAACTGTGAGCTCCAGGAGGTATACCTCTGATTCAAACTTGGCCAATCAGCACATCACATTCCCCTAGCCACAGTGAAAGAAGCATTGACCGAACTAGTTCCGATACGGGTGAATCTTGGGACTTTTGTTAGAGTGAATAGGAGCACTTTCCCACTGGATTTGGAGCTGTGACGATGTGAATGTGAAGATTTTGCTACCATGCAGACTATAACTGCCTGAGAATGAAGGGAAACTGAAGGGCGAAAGAACCGTGACTGATGAGAAAGACCAAGTCCTCCCGATAATTACTGAACCCCTGGATCAAGCTATACCTGAAGACCTACCACTGGGTTTTTCAGTTACATTAACCAGTAGAATCTTTTTTTTAAGGCAGTTTAAATTTTTTTTTTCAACGTTTATTTATTTTTGGGACAGAGAGAGACAGAGCATGAACGGGGGAGGGGCAGAGAGAGAGGGAGACACAGAATCGGAAACAGGCTCCAGGCTCTGAGCCATCAGCCCAGAGCCTGACGCGGGGCTCGAACTCACGGACCGCGAGATCGTGACCTGGCTGAAGTCGGACGCTTAACCGACTGCGCCACCCAGGCGCCCCAAGGCAGTTTAAATTGAGCCTTCTGTTACCTGTAGCTGAAAGATTTCTGATACCAGAGTTAACAAAGAAACAATATCTCTATACTTTCAAAGGCTTCTGGGGATGATCTTCAGTCACTGAACTTTCCCAAGAAAAACTGCACATTTGAAAAAGCTATTAGAGCAAATCAATAGGGTAAAAAGGTACTTGGAGAAAATACAGTGAAGGAAGAATTGGAACGGGACAGGTTAATGATTAGTGAAAGAAGGTTTCCTACAGAAGGTGAGTTTGGATACAGAAATAATAATGATAACAACAGCAACTATTTACTGAGCCCTAACTATGTGTTTGACACCAGGCTAAGCAGTTTACACATGTGGCAGAACAATATGTTGAAATAGTAGCCCAATCAAGGGGTGCTTTCTTCTACTCTGCAGCCCTTTTCTCCCTCAAACATGGAGTTTCCTTATTTATTGCTTCAGGGAATAAATGATACAGTGCAAAGAAAAGCATCCTCTGGCTTTTAAGTTTCAAAAATGAAGTCTTCTGGGAGGAAAGGAAATACCGTTGGCTTAAACAAAAGATTTGGGAATTTTGGCAGGCTAACTTACTCAGAAAATATATCCCACTAAAAGCAACTAAAATTGCTGGATAAAATATAAAGGGCATCTTCCTAAAAGCCCTGAAAAGACAAGATAGTAAAGAACTTCCTAGGCTCAACTGAAAGGAAAATGGGCACACAACAGAGTTAGTGAAAAGAGACGTGGCTCTGCTCTAGGGCATCTGACAATTCTAGCAAGAGCCATCCATGTAATGGGGGCCCAGGACGCACACAAGCTGGGAGTATGAAAAATTGGGATCTATAAAAAAAAACTGGGATCTCAAAGGACCACACCCTCAGAGTAAGTGTAATCCAGAAGCAAACTAGCTCTTACAGAAATATACAGACAAGGGTTTCCTCATCTGAGTGGTTCAGAGAGTGTCAAACCTTGAACTTGGTTTAAGGTGGTACTAAATAAGTCATGACTCCAGCTGCCTGGAGGAAGCAAACACAAATGCCTTCTGGACAAAGCTTCTTCAAAGCAACAAATGATTCCAACAATATCCAGCACATAGTTGAAAATAACGAGACACGGTAAGAATTGTGAGTAAGAGCCAGCAGAAAAGACAGAGCAGGAATAAACCCATAAAAATTTCAGAAACTGGAATTATCAGACACATCATATTTTGACAACATGCTTATTACGTTTAATGAAATACGAGACCGTTTGAAAAAGTACGGAGCAAATAGGAAACTAAGAAAAACAGCATAATGGATTCTTTTGTTTTTGTTTTTGTGGGGTTTTTTTCATTCAGAAAATGCTTATTTATTTTGAGAGAGAGAGAGGGAGGGAGGGTCAGAGAGAGAAGGAGAGAGAGAATCCCAAGTAGGCTCAACACCATCAGCACAGAGCCCCATGTGGGGCTCAAACTCACGAACTGTGAGATTATGACCTGAGCTGAAATCAAGAGCCAGGCACCCAACCCACTGAGCCACCCAGGCACCCCTCATTTTTTTTAAGATTTGATTTTTAAGTAATCTCTGCACCCAACATGGGGCTCGAACTCACAACCCTGAAATCAAAAGTCGCACGCTCTATCAGCTGAGCCAGCCAGGTGCTCCCAGACTTTTTGAAAAAGCAAACAGAACTTCTGGAAATGAAAAAGACATAAGTGAAAGTAAAAAATAAATGAACTTAACAACAGATTAAGTGCAGCTGAAGAGAAAACTGAATGTAAGATCAAAAGATGTTGCCTAGAGTATAATAATACAGAAAGTAAAAAAACCTAAAATGCATATGAAAGAGAGTAAGAAACATAGAGGTTAAAGCAGAAAAGCGCATTTAAATGGAGTCTCAGAAGGAGAGTGGAGAGAGAATGGGGTACAAGTGCTATTTGAAGAGACTGCTTGATGTGTTCTGGAACTGATATATAATAACAATCCCCAGATTCAAGAAGCCTATGCATCCCCAGGAGGATACATGAAAGAAACTCACACATAGAAACATCATAGTGAAAATCGCAGAAAACCAAAGGCAAAAAAAAAAAAAAAAAAAAAAAATTACAATTGAGCCTTGAACACATGGGGTGAGGGCTTTGACTTCCTGTGCAGTTGAAAATCCGAGTGTAACTTTTGACTGCTCCAAAAGTTAACTAATACCCTCCTGTTGACTGGAAGCCTTACCAATAACACAAACAGCCAATTAACACATATTTTGTATGTTATTTTTATTATATAGTTTTTTTTAATGTTTATTTATTTTTGAGAGAGACAGAGTGTGAGAGAGGAAGGGGCAGAGAGAGAGGGAGACACAGAATCCAAAGCAGGCTCCAGGCTCTGACTTGTCAGTGCAGAGCCTGACGCCGGGCTTGAACTCATGAACTGTGAGATCATGACCTGAGCTGAAGTTGGATGCTCAACTGACTGAGCCACCTGGGCGCCCCTTAATATATACTGTATCCTTACAATAATACCCAAATTTTCTTAATTTTTTCAATATTTCTATGCTATGTGGTTTGTGAGTTTTTTCAAATTGCCATAAATCTCCAAAAAATTTTCCAATATATCTATTGAAAAAAATTCACAAGGGGCGCCTGGGTGGCGCAGTCGGTTAAGCGTCCGACTTCAGCCAGGTCACGATCTCGCGGTCTGGGAGTTCGAGCCCCACGTCAGGCTCTGGGCTGATGGCTCAGAGCCTGGAGCCTGTTTCCGATTCTGTGTCTCCCTCTCTCTCTGCCCCTCCCCCGTTCATGCTCTGTCTCTGTCCCAAAAATAAATAAACGTTGAAAAAAAAAATTAAAAAAAAAAAATTCACAAATAATCAAACCCACACAGTTCAAACCTATGTTGTTCAAGGGTCAAATATACTTTCTTTTTTTTTTAACTTGTTTTATTTTTTATTTTTTAAAACTTTACACCCAAATTAGTTAGCATATAGTGCAACAATGATTTCAGGAGTAGATTCCTTAGTGCCCCTTATCCATTTAGCCCATTCCCCTCCCATAACCCCTCCAGTAATCCTGTTTGTTCTCCATATTTAAGAGTCTCTTATGTTTTGTCCCCCTCCCTGTTTTTATATTATTTTTGTTTCCCTTCCCTATGTTCATCTGTTTTGTCTCTTAACGTCCTCATATGAGTGAAGTCATATGATATTTGTCTTTCTCTGACTAATTTCACTTAGCATAATACCCTCCAGTTCCACCCACGTAGTTGCAAATGGCAAGATTTCATTCTTTTTGATTGCTGAGTAATATTCCATTGTATATATATATACCACATCTTCTTTATCCATTCATCCATTGATGGACATTTGGGCTCTTTCCATACTTTGGCTGTTGTTGATAGTGCTGCTATAAACATTGGGGTGCATGTGTCCCCTCAAAACAGCACACCTGTATCCCTTGGATAAATGCCTAGTAGTGCAATTGCTGGGTCGTAGGGTAGTTCTATTTTTAGTTTTTTGAGGAAACTCCATACTGTTTTCCAGAGTGGCTGTACCAGCTTGCATTCCCACAAATATACTTCCAAAGAAATAACAGTCTAATACCTAACTTCTCAATAGAAAGTGGAAACCCAGACGATGGTAGAATATCTTCAGTGTGCTGAAAGAAACTTCCAACTTACAATGTTACACAAAAAGAAAATTTACAAAGAAAATGAAAAATGTCTTGTATGACGGACAAAAACAGGGGGCTCATCACCTCAGTAAAGGAAATTTTTAGGGAACATACGTCAGAAAGAAAATGATCCTACAGAGTAGATCTGAGACTTCAGAAGGTATAAACATCAAGGAAAGTGGTAAAAATGTAGATAAATGTAAATTAATCATAACTGCAAAAAAAAAAAAAGAGAGAGAGAGAAAGGGATAAGGATTATAATGTCCTGTGGGGTTAGAATTAAAAGTGGTGAAAAATGGAGTACCTGAAACATTTGAAAATCCTTGTATTATCTGGGAAGAGGAAATGTTTGGGGTTTTGATTAGCTTTAGATTTTGATATATTAATCATGAATGCTTTAATGTCTATAAAAACAATACAAATATGATTAATAAGTAAAAGAAGAAGAAACTGAAAGATTGGGGGAGAGAGAGAGAGAGAGAGAGAGAAAAGAAACAAAAAACAGAGAGAGAGAGAGGGAGAGAAAAGAAACAACAGAACAGGCAGGACAAACAGAAAGCACAAAACATTTAGGAGAATAAATATAAATAAGAGTGAGACTTTCCTGGCCCCAAGAGGAGACAGAGATGTCTTGATTTGTCAGGAAGACAAGAATCATATGGGAAACAAGGGTGAGCAGAGGTGGGCTCTTAAGGAAGGAGAGCTCTGCCCTCTACACCCTCACCCCCATTTGGTTTTTTGGGATCTGAGAGCAGATGTGGTCTGTGCCTCCTGACAGAATCCAGAGTAGAAAGGGATACATGGTGTATGTGGGGACACAAGACCTTACAGTGCTCCCCCAGACCCAGCACAGTAAAGGGGCAGCAAAATGATCCTAGCACCCAAGAGCAATGCAGGAGGGGACCAAGCTTTTGAAAATTATATAACATTTCCTATGACCCAGCATAGCATCCACACAGCAAGAATGTTTATTGTGTGCCCAAGAGTGGGACAGAAGTTGAGAGAGAGAGAGAGAGAGAGAGAGAGAGAGAGAGAGAGAGATTGCTGTTGGGAATGAGGGACAGCACAACAGTGACCTGTACACCCCACCAACTAAGGACCAGATGGCTTTGATGGGTGCCTCAGTGGATGCTGGGTGGAAAGATGATGTCGGGGGACCAAGTACCTATTCTCACACCCCAAAGCTCAGCCTTTACAGAAGTGCATGGGAATTTAGACACAACCCCAGGGGAGCTGAGGAGACTCTGATTTAATTGAGATTAAATGTCTCAGAGGGTAAGCTGTATCAGTCGGGATGGTTTCAGACACAAGTAATAGAAAACTCAATTCAAGTTGGTTTAAACAAGATGGAGACTTATTGATTCACTTAACAAGTTGATTGATTCTGGTTGATTTAATCCAATGGCTCTGAAATATTTTTCTTTTGATTCTCTTACCTCTCCTTTCCTCTGGTGCCAGCTGTAGGTATTAAGGGAATGGAAGCAATTCTGGGTCCTTTATCCATGGCCGACAACATCCAGAAGAAAAGACAACATTTTTCATTTTTTCCTGTCCTTTCTTCTAAGAGATGGAAACATCTTCCAAAAGCCCTTGAAAACTTGTTTCTTTTTTTTAATGTTTATTTATTTATTTATCTTTGAGAGAGAGTTGGGGGGCAGAGAGAGAGAGGAAGACAGAGTATCCCAAGCAGGCTCTGCTCTGTCAGCACAGAACCCCCTGTGGGGCTCGAACTCACAAACTGTGAGATCATGACCTGAGCTGAAATCAAGAATAGGACGCTTAACCAACGGACCCACCCAGGTGCCCCTGTTTGTTTCTCATTAGCCCAAGCTGAGCCATGTGCGCATTCCAGAACCAGTCTCCATCATTGACAGAATAGATTTGGCTGAGATTAATCAGGGGTCATCCTCAACTGAAGTCAATTCTCCCAGTTGCATGGCTAGCCCAAACGAGGAGGAATAGAATGGCTATTACAGAACCACCAGAACCACAGTCTTCCCCTGCAGCTGCCCAATAAGCATATACATACTTCAGGCCATGTTAACAGGCCACTTCAGACATCCCTGTGTCTAAATGACATGCACTCGTGCCCTTCTGAAATAGTACCACCTACACTTCATCTAGTTACGTATCCAGTGGCAAATCCAGGATCTCTGGGAGACGTGCAGACCTCTCCATCACATCAGTAATGTGCACCTGGATGTAAAAGAAAATGGGTAGGGGGATGAAGTGACCACTTCTGGTTGTGTGAGCTTGGAAAACTCTGACTCTGGTGCCCTCATGTATTAAATGAGAATAATAATGTCTGCTATGCAGGTTGTGAGGCTGGTTTAAATTGAAATCGTGACAAAAATAAACCAAGGAGAGCTGCGTATATTTATATCCCAGCTGCTGATCCATAATAGAGGTGTCACGTTTGCAGCTAATGTGCCAAAGTTCTGCAGCTCAAAGTGATCGCCTTTTGATTAGCAAAAAAAAAAAAAAAAAAAAAAAAAAAAAAAAAAATCTCTGCTCTTTTCCCCTGGGACTAACCCTCTTCCTTACCAATTCCTTCTAGGAGGTTGAACACGTTCTGCACGTTGTGAGATCCGTTATGCTGGGCTGCAGTCTCACTGCCATGCTGCCCTCTGCACTTGCCATCCTTCTCTTTGTTGACTGAGGCCACCCTACTGTCCACACCACTGCCTGTGCCATTTCCTTATTCCTCTGACCACAGACCTCTGTGGCTTCCGTCCCTCTCTTTGGCCAACAGAACCTTTCCATCTACTTCTTCAGATTAGCTATTTCAAAACCCAAGCTGCTGGCCTCAAGTAATACCCTTCATTCCCTTGCACCACAGCTTCCCCATTTTCAGAATCTCAGAGTGTGGAGGGGGATATGGATGATGGTCATGTGTAGCCTCACTTCCCGCCTGGATTCACAGCATCCTCCAACATCTTGACCCTACTGCCCTCTCCCAGATTTCTTTCACACAGTAATTTATCTTGGGGACCTATTAATGATCTCATTCTCTCTTTCGTTTCCTCCCTCAGTGTTATGTTCTTCATAAAATCCCAGTCCAACAACTGTACATGTTTAAATAACAATAATAAGCCAGGTTCACGTTCTCTCCTACATAGTCCCTGAGTAGTATGCACACTTGAGTGGGTATCTTTCCTAAAATGCCCTGGTTTACCTAGAGGCCACAGAGAACCTTTGAGAAGAGTCTGGGTCTCAACAGAGCTCCTGCTCTGCCCAGCCAAGAAATGTTACCACACTAGCCGTGTGACTATCAGCAAATCACTTGCTTTCTTTGAGGCTTGATTTCCACATCCCTGTAATGACTAAAGCAGGGCTGAAAGGGGAATATATAGCAAAAGTATTTTGCACAGTATTTTTGCAGAAAAGGGGGAAGGAGAAAGATGGGAAACATATTTTAGTAATAGAAAGATATCCGGGACACATTGCTAAATGGAAAAAGCAAGATGCAATCATGTACATAATAATATGTACTACCTTTTGTATATGAAAGAGGGATTAGACTATACATTTATGTGCTTGATTCTGCACAAAGAAACACTAGTAGGATTACATGAAACAACAAAAGTGGTCATCCAAAAATAATACATTAAATGGATCACACATCATGATCAAGTGGAATTTATCCCAAGGATGCAAGGATGGTTCAACATCCACAAATCAGGCAATGACATAAATCACATTAACAAAATGAAGGATAGAAATCACATGATCATTTTAGTAGATGCAGAAAAACCACTTGACAAAATGCAACATCCATTTATGATAAAAATTCTCAACAAAGCTGGTATGGAGAGAGCATACATTAACATAATAGAGGCCATATGTGACAAGTCCACAACAAACATACTCAGTAGTGAAAAGCTAAAAAAACCTTTTCTTCAAAGATCAGGAACAAGACAAGAATGCCTCTCTCGCCTGCTTTACTCGACATAGTATTGGAAGTCTTGCCAGACCAATTAGACAAGAAGAAGAAATAAAAGGCTTCCAAACTGGAAAGGAAGAAGTATAACTGTCACTATTTGCAGATGACATGATACTATAAAGAGAAGACCCTAAAGACATCATCAAAAAACCATTAGAACTAATAAATGGATTCAGTAACATTGCAGTATACCGAATCAATACACAAAAATCTGTTGTATTTCTATACACTAATAATAAGCTATCAGAAAGAGAGATTAAGAAAACAATCTCATTTACAACTGCATACAAAGGAATAAAATACTTAGAAATAAATTTAAACCAAGAAGGTGAAGGACCTGTATACTGAAAACTAATGATATTAATGAAAGAAATTGAAGAGACATATATAAGTAGAAAGATATCCATATTCATGGATTGGGAGAATCAATATTGCTAAATTGTCTATACTACTCAAAAACAGTCTACAGATTCAATGAAATCTCTATCAAAACCCTAATGGCCTTTCTTACAGAAATAGAACAAATAACCTCAAATTTTGTATGAAATCACAAAAGATCCTAAACAGCCAAAGCAATTGAGAAGTAAAGCTGGAGGCAACACACTACCTGACTCCAAACAATATTACAAAACCACAGTAACTAAATCAGTTTGGTATCGGTATAAAAACAGACATGTGTATCTATGGAACAAACCAGAAAGCCCAGAAATAAACTCACATATATAGGGTCAACAAATTTACAAAAAAGGAGCCAAGAATGTACAATGGAGAAAGAACAGTGTCTTCAACAAACGGTGTAGGGAAAAGTGGAGAGCCACATGCAAAAGAATGAAAATGGACCCCTGTTTCACACCATACATAGAAATTAAAGTGGATTACAGATTTGAATGTTAGACCTGAAATCATAAAGATCCTAGAAGAAAACAGGTGGTAAGCTCTTTGACATGGGTCTTGTTGATGATTTTTTTTTTTTCTGTCAAGTTAGCTAACATATAGTCTTGGCTTCAGAAGTAGATTCCCGTGATTCATCACTTACAACACCCAGTGCTCATCCCAAAAAGTGCCCTCCTCAATGCCTATCACCCATTTAACCCACCCTCTAACTCCCCACCCCATCAATCCTCAGCTTGTTCTCTGCATTTAAGAGTCTCTTATGGTTTTCCTCCCTTTCTGTTTGTATCTTATTTTTCCTTCCCTTCCCCTGTGGTCATCTGTTAAGTTTCTCGAGTTCCACAGATGAGTGAAAACATATGGTATCTGTCTTTCTCTGACTTACTTCACTTAGCATAATACCCTCCAGTTCCATCCACAACGTTGCAAATGGCAAGATTTCATTCGTTTTCATTGGTGATTTTTTTATCCTGACATCAAAAGCAAAAGCAAAAATAAGTAAGTGGGACTAAAGTAAATTCAAACTCTTCTGCACAGCAAAGGAAACCATCAACGAAATAAAAGGCAACCTAACAAATGGGAGAAAATGTTTGCAAACTATATATCCAATAAGGTGCTGATGTCTAAAATATATAAAGAATTCATGCAACTCAATAGCAAAAATACAATCAAATTTTTAAAAATGGGCGGGAGATCTGAATGGACATTTTTCCAAAGAAGATATACAGATGGCCAACATGAAAAGATGCTCAGTATCACTAATCATCAGAGAAATGCAAATCGAAACCACAATGAGAGATCACCTCACACCAGTTAGAATAGCTATCATCAAAAACACAAGAAATAACAGGTGTTGGTGAGGTTGTGGAGAAAAAGAACCTTTGTGCACTGTTGGTGGGAATGTAAATTGGTGCTGTCACTATGGACAACACTATGGAGTCAAAAGTGAAATTACCCAGGCCGCCTGGGTGGCTCAGTCGGTCAAGCATCTGACTTCGGCTCTGGTTATGATCTCATGGTTCATGGGTTCAAGCCCGGCATCAGGCTCTATGCTTTGTATTCTGTGTGTGTCTCTCTCTCTGCCCCTCCCCCACTCACTCCTTGTCTCTCTTTCTAAAAAATAAACAATAAGACATTAAAAAAATGCTTTAATGGAATTACCCTATGATCCAGCAATCACACTTCTGGGTATTTCTCTGAAGAAAACAAAAACACTCACTCAAAAAAGATAGATGTATCCCCATGTTCAATGCAACATTATTCACAATGGCCAAGATGTGGAAACAACTTAAGTGTCTGTCGATAGATAAACAGATAAAGAAATGTGGTATATACGTAAATGGAATATTATTCGGTCTTTGAAAAATGAATTCTTGCCATTTACAGCAATATGGATGGACTCTGAGGGCACTGTGCCATGTGACATGTCAGACAGAGAAAAAACAAATACCATATAACCTCTTTTATATGTGGAATCTAAAACAAACCAGAACCAAATTCATAGATACAGAGAACAGATCGGTGCCTGCCAGAGATGGGGCTGGGGTGGGACAAATGGGTGAAGGGGGTCAAAAGGTAAAAAAGAAAAGTGGTTGCCTATAGGATTTGGCAGAAGATGGGCAGGGAGATGGGGTAGATGAGAACAGGGTGGGAATAAGATTTCTCCATGCATACTTTGTTATATTGTCCTGGTTTTTTGAACCTTATGTCACCCATTCAAAATAACAAATTTTTTTTCTTTTCAAATTTTTGTTTAAATTCTGGTTAGTTAACATACAGTGTAATATTAGTTTCAGCAAAACATTTTGTCTTAAAAAATGAAAAGCATAAAAATAAAAAGATACAAAGTTGGCCCATAATCTTACCATCAGAGAATCCCTGTTGATGTTAAAAAAAACCCAACAATACACACAATCCACGATGTTTGAGAATTCCCAGTTTTATATACAGAGGTATAAAATTGAAAAGTAAAGCTCCCTTTTCCTGTTTTCCCAAAGGTAGCCCCTGTGAACAGTTCCTTGGGTTTCTTTCCAGAAGTTTACCCATTTATAGAATTTATCCTGGCATACTGTTTCTTGTCCGCTTCGTGAACCGTATGTCTTGACCCCGTCAGTACATGCACAGAGCTTGTATTTTATGGTATTTGCTGTAATATAGATAATTATTTTCCTACTGATGGACATTTTAGGTTGTTTCTAGTTGTTTCTCCCCCCCCCCCCCATTACCAGTAATGTGCTAATGAGCTGTCTTGTTTAAACATCTTGAGGGGCGCCTGGGTGGCGCAGTCGGTTAAGCGTCCGACTTCAGCCAGGTCACGATCCGCGGTCCGTGAGTTCGAGCCCCGCGTAGGGCTCTGGGCTGATGGCTCAGAGCCTGGAGCCTGTTTCTGATTCTGTGTCTCCCTCTCTCTCTGCCCCTCCCCCGTTCATGCTCTGTCTCTCTCTCTCTGTCCCAAAAATAAATAAAAGTTGAAAAAAAAAATTAAACATCTTGAGGGTGCCTCGATGGCTCAGTTGGTTGAGCACAAACCCTTGATTTCCGCTCAGGTGATGATCCCAGGATTATGGGATCCATCCCCGAGTCTGGTTCTGCACTGAGCAGAGCATGGAGCCTGCTTAAGATTCTCTCTCTTCCTCTGCCCCTCTCCCCTGCTTGCATGCTCTTTCTCTCTCTAAAAACAAAACAAAAATCCTGAGATGGCAATTTTGAACTTAGATGAAGCAAGAATGATGAATTTTGAATCTTCTGTAGAATACAATACTTTCCCATGATGCTGCATTACTTTTCTCCAAATATTTAACAACATTTGTGTCAGGAGAGGGGTTGGGAAGAGATCTCCAAACCCCACCCAACAACAGAGGCCGTCAAGGGAGGGTTGTGCTGGAATGGAAAGTTGCCTTTTTTTTTTTAAGTTATTTATTTATTTATTTATTTATTTATTTTGAGAGAGGGAGAGAGAGAGCACCAGTGCGAGCGGGGGTGGGGCAGAGACAGAGGGAGAGAGAGATCCCAAGCGGGCTCCCAGCTGTCAGCACAGAGTGCCGGATGCGGGGCTTGAGCCCACGAACCACGAACCACGATCAGGACTTGAGCGGAAATCAAGAGTCAGAGGCTTAACCCTCTCAGCTGAGCCACCCAGGCGCCCAGGAATGTTGCTTTTGAATGCCAGCTGTTTGGTCTCTAATTGCCATTAGTCCAGAACCAGACTGGGACACCGCTCTCCCTGTCCTTACCCAGAGCTCTTTCTTCTGAGGAGCCTGCCCTCTAGTCAGTGTCTTGGGTACCCCAACTCCCGATCCAAGCTTGCACGTTTCCCGTCTCACTATGGCTCTTGCGGCCCTCTACTGGATGGTGCGAAGGGAGCCTCGAATCTGCGCCTCAGGGTCTGGCGCCCTCTGCTGGCATAGAGGATTCACCACAATTGGCAAAGGACGGTCAAACGTGCACCTTGGCTTAGAGCTCATTCATTCCCAGCCCCCACTGTCATATGGGGAAACCGAAGCAGCAAGTGGGGAGGCGATTGGCTCAAGGACACAAAGCAAACCAGCTCCTAGGACCAGAACTTATGCCTCCTGACCCATCTTCCAGCACTGTTTCCAGCACACCGTTGTTGGAAGGAATGAAGACATAGGAGATGCCAGACTGGACTCCAAGACTGGGAGAGTCCACCGGCCACACATCCCTGGCAGCTCTAAGGAACTCTCATCAGGGGAGGGAACCCTCTGCTCAGCTTGCCCTCCGCTGTGTTCTGAGGCAGTGACCCTCCTGCCCTCTCTGGGACACGTCATTATTCCCCCTCAAAGCACGGAGTAGATTTAATAAAGCTCTAAGTATAGACTGTGCTTCCCCGTACACCATTATTTGTAGGCCCTTTCGTGGATTTTGCCATATCCACAGATCACCTAGACTATACTTTTACTTAATACTTTTCTTTAAATTGCCTCATCTTAAACTTAAAAGGACATACATCACCCTTCCTGCGGATGACGATCCATAGATACCTCTGGTTCCCTAGGAATTGTCTTCGAGTCTTTGCTGTCTTCATTTACTGCAAGCAGGCCTGATCTTCAACCTGAATTCTTTATTTAGAAAGTAACCATTAGGGGCACCTGGGTGGCTCAGTCGGTTGAGTGTCCGGCTTCGGCTCAGGTCACGATCTCACTGTTTGTGAGTTTGAGCCCTGCATCGGGCTCTCTGCTGTCAGCGCGGAGCCTGCTTCGGATCCTCAGTCTCTCTCTGCCCCTCCCGTGCTTGCACGCTCTCTCTTTCCCAAAAATAAATAAATAAATAAATAAACAAACAAGTTAGTTTTAAAAAATTAAAAAAAAAAAACCATTACTAGCGAGTGAATGAGAGCTCGGTTTATTTCAGGTACTGACTTCTGTGTCTTCACTATATTATTGAATCCTCACTACATCTCTATGGGGTGGGTATTCTTTTTAAGAAAACTTTTTGATGTTGATTTTTTATTTTTGAAAGAGAGAGAGAGAGAGCAGGGGAGGGGCAGAGAGAGAGAGGGAGAGAGACAGAACCCAAAGCAAGCTCCAGGCTCTGAGCACAGAACCCCACGCAGGGCTCGAACTCACAGACCGTGAGATCACAACCTCAGCCGAGGTCAGACGCTTAACCGACTGAGCCACCCATGTGCTCCAGGGGGTATTCTTATCTCAGGGGAAGGTGAGGCACAGGCAGGATCATTAGTTGCCCAACAGCTGGCAGATGGCTGAGCTGAATTTGATCACACTCTTTCTAAAGCCAACCCATGTGACCTTGTTGTCTTTTGAAATTAAAAGTAAAATGATGCAAAGCTATAGTGAAGAGATGATGACAGGAGGGACTCCGAATGCAGGGGAGGCAGACAGAGGACATGAGAGGGCAGTGGGCGGGGCCATGTTGTGACGGGGCAAAGTATGGTATCCTGGCTTATAGGCATAGGGGGCGTCAGAGGACCTGTGTGGTGTAAATCCAAGGGGGTGGGGGCAGAGGGAGGAGATGCAAGTAGCTAAGAGGGGCATTCCAGGTTCTATCTTCCTGATGTCCTGGGGAATGCCATTGACACTGTTAGATATCCTGTGGCCCCTTCTGATCACTTACGGGTCGTTCACTAACATTTTCTCCATGGGAACCCCTTTCAATGGGCACCGGTGCTGGGCCGCGGTGGGCTGGGTGGAAACAGGCGGCGGTAAGGTGCAGCAGAAGCACAATCTGGACTCCCACCTCTACCACTCGATGGCTATGACCTTGGCCTCAGTTTCCCCATCTGCCGAATGTCCCCCTAGTAAACACAGAGATGCACCGCCCAGGTTCCCTTTCACAGAAGGAGCTGCTGCCCACCCATGAGGAGTGGGGTCAACAGACAGTGTCTGGGTGTCAGCTCCTTCAGGGTCAGCTGCAGAGAACGTACTCTTCCTTTCCCAGGGCTGTGCGCATATCTGGTGACCGAGTGAGATAGGAGTATCAGGGCCTGGCCATTTCAAGCCATGAGGGACACTCTAGTGGCAAAACTCCCCCCAGAGCAGGCAGTGCCTGTGCTGATGGAGGCTTAGCTGAGCCTCATCACAGCCCCACTTCTCCCTCTGCCCAATCCTGCTTCGGCCTCCTTCCTTTTCAAAAACACCCTTTGCGTCCCAAAAGCCATCTTGGCATCTGGAGGACCCAATCTGTGACATACCTATTTTACATGCCCAGGACAAAGGAGGCGTGATGCTAGGTTTGATGAAATGATGCTAGATATGAATCCAAATCCAGGACCTCCTTCCTGGCCAGTCCTAGATCCATTTTGGGTAGAGGCATGGAAGGCAGTAGGGAGGTCGGGCTGTGAGGTTCAGTGCCAGCCTCAAGGCATGATCTGGCCCTTATGGAATCAAGGCAAATGACTTAAAGACATAAGGGCTGAAGGGCAATCGAGGGAAGCTTCTTGAAAGAATGGCACTGAGGAAGATGGCTGGCATTTCAGGCATGACATCATTTTCGTTTAGTGGCTCCACAGACATTTACTGAACATATATTATATACAAGATGCTGTGCTAGCAGGTGGAAAATTTGGGGGGAAAGCTTCAGGGAAGGTCTCTGACCTTGATTGTCCCAAGGGGCATTCCCCAGCCCCATGAGCTTTGGACATCTTCCTAACCAGTTCCCTCCTTATTTGATTTCTTTTTATTGAACAGCTGAAGTCTCTATAAGAAAAAAAAAGTTTCTGTGGTGCCTGGCATGGCTCAGTCAGTTAAGTATCCAACTCTTGGTTTTGGTTCAGGTCATGACCTCATGGTTTCATGAGTTCAAGCCCCACGTTGGGCTCTGAGCTGACAGCGCGGAGCCTGCCTGGGATTCTCTCTCACTCCCCGTCTCTCTCTCTCTCCCTCTCTCCCTGCCCCTGCCCCTCCCCCACTCATGCAATCTCTCAAAATAAACTTAAAACAACAAAAACAAAAACTGAAAACAAGCTTCCACCAGAGAGCCAATACGTAAGCGAAATAACTCAAAATGCTTCTTCACCGTTGAATAAAATCAACTAATTATAAGACTTTTAATTCTCTTCTGATCCTTATAGCTGCGTGAATTGTTTCTACTTTGTAGTCTTTGTAAATGAAAATAACAGTTCGGGTGCTCTTTTTGTAATTCAGCATTATTTCGTAGAGACTGTTTCTTGTGTCAATGACATGAACATTTTTGTCAGTTTAATGCCTGAACAATATTTTATAGTGTGGCCAACATACCCCACGGCTAGCTAGGCATTGCATAAGCCTTGGGGTCTCCACTAACATGGAAAAGGCAGCTGTTTTCCCATGCATAGTTTCTTTGTTTTTCTCTTAAGTAACCTACACTGGGTATTAGTCCCCAGTGACATCACACAAGGGATATGATCAGCGTTGAAGCATGCTCTCCAGAAAACTGGGAAATTATATCTTCGAAAATTTTATTGTTAACAGGTTGGTGTTCTTCCTGGTTCGTGTTTTTATTTTTATTTTTTTTTTATTTTTGAGGCAGAGAGAGAGAGAGACAGAGCATGAACAGGGGAGGGGCAGAGAGAGAGAGAGAGAGAGAGACACAGAATCCAAAGCAGGCTCCAGGCTCCGAGCTGTCAGCACAGAGCCCGACGCAGGGCTCGAACTCACGGACCGCGAGATCATGGACCGCGAGATCATGACCTGGGCCGAAGTCGGACGCCCAGTCTACTGAGCCACCCAGGCGCCCCTCTGGTTCGCATTTTTAATCTGCATGTCTCTACTACACAGACCTTCCAGAAAGCATTTGCTCCTGAGGGACAGTGTGTTATCTTGCCAGGAGGTGGCGCTGTGACCCTGTCCTTAGGCGCCGTGGTGTTAGTGGTCGGCCGGGGAGTGGGCCGTGTGCATGCATCAGCAGAGAGGATGTTAAGAAATCCCCTGGTCTCCCCTGGAGCCCCAGTTCCCCACCTGAGTTCAGAGACCTGGTTTTTGGTGAGGCAGTGACACCACACGTGCTGGGGCTGCTATGCCCGGCCCTTCAGTGTACCTTCCGTGCTTTCAAGGTTCAAAAGAACCCAAGTTTATGAATGGTTCACTGCAGGCCAGATAGCTCACACCCTGCAAAACCAAACAAAAACAAACCAAAACAAAAAACACCTCATAAGCAAGTGGAGGAAAAATATACAAAATCAACTCTAAGTGCTGTGCTTCCTATAAAAAAGGTTCAAAGTGCTATGAGTTAATGAGAATTGGAGAGGCCACCTTCCACAGTGTGTGGATAGGTGTGTGGGATCTGGGAGGAAAGGCACAGCTGGGCCTGCTGGGGCGGGGAGGCGGGGGAGCCGAGTGTGGAGGAGGCCGGGGTTTGGGGCCTGACCAAGAGCCACAGTAAGCCTGGAGCTCTGGTGGAGACGAAAATGAAGGTGAGGGGGGAGCCCACAAAGAGACAAACCGTGGTGGGACCTGAATGCCAAGCTAAGGAGTCCGGACTTGATTCGGGAGGTGAAGTTATGCAGGTTTTTACAGCAAGAAAATGGCAAGGTCGTATTTGTGCTTTGGCAAAATCAGCCTGAGGTTGAGCCGATTCAGTGGTTTTCCTTCCGTGTTCTATGGACACATTTTCCTCCTCATCTCACTGACAGCTCAGAAATGGTTGCTACCATTGCCCCCTTCTCTCATCTGGAGGTGCTCTTTCCTCGGCTTCCATGAAACCATGGTGCTTTTTCCTCTTACAATTTGGAGGCCCTCCTCATTCTCCTCTGAAGCCTCTTCCCCCTTCATCTGACCATTAAATACTCACGGGGGTTCCTCTCCCTCTGTATTGTCTCCTGGGAGATCCTGGCCCTGTGCTTGGCTTAATTACACCCTGCACCAGGATGACTCAGCCCAGGCCTCCCCTCTGAGCTCCAGAGCCATATATCCAACTGCCTACTCCCGACAGGGAATGTTTTGGAAGCATCTTTAATCCAGGTCCCAAACTCCCACCCAGCCTTGCCTAATGCTGGCCTTCTTCCGGTGTTCCTTAGCTGAGCGGACCCATCACCATTCATCCGGCCAGGCCAGGGAAACATCTCAGAGGCACCCTTGACGCCTCCCTCTTCCTCGTGCCCTTTTCCAGCTTCTCCCCAAGCCCACTTGACCCTACTTTCTTGACACTGACCAGAACTGTCCACTCTTTTTTATCACCCCTGCCATTTACCCTGGCTTTTCCCCCGGGCCACTGCAGGGCCCCCGAGCTGGCCTTCTGACTTCTGCTCGGGCTCCCCTGCCATCCCCCCTCCACACCACGACCATCTCTTCAAGATGTAGAACTGGCCATGCCACTCACTGTCCCGGGGAAATCTCTACAGTGGCTTCCTGCAAAGGCCCAAGGGAGTGGTTTTCTTCTTCGCCCTTTCTTTTCTTAAGCCCTTAACCCTGTTAAGATCATGAATACAGAAAAGAGCATAGAACAAATGTACAATTGAACACCCTGAAACCAACTGCCATGAAGGGAGACAGAACGTTGCCGGACATCCCATTCCGTGTGCTCCTCAAAGTAGAACGACCACCTCCCCCCACCCCTGAGCAACTACCTAGCCTGACTTCTATGGTAAGCATTTACTTATTTCTGTCATCTGACCACGTGTCACTAACTACTGTAGTTCAACTTTGCCTGTTTGGCTTTTTGTTTATATGTTAGTTCTCCTTTAATCTAGAGACCACCCCCCCCAATCTCTTTTTCTTCCCTCTTGCAATGTATTTGTCTTGTAGAATTCCCATTGCGTTTAAAATTAGAAAAACATTCCCTTCCATGCCTGTAAGGCTTTACTTGGTTTGATCCCCCTAAATCTCTCTAGCTTCATCTCCCACCAGGCTGCTTTTCACTCTCTTTCAACCCATGCCAACCTTGATTCAGTGCCCCCACGCCTTCTCCATCCCCCTGCAGGGCCTTTACCAAGGCTGTTCCTTCGGCTTGAAATGCTCTTCCTTCTCTTGTGTCTCCCGGTTAACCCCACCTTATTTTTGTATCTCAGTGGGAGCATTCTCTCCTTGAGAAGGCTGCTCCTCCTTCCCTGGCCTGGCCAATCCCCACCACCAGAGCCTCACAGCCCTTCCCTACTCCTCAACAACACAGGTCAAGGTTGCGTTTTTCCATTTCTTTGTAAGATGATATGATTAATGACCACGAGCTCCTTGAGGTCTGCTTTTCTTCACCATTGTTCCTCCGCTACGTAGCTGGGTGCCTGGCACCTAGTAGGTGTTCCGTTAAAAATGTGCTGGCTGCATACCAGCACGATTAGGAGAGACACCGAGACTGAAACGTCCTGATTCCCTCAGAGGTGGGACCTGAAGCAGTGTGGAGAGGGGGTGTCTCCTGGAGAAGAACGGAGAGGAGGGTGGAGGCTCCCCTCAGAATACCTGAGGCCATGCCAGGGTCCTTCTGCCCACCCCCAGGCCCTAAAGCAGGAGCCAGGTCTGGACTGGGATGGCCGGAGAGGCTCCTGGGTCTGACCACTCCCACCTGGGGCCACTGGGGCTGAGCTGAGTGGAAACAAAGGTTCCCTGGCTTTTCCTAGCCCAGTCCTGGTGGGTGAGCAGCCCCTCCCTCTCAGCCCCTGCTCCCCTTCCCCTCCTCAGAGCCCCTTCCCAACCCCCTCCAGTTCCTTCTCCCTTTGACTGATGGGGTGATTGAAAGGTTGGGGCATAGGTAAGGGTGAGAGATACGGAAGATGTGGGGGCAGGTGGGCCCTGTGGGGAACTGGAGCCTGGGGTCACCTTGGACAAAGGCCCAGAGGGGGGTCTCAGGAAACTAGGTCTGCAAGGCAGGGATTCAAAGAGCTAATGCTGGGAATCAGGGATCCAAGCTCCCACCCTGGGCTGGAAAGTCGCACCATCCTGACTTCAGGTGGGCTGGGAAAGCTGGGGTAGGGCCATGTGGGGGTTCGGAAGGGAGAAGAAAGTGACCCTTTTTATTTCCCCTTCCCTCCATCTCTCTAGAGAGGAGGACTAGCCTTTCCCCTCTATGTTCTCCAGGGACCTAGACACCCAGGGCCCTTAGGAATTCTCAAGTCCCTGTCACCACCCTAAAGGAATGGCAGTTGGGTCCCCTTGCTGGGGAAGAGGGAGGGCGATGCAGAGGGAGGGAGAGAGGGAGGTCCCTGGGAGGGGAAGGGTCACAGGCCCAAATTCCTGGGCTCCTGCAGCTTCAGTCATTCTGAGAAACAAAGAAGCAGAGAAAGTGATTTAGAGACAGACACAAATGGAAACCAAATTCTGGAGATGGGAGAGACACACGGAAAAGACACACAGAAAGATGGGGAGAGAGGATCTAACAGACAGAGAGCTCTGCTTTCCCTGCAGCGACTCTGATGTTATCTGTCTCCAGCTGCCTCTCTCCCCCTCCCCAGTCCCCACCTCTGCCCCTCCTCCCGCTCCCACTCCGCAGCCAGACATCCTTGTGCTCCTTCCGCCTCTCTCTTTTGCATCAGGGCCTAGATGTAGAGTTAAAAGGTTTTCAGGACTGAAGGCAGAGCCACGGAGGAAGAGGTGGAGGGGGCCCAGTGCCCAGAGGACAGGCAGAGGGGGATCAGAGAGGCACCACCCCCCTCCATGCTGCCCCCTTCTGGGCTGCTGTGTTCCCATTCCAGTCTCCTGTGAACGTTCCTCCACATTCATGCGTGTGCAGAGGTGGGGGAGGGGGGAGGGGGGAGATGGGGTTGCATGTGCATGTAATCTCCAGAGAGGCAGGCATGTGTCTCCGTCTGAGTCAGCCCATCTGTGTGTCCATCTGTACCTGTAAGTGAAAGTTATCCAACACTGTCGAAGGGAGGCAAGGGTGTTCTTTGGTGTCTGTGGGTTATCTGGACGCCTGTGCCCAGCTGTGGGTATGTGCGAGAGTGTGCACGTGTGTGTGCATGCATCTTGATCTGTCTTTGTGTACTTCCGTCTCTATCCCCAGCCCTGCTCCATGAAGTTTTCTAAGCTGATAGTGGGGGACTGAAGCCTCAGGAGCATCTGAACTCATCTCTCTAAAGGTTCGGAGGCCATAAGGGCATTTGCTCTGGTTCTGCCCATATGCCAGCCAACCCCTAGAGGGGGGTGCAGAGAAGGCAAAAGAGAGTGAGCAGAGACACAGTTGCCCTGGGAGCCGAGGATTGCCCATCACAGACTCCAGCAGACCCCTTCTCTGCCCCAGTGCTTTTGCAGGCACTACTGGGCCAGTAGATTCTGCAATGGGACTCTGGGTTGGGGGGGTTGCGGGGAGATGAGGGCTTAGGGAATCCAGGGATGGCCAAATATTCTGTACGATCTGGCCAGAGAGAGTGCTGCAGGAGGGGTGGGGCGATCTGTGTGTGTTTGTAGGAAAGGTGGGGGGTGGGGGCAGAAAGGCCGCCTGCGGGGGAGAAGGCTTCTTGGCAAACGCCCCAGTTTCCTGCGCTGATCCCTGCTCCCTGCCACTGCTCCCAATTCTGTTGTTTCAATAACATCATTTTTATCCACCCCACAGAGAGACTGTGTCTTAGGAGAGGGAGGCGAGGGGCAGGGCTAGGACATGAGGGGGTGGTAATGGAAAGAGGCTGGGGTCTGGAGACAGCAGGGACTAGATTTGGGGCGCTCCCTCCTCAGGCAGAGGCAGGGCGGTCCCAGAGCCCTGGTCCCCTGATGACAAAGACAAATACATTAAAATTCTTGCCTCGGAGAAGAATGCAGGATAGGGAGAGCATTTCATAATCTGCAATAACAGTAGCTGGGTGGGGGCAGGGGTGGGTAGGGGACTTAGAACCCAGGCAGTGATTCCCAGGGGTCTGGTCACTGGCCACCTGCAGCCTTTAGGAACCCTCAAAGCTCTCCAGATGCCTGTTGAGCACCATCTGGCCTGAGTGTGTGCCCAATCTGGGTATGTCTTTGAGTATGTAGTGTCCACAGTTGGCATTGCCCTGGAAAAACAGCAACTGTGTACAAAATTAATAGGTGCAGGGGCCATGGGCGGCAGCTGGATGCTATTAAAGGCTAAAATGGGAGGGGGCAACATTTGGGCCTTGTGCCCCTCACTCTCTCTCCCTCAGCCACTAGGGGCCCTACCTCTTCTCTAGAGTGCCCCAGCCACCACCACCCCCCCCCCACCAAAATTCTCTGTACCCAGTACAGGGAATTAGATTGACACAGCTTGGACACCACAGCCATAGAGTTGGGTTCGCAGCAAACCTAAGGAAGCAAAACTTCCCTTTGCGCCTAGGGCAATGTTTCTCCATTTCGGTTCTCCACTGGCTCCTCTGACCTTCCCCAGATCTGCCTCCTCTCCCAGGTTAGGCATCTATGGTCTTCTGTCGCATCCCCTTAGTCCCTCAGCTTCGTCTCTATCCACTTGTCCTCACTCTCTTGGGGACTCAATCTTGCCTTGTCTCTGCTCACCAAGGATGTTTATCTCTTTAGGCGGTGGCTTCCCTCCCTCCCAGAGTTCAGGTGCTATCTCCATCCTAAAAGACCAGGAGCTTTCCTCTGAGTGCCTGAAGTTTCTACCACTAGGGAGACCACCCCCCCCCCCCAACGGTTGATGCCACTCTAGCTGGTGGTGACAGGGAGACTGGCCCTTGCTGAGGAATGTCCTGCACCACCTGTCCTTCGGCACTCCTGGGGCACGCGGGGGCGGAGCAGGGACTGCAGCCACAGCCAGTACGCTAGGCTTGATGAATGGAGCTGTCCCTCCTCCCCACGGAGCCTTTGATCCCCCCCCCCACACCTGGGGGGGTGGCAGGGGCATCAAAGACATTTTTGTGGCATTAGAGAATCAGATAAACGCCATCTCACCTGCAGCTGGCTCTTCCACCCCTTCTGGCCCGGGCCAAGTTGGGGAAGCCACGAGAGGCAGGCACCCGCGGACACGCGAGGCCCGGCTGCCCTGAGTTCTGCCTCCACTAATCTCTCGCAAGACTGCAACCTCAGCTCTATCGCTCGCTTACACGTGCGAGCGCTTGAGCGCAGGCCATCAAGAGGTTCCTCTTGCTGTCTAATCTCCCCTTCGCAGCCCTCCACCCCCCTCCCCGAACGCGGGCTCGAAGAGGCGGGGTGGCTGGGGGAGCGAGAGCGGAGGCCTGGGGCTTCCTCCTTTCCTGGGGAAAGGCTGAGAAAGGGGCGTGCGGCGCGGAGGCGGGGCCGGTAAGGGGTGACCCCTCCAGAGTCCGCCCGGCAGACGGTAGAGTTCGACACCCCTTCCCGGAGCACCCAGCGCCCCAGGCAGACTTCCTCTCCCGGCCCCCTCTCCAGCATCTCCCTCCGAACCACCGCCCCCACCCCCCCAACTCCCTCATTCCTGGGAAGTTTTCTCTCTTTACAGTCAACAAACCTGTCAAACGTCTCCCTTCCAGCCCGTCCCCCATTCCCCAGCTCCTCTTCACCGCCCCCCCTTACCCCTCTCCACCCTACTTCCCCGCCCCTCGTTGCCCCCGACTCTGGGAGGCGGCGGGGTCTCCCAGTCCGAGAGAGGCAAAGCGAAGGGGTGAGGCAGGCGGGTCCCGCAGCCACCGGCGCGCTCGGGCCCCGCCCCGGGACCTCGCACCCGCCCTCCGCGGAGCTCCGCGCCTCCAGCCCCGGGGCGCACGGCTCCCTCCCGAGAGTCCCGCCGCCTGACTGTCGCAACTGCCACCCCACGGCCCCCCTGGCCCCCGCCCCCGCCCGGGCCCAGCTCCCCTCCCACCCCCGCCCCCGGCTCTGATTTCTTCTCCCGAGCGAGCTCGGCGGGAGACACAGGCGCTGGCTGCCCCGTCCGCTCTCCGCCTCCGCCGCGCCCTCCTCGCCCGCGATGGGCCCCCCCGCCGCCGCCGGAGCCATCGCCTCCCGGCCGCCGCCGCCGCCGTAGCCGCGCTCGCCCTGAAGCCCGCGCCGCCGCGCGCACCGGCTGGCCCCGCAGCCTCGCCCCCTGACCGCACCGGCCCGCGGTAGAGCGCTCACGATGCTGCCGCCCGCGCCCTCCCTCCTCGGGCTGCTGCTGCTGCTGCTCCTGTGTCCCGCGCACGTCGGCGGACTGTGGTGGTGAGTGCTGTGTCGGGCTGGCTGTCCCCGTGTGGCTACTGAAGCTCAAGGGTGGGGACTTCGGGACTGACTGGCGGGGAGGGGTGGCGGGTGGCTCAGAAACGCGGTCCCGCTGCTTCTGGGCAGTACCTGCGAGCGAGCGGGAACCCAGCCCTAGGGCAGCTGGGGAGGTGCCGGGAGGTGCGTGCCGCTCTCCTGCCAGACACCGCCTGGGCCACTTCTAAACTGCCACTCAGATGTTCCTAAACCCACACCCCGCACATTCTATTGTATTTCCTCCTACCTTGTGCTACACACCCTCCCCACTCTCTTTCAACCCCCTCCGGTTATGCGCCCAATCCAGGTCCTCAAGGAACTGGCACGCGGGTAGGAAAGAGCTACCGGGTAGACAGCGGGAGGATCTGCAGTGAGAGATCCAAAGAAAAGAGTGTGTGAGGAGGGCCCTGGATTTAGGGGAGGAGGACTGGATTTGTGGGAAAGAGAAGAACAAGGTGGTAAGCCACAAAGCAGGGAAGGTCCAACAGCTGTCTCTTCCCCGCCTTACTTTGCTCAACAACCCACCAGCTTCTCGCTGAGAAGCTGAGTGCTACTTCAAAGTGGTAGTGGCGGGGAAAAAACGTAAAGGGAAACTGAGTCAGGACCGCGGTTTTCTCTACATCCTTCCCCCAGAGCAAAGAAGAGGAGGAAAGACAGGAAAGGGACCTAGGCTCCGACCCTTCCAGATGTGGGGGGTCAGAAATGAAAAAAATGCAGCTCGGGAGGTACTGAGAATCGTGAAGGGTCGCGGTGGAAGAGAGGGAGGCCTGGCCAGCCAGGAGATGGGGACGTCTTCCCAGACCTGGCCTCCAGACCGGGCCCTAGCTAGAGCAGACACCTACGCAGCTAAGGTCGCGGGAACTTTGAGCCTTGGGGATGGACAGCAACTGGAAAGGTGGGTGCCGGGTCGAGACCTCTCAGAGATCCGGATCCCGGAGACTTTCTTTTCCTTCCTAGTCTCTCTGGAGCTGCAAAGACCCGCCTGGAATAGATCAGAGTTTGAAGAGGAGGGACTTGGACAATACCGCTGATGCGTCAGCCAATCCTAAGAAAGCAGGGTCTGGTCTATTTGCATAGGGCCATGTCATTGGCTGGATTCCCTATCCTCCGCTCCTCTTCCACCCTCCCCCCCACCCCATTTGGATGGAGGGGTGGGGCAGGCAGATCCTTCTCCCCCCGGGAGATAGAGAGCTGGATGCCCACACAGGGAGCTGCTGGCTGCTATCCCTCTTTCGTGATGCGGGAGAGATGTCCCTTGGGGGTGTCAGTGAGGGAGCAAATCGAGGATGACCCAGGTCCCGGCCAGGGAACATGCGTCCTTCGATCCTGGCTTGGTATAATGCTGTGTCAGTTTTGAAATAGACAGACCTGAGATCTAATCTCGGCCGACAATAAGTCTGTGACCTTGGGCAACTCACTTCTCCCTGCGCCTCAACGTCTCAACTTTAAAACTGGGAAACAGTCCCCCTACCTGGTAAGCTAGATAGGAGGATTAGATGGGAGGATCTACAAAATGATCTGACACTGGGAGGTGCTCCATCCATAAGTGTAAGTCTCCTCCTCCACGCTGCGGGTTTTCCAGGCTAGAGTTTGTAGGGGTGAAAAGGATTAATTTAAATTTAAAATTCCAAGAGTCCCAAGCAAAACTTTGTAAAAGAATCTCTGTCTTGTTTCCCAGACACACATTTCTAATTTTGCCCTTTCTCAAGGTATGGGGTCAGAGGTCTCTCCCAGATGGTAGCCGCCCTCCCTCCTCTCCTTTTCCATTTATCCGGCTCATTGTCATCTTTCCAGTTAGAACAGCACATCTTCCACGACACTGTCTTTTTGTCTTTCTTCCTTTGCCTTCTGTGTGTTCCTACTGCACCCCATGCATGGGACAACCATGCCAGTTACTGCGTTTTACTGACAACCGTCCCCTCTGTGGTCTCTCTTCCCTGCTCCTGGAAGTCAGAGCCTTTGTCTTTGGGCCCTGGAGGCTAAAGGTGCTGGGGAAGTATTGTGGAATGTTGCTGAATTGGTTGATTCACCTTCCTGGGGCTTGTATTGTGGGGGTTCTTTTGTTCAAGAGGGGCTGGTGGGTGGGTGACAAGCCAGAGGGAGAGAGGTCTGGTCCCTTGGAGACTGACCCTGAAGCTGGGAAGCAGGGAGTGGGGGAGGAGGTGAGGAGGGCAGGTGTAGGAGAACACAGGGGCCTTCATGGCTGCAGCTGCAGAGCAAGCTGGGTGAAGAGTGAGAGGCTGGGGTGATAAGGTGTCCAGCAAGTGCCTCGCTCAGATGCTTCCCACAGAGAACCTGCCTCTCCCACCTGCACTGGCCCCCTCACTCTCCTCTGTTTCTGACACTTCATTCCTTTGGTCTGAGCCCAGATTCCTTTCTTGGGATCTTTGACTCTACTTGCTGACACTCTTGTCCCCACCCCATCCTACCATTGCTCTCTGAGATCAGGCTTGGGCTGGTGGGCTGGACCCAGCATCCCTGGTGGCCTAAGGCTCCCGTCACTCTTTGCCCACCCCCCACCCCCACACTGCCCTTTACCCCAGCTTCACTTAGGCTAGTAACTTTATCAGGCTAGGGGCTTCCAGGTCGTTCTTTGACCTGCTTGCTGGCCCTCTTTTCCCTGCTTCTCAGAGAATGCTAGCCGGGCTGGGGCTCTAGCAGTAGGCAGGGAAGCAGCAGCCCTGCACACCATCCTGACATGCTAATAGCCTCCAGGGTGGGAACAGAGAGGACCCCAGGAACGCTGAGTGACTGGATTGTCCTGACTAGGAAAGGAGGCTCCTGTAGGGGAATGATCCAGGGCCTGGAATAGGCTCAGGTACCTGGCTCCAGGTTCCAGAAAAGTCTCCCTTCCGCTTCCTTTCCCCCTCCCCCTCACTCCCCCTCCATGCAATGCATGCTTTCTAAACTCTGCCTCCGGCCTCTCTGTCTGTCTCTCTCCCATCTGTAACCATATCTTTGTAAATCACAGAATCCCAGATTCCAGGACATTGGCCAGGCTCTCTTGAGGTCATCTTGTCCAGCCCACTGCCTGCAGGCCATCCAGCATGTGCCCTGGCCCCGACAGATCCCATTTTGAGACCGAGGCAGAGAGAGAAAGTCTGTGGCTTCCTGGTCACCAGCGCCCACCCCACCAGCCTGCTCTCTGAGCCCCTCCCACCCTCCCCCAGGAAGTTCTCCTCAATGTCTGACCCATCTTTATTTATGCTCTCAATCAGTGCATGTGGAAAATAGCTCACTCTCACAGAATAGATCAAATCAATCTCCCTTCTCTCTTCCTCTTTCCTCTTTCTGTTTTATATTTTCTATGAAAGAAACCAACCCTCCCCCTTGTTCCACTAGCAAAAATACCACCCAGTCTCACTCCCTTCCCCCATCTCATCTTGCCTTTCTCCTCCCCCCCCCCCGCTCCCCCTCACCCATTATGGAAAGGAAACAGGAACCAGAGGCCTAGGACAACCTCATCTCTGGCCCCACAGGGAGTCAGGGAAAGGACCCAGGCTTCTTCATGACACCCAGGTTTTCCAGCTGGGATCCCCCCTCCACCCCAGGCTGGGCTTGGCCATCCTCCTCCATCCTGTCTTTATCTGACCCTTTGTGGGCAGTCCTATTCCTGGCCCCCACCAAGCTCCCGGCGGGGTGGGAACTGGGGTGGGGTGGCCACCCAGTACCCCCCTCCAGGCCTCCCGCCTTGGCAGCTTCCCCTGGAGGGAGACAATGGGGCTGTGAGCAGAAAAGGGCAGGGGCAAAAGGAGGCTGGCTCTATCTGGGCCAGAGCATGCCCCAAGCCCACCAGAGCCCTGGCACTGTGACATTTCCTGGAGGGGGGGGGCAGCCCCCTCCCGCCCTGTTCTCATCGGAAGCCAGGAGTTGGTGGGGGGAGGTCAGTGGGAAGTTTGATCACCAGGGCCCAGCGAGGGGGATTCCAGAATGTGTACTTTGATGGAGAAATGCAGCTGTGGAGGGGATGAGGCGAGGGCGGGGTGGGGAAGCCGGGGCGGGGGTCAGGCTGGCAGCAGCAGGGCGCCTGGCCAGCCTGAGCCGGAGGCGCTAGGGAACACAGAAGCCTGTCCCTAGGGACTGGGCAGAGCGCCCTCTAGCCTATGTCCTCCTTCCTGCCGGAGGCGGGGTGGGGCGAGACCTTGGGTGCTTCCCCTGATCCACCTGAGGAGGAGCTGAGGGAGGGAAAAGGTCGCTGGGAGGGAGCTCCGGTTTTCCACCTGGCCTCCAAAGCTGGTTCCTCCAGCTCCAAGCCCTCCATTTAAGCCAGAAATTAGAAATTAGATCTAGAAAGGACTTGGAGATCATCTAGGCCAATCATTTCACTTATGGTTAGAAGTCCAGCAAAGTCCAGGAACTGGAGGGGACTTGCCTCAAGCCATCCAGAATGCAGGCAGTGAGCACTAGGGCTGGGAGTCTACCTCCTGCTGAGTACCTCATCCCTGCGTGCAGTGAGGGGTGGGGGGGTGCGGTCAGGAAAGGGGTACAGGGCCTTCCACAGACCCTTTCTGCTCCCCAGCCCCACCTTCACATGGGTGCTCCCCACCTCACTATGGGAGAGCAGAAGACACATGACAGATTCTCCTCAGAGAATCCAGTGTGTGTTTGGGGGGGGGGCGGTCAATGTGTCCACTCCTTTGCCTCCCACAGCCCTGACCAGTAGGAAGCCCTCTTGACTGGTGACGTTCATCAGGGAAGGGAAAGCCCCTGCCTCTTCCAAGAGCCATGAGAAGGAGAGCAGCGTGAGGAGGTGGGAAGGACAGTGTCCAGGACGGGGCAGAGGGAACCAAACTGGGCCAGCGTGGGAGAGGGGTGGAATGGGGTATCTGGTGGGCGGTGGGGAGGCAGGGGTTAATGGAGCTGGGGCATCACTGGCTTTGATGTGGTGTTTGGGGTGGGGGTAGTGGCTGGGGGATGGGGAGCAGTAATTATCGAGTTAGACAGAGCAGGACAGGACAGGCGGGCGGGCACAGGCCCGGGCCCAGCCGCCTCAGCAGCCGTCAGGCAACATTTTTCTGCCCCTTCTCCACCACCCACCTCCCCACCCCCATACAGCCCCCACCCACAGCCCCAGGGCTCAGGGCTCCCTCTGCTGGCTCCTAGGAGGTGGGGGTCAGACTAAGGACCCTGGGGGTGGGGAGTGTGAGGAAATAGAGGGTGGCTGGCCAGGAGGCCCTTCAGAGGAAGTCGGGCACCAAAAGGGTCTGTGATCTCCTTGGCCTCGATAATCCACTCAGGAGTGCTCTCTGGGGAAGGGGAGGGTCCCGGAGGGTGCTTCTGGTTCACAGGCAGGGCCGGTGAGGGAGGAAGGAACACAGGGATCCCAGCTGAGAAGTCAGGGCAGACAGCTGGAGAAAAGGGTGTTCTCGTGAATCCACAAACAGCTGCCTGCACTCCTACCATTTGCCCTGCTCTGTGCAGGCCCAAGACATGAATGGGGGTGTGAATGGGAGGACAAAAAGCACTTTGCTAGAGCTCACCGTCTGGGCAGGCTCTTCTCATGTGTACCAGGGAAGTTGTCAGGTATCATGATTCCCATTTGACGGTCATGGACACTGAGGTTGCGAAGGTCAGGTCTCATTCATTCAACAAATATTAAGTGCCCACTTCACATGCAAGGGACTTGCTGACGTCTTAAGAGAAGCAAATGGCGGAGCCCAGATCGAAACCCAAGTCACAGACTCCCCAGACTCTGCACGTGTGCCACGAATGACATCGTGACACATCGTGACATCGTGACATCGTGACAGCGTGAGATCTTTGTCTTTAGTGTGTCTTTCACCTAAGTGGAGAGAGAAGACAGGGCGACACGACAAAATAGTTATGCCACTGGCAGGATAATGAGCACCCCCAGATGAGCGACACCTGAGGTGATGGGGGGGAGGGGTGGTCAGTGAGGGCTGGGCTCAGGGGCGACAGGGATCTGAGGTGAGCTCGGAAAGATGCCGGGTGTGATTTTGATGACTTAGGGATTGGGAGGGGGTGGCTCTGAGTCCAGAAAGCTGGAGGTGTAATCTGGGATGGATGCAGTGAGCCAACCCTGCTTGGCAGAAGGGCTGTGTGGAGGATGGTGTGCGCGGGCATCTCAGCTCTTCCGAAACCCCACGTGGTCATTCCCTCCAGTCCCTTTGGGTTTAAAGAGATTCACCCAGAGGCGCCTGGGTGGCTCAGTTGGTTGGGCATCTGATTCTCGATTTCGGCTCTGGTCATGATCACAAGGTTTTGTTCATGAGTTCGAGCCCTCTGTGGGGCCCTGAGCTGACAGCCCCTCCCCCGCACACACACATGCTCCCTCTCTTTCTCAAAATAAACAAATAAACTTAAAAAATAACATTCACCTAAACTTCTTGAAGTACGGATTCCTCCATTGAGTGGCCAAGGTCGGCCACCTCTTTCCTCAGATGTTCGTCTGTATAACGGGGGTGAAGTGGGTAGAGGAGGAGTAGATGGTTTCTGGCATTCCCTTTGGCCCTCTGAATCTGGAGACGGAAAGGTAGGTTAGGCCAGAACCTGGGGCCCCCAGGGCTTAGAGCTACAGATGTTGCCAGTAGGAGCTGGCTGTCCCTAACGCCACCTCACTTGGCTATCGATTCTACCAACCAAGGTCCTGGGAGGGAGATTTTGGCATCTGCCAAGCCAGTTAGAATGGCCAACCTTAGGCCTGTCCCTTCTTGTCTGCAAGATTTCCTTTAGGACTAGCCTCATTTTTTCTATGCCCAGGAATGGCTATTTGATTAGGATCTCAGATCCTACCTGCTATATATTATATAACTCCTACACCACTGTGCTTAGCTCCCCAAACAAGCAGATGCTCCCAAAAGGGTACATCTTCTCTGGGCTAACCCCAGGCCAATGCTGACTCAGAGGCCAAAAAAGCAGAGTTGATTCCCTAAGGAAGCAGAAGGGAAGAAAGGAGGGTAAAGAAAGAGGGGAGATGGGGGAGTTATTTCTTGATGTTATGTCCAGTGTTAACTTGGAGGGGACAAGGGAGCTTCTCGGGCAACTTCTCCTGTTTCTGAAGCGCGGAGAGAGAGCTGACTTGCCCACAGTGGCTCAGCTCACCCAGAGTTGACAGAGACCAGGGTGCAGAAGTGACGCTTGATGTTTTGCCCGATGCCCTACCCCCCCACCCCCACTCCTCTTCTGGACTTTCCTTTCCTGTGACTTGGGGATGGGAGCGAGGACAGGAGGGCAGGGAGCAAGCTGGTCCCTTGGGATTCTAGCTGCTACTACTGCCCATCCCTCCTCCTGACCAGCTTGTAAACAAGCCTTGTTCCCAGGCAGCAAGCCAGCCTGGGGAGCCAGACCCGGACCAGCAACTGACTCTGGGGCAGCCCCTCAACCCTGCAAAGGGCTGGCCCCACCTCCGGGAGGGCCCTACCCTTCCTGCTCCTCCCGATTTCTCTCCTATCTCTAGCCCCTGGCAAGCAGACAAGGTCAGGAGGTTTTTGCTTTTCTCCCTGCATACCCCCACCCTCTCTTGCTTCCCTAGGGCAGGAGGAGGGAGAGGAGAGGGATGGGGTCAGAGTAACCTTGAGAGGATAAAACCAGTCAACCTTGGGAAATTAGGGAGTTAGCAGAGGGCAGGGCTGGGAAGAGAGACTGGGGAGCTTAGTGGCATGGGGGGTGGGGTGATTTGGGGAAGAAGAGTTTGCAGAGCCCCAGACTCCCAGGTGGAGGCCTGGACAATCAGGTGGCAGGAAAGGAGCTGGACAGTCATGGGGAGGCCTGCTTCCCTGCCTCTGCATCCAGTGGGGGGTGGGCAGAGGAGGGGTGGAGAGAGAGGAAGCTGATTAGCAGTCATGGAATCTCATGTGGACAAGGTCCTGGACTCAAATGAGGACATTCTCCTTAGAAGGCTCATTCATTCATTCATTCATTCATTCAAAAACATGGATTAAATGGTGTTCGTTGTAGTATTAGAACAATCATTTGTAATATTGTAGTATTATAGTAATCATTTGCACATTTTCGTAACAAAAGTTGGGGGAAATACGAATTAAGCACCTAAAAATCTGCCACAGGAAACAAAAGAAAATGTCAGTTCTAACTCCCAAGGTGCTCGTAGTCTTATCTACTGACCCTATATAACCATGCTGGAAGCCTTCTCAAATCCTTTTTGTAATGAGGTGGCTAAACAGATGGGGGTAGGGGAGGATCGATGATACACGGGGGGAGAGAAAGAAAGAGACTGATAAACTCTTGTGGTCACTGGGCCACTGGGAACCACCTTGTGCTGCCCTATCCATGGCACACACTATCCACTGCTCCATCCACCACTTTTCTAGGGTTGGGAATGGGCTGGGGCTGGACCTTTCCAGGCTGCAGTTGGAATGCAGTGATGGTCAGGTCCTAAGCGTGGAGGAAGGAGTCTGGACTATAACTCTTCACTGAGAAAAGAATTTTGGCTCCAGGACTACTTGGGTGGGGAGGCTGACAATGATCTGATGGGGTGGAGTGTGTGTGTTGGGGGGGGGAGTAGGAGACCTTAGAAAGAACTGAACTTACACATCTTCTTGCAACGGCCTCTTTAAGCATCTCGCTCCCCAGAGTTGAGAAGTTCTACCTTAAGACCTAAATTCTTCTTGCTGCTGTTCAAGCCCATTACATCTCATTGTTGTGGGGCCAGAACATGCCTGGGCAGCCTGTTCTTGTGGAGCAAATGGGGACAGGGGGGCCGATGGGCATGAAGGCTAAAATGAAAAGTAGGCCACCTTGACCTTTGGCACCTACCTCCTACCATTTTCCTCCACATTTTCTATCTCCTGGTGCTACTTCTCCCCACCCGGAGTCTTTTTCTGTCCTCTGCTGAAGGGTTTTTGTGTGATCTCAAATTACTCTCAGGTCCAAGTGCTCCGCCCACTCATTCCTGCAGCACAGGGACCACAGCTAAGCGTTCATCAAATAAGAGCGATCTGATTCAAGGAGTTCCACTCAGCTGCGAGTAACCTTAACCTTCAGGGGTCTGGTCTATGGAAACCAAATAACAGCTCTCTCCTTAGGTGGAATGAAGGCTGGGAACGGAAGGATTTCTGGAAGTGTGTGGAACTTCCCATTCGGTCTTTACCCACACCAAGCCAAACAGGCATTCCCCTTCCCCAAACCAGTTAGGTCACAACCAGTGACGTCAGGGCCTGGCCTGCCTTGCCGGCCATCCTGCTCTGAAAAAGTCACAGACCCTGGAACGGAAGGGTAGTGTCACTTACTTCACCATAATGCTTCAGAGGCTCAGTCCCCCAGCTACTTCCTCCTGCTCTCCAGCTCAGAGAGATAGAGGATATCCTCATGCAAGGGCCCACCTTAGGGATCAAAGCCCAACCTTCCCATTTTACAGAAGGAGAAACTGAGCTAGAGAGGGGGTGTGAGCTTCATCACCCTTTGGGGTCAGGCCTGTTCTTTGTCTCCCTTTTGGCTCACCTGGTGCCGGGTGCCCTCACCTTGAGTCAAATTCCTAGAAGGACTTATTAATGAAGATGTGCACAGAAGGATAAGGCTGAATCCTTGCTCTATAGCAATTTCGGTCTCAACTCTAGTGAAAGGGGACATGGGACAGTAAGAGAACCAGATGGGACAATCTCACACTCAGTTGGGGTGGGGGGAGAGAAGAGGCGTGTCCCAGCACCAGCTAGGTGCTCAGGTGGGCTGAGCGGGACTGGCCTCCCTCCCCGCCCCCGCCCCAGCCCTTTGAGTCATATCTTGGACGTGCTGTTCTTTGCTTTCCAGGGCGGTGGGCAGCCCCTTGGTCATGGATCCTACCAGCATCTGCAGGAAAGCGCGGCGGCTGGCAGGGCGGCAGGCTGAGTTGTGCCAGGCCGAGCCAGAGGTGGTGGCGGAGCTAGCCCGGGGCGCCCGGCTCGGGGTGCGGGAGTGCCAGTTCCAGTTCCGATTCCGCCGCTGGAACTGCTCCAGCCACAGCAAGGCCTTTGGGCGCATCCTGCAGCAGGGTCAGTGTGGGGAGAGCACCTGGGGGGGGGAGCTGCTTTTTCTTTTCGGGGATCAGAGGAGAGGGGGGGTTGGGGGGGCGGCTGCGGGAGCCCCACCTCTCCCGCCGGTCTGTGGGTACCCTGTCCCGACCCTGCCTCCCAGCCATGCTGCCACGCCCACCGCAGCGCCTCCCCCCTCCCCGCCACCCCCGGGGACCCAGCCTCGGCCCTGCCGGCTGACTTCCCCCACCCTGCGCCCGGCCCGCAGACATCCGGGAGACGGCCTTCGTGTTCGCTATAACGGCCGCGGGCGCCAGCCACGCCGTCACGCAGGCCTGCTCCATGGGCGAGCTGCTGCAGTGCGGCTGCCAGGCGCCCCGAGGGCGGGCCCCGCCGCGTCCCCCGGGCCTGCCCGGCACCCCTGGGCCCCCCGGCCCCGCCGGCTCCCCCGACGGCAGCGCCGCCTGGGAGTGGGGGGGCTGCGGCGACGACGTGGACTTCGGGGACGAGAAGTCGAGGCTCTTTATGGACGCGCGGCACAAGCGGGGACGCGGAGACATCCGTGCGTTGGTGCAACTGCACAACAACGAGGCCGGCCGGCTGGTGAGTATGGGCAGGGGTGTGTAAGAGAGTGTGTGGGTATGAATGTGTGGGTATGGGTAGGTGTGAGTGGACGTGGGTGACGGTGGGGTGTGCGGGAGCGTGTTTGTAGACGTGTGAGGAAATGGGGGTGCGAATGAGGGCGTGTATGTGCAGGAGTATGTTAATGTGTGTGGGAGCCAGCGAGGCAGAAAGGGCGCACTTGGGAAGACTGGCTGGGGGCATGTGGATGGGCATGTGGCAGGCAAGGTGGCCAGCCTAGAAGAGGGAGTCCCTTGGGAGGCCTAGGAAGGCCTAGAGCTGGTGATCTAGTGGGCAGGATGGGGAGGGGACACCCAGAGAAGAGGACTCAGGACCTCAGGTAGGGAAGACAAACCTCTGAGACCCGACAGGTGAGGCAAAGGCTGGGATAGGTAGAGATCTGGCTACCAGCACAGGGACAGAGGAGGGTGACAAAAGCTGGGGATGAAAGAGAAGATAGAAGCTGGGGCAAAGGTCTGGAGGTGGAGGAGTTGGGAGAAGTGAGGGAGGCCAGGGAAAAGGGCCAGAACGTGGCCAAGGAAGGCTTGGAAAGGTGTGAAAGACAAGGCTGGTGAAGGTAGGAGGGAGTCAGCTAAAGGCCAGGAAAGCTGTGACTGAATCTGGGCATTTGCCAACTGGCTGCCCACCAACTCCAGACTGGGCCCTGCCTCTCCCCTTCCCTCTGGAAGGAGGAGTCCCCATACCCCCACCCCCACCCCCAGCTCTCGGTCAGATGTTTCCAGGAGGGAGGGTGAGAAAGGAAAGAAACCTGGGAAGGGGAGGGGGGCGCACAAGTCTGCATTTCAGGTTGGCCTCTGGACTCTGAGCTTCCACAGATGATATTGCTAAGTCATCTGACACCATAAATCTTAGTGGGGTTGTGACTCTTAGACCCCAGCTTCAGGCACAAATTGCAAATAAGGGGCAGGGGTTCTGGATTCACCGTCGGCCATCCTGAAACCTATGCCTTAGTTCTAAGATGCTCTAGGGACCGCCCCCCCCCCACATCCTGTGTCCTCTAGGGTTCAGCCCTGAGGCATCAGGCAGGGAGTAAGAGGGGGCCCAGAGAGGAATGTCCAGACAGGCCCACATACCTGTCAGACGCCCAGGAGGCTGGCTCTGCTCAGCCCTGTCTGGGGCCGAGAGGGGCAGCAACGAGGGGGCCCTGTTGGCAGCAGGAGGTTGGCAGGAGGAATAGAGCACGACAGCTGCAACCCCTCCCTGCCTCTAGGGAGACTCTCACCCCAGCCGTCAGTTCTGCTTTCTCTCTCTCCCATTCCCTGACTTTGCGTCCTGCGATCTCTGCTGCACACTGCGCCCCACTCCCCCCAACTCCTCTCACTCTTCCAACTTTGTAATTTTTCCTTCTCTCGGAGCTGTTGCTCCCTGGGTTTCCTCCTCTCCACCTTGCGCTCTCTTGGTTTTGGTCTGCTCTTTTCTCTCTTCAGTCCACCTCACCCTCCCCATCTAATTTTTTGTCGGTCCTCTGGACCTTTCCCCCACTCCGTACCCCCAATCTGTCCGCATCCGCCGGCTCCTTTGCTCCCTGCAGGCCGTACGGAGCCACACGCGCACCGAGTGCAAGTGCCATGGGCTGTCGGGCTCGTGCGCGCTGCGAACCTGCTGGCAGAAGCTGCCCCCGTTCCGGGAGGTGGGCGCGCGGCTGCTCGAGCGCTTCCACGGCGCCTCGCGTGTCATGGGAACCAACGACGGCAAGGCTCTGCTGCCCGCGGTCCGCACTCTTAAGCCGCCGGGCCGCGCCGACCTGCTCTACGCCGCCGACTCGCCCGACTTCTGCGCTCCCAACCGGCGCACCGGCTCGCCGGGCACGCGCGGCCGCGCCTGCAACAGCAGTGCCCTGGACCTCAGCGGCTGTGACCTGCTGTGCTGCGGCCGCGGGCACCGCCAGGAGAGCGTGCAGCTCGAGGAGAACTGCCTGTGTCGCTTCCACTGGTGCTGTGTGGTGCAGTGCCACCGCTGCCGCGTGCGCAAGGAGCTCAGCCTCTGCCTCTGACGCGCCGTCCGGCTCTCCAAACCGCGCGCCCCTCGGCATCTGCGGGACCTCTGGACTCCGGAGGGGGCGCTGCCCCGCTGCTCGCAGCGAAGGTCCATCTTCCAGGCCTCCGCCACCTGTGAGGCGGCCAGGCGTGAGATACACGCCCGCCCACGAAAGCGAGGGGCGCTGAAGGCCATCCACCCCGGGGGAGCGCTCTGGAGGGCCCCCGGGGGAGGCTATGTAGTCCCTCTCGCTCTTTGGCCCCCATATGGAAAGCAAAGAGCCAAACTCGAGGCCTCTGGACGCAGGACGCCTTAGAACTGCTGGCTATGGGGTGGGTGGGTGAGTTTAGTATCAATAAAAATATTTAAACCAATAGGACTGGGCCCACAGTTTGGGAGGGAGCTGGCCTCCTGGGCGCCACCATGGGGCCAGGCTTCCGAAGGAGTGTGTAAAGGAAGATGGTTTTGATAGAACTAGCATCTCAGGGGTTATCACCTTAGGTCCCTATCTCCCCTACTGAGTTAGGTTCTCCTGGCAACCGTGGAGAAGAGTGCGGATTCTTCTGGTTCACCCTTGTCAAACATCTCTGGCCTGGATCTGCAAGCTGGGAAAAACCTAGCTGTCCTTCTTTAAAGGGACAGACTGAAAAGGTCTAGGAAAAGAAGACCAAAAGCCTCTGGTAGTGTACTCAGCTCTCAGTCCAGCCCTCATCTTCTCTGGGGAGGGTGACACCTTTATCTGCCCTTCTGTTTCTGTGATTCTTGGGGACTTTGAGGGTAGACTTCTAGGGCCACCCAAGCCCATAGGATTAAAGCACTTTATAAACTGTAGAATGTGATGAGATTATGTACTCACTAATGTACATATGTACTAATGTAACATCAGGCTTTTTAACCACCAAAACTAACTTCATTGAAAAGACTGCCCCGATCAGCATTTCTAATCACACTCAGTGGGGGAGGATGCAAAGTTGTCCCAAGTTTCTCCGGGCACCCAAACACATTTCCTCCCTTCTGGTTCTTTCTCAGAAAGCTGATGTCGAGGCTGCAGGGACAGGGAGGAAAGGTTGGAGGTTCTGGGTTCTCCAGAGCTGGACCTCATGCCTCCATCTTCCCGCGGAGAGAATGGGGCGGGGCCATAGGCAAATGGCTAGGATTCAGAGCCCCAATTTTCCCACAGTCCAAATACTGCAGGAGAGAATGCCTAGGTGTGTAGGCAAAGCATGAGCTTTGGATTCAGGCACTCTGTGTTTGAAGCTGCTGCTGCTGCTAAGAAGTTTACAATATAGGCATGTTAGCCTCAGTTTCTTTGTCTATATAATGGAATACCATCATGTTTCAGTTATCCATTGCTGCATAACAAAGGACCCCCGAATAATTACTTCTCCTGATCCTTTAGGTTAGGATTTTTTTCAGAGTTCAGCTTGGTGGCTCTGCTCCTTATGGCAGGGACCAATGGTTGTGGTCATTCACCTGGCTGCCTTCTGCAGTGGCTGGGCCAGGCTGAACAGTCTAAGAGGCTTGACTCATATGTCTAAGTAGTGCCTCAGAGCTCCTCCAGGGTCTCCTCCTCTCCATGTGGCTAGCTTGGGCTTCCTTACAGCATGGGGGCCTTGGTTTAGTTACACTTCTTACCTAGGCTGGCTTTCAAAATGGACATGCTGAGTGTGAAGGCAGAAGCTCCTTACAGTCCAGCCTTGGAAGTGACGTAGCATTGCTGTCACTCCCTGTTGGTCGACACAAGTCACAGAACCAGTGAAAATTCAAGGGAAGGGGAAAGGGACACCATCTCTCACTGGGAGAGTGGCACCATTATCAGGACCATTCACATCCTCATAGAACCATGGGGGAGGATTCTTCTGAGACATGAAAAGCACTTAGCATAGCATGTAGCACAATAGTTTATGTCAGGCTTATATTTAATAAATGGTAGTTTCTGTGAGAGTGGGAATAGAGAACTGATGCCTTGTAGGTATTGGGCAGACCTTGATTGCAAATGAAGATACTCAACTCAAACTAGCTTAGGTCAAGGGAATTAACTATGAAAAACAATTAAAAGGGAATTAATTACCTGGGAAGTGCAGGGGTGAGACTGAATTCAAGCACAACTGAACCCAGAGGGCCAGACGATGTCATAGGTCTTTCTCCCTTGTCTTCTTCCCTCACTACCCGCCCCCCCAACATCTATGGTTTCTAGCTTATCTCTGCCCTTCTTTTCACACTACCTTCATTATCTCCTGCTGCAGATAGACCTTCTCTATATGTCAGCCCTATGCCCACATTCTTAGAGCTGGTGATCGAAAAAGAATGGCTTTCCCAGCCAAAGTCCTAAGAAAGACCCTGATTTGGTCAGCTGGGGTCACTTGCCCACCCCCAAACCAATAACTGTCCAGGAAGATGTACTACCGTGACTGGGATTGACAGCCTGAGCTAAGACCACAGGTATTGGGGGCACAGGGAGGAGAGGAGAGTTTTTCAGTGAAACAGAAGGAAGGGGAACTCACCCTGGATGTAACAGACCTTAACCATGGCTTTCAGTGTATCTGGCCTCCCTCCCCACAATGCCTCTGCATCTGCCTCTTGACCTAGCCTGGTTCAGCCCTCAAGAATCACGTTTGGGATCCCAGAGTGAGGCATATATGGAGAGGGATATCAGGCTGCAGTGGGAAGGGAAGGGCATCTGAATTTTCCTTCCTGCCTCATCCTGACTCCTTTAGGTCAAACGCCTGAGCTTCAGAGAAGTTGGACTCAGAACCTTCAAATGCCCGAACTTCAGAGAATCTGGACTCAGAACCTCTTCTACTCAAGGGGGTTTGACAACTTACCAAGGGTGAGAGTGGAACTGGCATCATGGGCAGCATGGAGGAGAAATGAAGCTTCCTAAATTACAGTTATCTTCAGGGCTCTGCCTTCCCCAGAGCTGGGTTCAATACTTAAAAAAAAAAAAAAAAAAAAAAAAAAAAAAAAAATCTCCTGCACTTCTCTCAGGGACCACAAGAGGGTGCACAGAGCCCAGCTTCCCTATTAACAGGGACCAACAGACAGGACCTGCAAGCATCTGGGGAACTCAGAGAGCGGTGGACAGGAGAGGGTAGGATGAAAGGAAGCAAGGAGACCCACGGACCAGCTTGGGCCAAGCTGCTAGGGTTCCAGACTGTCTCGGACCTCTGGGCTGACCCAGACCTAGGGGCGGACGCCTGCGTCCCAGTGTCTATTGCCAGGTCTTGGTGCGTGGTGTGGAGTAGGTGATGCTAGACTCCCGCATGAGCCAGAGAAGGAAACTAAGACAGTGGCATGAACTGACACCACCCCAAGCAGGTGAAAAGGAATTCAGAGGAAGTAACATGATAACGGTGAGGAAAGGCCTAGTTTGCCAGCTTGACCTTGATCAAGTCAATTAATTTCTCCGAGCCTCAGTTCTCCCGTCATGGAATGGGGGTGCCTGATAGCTTTTTAGTACACTGGAAGAGAGCACTGCAATCTTCAAACCGATGGTCTCATGTTGGTGTCCATTTCCCCTGACCAAGCTCAGCAGGAGTCTGGGAACCGCCTTCTGTGAAGGGTGAGAGCCTTGGCCTGAGAGGCACCATTTTGAACATTATTTTGGTCATCTTTAAGCTCAGAGATGGCTCTGTGCTCTTGCACTGCTGCCTGGGAAGAAGGCTGGAAGCAGAGCTCAGAAATACGCACCCCCCCAACCCCCTTGCTTACCCAGCTGCTCAGCCCCAGGCACAGTCTGAGCCACGAAGGTTCCCTGCTGGCTGAGTGGTGGGGGACATGTGGTACCAGGGACATGGGGGAAGAGCACAGAGACGCCCCAGATGTGTGCATGACCACATCAGGGACAGCCAGAATGCAGGCAGATGGGTGGGGAAGCTGCTGGAAGGCCCAGGATCCGCCTAAGGCCAAGGGCTCATTTCCCCTTCCTTCCAATGACCAAACACACTAGGAGTTTGAGGGACTCAAGCAGCCAGTTATCCCCCCTTACCTTGCTGAGGGGCACTGGTCCCTGAGGCCTGAAGGATGGGATAAAAAGCTCTCTTCTCGGTCTGGGGCTGCTTTCCCCTCCTCTTCACCAAGATGTTCTCTTGCAGAACATCAGGACTGAGCTTGGCCTGGTCCGGGTTGGGGCTGTGAGAGTCCCACCTGTTCTCACCCTAGTGCTTCCTCTAGCCCTCCCTTCCCTATAACCTCCTCCAGGGTTGCCACAGCTGGAACCATTCTCTGAGCTGCCTTTCATCTCTGGTGCCCCCCCCACCCCCAGTGGCCCCTGTAATTGTGGTCTCAGCTGGCGGCTGCGGGGGCTGGGGCTGGGCTGAGGGCCAGAGCCAAGGGCAGGGCCAGGGTGGGGTCTGGGGGTTGCTGATAGGGGCTTGCCCATGGCAGGGGTCATTTGGGACTGGGGCTCCAGTCACACACTCTTTCTGGGCCTCATCTCCACATATGCCAAGGCCTCTGTGCCTACATATGCCCTCTCCTCTCTGCACTGAGAAGTGCCCCAGGCTTGGGCACTTTTAGACCCTCATGACATCAGGCCAGAACTACGCCCCAGTGCAAACAAGGCTTGGGAATCGTTATTTTCCTCCTGGGATTTTCAAAGAAAGGGACTTCTCCCTCTCTTTTACACCTCTGTATTTCTTGAGCTGTTAGAGGGTGGGGGAGCAAAGAGACCTCCCCTCGGCAGAGGCAGGTCAAAGGAAAAAGAAATCAGCCCCTCAAGCAGGTCAGCAGAATTTCCCAAATGTGGTCCTCATGAAAATCACTTGGGATACTGCTAGAAATGCAGACCCCCAGGCCTTGCCCCCCGACAGGCTGATTCAGCTGCATTGGACTGGGAATCAGTATTCCCCACAATGGCGTACCCCAGGGGATACCTATGATGAGGCATCAAGCCTGGAAAGGCTAGTGTGAGCTGTATCTGGGGAGTAAGGAGGTCTGCAAGCTGGATTATGAAGCCATTCCCTGTCCCAGGTCGGGCCTCTTCCTAATCCTTTCTGGGTCTCAGTTTCCCCAACAGCCTGGCTTGTCCCTGTGGTGCCCTCTCCCACCTCAGGCTCCTGCCTACCTTCCTGTGCTGAGTCTGGTCCTGCCCTGTCCTCCCCCATACCCCAAACCCTCCCCAAACTCTAGTCCCAAGCTGTCCCTGTCCTGCAGCATGGTGAAGGAGAGTGGGGAGGGCAGGGGGCGGCTGGGGTCAAACAAGGCTCTGGCTGACGCAGACTGCTTCCTGCCCCCGGCTGTTTTCCTGCTGTCCAGCCAGACTGCTCCCCCCATTGCCCCACCCCCACCCCCAGCAGCCTCAAGCCCTTAATTCCTGACAGCTGCGGTGGCTGCCGGCAGAGATGGGGGGGAAAGGAGGGGGGAGGATGCCGTCAGCCTGCTGTTGCTCGGGCTGCCCCCACCACCTGACAGTCTGGGGACAGGGAAAGCCCCACCCCTCTCCTCCAATTCCCCAGGGATGGGCAATTCCAGGAACGGGCCCCTTTTGTCTCAGAGCCCAGAGGCTCCGGTAGTTTGTCCTTAAACCAGGAGAGGGCAATGAGGTTGGGAGGGAGGTATGTGTGTAGTAGAGTGAGAGGCTTGTGCCCATTGTACAGAGGAGGATGCTAAGGCCACAGTGGGAATAGGATTCACTATCGGGGCCCAGGTTAGAACCAGAAACAGAAGCTGGAGCCTCTGTCCCCAGCCTGCTGTTTCCTCAGGTCCTTTGCCTGGCTGTAGTGTTCAGCTGGGGCGAGAGGACATGAAGGAATCCCAGAGAGGAGTGGGCCTGAGTCAGGAGTCCGGTTTTGGGTGGCTCCCAGAGAACCAAGTACAGGTAGCAAGGGCCAGGCAAGATCTGGAGCATCTGCAGGAAGGCCCAGGCAAGCAGCGCTCAGTGTTGGGGCCACTGCTGCTGTGCTCAGAGTCAAGAGGACTGGGTTGGATTCCAGCTCTTCATTTGCTGTGTGACCTTGAGTAAGTCATGGCCCTCTCTGAGCCTCATTTTCTTAAGAAATAAAAGGGGACAAAATACACACTTTTGGGATTAGAAGGCTCTCTAATACCTCTCCCAGGGTGTGTCACCCCAGGGAGTTCTGCTCCCAGACATTTACTGGAGTCCCAGCACTTTGACCTTCATTGGTTCACTGATCAGATGAGGTGAGCCTCAGTAACCTCATTTCATGAAAGGGCAGAGGGTGGCTCAGTGAGCACGAGGCACCTGTTTAAGGTCACACAGGGAAGAAGAGCAAAATCCAGAGGCTGCCAAACCCCTTTACAGGACCCCCCCCCCCCACACCTGCTACACCAGCCAAGCCTGGGAAGTCCCTCCTGAGGTGGGAGAGGTGGGCAGGGGGGCCAGCCCCTCCCCTCCAGTCCCTGCAGGTGTGTATGTTGGGGAGGACCGCTCCCCGACAGCTGTGTCTCAGCCAGACACACACACTTCGCAGTAACACACACCTTCTTACACAAACCAGCGCGCCCGGCACTGGCATCTCCACGTGCACGCGCGCACAGACCCCAACACCTCTCCTTCCCCAGCCCTCTGCACCGCCGCTTCAACCCCGGAGCCGAAGGGCGCTGTGGCCTCAAGACCCATACACGCCTCCACCCCCCGTAGTGACGTCACCTGGGGTAGAGCCCTGAGACACTCTGGGGGGGGGGGAGGAAAGGGGAGGCGGTAGAGCTCCCTGTGCCGGGACAGTCACTCACTCTCTGGGCGGTGGGGCCGGGCACAAACAGCGCCGTCCCCCCTTCAACACCACCCGCCCCCCCCGCCCCCCCCCCCCCGCCCTCCTCGCACGCCCTCGGAAGCACAGGCTCGTGGCGCTGCTCTGGGGGGCTCCCGGGCACCCAGCCTCTCATTCCCAGCCCGCAGCACCTCCGGGCCCCCCTTACCCTCGAGAGGCACCGGGAGTTGTCGCAGGGGGGCCTCGGGAAATTCCCCGGACCCCTGTGCCAGGAGGTGCCCTGTGCGCCCGCCCGCCCCCCCACCCCGAGGGCGGTGCCCGGGGGCGCTGCCCCATGGAGCGGGGAGGCGGGCGCCGTCTGCTCTCGGAGCCGTGACCCGAGTCGGAGCTCCGTGTCGCAGCCGCCCCGACCCCCGCGGATCATGCGCCGTCGCCCCTGGCTCGCCGGTCCCGCCGGGCTGTGAGCCCCCCACTCCTGGCCCGTCACGGCCCGCGCGCCATGGGCAGCACCCACCCTTGCCCCTGGCTGCGGCTCCGACCTCGGCCCCAGCCGCGGCCCGCGCTCTGCGCGCTCCTGTTCTTACTGCTGCTGGCTGCCGCCGTGCCCAGGTGAGCCCTCACCTTACGCCCCGCCCTCCTGGAGAGCTGGGACCCCCAGCCACGGGGGCCTCCGGCGTTCCCGCTGGGGCAGGGGACCCTGGAAGGAGGGAGGGACAGTGTCTCAGAAAAGAGCTGGTGCCCAATGAAAGACAGTGCCCTCACAGGAGGGGGCTGAACTGGTGACAGAGTATGGGCAGTCCAGGGAGGCAAGGCAGTGCCCAGGAAAGTGATGGCTACTGGAAGAGGAGGTGTGTGTGCGGAGGGGAGCAAGTGCCAACCTGGAGTCCATGCCAGGCCAGGGGAATGCACCCGTACCCCAGGAGTAAGCTCAGACTGCGTTGCTCCTCCTTGGAGATCGCTCCCAGACAGGGGCATGGGTTGGGGGCTGGAAGGGAGTAGTTCAGGTGGGGTCACTGTGACACTGCAGCTGGAAGGGTTCTCAGTGTGTGTGTGTGTGTGTGTGTGTGTGTGTGTGTGTGTGTGAGATATTGTGAGCCCTGCAAGCTATGTTGTTAAATAGCAGTCTGTGTGTCCACATATGTGTGAATGTGCGAGCTTCTGGATCAGTGTATGTTAAGATGAACACGTGTGTATGCTTGTGAGTGTCTTTGTGTACGTGTGTATAACGATGCCTGACTGAAGCGTGCATGCGTGGAAGTGTTCCTGGGTCTGGGTGGCCATCTCCATGTGTGCAGCAGTGTGTCTGTGTGACTGTGACTGTCTGAAACATGTCTTGGGAGTGGTCTCCTGGGAATCGCTACGTATGTGAGCATCTATGCCTGGGGATGTACTTATGAAATACCGTGTACGCAGGCATTTCGGATGTGTGTCCATTTACACGTTAACCTGTGTGGGTGTGCGGCTGGCTGGGTGGTGTTGGAGGAAATGAGAGGATCAAGGACAGGAGAATGCTTTAGGAATATACATGATGGGCCAAACCTTCAGAAGCAGGCGTTGGAGAAGAGGAACTGTGGCCTTTGGGACTGAGTGTAACTTGTTGAATGGGGCCCTCCTAGCTCCCCAAAACACTCACCCACACCCAACCCCCACACCTGCAGGTCTGCACCCAACGACATTCTGGGCCTCCGCCTCCCCCCGGAGCCTGTGCTCAATGCCAACACGGTGTGCCTAACGTTGCCGGGCCTGAGTAGGCGGCAGATGGAAGTGTGTGTGCGCCACCCCGACGTGGCCGCCTCAGCCATCCAGGGCATCCAGATCGCCATCCACGAGTGCCAGCACCAGTTCCGGGACCAGCGCTGGAACTGCTCTAGTCTCGAGACTCGAAACAAGATCCCCTATGAGAGCCCCATCTTCAGCAGAGGTAGCTGCCCCTCGCCCTTGCCCTTCTGCCCACCCCATTCAGCACCCCACCCCCAAAGCTATCTGCCAACCATGCCCACTGCCTCAAGCTGGCAACCTCCCCAGGTGCCCATCTACCAACCATGCTGCTCCTCTGCTCTTTCTGGTCTTGAACAGTCCATGGGGGCCAGCCAAACGGGGAAGACGTGTCTCCAGCCTGCGCTGGGTGGGCTGACCGTAGCAGGTTCCGTGCCCGAGAGTTGACTCCTGGGTTATCCTGCCTGGTCATTGACACTGTATATCTCAAGCCTGGGAAATATAAGTATCTGTCACCTTCCTCAGTTTACCCTCTACCCTCTAGTAAACAGCACTTGGGATAGAGAGCCCAGGATAAAGTACCCAGAGTCAGTATGGAGGACTTTTGCCAAATGGGGTAGGTGAGGGAAGCTGGGGCAGGTAAAATGTCTGTACTTCTGCAGAAGCTCTTCCCGGCAAGGTACACCACCAGCCTCTGTGTCATTCTCACCGCCCCCGAAAACCTTCTCTGAATCAGAGGCACTGGGTGTGTGCCCGCCTCCTGCCCAGCAGGCCCGACCGCCCTGCCAATCCCTCTTCCCCTCACAGCCCAGAGAAGCCACAGCCCGCTCCCTGTCCTCCCTCTGTGACTTCTGAGTGACCCAGGGCCCACCCTGACAACCCTTAGGGTTGGAGATGGCAGGAGGCCTTGTCACTCATTTCTGTTCCCACCCGTCTCCTGCCCTGGTACCTTAGGCCTTGCCTCAGGCCTTTTGGGGGAAGATAGGCGTTATCCATCTCTCCTCTCAGCTGCTTGAGTGGGACAGTGTGGGGACCTGGCTCTGTGAGACTTGTCCAATTTTCTTGCCCAGTGGAGGAGGAGTTGTACCCCTATATTCTGTGCCCTTGGGGTCCAGAGGCTTCTAGGAGAGTCAGACTCTAAAGCACCCTATTCCGGAAAGAACTCGGCAAGCCGGGGCCTTTCCCTTTTCACCAGGACCCCTACTTGCATCCCCTGGGCCCCCAAGTCAGGGGCCACCGCCGCCTCCTCCAGCCCGGCCCCAGGCCGCCCGCCCCGCCCCCGCGCGCCCTCCCCAGCTCCCTCCCCCGCGCGCCCGGGGCGCTGTTTCTACCCGGCCGAGCCCAGCCCGACGCGTGTGGCGGCATGCAGCCGCGAACTAATCCCCGCGGGCCGCGGCAGACGGCTCCCGGCCCGGGCCGCACGGCTCTCCAAGGGGCACCCCCGCCCGCCCCTGCCCCGCGCTCCCGCCCCGCCCCGCCCCGCCCGCTCTGCCGCACCCGAGCCCCGCCAGCAGTCAGTCTGCTGCTGCCCGGGACCCCCGGCGGGGCGCCCCTCCCCGGTCGGCCCCGCGCTCGCCCACGCCAAGTGACAGGCCTGTGCCTCTCTCCTACCCGGGCCGGGCCCCGCCGGTGCTCGCCGCCGCCGCGCGCCTGCTCCCACTCCGGGTTTCTAGGTCACCCGTGCGCTCCCCGACGCCCCGTTTTCCCTCCAGCACCCGGGCCCGGGAGGTGAGGACACTGGAGGCCTTGCTTTGGGTTTTGCTCGCGGGGCTTTGAATAGGCGCTGAGGTTCTCACCCCTGCCGCTCCAGATGAGGCAAGGCAAGACAAGCTCTTCATCCCTCTTCCCGGCCACGGTGTCCCCAGTTCCCCTCTGGGCCTCCTGCCCCCTCTAGCTAGAGCGCGCCCACGCGTCCTGATTACTTCGCCCGCTTGAGGCCCGTGTGGCCTGGTGGAGGACGTGGGGTCTTTGAAGCTCAAGGGTGAGTTCAGAGCGGTGGAAGCACGCGGGGTTGGCGCGGTGCCAGGCGCTCCCGGGTTCACCTGCAGTTTAATAAGCGGGAGGTGAGCTGGGGGGACTGGTAGGGGGAGAGGTTAGGGGTGGAGGGGGGGAGACTTGCCGGGGCTAGCCAGGGCGGGGCAGCGCCCAGCGCGTGGGGAGGGGCGGGACAGCTGCGGCCGGGCTCTGGCAGGGGGGCTGGGCTCTTTCCTTTGGCCTTGGAACACGGTCCTACCTATGTGGCTTTTGCTCCTGCATTGAGACATCCCATTTTCTACTTGTCCCTCCTCGGAGGGGACTCTAGGCTTCTGGAAGAAATTGCCACTTTCTCTTTCCAGGGGCCACCATTACAGCCCTCTCTCACTCCATATCTGTGTTCACCCTCCTCTGGGGTTATGTCGCTGTCCGTCTTGGCCCATCTCTTCGAGGACTACCTAAATTTGAATTCCACGGGGCTACTCTTGGTGGCAGCCATTCCCCTGGACGGGGTCCTTCCCCCAGTTCCCCTTCTTTTCAAGTTATGAATTGTCCCATGTGGGGTCAGGTGACCTGTTTCCCCCAACTGGAGTACTGGTTGCTGACCGCTCTTCCAACCCAGACTGCCAGTGGGATTCTCTTCAGGGTGCACTCTGCCATGTTTAAAATTCAGAGACTGCAGGGAGGAGGTGGTCCCTGGGACCTGCCACCTTAATACTGTTACTGCCATCTAATTGTCCTGACATCTCCCTGAAAATGGGTTGGGCTGAAGGGATGGAATTCCAGTGAAGGAGAGAAGAGTGCTTGAGCACCTGGAGTAGACAAGCTTGGGAAGGCAGGGCCCAGACCCATCTGGAATGGATGGAAAGAGGGGGCATGAGGCTCTATAGCAAGCAGGGTTCTCAGCCCAATGGAAGCCCACAGTTTGAGAGTCTGGCCTCTGTTCTCCAAGGCTCTGGTTCTTCTCCCACCTCTCTTTTACATTCATCCTTGAGGAGTCTTGGTTTTATGGCTAGGCCTCCAGGCGTGGGGTGCGTGGTGGCAGTCAGATGAGGAGAAGAGGCACAGGCAATTATATCCCAGGATCACCTAAAGTTCCATTATTCTAATAGCACCCAATGAATTCGCTAATACTTATTAAGTACTTGCTGTTTGTCTGGCACTGTTCTAAAGCACTTTATCTGTACTTTAACATCCTCAAACAATCCCCATGCGATAGGTCTTATTAGTATCTTCATTTTACAAATGAAGCTAAGAGAGGTTGGGTAGCTTGCCATTAGTCCCACAGCTTGTAAGTGAGCTATAGAGCCAGGACTCAAATGCAGGCCAGCTGTCTTTAGAGATTGCACTCAACCCCCTGCCATACTGCCTCCCAAGCTCCCACCATGTGTCCAGAGGTGAGTGGCACAATGGAGTACTCCAAGAAATGAAACTCACATGTACACACACACACACACACACACACACACACACACAGATACCTACCTTTGTTTGTACAAACGTGTAGCCACATTCAGTGTCACCCCTAAGTGTTCCCACATGCACACAACCTCTTCCTCTCTCTCAGGCCAGGCACATGAGCATGCACAGATTATATGCATGGAGGGAATGGAGACCAGATCTCTCCCCTTCCCTCCCTCTTTGACTCAAATAGGCGGGGCTCAAGCTTCTCTGACCCCTCCTGGTTCCCACTGGCTCCTGAATCCTCTCTCCTCCATGCTCCCCTGCCCTCCAAACCTCCTCCCCCAGCCCCTTCCTGGCCGTTGGCTGCAGCCTGAAGGAGCAGCTGACTCCACTTAGATGCTGGCAGTCCCTGTCCCAGATCAAAGGCAGGACGGCTAATTGTGCGTCTTAACAAGCACCCCCCCTCCCTCCATGCTCCAGGCAGCCCAGCTGGCCATGGCCCCACCCCTCTCCCCCTCCAGCTGGCCAGATGGCACAGTGCCTGCGTCTGCCCCAGACAGCCGGGGCCAGGACCGAAACTGGGGCCCTGAGTGGGAGCTGGGGGCAGAGGCCCAGCAGTCTGGACTTCTCTGAATCTTGGATGTTGGAGCAGAGGGTGGTCACACAAGCCCTGCCTGGTCACCACTAAACGTGGCTGTGACAGCTGCCAGAGGCCATGGGATGGTGTCTTTAGCTGCCTTGGGTAGGTAGGGGTGTTCTATGTAGACTGTAGACTACATTTTTCCAGATTCCTCCAGGCCTGCCTCTGAATGTAAAGAGCCTGGAAGATGGTGGTTGGCCTGGGGAAGATGGTGGTTGGTCTAGGCTGGCACATCCCCCTAGACCAGCCTCTTGCTCTTTCTTGGTGCTGTGCATAGATAGGGCCATGGAAACTGGAAATTGAGCTGGCTGGGTTTCTTACTCAGGAACATGTCTTCCCTAGAGCCAAATGTCCTTTAGCAGCCAGTTCCCAGGCCTGGGAGCTGAGAGAGCTGGCCCTGGGTCCTGCTCTGGTTCTGCTCTGTAACCCCTGTGACCTTGGGCATCCCCCTTTTGCACAGTGTGTGTGTATGTGTGTGTGTGTGTGTGTGTGTGTGTGTGTGTGTTGGAGGGGGAGATGATTTCTGAGGCTTGGGCTGCTTCTGGAAGTCTGAGTATTGCCATTTGTCCTAGGAGTGGGCTAATGACTCCCCTAGCAATAAGGGAAACGCTCAGAGTTCCACAGCTAAAAGGCAAGGGATAAACACAGGGTGTGCTCCCCAGGGACTTAGGTCTGCCATTTCTCTTGGGCCCTACATCCCATGTCAGTGTCTACTCCTCTTTGGCTCCCACCAATTCCCAACATCCCCTTAAGAGGCTCCAGCCCAATCCTCATCCCCTCCTGTCTGTTCATAGCTGGGCTCCTTATGGAAAAGGTCTGGAGATGCCACAAGTTGGAGAGAGAAGATAGACAGGGACAGCCTGCTTCATGGGCTTCTAGTGGCCCATGTGATTTATTCTAAAATGGGTCTTGAGCTTCTGGGCTCTGTCCCTGACTGGGGAAAACAAGAAGCAATGGCCTAAAATTACAACAGTAGTGAGTGAAGTCAGACAACAGGAAGAACTTCTCAATAATGGCTAATGTTTGTGCAGTATACTATGAATAAGGTGCTCTTCTAAGTACTTTAAATTTACTAACTAATTTAATCCTTGGGACAAAAATGAAGCAGATAAAAACAATCTTGTCTTGCAGATGAGAAAACTGAAGCACAGAGGTCAAGTCACTTGGTCAAAGTTGGGTAGCTATTAACAGTTAGTAAGTGGAAGAGCCAGGATTTGAACCCAGACAATCTGGCTGCTCGAGAGTTCATACTTTTAACTACTACACGTTTTGTCAAGTTTTGTTGTTGTTGTTGTCGTCGTCGTCGTTTTGGCTAGACAAGAAAAGGAGGACAGGACCCTCTGATGCAGAGGGTGAGTGTGAGGGGCAGGTTTGGGCTAGGGTCTCTGTTCAGTCCTGGTTGGCTCTCTGAGGGCTACGGGAACTCCCAGAGCTTGTCCTTCCAGGCTTCAGCACTAGGGTGGAAAGATCTAGAGTTCTTTTCCTCTGAATCTCTGGCCTCCCGCAAGCCATCAATCTCCAGCCAGGTCTGGGCTTCCACGACAGGTGCCTATGGCACAGGTGAGTTCTCCTCTTCATATGGAGGCTCTCATTGCTCTTGGCTTCTTCTCCGACTGCCCACACTCTCTCGGTTCCAGAGGCTGGTCAGAAACCTGTAAAATGCTGCTAGCTGGTCCCCTCTCAGATGCAGAATAAGGAGGAAGCAGCTTGTGGGGCCAGGAGCCAGACCGTCCTCTGTAAGTAGGCCTCCCCCTGCCACAGGACCAGACCTTCCCAGAGGATGGCTCAGGCTGAGAACACCGAGGAGAAAAGTAGTGTAGACAAGTCCTGGGCCCCTGCAAGTGGTCGTCAGGGGCTTTGTGCTCCAGAGCACCAAAAAGAAGGTGTCTGCCTTAACTCACCCTTCCCTCTCAATTTTCAACACTCCTGCAGGGCAATGGGCTTATTTCCAGCATTCCTCAAACAACCTCTTCAGATGACCTAGACCCGTTTCGAGCAGATTTTCTGGGATGTCCTGTGGACAGGAAAAGGGGAAACTCTGCCGGCTCTTTCCTCTGCCTCTTGAATCTGGCAGTCAGGGAGTGTTCTGTAGTGGGGCCTAAGGGGGTGGCACCAGGCAGGCAATCTTGGGGCCGGGAGCTGTCGGAGGACACCCTCCTCTTAGTTACCCTTCTGCCCATGAACATCTTCTGGGGCCTGGAATTCTATCTCTAGTCATTTATTTTTTAGCTTAAATTTTGCCTTCTTTCCGCAGGCTTATTTTTAAATTGCAAATATCACATGAGAGGTAACAGATGAAGTCCCTGATCTGAAAAAGAAATGTTTCCCAGATACTTTATGCCCAACAGGAGAGAGGTAGACACGAATTCTGAGCTTGCTAAGGGTGATGTTAGTGGAACAGGGAGTGAAGTACGAAAGAGGACTCTGGGGAGACCTCCCACACTCCACCCTGCATGCAGAACTTCTGATGTGATTTCTGCCCCTCTTTGAATCTGTGTCCTTGTCCCAGACCTTCCCCCAACACTGCGCCTCCATTTCCCCTTTGTGTGGTAAGAAGGTTGGGCAGAGAGGGCAGAGGGATGAACGTGGAGGCCCCTGAGAGTCCTTTCCCTGGATCTCCACCCTCAGGTTTCCGAGAGAGTGCCTTCGCCTACGCCATCGCTGCAGCGGGCGTAGTGCACGCAGTGTCCAATGCCTGCGCCCTGGGCAAATTGAGGGCCTGCGGCTGCGACGCCTCTCGGCGCGGGGACGAGGAGGCCTTCCGTCGGAAGCTGCACCGCCTGCAGCTGGACGCGCTGCAGCGCGGTAAGGGCCTGAGCCACGGGGTCCCGGAACACCCAGCCCTGCCCCCTGCCAGCCCGGGCCTGCAGGACTCCTGGGAGTGGGGCGGCTGTAGCCCCGACGTGGGCTTCGGGGAGCGCTTCTCGAAGGACTTTCTGGACTCCCGGGAGCCTCACAGAGACATCCACGCACGCATGAGGCTCCACAACAACCGAGTTGGGAGGCAGGTGAGAGCCCCACACCCGCCTGGGCCTGCTCCAGATCCCTCTGCCTAGGGCTCCTCCCTTCCCCCCAGGCCTTGCTCTGGGACCCAGAGCTCCCCCCTTACTCAGCAACTCTCTCATTGTCCCTGCCTAATCCAGTCATCAGACATGCATTGGATACCTACTGTGTGCCAGGCACTGGACTAGTCTGGGATGCAGGGATGAGAAAAACCCTGTCCTGAATCAGCCTGCTCCCTTTTTTTTTTTTTTTTTTTTTGGTGAGCACTGGAAGGGGGGGGGGTGGACAGGGCTGCAGACAGGGCCTCCGGGGCCTTGGCCTTGCTCTGCCTCTCTGTGGCCTCCCCTATAAAGCAAGAAGGTTGAACTGGGTCATCCAGCTCCCTAGTCTCCCCTGCCCTGGCCCAGCTCTAACGTTCCATGATTCTGTGCTATCCTATGCTGTGACCCTCTACCTGTTCTCCCAGCCTTTCTGTGCAGAATGAGGGATTCCTGCAAGGGGAGGTTCCTCGGGGCCACTGAGGTCCTGTGTTATGGTTACCTGCCTCCTTTTTCTCCCTATCCTTGAATGTTCGTACTCCCTCAAAGGTCATAAATTTAAAAAAAAAGAAAAAGAAGAAGAAGAAGAAGAAGAAGAAGAAGAAGAAGAAGAAGAAGAAGGAGAAAGGAAAGAAAGAAAGAAACAATCGCTTGCATTTATTGAGTGCTTACTATGTGTTAGGTACCGTCTGGAGCACCACACCACATCACATATTAGCCTTTTTAATCTTTACAACTACCTATGAGGGTGCTAGTAGCAGCCTCGTGTTCAAATATGGAAAGTGAGGTACAGAACGATGAAGAAGCTTGCCCAAGGTGGTGCAGCTGGTAAGGAAGGGACAGAGGCGGATTCATCGCCAGGCAGCTGAGCCTTTCGCTCCGCAGGGTCATCTGCGCTGGGTGCGTGCCTCCACTAAGATGCCTCCTTAGCCTTCGTGGTAGCCCAGCACCCTCCTTTTCTGGCTGTTCAGCCCCTATGCCTTCTCTCGGCTCTGCCTGGCCTGCTCAGGCCTCATTTCTGGCTTCCCCTCACCCGGCCTGGCACCTGCGCCTCCTGACTCCCCTTTCTCCTGTCCTCTGGGCCCGGTGCTTCACCAGCTCCTTCCACAAAGACTCGGAGCTGATTCAGCTCTTCCCATCCTGACTTAGAGGTGAAGTAAACTGAGGCATATCCACCCTCGGGTCACATCCAGCTTCCACCCAGCCCTGCCCTATTAGTGCAGCTCTTTTCCCAAGCTTCCATGCTATCCCAGCCCATACCAACAGTGCCTCCTACTCCTCGTTAAACTGGTTAATTAATGGCTGCTGTCTGTGGGAAGCGAACGTTCTGGAGCCGTTGGCCAGCCGAGGCCCTGGGCTCGTTCCTCCATGGTGTTGCCACCACAGGCTGCACCTACAAGCTGCGGAGCCCTTTAACACTCAGAGGGCAGGGTCTCTCTCTTCTGGCCCTAACCGCCCAGGTGTGAGGGCCCCAGATCACTGGTCTCCCTGTCTGCAGCTGTGTTTTGGAATGGAGTCCCGGGAAAGGAAGATGTCTCCAGTGTCTCTAATGAGAATAATGTCAAGGGGTCCTTTGGGAGGAGATTCTAGGGCAGGTTGAGAGTTGGGCAGGGGGTCGGTATACCACACCCCTGTAACTACCTCCCTTGGATGCTTGGGAACTTCTCGCTTTCATTGGGCTGAGGGTCTGGCTCTCTGGGGGCTGCTCCCATTCTGTATTCAGGTAGAGCTTTTGGCCCCGGTTGGTGCTCACTGTTCCCTAGGAGGAACTGTGACATTCAGCAGTGGGCAGAATAAGCTCCAGCCGGTATAATGGGGTGAAGGGGAGACTCCTCAGCTCCTGTCCCCTCCTTAGGCTCCCTGCAAAGGGCTGCTGGGCCCAGAGGAGGAAAGGGGCTTTCTCAGCCTCCCCGCAGCCCCCACTCACAGCCTGGATCGAGGCCAGAGGCTTTGGGGATAGGATACAGTGGGACCAGCAACCCCCTGCTTCTGGCCCCCACCTGAGGGATGGAAGGAGAGGGAATTTCCCTGAGGATCTGGGATCCCCCCTCAGGAAGCAAGAGCCTCCAGCCCCAAGGGCCCCCTGCAGCTGGTGGGAAAGGAGAAGAGGGGAGGAAGGAGGGAATTCCCCCAGGACCTGGCCTTGTGGGAGGCGGATGGGAGAACAGCAGAAGAGCAGGCGGAGTTCTTCTCCCGACTGCCTGGCTCAGGAGCTGTGCGCCCGCCTCCCCACTCTGCCGCGCTTTGGGCCTCAGCTTTTGCATCCGTTCAATGGGAGTCGGTTTCAGAAGTCTCCGAGGAGATTCTCGCAGGCCAGTGCCTGCGCTGGGAGGAGGGCCGTGGGGCCGACCGCGGGCGTCACCCCTCGCCGTGCCTCCCTCTGCAGGCGGTGATGGAGAACATGCGGCGGAAGTGCAAGTGCCACGGCACGTCAGGCAGCTGCCAGCTCAAGACGTGCTGGCAGGTGACGCCGGAGTTCCGCGCCGTGGGGGCGCTGCTGCGCAGCCGCTTCCACCGCGCCACGCTCATCCGGCCGCACAACCGCAACGGTGGCCAGCTGGAGCCCGGCCCCGCGGGGGCCCCCTCGCCAGCCCCGGGCGTCCCGGGGCCGCGGCGCCGGGCCAGCCCCGCCGACCTGGTCTACTTCGAGAAGTCGCCCGACTTCTGCGAGCGCGAGCCGCGCCTGGACTCGGCGGGCACCGTGGGCCGCCTGTGCAACAAGAGCAGCGCGGGCCCCGACGGCTGCGGTAGCATGTGCTGCGGCCGCGGCCACAACATCCTGCGCCAGACGCGCAGCGAGCGCTGCCACTGCCGCTTCCACTGGTGCTGCTTCGTGGTCTGCGAGGAGTGCCGCATCACCGAGTGGGTCAGCGTCTGCAAGTGAGCGGAAGGCTTCCTTCCCCTCCCTGAGCCTGGCCCTCTGCGGCTTGCGGTCTTGGCCCGGCAGCAGCGTCGCCCTGGCTCCTGGGAGAGGAGTTTGGACCATCTGATCCCATAGGAACCTCCCGGCTCTGAGGGTCAAGTCTGCAATCAGGGGAGAGTCCAGGCCTGCCTGGACCCCATCACTCACTTCTGGGGGCTCCAGGACTGATTTGCCTCCCTGCTTCTTGCCCTAAGCTTAGACGGCTCAGTTGGGCTGGGGATTGCCCGACACCCACACCAGAGGGCAAGTGTCAGCCAGGCAGCCTCTGGGCCTGTCTCCTTTCGTGCCTTCACCTCTAACCCTGGAAGCTGAAGGGCAGGGGAAAGATGATTAGAAAAGAAGAAATGGACGTAACTGAGCTGAAGTGATTCTGTAGAGGCCTAGGATGCCCTCCCCCAAGGGCCTCTGTCCCTCATCATTCATTTAACAAATATTTATTTTGCATTCTTTGTGGCCTGGCACTCTGCAGGGGACGATGGGTGCTGGGGAGACAGATGTGAATAAGAGAGACACAGCACCGGCCTCTTGGAGTTTACATTCTGGTTGGGAGAGAGGGACAATAAACAAGTAAATATACAAACCAGGTCATCTCAGACAATGTTCTGTACCACGAAGCAAATAAAGCACGGTGCTGGATGTAGAGTGATGTGTGGGGAGTGGGGTCCCTTTAGTGTTTATTTTTTATGTTTGCATTTTAAAAGCCTGTTTTTATTTGAGTACAGTTGACACGCAATGTTACGTTCGTTTCAGGTGTACAACGTAGCGATTCAACATCTCTCTACATCTGTCACCATATAATGCTATTACAATACCATTGACTCTATTCCCTATGCCGTGCCTTGTAGTGCTGTGACTAATTCATTCCATAACTGGAAGCCCATTATCTCCCACTCCCCTTCACCCATTTTGTTCATCCCCTCGCCCACCCCCCCTCAGGCAACCATCAGTTTGTTCTCTGTGTTTATAGGTCTGATCCTGCTTTTTGTTTGTTCATTCATTTGTTTTGTGTTTTAGAGTCCACATAACAGTGAACTCATGGGGTATTTGTCTTTACTAGTCAGACTTATTACACTTAGCATAATACCCACAAGGTCCATCCATATGGTTGCACATGGCAAGATCTCCTCCTTTGTTATGGCTGCATGTATACACACAGTCACACCCCACATCTTTGTCATCGATTCATTTATTGATGAATAAGGTACAAGGTATTGATGAATAAGACACATAGGTAGGAGTGTGGCCTCTTTAGATAAAGTCATTGGTCTGGGAAGGCCTCTCTGAGTTATGTTACTCATGCTGAGACCTGTGTGCCGAAGATAGCCCCGCACAGGTTGAGGGAAAGGGCTTTCCAGGCCGAGGCCATGTGAATACCAAAGGTCAGTGGTGAGAGAGATCTCCTCAGGAGGAACATCCAAGAGGCCAGTGTGATCGGATGAAGCAATCAAGGGCAGGTTAGCAGGAGAGGAGCTCGGAGGGCAGGCAAGAGTCACATCACATGTCCCCCTGGGCCATCGTAAGGAGTTGGGATTTTCAGAGGAATGAGAAACTTTCAGAGGGTCTTGAACAGGTGAGTGTCATGGTCTGATTCCCACATGGCTCACTGTGCTGGGGAACTGAATGAAGACGGGAAGAGTTAACAACAAGGGGCCAGTTAGGAAACTACAGCCATCTTCCAAACCAGATGGGACCTGCCTGAATGGAGGCTAAGGGGGATGTTGACAAGAAGCTGGATCCGGAGCTCTTAATTCCGGAGCTCTAGCTGTCCACCTTGTGCCTGAGCCCTCTGCCACAAGCCAGGACGAGTGGCGGTGCCCAGCAGCACCCTTCGGCAGAGACAGACACTCTGCGAGGAGTAATCCTGGGCAAGACCCAGCTCAACCCAGCCAGCCCAGCGCCCCAGGGAGCAGGTGGGGCTAGAAGGTGCGGCAGGGAGGAGGGTGGTGGGGGAGGGCCAGGAGACTCGCTGTCTGGATGCTGGTCTCTCTGAGTGCATGCAGGGGAGATGGAGTATGTAAGTAAGGCCAGAGGCGAAGGGACATCCTTCCTCGGCCTCCTTTGTCCCAAACCCTCAAGGAGGAGGGTGGTAGAGAGGGAGGTAGAGTGGTCGGGATCTCAGAGAAAGAACACTTCACCTACTTCATCCAGACCTCCTGCTGCTCCAAGTTGAGGATCCTGCTTCCTGCCTCATTTTACCCAGAATGGCACCCTTCTGGATGAACCAGACAAGGATGAAGCCTTGTTCCTTTTCCCGATTGCCAGCCTACACGAACCCCCATATTTCCTTAGCCCATGTCTCCCTACCTCAGGGTAGGGGTGAGAAGGAAAGGACGCTCTCATGGTGGTGTATCCCTGTTGGGAGTTTTGCCCCAACTAGCTTGCCTTCAGCTTCCTCTCCTCCAACTGCCTGCATCCCGGCAGCTCCTGGACATGCCTACGACAGCCAGGCCTTCCACATGCTCAGCTCCGCTGCTTCTGGGGAGGACAGAGTTTCTCTCCCCAACCCCCAAAAGACAGCCCCACAGGCAGGCGGGTTAGAGTCCCCGGGGAGGAGGGGTAAGCGGGAGCAGCCGACACACCTGCCTCATTCCTTTCCTCTTGTTCACCCAGGAGGGAGCTGTGGGGGCTGGGTTCCCCGCCCCCTTGCTCCCTCCCATCCCAGGGAGGAGGAGAAAAGAGGTAGGGGGTGAGGAAGAGAGGCCTGAGTGGGGAGCACTCCCACCCCCAGCAGTGTCCACCGCGTATTAGCTTTGACCTCACCCTCCGGTGCCTTCCAGGCTTAAGGAGCACAGAGCCAGGGGGAGGAGAGACTGGAGAGATACAGGATCAGGGCTGGGATAATGAGGTAGGAGCAGGAATACTGCAGAGCCTTCTGCCTCCAGAGAGGAGTGAGTGGTGGGGTGGGGCAGGGGCTGGACACCACGTTGTGGGGGGGAAGGACGTGTTCCAGTCAAGTCCTGGTGAGCTGATATATGCTGGCAGGATCTGTAAAGGAAGAGAGTGAAAGTTGGGGAAGGAACAAACAAGGTGTTACCCACTCCATATCCTCCCTCCGGGCCAGAAGCTGGCTAGGGTCTCAGGGCAAAAGCTGGACCCCACAACTGAAAAGGGGGATGTAGGATCTGGCAATGGTCCTAAAGGGAGATGTGGAGGTGATGAAGGGCAGGAAAATAGGGCCCAAGGGGCACGGGGCTTAGGCATCCTGGCTGAAGGGCAAGACAGAAATCAATGTGCTGACTGGAAATTGGGGGTGATGGAGGTAGATGGGAGGAAGAACTTGCCAAATAGCTTGGGGGAGGACCAGGGTTGCAATTTTGGAATAAGAACAGATGGTGGACCATAGATTAGAGGGGAAGGGAACTGTCCTGGTCCCCAATACCTTTCACCTTGATGGACCCTGGGTCACCTCCTTGCAGGAGGAAAAACTAGTATGGTCTGATAGAGCCTGGATGGCCCCAGCTGGAGGGAGAGGGAGAACTAACAGAGAATGAGGGTGGTGGACAGATCAGCAGGCAGTGGTCAGGTTAAGGGTCAGGGAGCGGCAGCCAGACCGGGGTGGGGATCAGAACCCAGGCATCCTGCTTTCCAGTCACTCAAGGTCCCAGGGCTGAAATAAGAGGAAAGAGGCAGAGGTAGAGGCCCTAACAACTCTAGGAAGACCCAGGATGAGAAGCTAGGTCAGCTTCTCCAAGCCCTCCTCCTCCCAGATCAATGCGCCCCCAGCTAGCCCCCGGCAGGGGGCCTTCCACGTTGGAGTTTGGCCAGGCTCTAGTCGCGGCCCCCTTCCTCCCCTCCACCACCCCCCCTTCTCATGTGGTTGCCGGCAGCTGCCTGCGGTCGCCCCAACCCCTGCGCTCAAGGCACGGGGACTTTCCAACAGGGGAAAAAATGACTTAATGAGAGTGGGAGCCGGGGGCGGGAGGGACAGGTCCCTGTAATCACCGCTCCACTGTGGGGCCTGTGCGCCTCCGGGGCCATTCCGGGCTTCCTGCTGCCAGCGCCCCCCTCAGGCTCTGTTGGGGAGGTGGACGGGCTGGGGACAGGGGATCCCTTTTCAGGTTTCAGACTCTTTGGGCCCTCTGGCCACGTTTGCTCCCTAGGCTTGAGGTGCGTGGAAGCTGGGACGCCCCATGATCCCTCTCCAGACTTTGTCCTTGAAGTTGCGCGGGGGTGGAGGGGGATGAGTGGCAGTCTGTCCTAGGAGCCAGGGTTCTCTGCTGGTGGATTAGAGGGGTGAAGGATCAGGAGTAGAGCCCTGTGCCACTTTGCGCCTGCGCACTTCGAAACTTCCCCGGTTACTGTGGCAACCAGGGCAGTCGAGGTGTGTCCGCGGGGCTGGGAGGCGCCCACTCCCCCTTTTCTCGCCGCCCTGCGGGCCAGGCCCCGCCGCTGCGGTGCGCGGGGGTGGGGGTGTGCCGTTACCATGGCAAGGGTGCGCTAGGAGGGCACATTCTTCCCCAGGGTGGGAGCGCCCTGGGGATACGAGAAGGGGGGGTGACGGGGGCGGCAGAAAGGGAAGCGGCGGGTGGTGGTGGAGGGAGGGTCATAACGAGGGGAGGAGTCTCGGACAGGATGAACCAGGGCTCCTTGGGGTTGGGGTGGGGAGTTTGGAATCTACCCCCCTCTGCCTAGCTCTCCAGAGACGTCCAGCTCCTCCTCCGAAACTCTCGCTAGGGTTCAAGCCCCTCCGTCCCCACTTTCCGGGGAAGGGATCCCCTACTACCGAATGGAAGGTCTTTTAGCTTCCCCCTGAGACCAGGCTCTGCGAGCTTAGTGTTTGTCCCTTTCCTTCCCCCACCCCAAGCGAAGCTGCAGCCCAGACTGCGACCTGAAGCCCTGCAATTAAGCCCCTCGCCCGCCCCTGCGCCGCCCGCCGGCCCTCTGCCAGACCGGGCCTGCACCGTCAATTACAGCCGTGCGCAGCAGCTGATTACTCCGGAGTCAGGGAAGCAGCCGGGGTGGGGACAGCTGGCAGGCCAAGGGGGCGGGGTCCCTGGGGTTGTCCCCGGCCCAGGATCCTTAATTGGAACTTCGAACTGCGGCCCTCTAGCCCAACTTCTCCGCTGCAGGCAACATGGGGGGCGGGGGAAGGGGGAGACAGGTCTAGTTAGTGCTCTGTCCGGCTGTGCCTCAATTTCTCTCTTCTTGAATGCACACCGCACCCGGGCAGAAAGAGTGCAGGGAGGTTGTGTGTGGTGTGGTGTGGTGTGGTGTGGTGTGGTGTGTGTGTTGGACGTCTGGACTCGAGGGCTGGGTACTCCAGAAGCTCAAAGCCCTCAAGGCCGGCTCTCTTTCCCGCCGCAGACAGTCGCGTGGGTCTCCCCTGGCCCGGAGCCCCACCCGGTGGACCTGGCTCTGTCTTGCTGAGCCAGCCTCAGGGTGGCTGCCAGCCCATACTTTGCTTTTGTGGGAATCAGAGTCCCTTCTGGGCAGGAGGCTTCTCTCTCCTCACTTCTGCCCTACAAGGGAAGGCAAACTAGGACCCTGCAGAGCAGCGATGGTGGCGTATTCTGCCATCACCCTTGCCCCTGCATCCCGTCTTCGCTCTCTCCCTGCCTGCAGGCCTGGAGGGGCTGGGGTTGAGCTAGCGTCTCCCGCGGTCCAGCTCCCCACATCTGGCCTGCAGCTGGCACCCGCCCACTGCGTACTGCTGTGGCCCCAGCGCCCTCTGTTGGTGAGGAGCGGTGGTGCACTAGCTTTCGAGCCTGGGCCGCCCGCAGCCGCCGCCACCACCACGGGTCTCGCTTCAGTTCTTCGGGTCTCGAGGTCCACCCATTCGGCGCCCCTTGTCCTGGGGTACAACCTGACTCCTTCAGCTCTTCGAATTCTGCCGGCCGTGGCCTCGATGACCTTTCCTCTGTGTACTTGAAGTCTCTGTGTACTTGAAACCTTGTTCCGTGTGACTTAGCTATCCCCCAACCTCTCATCCTCCCTAGTCGTCCCTGCTTCGTGGGCAAGTTCTGAGGCGCGGTCTCTCTGCGCCCAATGCAAAAGTCCTCAAATAGGAACATGATTACATAAATCAACGCCCATCTGCTCAATGGAATTCTTCACAGCGTCCTTAAAAGTGAGGTGGTTGAAGCATATTTAGTGACTGAGACAGTGTTTGCTCTATATGGTGTGTGTGTGTGTGTGTGTGTGTGTGTGTGTGTGTGTGTACAAGATACAAAATAGCACAGGGCAGGATCCTTAGTGCAACAAAAATTTATAGATGTGATTTGAATTTTAAAAGTCTAAAATAAGCAGCAAATTGCTAATGGAAACTATTTCTGGATGATGGGATTATAGGTGGTTTAAAATTTGTTCTCTTTATCCACATTTTTGTTTATAATGAACACGTATTACTTGGGCACAATAATTCCATATTCAGAATATTTTTGGCCCCAAATGTGAGCATTGCATATAATGAGAATATACTAAAGAAAGAAACCTTCTAAAACTAGGAATTAGGGAGATCTGCTCTCCTGACAAGAGCTAATATGATTATGTCATTAGGATTTTCTTCTTAAAATCGTGATGGTTTGTAGTGAAAGCAGGTTTCCAGCCTCTGAATCCCAAGGCCCAGGATGCCAAGAAGTTGTAGAAATCCATAGGCACAGCCAGCATTCTCGTGATGAATAACTGATTTAGCTCCCATTATGCTGCATATGTAAACAGCTGTTGCCCTGATTGATAACATAGAAACAATTTTGTAAGTTTAATACTTTTTTTTTCCTCAGTCTTGCTCCTCTTCCATCTCTTTGCAACATGACACATCATTAACTGCCCTCTCCTTAGAAATATTCTACTATTTTGTGCACTGGCTGACCACGCCCCCTCACTCCCCACTGCCTCAGGGATTTCATTCACTCCTTCCTTGTCTTTTTTCTTTTTATTTGATGTAAAAGAAAAATTACAATATACAAAGAACTTTCCCCTTCCTTGAACCACTTGGGAGTAAGTTGCTTACATGATGTCCCATCACTCCATATACTTTGGTGTATATGTCTTACAAAAAAAAGGACGTTCTTGGGGCACCTGGGTGGCTCAGTCGGTTGAGTGGTTGAGTGTCTGACTTCAGCTCAGGCCATGATCTCACAGGTTCATGAATTCACACCTCCTGTAGGGCTCTGTGCTGACAGCTCAGAGCCTGGAATCTGCTTCAGATTCTGTGTCTCCCTCTCTCTCTGTCCCTTGCCCACCCACGCTCTCTCTCTCAAAAAATGAATAGATTTTTTTAAAGGACATTCTCCTACATAACAATGCAATGTCATGATCAGGAAATTAACATTGATACATTCATATTGCCTAATACCCAGACCTTATTGCACTTCAATCAATTGGCCTAATGATGAAAGGATCCAGGTCCAGAATTATTCATTACATTCAGTTATCATGTCTTTCCAGACTCCTTCAGTCTGAGACAGTGTCTAAGGTTTCTTTTGCTTTCATGATCAGGACAATTCAAAAGACTGCAGACCTATTATATTGCAGAATGTCTCTCAATTTGGGTTTATCTGTTGTTTCCTCATGATTACATTAGGGGTATGCATCTTTGGCCCCATTATTATAGGCGTGAGTGTTTTACTTGTTGAATCGTTATTTATTTTGATGCTCAAAAATTTCCCAGATTTGGCCACCTGCCAAGCTGGCTTCTATCATAATTCTTTGAGCACTTCCTTACTTCCAGGCTCATCTTGTACTTTCTCTGCTCCAGCCCTGCAACCAGCCATTTATCCAAGGTACCTTTGTTCTTTTTTAATGGAGAGTGATATGTAGAAATCAAGATCTGGGTGCTAGGTGTGTTCATTGTTCTTGGAGTGTCACTGCTTTTGGGCCTCTCAGTGGACAGTGCTAGGAAATATATATATATATATATATATATATATACACACACACACACACACACACACACACACACACTTCTATTTATTGATAGGTCAATCAATCTCTCTATGCAGAAAGCCAAGAGTGCACACCATACCTTCAATTCCAGTCCAACACCACAAGGTTTATTCTAATTTTCTCCCTTTCTGGGGTGCCTGGGGGGCTCGGTTGGTTATCTGACTTCGGCCCAGGTCATGATCTCACGTCTCATGGGTTCAAGCCCCACGTCAGGCTCTGTGCTGACAGCTCAGAGCCTGGAGCCTGCTTCAAATTCTGTGTCTCCCTCTGTCTCTGCCCCTCCCTTACTCTCTCTCTCTCTCTCTCTCTCTCGAAAATAAACATTTAAATATTTTCATTTTCTCCCTTTCTATTTCTGTGGTGTCCTCCTCCCTCGTTAGAAGGGTTATTTAATCCCTTTGTAAATCGCTGCCATTGCTGCTGCTCCCTCCACTCCCCTTGCAGACTTCAGCTTCTCCCATCTCGGCCTTGATAGCCTATGCTAGGCTAATGCACCCCTGCCCCTTGCCCTCACAGGAGTGCTTTACTTTGGGCCCCCGTCATGGCTTGGGAGCCAAATTATTCCTTCCAGGCAGGAAAGCTGGGGACAGTTTTACTCTTTCTTGAAGCTCTGGATATAATTCTCAATTCTTTCTATTCAGTAAATGGCAACTGCTCTCCTAGCTGCTCCTATTAAAAGCTCTGGAGACATTGGACTCCTTTATTTCTCTGACACCTCACATGCAATCTATCAGAAAATCCTGTCGGTTCTCCTTCTGTTTATTTCTAGAGTCTGATCACATGTCATGTCCTCCCTCATCACCATCCTGGTCCAAGCCACCCCGGGTCTCTTGCCTTGAATGACTGCAGTTGTCTGCTAGTTGGTCTCCCTGCTTCTGCCCTTGCACACCCCCAGTCTACTCTATATATAGCAGCCAGAACAATCCTTTTAAAGTGTTAGTCATGTCGTGTGCTTCCTCTGCTCAGAATTCTCCAAAGTCTTTCTATCTCATTCAGAACAAGAGCCAAAGTACTTGCAATGACTTGCAAGGCCCTACAGGATCTGGCTCCCACTCCCACTCCCACCTTTACCTCTTTTCCTACTCTTGCCCTTACCCATTTACTTTAGCCACACTGTTCTCTTGGCTGTTCTTTGCGGAAACCAAATTGTCCTGCCTCAGGGCCTTTGCACTTACTATTCCCTCTGCCTGAAATAGGTTTCCCCTAGTAACCATGTGGATGTTGCCTCTCTTCATTCAGGACTTCACTCAGATATCTCCTTACAAGAGGGGACTTTGCAGAACAACCTATCTTATCTAAAACAGCAAACTTCCTCTTCCTTTTCCCTTGCTTTATTTCTCTTCATAGTACACATCACATATCTGACACATTTGTGTATTTGTTTACTGTCTGTCTCTGTACTATATAATGGCAACTCCACGAGAGCTGAGCCCCTCTTTTATTTTTTTTGTTGTATGTCTATGGCAAGAATGGTACTGAGTACATAGTAGGTACTCAATAAATACAAGTGAATGAATAAATGAATGAACATCTATGACAATGACTACCAATTTGTCTTCAGGCCCAGCCTAGGATTTTTCTTGAAGTTCTGGCTGCCAGTTAGATATGTTCTGATGTGGGTCTGTGGCACCACAAACTGAAGCTTTATTAAAGCAGGTTCATTATCTCATGTATGTATTTATTAATTTAGAACTGAGACTTTGTTTTCCCCACTGCTGTCTTCCCAATGCCTAGAACAGTGCCTGGCATAGAGCAGGCAATTAATAGTTGTTGAATAAATGAATGGAAGATTTCCCCCTCCAAACTGTTTTCCTTGACTTGCTTGTTTCTCTTTGTAACATTATTGTTTTCCTAGTTGCTAAGACTCAAAACTCTGTCAACGTGGACTTTCCCTTCTCTTCTTTTTTCCATATCCAGTCAGTGGCCAAAAGCTGCTGTTTCTCCCACTTCTTTGGCACTGGCAATCTCGTGCTTCATCATACACCCCAAACGTCATGAAGACCTCCCAACTGGCCTCTCTCATTCCTGTTTTTCTCTCTTCAATCTATCTTTATCAGATTTTTCTATTTTTTCTCGCCCATAAAGTGCTCTGATCATGTCACTTCCTCTGGCTGAAGATTTCAATGGGTCTTTGTGCCGATTAGGGTTCTTAATTGCAGACAACAGAAATGGACTCTGGTTCACTTAAGTAGAAGAGAAATTTCCTGGAATGATATCTGGAAACACACAAAATTGACATGAAGCCTCCAGAATCAGGCTCGGGAAATAGTCAGGAACCAAGAGAGGCTAAGGAACCAGAACCTCAGTCAGGTCTTGCCTTAGGATCAACCGGATTAGGGGACTCTGCTGTTTCAGTGTAACATGGTGTGCAAAGGAGAAAAACTGGAGGTGATGGCTTGTGGCATATCATGGAGGGCTTCAGGGAAACAAATCATAAGAGACTCTTAAAAATAGAGAACAAACAGAGGGTTGATGGAGGGAGGTGGGTGGGGAATGGGCTAGATGGGTGATGGGTACTAAGGAGGGCACTTGCTGTGATGAACCCTGGGTATTGTATGTAAGGGATGAATCACTGAATTCTACTCCTGAAACCAATATTGCACTATATGTTAACTAACTAGAATTGCAACAAATTTGAAAAGAAAAAAAAATAAAATAAAAAGCCGTCTTGGACATCCAGCCCAGATGAGCCTTCAGATGACTCCAGCCCCAGCTTCAATCTGACTGCCACTGCGTGACAGACCCCAGTGAGAACTGCCCAGCTGAGTGGAGTCAACCCATAGGACTGTGAAAGATAAAAATAAAATTTTATTTTAAGCCACTAAATTGGGGGCGGGCTGTTTGTTACAAATTAATAGAGAACCAAAACTTGTCCCTTGGTGGTCCGTGTTCTGCTCTCTCTAGAATGCTTCCTCACTGTCCTTTTTTTTTTTTTTAATTTTTATTTAAATTCCAGTTAGGTAACATACAGTGTAATATTAGTTTCACCACAGCAAGTGCACTCCTTAATCCCCACCACCTATTTCCCCCACCCTCCCCCCACTTCCCCTTTGGTAACCATCAGTTTGCTCTCTACAGTTAAGAGCCTGTTTCTTGGTTTGCCCCTCTCTTTCTTTTTTTCCCCTTTGCTCATTTTTTCCCTTAAATTCCACATATGAGTGAAATCGTATGGTATTTGTCTTTCTCTGACTTATTTCACTTAGCGTAATAACTCTCCAGCCCCTTCCATGTTGTTCCAAATGGCAAGATTTCATTCCTTTTTATAGCTCAGTAATATTCTGTTGCGTATATACATGCATCTTCTTTATCCATTCATCAGTCAGTGAACACGTGGGCTATTTTCATAGTTTGGCTATTGTCGATAATGCTGTTATAAACATCAGGGTGCATGTATCCCTTTGAATTAGTATTTTTGTATTCTTTGGGTAAATGCCTAGTCCCCACTGTCCTATATTACCCATGTAGCCACTCATATCTGCACTTGTCAGAATCCTTCTGATGAGTGTGGCAGAGCACAGAGGAAAGAGCCAGGCTTTCGGGTCCATGTGTGGGATGGGAGGGGCTGAATCTAGTTTAGCCTGTCTCTATCCCTGTGACCTCAGGCAGAATAATTAATTTCTCTGGACCTCAGTTTCTGTATCTGCCATCTGGAAATTAGAAAACCTTTCTCCTGGATTTGTTTGAGGACAAGATATGAAATCTGCAAAATATCCATGTGTCTCATTTTAGTTTCAGTGAACGGTAGCCTTTAGCAGATACCAAGCCTTCTAGGCCTGCATCACTGGCATTCCTGAGGTCTACCTGTTGTCACTTATGAACTATATAGTTTTGGACAAATCCCTTAAACTTCTCTGAGCCTTACCCTCCTCATATGTAACATGGGTTTGATGATAATATCTGTATAATGGGGCTTCTTGATGGGGCTAAAGCCTGGGCTGTCTTGTGGTGTGAGGAGACACTGCCCCCTCGAGGCAGAACGCCCAAGACCCTTAAACCACATCCCTCAATCTGCAAGGCATCAGGAATCCTCTGGAAGAAGACAAAAGCTATGCCCGCAATTGGGGTTCAGGAATGAACAAACATGTCTAGTGGGCAGAGAGAATGTGGCAGATGCTAGGCTGCACGGAGGAACAGCAGAGGCCCCGAGAGTTCATCACCCAGAGAGAGAAACAGTTTTCGATGGAGTGGGAAGGGGCACACTGAACAAAGCAGGGGGAGAGGTGTTACTTGGAATGGTGTGAAGCTGGGCATGACCACCTTGTGAATCAGCACATCCCCATCCTCTACTCTCCCAGGGCCTTCCTGGTGGAGAAGGAAAGATCTGGGGTATAAGAGCACAGGCAGGGGTCACCAGGGACATACACCTCTATCATGGGAACCCTTATGAAAAGCTGAGAAGCAGCAGCAGAAGATTCTTTCTTACCTCAGAAAGGGAGAGGTGTGCCAGGAGTCCATGGGCACAGGAATCCACGGGCCAGTGAGCATGTAGACAGGCTAGCCATGATGTTGAGGTGGGTGGCATTGGGGAGTAGCCCTGACCACCTGGGAGGCAACCCCACTGGGCTTCTTCTTGGATTCCCACTAGAATCAAGGAGACAGGGAAATCCAGGAAGTTACGGATTAGCACATGCTGTGTGATTCCAGGTGCATCCTGTGCAAAAGCAAGCAAAATTAATTTCAGCTATTAGAAGGCAAGATAGTGGTTATCCCATAGTGGGAGTATGATTAGAAAGAAACATGAAGGGCATTCTGGGGGCTGGTAATGTTTTGCTTCTTCATCATGGGGCTGGTTATACCAGTCAGTGTGTTCATTTCATAAGAACTTAAGTGCACTTAAGATTTGTGCACTTTTCTGTATGCTACTTTGGTAACAAGTTAACATACACACAACTGTTTGGGAAAAGGAGGATGAACAGTCATTTTCTACTTCAAGCCCTCTGAGGTGTAGCCATATCAGGGAAGTGGGGTAAGAGATTAGGGGATTGGAGGCAGGGACCACCTGGTATCTGGCCAGACTTATTTCATTTCTCCCTCCATTCATTCACTCACTCAGTTATGGTTTATTAAATTAAGTACCTCCTACACACTGAACATCGCACAACATATAAGGGGTTAAAAAGATTATTAATAGCTATAACTTCCATTTATTGAATGCCTATTTTGGAGTAGGCACTGAATATACACCCAATCCTCATAATCCCGTGAAAGTATTAATATCCTTATCTATCAGTTGAGTCTCAGAAAGGTTAAGCAAGTTGTTCAAGGTCACACAGCATAGAAAGTGTCTGGATTTGCATACGAACATGAGTTTTGTGAACCCAAAGATGGAATACTTTTCACTGAGCTACAGTGTCCTCTAGGAATCTAGGAGTCTGCTGACAAATTGCTTTACCACGTAATGAGGCCTTACAGTCAGACTGGTCACATCCTTTCCCACTTTCAGCAGATTCCTCCATTTTTGAGCCTGTTTCCCCATCTGTACAACCAGGGTAAAAACCACGCCTTTCTCTTGGGGTTATTGTGGGAATTAAAAGACATGACGTGTATAGAGCCCAGTGTCTGGCAGTCATTAATATTTTTGAGTCCTTATCACCCATATACGACAGAACCGGACCAGGGTCAGGTTGAAGGCGGATCCCCACCCCTCCGCTCCTGATCCGAACCTCGGGCCTGATGGACTTAAGTGCGCCTTAACAGCCCGGTCCATGCTGCTAGAAAACGTGCCAGATGAAGAGCTCTCGTCCCAAACACTAGCCAAGAAAGTCACCACCAGGGAAAGTCACCACCAGGAGTCCCGCGGGGGCTGCTCTCCGGGGTTAGCCGGGACAGGCGAGAAGTCATGATATCGCGAGACCTGGTGGGATGAAGGGTTTTCAGGACGGAAGTGAGGGGCGGGTCCGAGGGAGCGCGCTCCTTTTGAAAGCTGAGGTGGAGGTATGCCGATCTTAAAGGTGGGCTGGACGCATCTGACACTCCGGGCCTCGAGTGGGGGCCACAGGAGGGGGCAAGTGGGTCGGCGGGGACCTCTGCGTGGGGTTTGGCTGGCAGTGGCCACAGCTTTTTTCACTGGGCACGCTTTGGGCCGGCCACGAGCTGTGAGCCATGCTGGCCAGGCCGCTGAACCTCCCTCCAAACGTGAGTAACCTTTCCTCCCTCTTGGCTCGACTCAGCCGTATAAAGAGCCCTTTGTAGCCTTAGGTGATTTGCCCCAATGCTGACGTAACTTCATTTTCTAGATCCTCACCCTCCCAGGCCCCCTCTATGGCCATGGAAGAGGTCGTGTTTTTATAAAGGTAGTAAAACCTGGCAGCATTATTATTATTATTATTATTATTATTATTATTATTATTTCGGGGGAGAGTGAGTGCGAGTGGTGGAGGAGCAGAGAGAGAGGGAGACAGAATCCCAAGCAGGCTCTGCACTGTCAGCACAGAGCCCCACATGGGGCTTGAACCCACTAAACGTGAGATCATGACCTAAGTGGAAATCAAGAGTCAGATGCTTAACCGACGGAGCCACCCAGGTGCCCCCAAACTAAGACATTTTAACCCAACTCTGTTAAGACCACTAGTGGTCTCTTTTCACCTATGACTTCCCTATCGGGGGAGGAGGGCACTGAAGTAGCCATGAGCATTTTTAGGCATTTTGGAGTAGGGAATACACTTAATTTGAGTTAAGTGGGACACATATATTTGCTTCCTGTATATAGTTAAGTTATTGCTCACCTTCCCAGTGTAGTAGAGGCTTCTAGAATACTTCTAACCCCCACTGTGCTGAATCACAAGCATGGTGATCTGAAGGTACCAAAGGTCCTTTGTTCCTAGAGTGTCCAGCACCAGAAGAATGAAGAGATATAAAAGATTAATCACTGCACAAGAAAATGCGGAAGTCCTTGAAATCGTATAGCTCATAAGGAAAATAAACTTGATGGAGATTTCCCCAAACTTGAGAATGATTTTAAAATAATAAGTGGGGATGACGGAAGAATCTTTTTGAACTAGGAATAATAAAGAGCAAATTTTGATCAACAGTGAGAGAAAAAGACTGAATCATCTTCCTTCTTCATAGAAAACATTACAAACTTGTCTGAGGAAACCATTAAAGAATTTGTAGCCAAAAAACGTAGTGGACAAAAAACGGATAGTGGCATGCCAGGCAATTAATATAACAAATGTGTAATTTTAAAAAAATAGAAAAATTTTTTGCATTACCTTTTTAAAATTTGTAGTTTGATGTAATTTCTCATTATAAATATTCACATCTGTACCTAATTTTGTTCTTAAAATTTTATATTCTTTTTCTTAAAGGGGTCCTATGAAATGATAAAAACTTCAGGCCCCACAAAATCTAGATACATCCTTGTGCAGTTGTCATTTCCTCCTAATCACTCTGATCAGGTCAAGGCATGTGTTTATTCTCGTAATTTCTGAGATGAGCAGATGGAAGCCTGGAGAGGTTAAGTTGCTACTGTGACTGGCAGAATGAGAATTAGAACCCAGTCTTTTTGGTTCTCAGTTCAGACATCTGGTCACTATGGACAAGTGCCCTATTCCAAAAGCTTTTCCCTTTAGTTTTCTGTGAATAGGGCTTCAGTGCATCTACTTGGCTTGCCCTTGGGTTCTGGGTTGTACGTAGTTCAGGTGAGAGGTGCAGCGAAGCTAAAAGGGGACAAGTTCTGTTTCCGAAGCGCCCCCACATCTCAGATGATGGCAGCCTGCTCTGTGGCCTTCCATCCACCGCTCCCAGCAACGAAAGGCCAGCATTTGGTGAGAGAGAACCAAGAGCTGTGGCCACAGGTCCTCAGTCTGTGTCAGGGTGAGAAGTGTGGAATCCTTGAACAGAAACAGAATCAGCTGGTGAACCGGCTGTGTGTGAATATTCATGCGAACATGTCTTTTGTTATTTCCCAAGCCAAGTATATTTTTGGTCGGTTTCCTTGGAGACTTGAGAATAAGGAGAGGTCTTACCAAGTGTAGGATAATTTTGCTAGCTCTACTTCCTTTCCAGTTCCCCAAATTAGTCACTCCATCTCACTACCTGGACTGATTTTGTCCAAGGTCACCAACAACTTCTTTGTTGCTAAATCCAACTTTTCAGTCCTCACCTTAATTGACTGTCCCCTGCTATTGGTGGGGTCTTTTGAAATGCAAATCTGATCATCTCCACTTAAAAATCCCTCAGTGGCTCCCCATTGCTTTTAGGATTAAGATACAAATCTCTAACTTGCACGGTCTGCCCGTCCTCTTCCGTCCAGTCACACACACTGAATCTTTTCTCCAGAGGCCAGTGCTCTTTTCTAGATACCAGGATTTTTTTTTTCTAATTTTTTTTTTTTTAAGTAAACTCTACCCCCAACTTGGGGCTCGAACTCATAACCCAAGACCAAGAGCCACATGCTCTACAGACAGCTAGCCACAAGGCTTTTGCACATGTTACTATATAATACATTATATTATATACTATATGTGTGTGTGTGTGTGTATACACACACCAGACCTACTATTTACCAGACATTGTTTTGGTGCTGGGACTACAGCAGTGAACAAAACTGGCAAAAATTGCTGCCATTCTGGAGCTCACCTTCTGGTGATGGTTTTTTACTGGAATGTTCCTCCCCCTCCCTCTTTTGCTTGCATGGTAAGGAGTTTATTTATTCCTATTTATTATTTTTATTTTTTAAAAAATTTTAATGTTTTTATTTATTTATTTATTTAATTTATTTTTTTTGGGACAGAGAGAGACAGAGCATGAACGGGGGAGGGGCAGAGAGAGAGGGAGACACAGAATCGGAAACAGGCTCCAGGCCCTGACCCATCAGCCCAGAGCCCGACGCGGGGCTCGAACTCACAGACCGCGAGATCGTGACCTGGCTGAAGTCGGACGCTTAACCGACTGCGCCACCCAGGCGCCCCTGTTTTTATTTATTTTTGAGACAGAGAGAGGCAGATCATGAGCAGGGGAGGGGCAGAGAGAGAGGGAGACACAGAATCTGAAGCAGGCTCCAGGCTCTGAGCTGTTAGCACAGAGCCTGACGCGGGGCTCGAACTCACAGACTGTGAGATCATGACCTGAGCTGAAGTTGGATGCTTAACCGACTGAGCCACCCAGGTGCCCCTATTATTAGTTTTAAGTAATAGCTTTGTTAAGCTATAGTTCACATACTATAAAATTCACCCACTGGAAGTATACAGTTAAACTTAGTATATTCATAGTCACCACATATTCACATAGTCATAGTGAATATTCATATTCACCACAATCAATTTCAGAACCTTTTTATTACCCTAGAAAGAAACCTGTACCCATTAATAGCCAGCTACCCCTACCTTCCACAAATTCCCCCGCCCTAGGCAACCAGTCTACTTTCTGCATCTGCAAAATTGCCAAACCTGCATTTCTTATAAATGGAATCGTACATTATGTGACCTCTTGTGACTGGCTTCTTTCACTTAGCATAACGTTTTCAAGGTTCATTTATGCTGTCATGCTGAGTCATGTGTCAGTACTTCATTTATGTTTTTATTGAGATATAATTGACGTATAATATTGTGTAAGTTTAAGTACTTCATTTGTTTTATTGCCAAATAATGTTCTGTAGTGTGATAATCCTACATTTTGTTCATCCATTCATCAGTTGAAGGACATTTGGTTTGTTTCCACTTTTTGCCTTTTATGAGTTATGCTGCTGTGAATATTTGTATATCATTTTTTGTATGGACATATGTTTTCATTTTCTTGGATATATAGCTAGGAGTGGAACTGCTAGATCATATGGTAACTCTATGTTTAACATGTTGAGAAACCGCCAGACTGTTTTTCAGAGTAGCTGCGCCATTTTACATTCCCACCAGCACTGTATGAGAGTCCCAATTTCTCCACATCCTTGCTGTTACGGGTCGAATTATGTCCCTCCAAAATTCATATGTCCCAGAGTCCCTCAGAATGTGAACTTACTTGGAAATAGGGTCATTGCATATGTAATTAGTTAAGATGAAGTCATATTGGAGCAGGTTGTGCCTCTAATCCAATAGGACTGGTGTCTTGTATTAAAAGGAGAAATCTGGACCCAGAGACTCACACACAAGGAGAATGCCCTGTGAAGACTGGAGGTGGGCTGCCACAAACCAAGCGACTACCAGAAGCTGGGACAGAGGCTTGGGACAGATCCTTCTCTAGCCCCTTTGGAGGGAGCTGGCTCTGCTGACACCTTGATCTTGGACTTCTAGCCTCTGTTAAAAGCAAGACAACAGACCCACAGTGGAGTCACTTATACTAAGTCCCACATCGCCAAACTGAGAGTTAACTTAATTATAGTTTCAACTGTCCCAGAAATGGAATCTTAAACCAGTCAATCAGGAATCACCTGATCAGCACTAGATAGACCTCTGCCGTCCCCTAAGGGAAAGTAACTCGCAATAACCAAGCTCCTTTTTTGCTGCTGTAACTTCCTTATTCCACTGCCTTCTGCCTATGAAAGTCTTTCATTTTGTACAGCTCCTTAGAGGTCCTTTCTATCTGCTAGATTGAATACTGCCTGATTCAAATCAGTTTTTGCTCAAATAAACTCTTTTTTTTTTTTTAATTTGAGACAGAGAATCTTAAGTAGGTTCCACTCTCAGCACGGAGCGCAAAGTGGGGCTTGATCCCACGACCCTGGGCCAAAATCAAGAGTCTGACACTCAACCAACTGAGCCACCCAGGGACCCCAGCTCTTAAAAATTTTAATGCGCTTTAGTTTATATTTTAACACATCTAAAACTATGCGATAGTAAATCTCTATTGTTTAAGGACTCAGTTTATGGTACTTTGTTATGGTAGCTTTAGCAAACTAATACATTCTCCAACACTGGTTATTTTCCACTTTAAAAGTTATCATTATGACTATCCCTTTGGGCGTGAAGCGGTATCTCGTTATGGTTTTGATTTGCATTTCCTTAATGCAAATGATCTGGAGCATACTTTTACATGCTTATTAGCCATTTGTATGACTTTGGATAATGTCTATTCAAATCCTCTGCTCATTTTTAAATTGGATTATTTGTCTTTTTATTATTGAGTTTTAGGAGTTCTTAATATATTCTAGTTAGAAATCCTTTTTCAGATACATGTTTTGCAAACATTTTCTCCTGTGCTCAGGGTGTGTTTACACTTTCTTGATGATGTCCTTTGAAGCACAAAAAATTTTAATTTTGATGAAGTCCACTTTACCTATTTTTTCTTTTGTTGCCTGTGCTTTTTATCTAGTGCCTGCCTGTCTTGATCTTGCTCAAATGTTACTTCCTCAGGAAGCTCACATTCCTTTGGTGTATGCTCTCACAACCATCTTTGTTATTACAGATTTGTTGGTGAGATTTATTTGTCTTCCCCACTAGATTGTGAACTCCAGGACAGTAGAGTCGAAGTCTGCTTTTTCTCTCCCCATTGTGTCCCCGGCACAGTGCCTGCTATGTAGCAGGTGCTCAGAATTATCGAATGAGTAAATACAGGCTTGACTGTATGGGCTTGTACCTGCATGAAACACTTCAGTGGTCTTGATTACACCCACTCTCCTGCTTCTACCTCTGGATTGCTCCTCAGGTTGCCCTGCTGGTTCTTCTTCCTTTACTCATCCTCTCTTCTCACCCTCCACACTCTCTTTTGCCTCCACGCTCAAGGCTCTGATTATCATCTTAAAGCTAATGACTCTCAAGTCTCTTTCCTGCATAGAAGGCTCTTCTAAGCTGCAGACCTGCATATCTGACTGTAAAGAATATGTATGCTGCAGTTGTTGAGTGTTCTATCAATGTCAGTTAGGTCAAGGTGGTTGATAGTGTTGCTTATACCTTCTGTATCCTTATGAATTTTGTCTACTTGTTTATCCCTTATTGACAGGGGGATGTTGAAACCTCTGAATATAATTCCGGATTACCCCTTGCAGTCCTATTAGTTTTTGCATCATGAATCTTGGAGCTCTGCTTTCAGGTGCATAAACACTTATGATTCTTGTGTTCTCCTGATTAACTGATCCCTTTGTCATTATATAATGACCTTCTATATTCCTGGTTATATTTTTTCTCTGAATCTACTTTGGTATTAATATAACCATTTTGGCTTTTTTTTTTTTTTTTTTTTTTTTTAGTGATAGCATGGATATGTCTTTTTCTACCCTTTTAGTTTTTATCAAAATATCTGTGTCTTTATGTTGAAAGTGTCTTTTTCTTTTTTTTTAGGAGACACATAGTTGAATCTTTTTTCAAAAATCCAAATTGACAATCTCTGCCATTTAATTAATTCAGTTACATTAAAAAATTTTTTTTAACGTTTATTTATTATTGAAAGGCAGAGAGAGACAGAGCATGAGCAGGGGAGGGGCAGAGAGAAAGGGAGACACAGAATCCGAAGTAGGCATCAGGCTCTGAGCTGTCAGCACAGAGCCCGACGCGGGGCTCAAACTCACATACCGTGAGATCATGACCTGAGCTGAAGTCGGACACTTAACTGACTGAGCTGCCCGGGCGCCCCTAATTAATTCAGTTACATTTAATGTGGTTTTTAAATATGGTTAGGTTGATTATTACCTTGCTATTTGTTTTCTATTTGTCCTATCTGTTCTTTGCTCCCTTTTCCTCCTTTTCTACCTTTTGGATTGAGTATTTTTGTTACTCCACTCTTTGCTTCATTGGATTATTAGCTATAACTCTGTGTTTCTTAATTTAGTGGCTGCTGTGAGGTTTATAGTACACATCTTAAACTTATCACTTTCTGTGTCTTCAAATTCACTAATCTTTTCTTTGCAATCTCTAATCTGTTCCTAATCTCTATCTCACACGTTGTAGTTTCATTTGTAGATGGTTAATTTAGTTCTTTTATTTTTACTTATTTAAAAAAATTTTTAATGTTTATTTATTCTTGAGGGAGAGAGACAGAGTGTGAGTGGGGGAGGGGCAGAGAGACAGGGAGACACAGAATCTGAAGGAGGCTCCAGGCTCTGAGCTATCAGCACAGAGCCCAATGTGGGGCTTGAACTCATGAGCCATGAGATCATGACCCGAGCTGAAGTTGGACGCTTAACCAACTGAGCCACGCAGGCACCCCAATTTAGGTCTTTTAAAACTTTCTTCCATGTATTCACTTAACTGTTGAGCATATATAATATAGTTACTATAACTGTTTTAATGCCCTTGTCTGCTAATCCTAAAATCTGTATCAGTTCTGGGTTGGTTTTAATTAATTTTTTTCTTCCTTTTAGATAACATTTTTCTGCTTCTTTGTAAGCCAGGTAATCTTTGGGTGCCAAACACTGTGAATTTTACTTTATTGGGTGCTGGGTTATTTTCTGTTAACTTTAATTATGTTTGAACTTTGTTCTGGGATGCAGTTAAGTTACTTGGTAACAGTTTGATCCTTCCAAGTCTTGGTTAAATTGGACCATAAAGGAAATCTTTGCAAATCTTGCAGGATTAAAATTTGACAAATAAGCTGGAAATCAGTAATAATAAAATATTAGACTTCCGGTTTCTGGATTTAGAAGTCACCACTCTGTCCTAACAACAAATAAAAAGCGAAACAAACTGAAAAATTAACAAGTCTTTGATTTGTAAGAGAAGTGAGGTCATAGGGCAAACCACTACCCCCCTCCCCCCCCATTGGCAAGAACCAATGAGCAAATGAAGAGAATCAGAGCTGGGGTCTGGGAACCAGAGCTATAGCTTATGATTTGCTCAGAGCTGAGTATGACCAATTCTGAGAGTTAGAAACTCCAGGGGGAACACAGTCATTCAGAGGCCCCCAAGCTTTTGTGAGTTTTACCTTCTGTAATTCTTTACTTTTTCAAATTATTTAAAAAAAATATTTATTTTTGGGAGAGGGAGAGAGTGGGGGAGAGGCAGAGAGAGAGGGGAACAGAGGATCTGAAGTGAGCTCTGTGCTGACAGCAGAGAGCTCCATGTGGGCCTCAAACTCAGGAGCCGTGAGATCATGACCTGAGCTGAAGTTGCGTGCCTAACTGGCTGAGCCACCCAGGCGCCCCTTACCTTCTGTAATTCAACCCAGATCTCACAGTGAATAAATAGAAAAATTTCTGCATGCTTCTGGCAGGGGGAGGAGGAAAAGGAACCATTTTGAAATACACTAGAGCATTCTGTTTGTCTTAGCAAGGTTGGCTTCTGGAGAAACTATTTAACTGGAGTCTAACTTGCTAGGGTTTATCAGAGCTTAACTGACCTGGAGGAAGGGAAATACCTAACCGCAGCTCCCTCTGGCCATCCTGTCCCACCTAATATGGAGTAGGAGGGACTGGGAAGCACATGTGAAGTTCACAGTCCAGAGGTGTAAGCTCACTAAAAGACTGAGACCTAACCATAGGACTGTGGAATGCTTTCTCTCCCCCTATAATTTACTACATTCCTAAAAACTGTTTATAATGGTTCCTTTAGCCCAGTACATCATGCCTGGCCATTAAAAAAAAAAAAATCATAAGACATATATACATTTAATAATGTGACTCTTTAAAAATTTTTTATTTAATTTATTGTTTTAATTTACATCCAAGTTAGCATATAGTGTGCAACAATGATTTCAGGAGTAGATTCCTTAATGCCCCTTACCCATTTAGCCCATCCCCCCTCCCAGAGCCCCTCCAGTAACCCTCTGTTTGTTCTCCATTTTTAAGTCTCTTATGTTTTTGTCCCCCTCCCTGCTTTTATATTATTTTTGCTTCCCTTCCCTTATGTTCATCTGTTTTGTATCTTAAAGTCCTCATATGAATGAAGTCATATGATATTTGTCTTTCTCTGACAGACTAGTTTCCCTTAGCATAATACCCTCTAGTTCCATCCACGTAGTTGCGAATGGCAAGATTTCATTCATTCTGATTGTCGAGTAATACTCCATTGTATGTATATGCTACATCTCTATCCATTCATCCATCAATGGACGTTTGCCGGTTCTTTCCATACTTTGGCTATTGTTGATAGTGTTGCTATAAACATTGGATGTGCATGTGCCCCTTCGAAACAGCATACCTATGTACCCCTTGGATAAATACCTAGTAGTGCAATTGTTGGGTTGTAGGGTAGTTCTATTTTTAATTTTTTGAGGAACCTCCATACTGTTTTCCAGAGTGGCTGCACCAATTTGCATTTCCACCAGCAGTGCAAAAGAGATCTTTCTCTGCATCCTCACCAACATCTGTTGTTGCCTGAGTTGTTAATGTTAGCCATTCTGACAGGTGTAAGGTGGTATCTCATTGTGGTTTTGATTTGAATTTCCCTGATGATGAGTGATGTTGAGCATTTTTTCATGCGTTGGTTGGCCATCTTGAGGTCTTTGGAGAAGTGTCTATTCATGTCTTTTGCCCATTTCTTCACTAGATTATTTGTTTTTTGGGTGTTGATTGATAAGTTCTTTATAGATTTTGGATACTAACCCTTTATCTGATATGTTTGCAAATATCTTCTCCCGTTCCATCGGTTGCCTTTTAGTTGTGCTGATTGTTTCCTTCGCTGTGCAGAAGCTTTTTATTTTGATGAGGTCCCAATAGTTCATTTTTGCTTCTGTTTCCCTGGCCTCCAGAGATGTGTTGAGTAAGAAGTTGCTGTGGCTGAGGGTCAAAGAGGTTTTTGCCTGCTTTCTCCTCGAGGATTTTGATGACTTCCTGTCTTATGTTTAGGTCTTTCATCTATTTTGAGTTTATTTTTGTGTATGGTGTGAAAAAGTGGTCCAGTTTTCCCAGCACCACTTGCTGAAGAGACCCTTTATTCCATTGGATATTCTTTCCTGCTTTGTCAAAGATTAGTTGGCCATATGTTCATGGGTCCATTTCTGGGTTTTCTATTCTGTTCCATTGATCTGAGTGTCTGTTTTTGTGCCAGTACCATACTGTCTTGATGATCATAGCTTTGTAAGACAGCTTGAAGTCCAGTAACGTGACTCCTTTTTAATGTTTATTTATTTATTTTGAGAGAGAGGGAGAGAGAGAGCACATGTGCAGGTGAGTGGGGGAGAGAGAGGGAGACAGAGGGAGAGAGAAAGAGAGAATCCCAGTCAGGCTCCATGCTCAGCATAGAGCCCAACGCAGGGCTTGATCCCACAATAGTGAGATCATGACTTGACCTGAAACCAAGAGTTGAACACTTAACTGACTGAGCCACCCAGGCACCCAAGACATAGTAGAAAGAAGAAAACACAGTTGGAAAACACAGAGCAAGTATCAGAACCAGACTCAGATATGGCATGTTGGAATTATCAGATTGGGAATTAAAAACAACTATGATTAATATGGTAAGACATCTAATGGATAAAACAGACAGCATGAAAGAACAGAGGGACAGTGTAAACAGATGGAAATTCGAAGAAAGAACCAAAAAGAAATACTAGAGAGTTAAAAACAAAACAAAACAAAACAAAACACCATTGTAATAGGAATGAAGAATGCCATGTTAGTTATACTTCAATTAAAAAAAAATAATTCAAGGGGCGCCTGGGTGGCGCAGTCGGTTAAGCGTCCGACTTCAGCCAGGTCACGATCTCGCGGTCCGTGAGTTCGAGCCCCGCGTCGGGCTCTGGGCTGATGGCTCAGAGCCTGGAGCCTGTTTCCGATTCTGTGTCTCCCTCTCTCTCTGCCCCTCCCCCGTTCATGCTCTGTCTCTGTCTCAAAAATAAATAAACGTTAAAAAAAAAAATTAAAAAAAAATAATTCAAAAAAAGAAAGAAATGAATGCCTTTGATGGGCTTATAGGTAGACTGGACATTCATGGCTGAAGAAGGAATCTCTGAGTTTAAGGATATTTCATTGCAAACCTCCAAAACTAAAAAGGAAACACAAAAAGACTGACAAAAGCCAGAACAGACTTTCCAAAACTATAGGACAACTACAAGAGGTGTAATATACACATAAGGGGAAACCAGAAGAAGAAAGAGAAAGGAACAGAAGAGATTTGAAGAAATGACTGAGAATTTTCCCCAAATTAAGTAAGGTCAGACACTAAACCATAGATCCAGGAAACTCAGAGAACACCTAGCAGGATGAATAACAAAGAAAATCACATTTAAGTATATTTTATTCCAACTACAGAAATTCAAAGATAAAGAAAAAATCCTGAAAGAAACCAGAACAGACAAACCCCTTACTTATAGAGAAGCAAAGATAAGAATTACATCCAACTTTTCCATGAAAGCATGGAAACCGTGCAAACGCAAGCAAGAAGAGAATAGAGTGATATATGTACACACACACACACACACACACATATACATATATGTATATTTATTTTTAAAGTTTATTTTTGAGAGAGAGAGAGAGCACGGCAGAGAGAGAAGGGGAGAGAGAATCCCAAGCAGGTTCTGAGCTGTCAGCACAGAGCCCAACGTGGGTCTCCATCTCATGAACCGTAAGATAATGACAACCAAAATCGAGTCTGACGCTTAACCAACTGAGCCACCTAGGAGCCCCAATGACATTTTATTCTAAAATTACATATGGCAGGAAGATCAATGAACATATATTTCATAAGAAACCAAGAACAGCTCATCCTTTTAAAAATTTTTTTCAAATGTTTTATTTTTGAGAGAGAGAAACAGAACAAGCAAGGGAAGGGCCAAGAGAGGGAGACTCCAGGCTGTGAGCTGTCAGCACAGAGTCCAATGAGGGGCTCAAACTCACGGATTGCAAGATCATGACCTGAGCCGAAGTCGGTCGCTTAACCAACTGAGCCACCCAGGTGCCCCAAGAACAGCTCATCCTTGTACAGCCTAGGACATAATTTGAGAACTACAAGATGACTTAGGACCCTAAGTAAAATTTGTGACTGGGTTATAATTGTAATGCCTTCAACATCAGAAGGGCTTCAGTTTCTTGCCATTATGGAAACTCAGCTTGGTTTGGTTTAGTGTGGTTTGGTTTTTTGATTCTCCTACTCCTCCTGCTGGCAGCCAAACTCTTCAAACTCTTCTCTGAATATTGTTTGTTCGTTCTTGGTTTTGCTTACTCATGTCTTCTGCTTCCTGGTGGCTTCAAAACCTCTGTGACCTGTCATCTCTTTGTGTGTTCAGTTTCTCAACCTGTCATCAGCTTCAACTGCTGCATCTCAATTTCAGCTCCACAGGAGAGTGAATCTGATTGATTCAGTTCAGACATGGTTGATTCTCTTGGGCAAAGCTCTTGTGCCAGACTACATCATAGTCATCCATTCATTTGTTTATTTAACAACTATGCATAGGCCACTAGCCAGCCTCTAGATTGTCTGTCTATAAGGTAGGTGCCCAATCGTGATCTAATAGCTATGTTTGTGTGGAGTGGAGGACAAGGTCATAGAGTGGTGAGAGGATGGGAATCTATTTTTTTATGTTTATTCATTTTGAGAGAGAGAAAGAATGAGCAGGGGAGAGGGAAAGAGACAGAATCCCAGGCAGGCTTCAAGCTGCCAGGGCAGAGCCAAATGCGGGGCTCGAACCCACTAACCATGAGATCATGACCTGAGCCGAAATGAAGAGTTGGATGCTTAACCGACTGAGCCACCCAGGCACCCCAGGATGGAGATGCATATTTCAGAAACTGGGGGCTATGGACATACCATGCATTCTACCCCATGGCCAGTTCAGGGGGGATAATAATTTGTTTCAGCAAGGCGTTTGACAGATATAGTTGAAAACAATTCAAAATTAACAACCCTGGTATTGAGAGAGTGATATTTTGTATTACTTGTCAGCAAGAGTATCTTTTGTTTGAGATGGGAGTGTTGAAGGTGATAGTTAACTTGGGGGGGGGCAGGGGGAGGGGGAGGAGAGTTCTTTTTAACATGAGAACTAAAGAGTGATTCTATTCTGCTGTGATGTGTGGTTGTAGGAGCAACTACAAGAAGGTGAAGATTCCAGAGGAAATTCTATCCCCTAAAACAATGGTATCGATAATTTTGGTCTGGAAGATATTCTGAGGAAAGAAGCTTAGAAATGTTTGATTTCTGAGCATGAATTAATGTATAGTTCATAAATTAAATGAACGGATTCACTAAGTAATTATTGAGAGTATCCTCTTAGATGCTGAATGATGTTAGCCAAAAATGGGAATTTGACATTGACATGTTCTTTCCTATTAACAGATCCAGTTTCCTCCCTCCCTCTCTCCCTCCATCCTTCCTTCTTTCCTTCCTTTTTTCTTTCTTTCTTCCTTTCTCCTTTACAATGTTTTTCTTTATCAAAAAAATTAAGAAATGCATAATGCACACTTAAGTGTATTACATGAATATGTATAGTTTAAAGATTAATAGCCCAATGAACTTCCATGTACCCACTAACTCAAGTTAAGAAACAGAATATCATGAGGGTCTCATATGCTCCCTGTGGGCTCTTCTGCAATTATCTCCCCCTCCCCCTTCCATAGAGACAACCTTTACCAGTCTTCTATGTTAGTTATCTTCTAGTATCTACAATTATCCTTATAATTTGCAACACCTCTGTATTCCTCTCCCATATATTGTTTTGTTTCATAAAACTGAGTTACATGCACAAAGTTGGATCAGTAAGGAGAGTGCCTAGTTGCTGCCTTAGATAAAGGTCCACAGAAGAAGTTTACAGGGCAAAGGTACAAGTGAATCTATGAAAATTAGGACAAAATTGGGGCACCTAGTAGTGTCAGCCAAATACTGCCCATGGGCAGGGATATGGTCACAGAGAGTGGGCAACTTTATTCTTCTGATTTGAAGTTCCCACAGCCTACTACCAGCTCTTAGGAATGGGTCCGAACAAAATATTTTTATGGGAATGAAATAGAAATATTCAGACAGGAGGGCATTGAGGGAAGAGCAGGAACTTCATCCACACATGGTCAAAACAAGCCTTCTGGTGATGCTCCCAACTCCAGAACCAGCTAAAGGTTTCCAGTCAACCAGAAGAGCTGTGGGAATGAGTTCCTCCAGAAAGAAGGGATGAAAGGCCCACAATACTGAGGACAAGGATGAGGATGATGAAGACAGTTGAGCACTTACTCCAAGCCTGCATGGAGTGAGGCAGGGTCCATGATTGTCTCATTTCATCTTCATAACCACCTGAGAGGTAGACATTAATATAATGCCTATTGTCCAAATGAAGAAACTGAGCCTCTGGGACATTAACTGGTTCAAGGTCACAGAGCTGGTGACTTGAAGCCTGTGCTTTTAATGGAATATTTTCCAGGGATTGAGTCCACATTATCTGCTGGGAGAGAGATGAAGGGACCAGCACAGGGGGTGAACTGATGAGAGCATGCTTGGGCTAGTGAGGATAATAATAAGAACCATAGTCAACTCTTACTGATTGTGTACTAATTACCCAACACTGTTTTTAAGCCCTTTTACATGCATTAACGATGTGAAATAAAACCCAGATACAGACCCCTAAATACACATGAGGGGCCAAGCTTGAGGCTTTTGGAAAGACTTAGAAATACCTTCTGGCCACATTAAACAGCAAAAAAAAGTCTCAGCTGCACTGTAGACATTCTTTCTGATCAGAGATATCCGTTCCTTCACAATTTATTTATGAAAGGCCTTTTCTCCCAAGCACTGTTCTAGCCACTGAGCAGAGAACAGAACAGATTCCAGAATGAGGAGGAAGTCCAGAAACATAAAAATAAATATTCAGAAACATCCATATTTTTACCCTCTCATCACCACGATCAGCAAAGGAAAATGATAAATACTGTTACATTTGTGACCAGGTACTACACGTCTGTGTCCTTGCCTCATTTCATTTCCGCATACCTTTACCGTGAGCCACTTATGTGCCAGGCACCACGTGTGAGGGCTCTGGTTGAAAGATGAAGGTGAAGTTTCTATCCTTGAGGAGCATAGTGGGAGACAGACAGGTAAGTGAATAATTATGTTATAGGTGATTCATGCTATGCCTGAGGTGTGAACAAAATTCTGTAGGAGCAGAGTAGAGTGACTAATTCTGCCTGGAGGTGTCAGATAATGTTTAATGGAGGAGAAGGCTAGGACATGGCCAGGTGGAGATGGGGAGAAAAGACAACTAGACAGGAGTCATTTCTGGATAGAACAGGCAAGTTACAGGGCTAGGTTCTAAAATATGGACTACGCAAGGACACTTAGGCCTAGACACACAATGGTGGGGTCGGGGTGTCCACAAGGATTAACGATTTATGGAAAGGAGGATCAAGGCTTATGTTGCTACCAGTTAAAATGACTGAGTTGATAAGCAACCCTCCTACTGTTTCTCTACCCCGAAGCCATTCAGACATCTACCATGGTTTTTCCACTCTAAGTTATGGTGTCAGAAAGACTTAAAGCCCTGCTGTACACATTAGGCGAAGGGATATAAATTGGCACAGCCTGTTTGGAAGGCAGATTGGCAACATATATAAAAATTACAAATGCTGCATATATCTTGTGACCCAGCAATTTCACTTCTAGGAATTTATCTTCAGACGCATTCACTCACACATGAAATAACTTATGCACAAATATGTGTCACATCATTGTAATATCAAAAGACTGGAAACAAATGTTCATCAAGAGGGGGTTGGTTAAATTATGATATCTCTTTAAAATGAGATACTATTCATTCTTTAAAAACTAATAAGGTAGCTGTTTATGTACTGTTTGGAATGATAGTCAGATGAAAACAGCAAGGGGGCAGAACCACTCTTATGTAATGGGGATGGAAAGAATTCAAGTCCTCTGTGGAGTGTTCCAATGAATAAAGAACCCTGGACTTCCCTGCCTCCAGACTTCTTGTGATATTTGATGAGAAACTCTTTACAGTTTAAGCCAGCCAAATTTACGCTACAAGCATTCAGACACCTAATGTGACTTGTAGCCAAAAGTATTCAGACACATAATTCTGAGGTCTGCAGAGGTCTTTGTGTTTAGACCTGGAATAATGTGGAAGAGGGAGTTAAATCTGTGATACGCAGAAATTCTCCAGTTTACTTCACTTTAACTTCAGTGGGAACTCCCAGGCGCTTCTTTCCTCTGGGTATTCTGAACTCTGGACCTCAGAGCAGGCAGTCATTCCCATGATAAAGCTGTGGGGGTTTCTGCACAGGGATGCAATCTGGCAGGATTCAACCTGTCTGGTTACTTTTTTAATATAACCTGATCAAAGCAAAACAGTTAAAAGCCTAGTAGAATCTATTTGCAGTCAGAGGGGCAAGATGGCAACGCATGGGATGCTAGAATCAAACCTATGACCTGGAATTCGAACAACCCATTCTCTACCCACAGGAGGATCCAGATAATCCAGACTTGCTGTTGTGACTGAAGAGGTGATAAGTCTCTAGATCAAGCCATGTGGTCTGAGAACTGAAATTGTCCTGTCAGTATCATTCAGACAATTTTAAGGACTCACAGTAACTTACTTGTCCTTTTTTTTTTTTTTTTTTTCCCAAGAAAAATATTTTTTCCCCTGTACTCTGCCAGGTGCTGAGGATACAATGGTGAGCAAAATTGAAATGGCCTTGCCTTCACTGATTTATAGTCTAGAGGACGGGGTGGCAATTAGTTGAATACTACTTATCAAATAGGTGCACAATTACAACTCAGCTGAGTAGTATAGAGGAAGGGTTCATGGTAGGTAAGAGTGGGTACCTATGTTAGAGTGAGATCAAGGAAGGCCTGCCTGAGGAAGTGACATTTGAGCTAACATCTGAAGAATGGGTGGGGGTTAACTAGGCAATGTGGGAGAAGGGCAGTCCAGGCAGAAGGAGCAGTTCCTGCAAAGGCCCAGGGTGGTGATGGTGTGGGGGGGGGGGTGGGCAGAACACTCAAAAACTAGAAGTTCATTGTGGTTGGAGGGAGAATGACGGGGGTGTGCTGGGAGGTGAGACTATAGCCTGGCAAGGCAAAGCCAAGAGACATGTAATTATAAGATTGATGGAAAACCATACATGACATAAAGTCCTAGTTGTCCCCCAATGTCCATTTTCCCTCTATTTCTTTAATATTTGAACCCCAGAATTTTGGCTTGGTGCATGCCTATCCAGTTGAAGATCATCTCCCAGATTTCTTTGCATATAGGTTTGCCCATGTGACCACATCTAACCGATGGGTTGTGAGCAGAAGGGCAGGCCTCCATTTCCTCCTATTTTCTTCTCTATGGACATGATGGTCAGGACTGGGGGAGCTATCCTAGACCATGAGATGGAAACCATATGCTGAGGACAGCAAAGCAACAAGATAGAGGAAAACTATCCCCATCACCATGGTGTAGCCATACTAGCCCTGGACTGTTAGAGTATATCTGACAAACTGATAAACTTCTAACTTGTTTAAACTACAGCTTTTTGGTCTTTATATAGAAGTTTTACCTATATTCTTAGACTGTTATGGTTGGAATTTTTTTGTTTCCCCAAAATTCATATGTTGAAATCCTAACTCCTAATGGTATCAGGAGGTAGGGCCTCTGGGAAGTGATTAGGTCATGAGGGTAGAGCCCTCAGGAATAGGATTGGTGCCCTTACAAAAGAGTCTCTAGTGAGCTCTCACCCTTTCCGTGATGTGAAGACACAGTGAGAAGACTTGGTCCTCTATGAATAAGGAAATGGGCTCTCACCAGACACTGACTCTGTCAGCACCTTGATCTTGGACTTTCACCCTCCAGAACTGTGAGAAATGACATATTTGTTGTTTAAGCCACTAGTCAATAGTATTTTTGTTACAGCAACCCAAATGGACTAAGACAGTAACACACCATTGAAGTGTTCTAGATGATGGAATCAGATTTCCATCTTGAAATAATCACTCTGACTGCTGTGTGGAAAGCAAAAACAGAACATTCAGAAGCCATTGCAGCTTCTTATGGAGGAGGATAATATCTTGGATTTGCAAAGTATTAGTGAAGATGGGACTAGACCCCATTGAAATACCTTTTTCCTGGTATAGTGGAAAATACCATGGACTCTGGCCTCAGGGAGAGCTAAGTTCTGAATCCACTCTTCTGTAGCTGCAATCTTGGGCAAGTTACTTAGCTTCTCTTAGTCTCATCTATAAATTCATATTGAGATTCTTTTTAAGGGGTGTATGGTTAATTTTAAGGTAGCCTTCAGACTGCAACTGTAATATCAGCTCTTCTCTAGGTCTCCAGCCTGCTGGTCTACCCTGGAGACTTTGGACTTGCCAGCCTTCATAATCACTCTTCTTTAAGATAAATGAGCAGTTCCTTAAGATAAATCTCTCCCCTCTCCCTCTGTTCCTATGTATGTGTATGTATATCATGTATATATACATATTTATATACACATACTATGTATATATGCATACACACATATCCTATTAGATTTGTTTCTCTGGAGAACCCTAGTACAGGGGTAGACTTTCTATGGATATATAATACATGTACAGGTAAGTACACAAATATGAAGGGTACAGTTCAATAAATTTGTACAAAGTGAATAATATGCTCAACCACCATTCACAAGAAGATATTGACAACTGAAATTCTGTGAAGATAGCTGTAGCAGAGGCATAGTGTTTTACTCTAAATCTCAACCAAAAAACCCACCAAAACAAAAAGAAAACAACAACAAAAGCCCAAACAGAACAATTAGATAGTAAAACTAAAAACACAACGATAAGATATACAACAAAATTAGGTAGCAAGATATCCTCATGAAGACCAAAATACAAGTGGGCGTAGACAAGGCAATAAGACCTTCATGGAATTGGCATATATGCAAAAGAAAGCAGAGGAAAGTCGTGGGCTTCTGATGGAACTGAGAAGAGGACACCAAAATAAGCACTAGGTGTTCATGGGTCAAATTGAGAAAGCAGCAGAAATTGGGAGGGTTTTTGCCTATTAGTTGGTGAGTACAAGCAGCTTGAGCCAAGGTCTGAAATAATTGGGGCACTGTAGCCCTTGTGAACTCTCGAGACTGGTCATCAGGGCTCTCTGCCAGGATAAGATCCCACATTAAGAAGAAACTGCTGGGGGAAGAATCAACATTGAGCAGGATAGATATAATAAAAATAAAGGGGCGCCTAGGTGGCTCAGTCGGTTAAACGTCCAACTCTTGATTTTGGTTCAGATCATGACGTCACAGTCATGGAATCTCATGGGATTGAGTCCCTGTTGGTCTCTGCACTCACAGTGTGGAGCCTGCTTGGGATTCTCTGCCCCGCCCAGCTTGTGCACTCTCTTTTTTTTTCCTTAAAATAAAATAAAAAGATAAGGATCAGACAAAAATGTGGAGGGTAGGAGAGACAAGAAATCTTAGAAAGTATGCTTCCTATGCTTTATTTAAAAAAAATTTTTGGGGGGGGGGGCGCCTGGGTGGCTCAGTCGGTTGAGCGTCCGACTTCAGCTCAGGTCACAATCTCACGGTTCGTGAGTTCGAGCCCCGCGTCAGGCTCTGGGCTGATGGCTCAGAGCCTGGAGCCTGCTTCCGATTCTGTGTCTCCCTCTCTGTCTGCCCCTCCCCCGTTCATGCTCTGTCTCTCTCTGTCTCAAAAATAAATAAACATTAAAAAAAATTTTTTTAAAAACGGAAAAAAAATTTTTTTAACATTTATTCATTTTTGAAAGGCAGAGAGAGACAGAGCGCGAATGGGGGAGGGGCAGAGGGAGAGGGAGACACAGAATCGGAAGCAGTCTCCAGGCTCTGAGCTGTCAGCACAGAGCCCAATGCAGGACTTGAACCCACGAACCATAAGATCATGATCTGAGCCGAAATCACAAGTTGGGACGTTTAACCGACTGAGCCGCCTAGGCACCCAAGCCATCTGGGCATTCCCATATTCTTTATTACTACATGAAAATAACAGGAAGGGGAACTCTGTGATGTTAGAAGAGCTGTCCCTAAAAGCTCAGGAAAATTAATTTCACATAGAAATAAGCAACAAAAGTATTGGGCCCAAATCAATTACAGTTACAAGAAAATAAGCAGAACCACAATACTACCTACAGGCAAAGAAAGCATGCCAGGAAGACATGCCCACAGAGCGGATAAAAACTGTAACCATAGCTATTTAGAAAGGAGATAAAAGACGTTAAAAATAATACAAGACATAAAAGGGCAACCTAAATCAAAGTTAGAGACACTCTAAAATGAGGTGACAGGACTCAGAAAAGAATTAGAAATGAAAGAAAAATAATTTCAGAAGGAAAGGCTGCATTGGGAAAATGCTTGAGTGAATTAACAAAGCAGATGATACCTTAAGAGAAGTAGAAGGGTGAAAAGGAAGAAAACATTAAATATTGAAATGAAATTTAAAGAGAAAAAGGATTCAAAGAAGGAAAATTACAAATATTGAAGATAAGCAAGTAAGGCTCAATGCACAGTAAATAGAAATCGCTGAGGAGGAAAATCAAGGCAAGGGCCAGAACAGATAGATGCGTGTGTCCCCTTTCCCCACCCACCCCTACAGTGAGGCCTCAGACCAACCCCCCAAAGAACTGAGGCTTCCTGCCAACAGCCACATTAAATGAGCTTGGCTGTGGGTCTTCCAGCCCTATTCAAGTCTCCAAATGACTGCATTTCCCTCTTTGCAACCTTCATTGTAACCTCAGAAGAGACCCTTAATCAGGACCATCCAGCTAAGCCACTCCCAAATTCCTGATCTAAGAGGCTGGGAGATAATAAACGTTTATCATTTTTTTTTTTTTTAAATTTTTTTTTTTTTTCAACATTTATTCATTTTTGGGACAGAGAGAGACAGAGCATGAACAGGGGAGGGGCAGAGAGAGAAGGAGACACAGAATCGGAAACAGGCTCCAGGCTCCGAGCCATCAGCCCAGAGCCCGACGCGGGGCTCGAACTCACGGACCGCGAGATCGTGACCTGGCTGAAGTCGGACGCCTAACCGACTGCGCCACCCAGGCGCCCCAAACGTTTATCATTTTAAGCCACTAAGTTTTAGAGTGATTTTTTTAATGCAGCAAGAGATAACTAATATAATGGGCATTAGGGTAGTTTCCAGTATAAGGCCATTTCAGTATCCCTGCTAAGCTTAATATATGTCTTATCATGAGCATATGTGCATTTCTTGGGTATAAACCTAAGAGTGAAAATGCCATTATCTTATTTAAAGGGGCAAGGATAGATTTTGGTGGGGCCTAAAGGTTATATAATCTTGGAGTCCTTCTTAAGAAAAAGATTATAAAATTATGAGTATAATATTAGGCAGGAAAGTGAATATTTAGAATAAAATCATAACAAATTATGAATTCCAAAAAGCTGACACAAATCACAAAATCTAGAAAAATTAACAATATTTTAATATCCTATAATATTTTTGTTCTACATTTCTTGATTGGATACTCTGTGATCACATGTTTACATGACAACAATTTTATAGTATCCGTGTCTAAGAAAGACTGGAAAGAATGTAGTCTTTCCTCTAGAATGGGTGATTAAAATAAGTTTTTTATTATTCATAGCTTTAAAGAATTGGCTCTGGCTTCAAAACTGATACTGTCATGTCAGTTTTTAAGATTGTTGTCTGATTTGGAAAAACTGCTACCACGTTTCTTTCATATATGAGCCATATGATTTCAGGACATAGTCAAATACATTCCTGACAAGAGGGAAGTTCCATTTTGGTGTCTGAGAACTGAATTCTCCATTTATAGTTTTACATACCTGATTGGAAGAATCTTCCACAGGCAAACTTCTGGGTCCCCACATATCAAACCTTGTTTGTCTTCCTTACACACTTCTGGTCCTAGGTACTATAGGACATGTCCTTTTTGCAACATAAGCTCTGATCTGACATATGCATTTGTTGGCATAGTGAATGGGCACTGGTCATCATTCTGGAAGACAGTCTCACACCAGAATGAATTAATAATGAACTATACAGAGAGATGCCTTTAGATTACACAACTATAGTTCAGCATAGGTTGAACAGTACTCCCCCACCAAACGATTTGTCCATATCCAAACCTCCAAGACCTGTAAATGTGACCTTACTTAGTAAAAGGGTCTTTGCGGTTGTAATTAAGTTAAGGGTCTGGAGATGAGATCATCCTGGATTTTGAATGGGCCCCTAATCCAGTAACAGGTGTCCTTACAAGAGAATGGTAGAGGGAGACTTCAGAGCCAGAGGAGAAGTTGATGTGAAGACAGAGGCAGAGATTAAAGTGAAGTGTCTACAAACCAAGGAATGCCAAGTAGTGCCAGCAACTACTGGAAGCTAGGAAAGAGGCATGGAATGGATGCTCCCTCTGAGTCTGCAGAAGGAATCAAACCTGCCAACACCTGGACTCTGAACTCTAAAAGAGAAATATCTGTTGTTTTAAGCCAGCAAGTTTGTGGTAATTTCTTAAAGCGGTTCTAAGAAACTAACAGAGCCACTGAGTCCCAAATTTAGCTTGATCCCACAAACCACCATAGAGTTTCAATACCTTCTGCATAAGGGAACATAGAAGCGAAGTTGGAGTGGAAAGAAACAGTAGTCTTTTTAAATTTTTAATGTTTATTTTTGAGAGAGAGAGCAGGAGCGGGGGAGGGGTAGAGAGATGGGGAGACACAGAATCTGAAGCAGGCTCCAGGCTCCAAACTGTCAGCACAGAGCCCCATGCGGGGCTCGAACCCACAAACCGCTAGATCGTAACTTGAGCTGAAGTTGGACGATTAACTGAGCCACCCAGGCGCCACAAGACAGCAGTCTTAACCAATTTGGGTCAGAAAAGGTATATAACTCTGACTACATGATTGGGCCTCTCCCAGGACTTTGGAAGGGTCTGGCCAAGTGAGAACCCCTGTGGCTTACATTTAATAAGTTTTACAGGGGAGCTACCTCTGTGTAGGAGGCAGCATAAAGTTATAAAGACAAGCACCAGAACCAGATGGCCCGGGTTCAAAGCCCGAGTTTATGACTAGCTGTTGACTTCAGACAAATAAACTTTCTGTTCCCCAATTTCTCTCTCTGTAAAACGTGAATGATGAAAGCATTATCTACCTCATAGGGTTATTGACCCAGTTAAGTAACATGATACATATAAAGTGCATGATACATGTAACACATGTAATAGTAGATGCCCCAATGTAAGTATTCAATATGTACTGGCCATTTTATGATTTCCTAGGCAAGGCATTGTACTAGGCATTGGGGCACAAAGGCAAATGAGAAATGGTTCTTGCCTTCAAGAAGCTCACCATCTATAGAGGAAATAGATGTACAAAATGATTATAATACAATACTTTAAATGCAACAAGGTGGGCACTCTGTGTCCCAGATGTTATAGGAGCACAGGGAAGGATCCTCAGCCTAGCTTGACGGGATAGGGCTCATTCAAGGAAGGTTTCCTGGAGAGGGTGACATCTAACTGGAGACTCTCATTATGTCTGTATAACTGGATGGTTTACTGAGGTATGTTAATTCTTGTAGTTTTCCTGAGTTTATTGATCCAAATATTTATAGAATGCCTACTGTTTGCCACGCACTATTCTAGGTGCTGGGAATATTGTAATGAACAAAGCTAGCAAAAAGCCTTGGCCTTACTTATTTTGAAGTGTATTTAACAAAATAAGTTGGATAGAGGATTAATATGTGATAAAGCAAATATAGTAAAAGGTTAACTATAGACAGTAGATGGCAAATATGTGGATTTTCACCATAGCATTCTTTCATTTTTTCTGTATTAGAAAATTTTAATAAAAAACATTGGTAAAACAAATACCTGCATAATCAAACACTGTGCATCCATTAAAAGTGTTTTGGTGAGATATTTACTCTAATAAGAAGGTGAGTATTATCTATTACAAACAAAACATACAAAATAGTAGTTACAGTTTGATCCAGCTTTATTTAAGTGTATACGGAAGAATTCACATTGGGAACAGCACATGCAAACATCCTGGGCAGAGGCTTTTTCTGGAAGATTTGAAGAACTGCAAGGAGGCAGCTAGAACTAGACAGGAGTAAAGGAGGTGAAAGGTAGCAGATGAGGTCATAGAGATCATGGATAGGGGCAAGGTTAGTTAGGCTCTTTTGGTTATCTCTTTCTGCATAAGAAATTATCTCAAATAATTTGCTTAAAACAGCAACCATTTTTTAAACATCTCACAACTTATAGGTCAGGAATTTGGACAGGACTCAGTTGGGTGATTTTTCTGTTCCATGTGGCATCAACTGAGTGACCTCCACTGTCATGTCTGGTGCCTTGGTGGGGATGACTGGAAGCTGGACCCCTTTTCCTCTCTCTGTAGTCTCAGGGTTTTTCCATGTGGTGTCTCCAGCAGAGTAGTTGGATTTCCTGCATAGTGGCTCAAAGTGCCAAGAGCAAATGTTTTGAGAGACAGGAAATAGAAGTTGCCAGTCTTTTAAGGCCTGGCCCCCGAAATGGGTATAGTGGCACTTTCTGCCATGTTCTAATAGAGTAGTAATGGAGCCCACCTAGATTCAAGGGGTGGTGGTGGGCACCAATACACCTCTCGATGAGAGGAGTGGCAAGGAATTTGTGGCCATCTTTAACATAGGCCCTTGTAGGTCATAGCAAGGACTTTGGCTTTTACTCTGAACAAGCAGGGAGCCATTATTAGAGGGTTTTAAGCAGAGGAGTAACATGATCTGGCCTCCATTTAACAGGACCACCGTAGCTGTCATTTTGAGAACAAACTGTAGGGAAGGAAGAAGTAGGAAGACCAGTTAGGAGTCTGTTGCGATAAACCAAATAAGAGATGATGGTGGCTTGGGCCAAAGTGGAGACAGAGGGATTGTGAGAAGTGGAATTCTGGATATTTTGAAGACGGAACTATTAAGATTTGCTAGGGGATTACATATGGGCATGAAATAAAAAGAGGAATCAAGGATAATCCCAAAACTTTTGCCCTAAGCAATTAGTAGACTAGAAAGGCTGTTAACAGAGATACGGGTGACAGGAGTAGCTTGGGAGAGGGTATCAGGAGCTGGTTTTTGACGCATCAAGATGCTATACATCCAAGTGGAGATCTCAAGTGAGCTGTGTGTGTGTGTGTGTGTGTGTGTGTGTGTGTGTGTATTTGCCTTTTCCATGGGATGCAATTCTATGGATAAAGATCTTGTCTAATTTGTTCACTGCCTGGCAGGTAGTGCCACTTCATAAATATTTATTTGTTGAATATCTAAAGTTCATATATTACCACAATGAGTTATTTCACATAATCTGCCAATATCACAAGTTGATGAGAATGTGGAGCTACAGGAACTTGCATACATTGCTGGTGGGGGGTGGTGTGAGTAATTATAACTACTTAAAAGAACAATTTAATAATGTCTAGCAAAGTTGAAAATGTGCATGCTCAATACCCCAGCAATTTCACTACTGGATATATTCCTAGAGAAATGACTGCACATGTACACCAGAGACATGTAAAATATAACAACATTGTTTGTAATCATAAACAATTGAAAACAACCTAACAAGCAGTCACGAGGAGAATAAATAAAATTTACTCATGCAGTGAAATGTTATGCAGTGGCAAAGGCCAACATCAACAAGGATAAATCTTACAAACTTAACATAAAGCAAAAAAAAAAAAAAAAAAAAGCAAGTTTCAGATTAATATAGTATGGTTTCATTTATATAATGTTAAAATATCGACAACTGACCTTCAAGAGATAGAAAAATACATAGATACATAGATATATAGGATTTGAAGATGCCTCCATGTTCCTCCTTCTCCACATTACTCCCATGAGTAAGTACATTATACACTATGTTATATGGCACAGGGGATTTTTTGCAGATGCAACTGAAGTTACTAATCAGTTGACTTTAAAATAGGGGGATTATCTGGGTGAACTAACCTAATCATACGAACCCTTCAGAAGCAGGAAGTTTTCTCCAGCTGGTCAAGGAAGTGGAAATAAGAGACATTCCAGGTGTGATAAGGATTCAATGCACGATTGTGGGCAGCCTCCAGGAGCTCAGAACAGCCTCGGGCTAACAGCCCACAGAGAAATGAGGACTTCAGTCCTGTAACTACCAAGTACCGCTGACAACCTAAATCAGCCTCGAAGCGGACTCTTGCCCAGAGACTCCAGATAAGAAAACCGCCCTTGATTTCAGTCCTTATAAAATTGTATGTGGAAAACCAAGCCAAGCCCGCCTGGACTTCTATCCTACAGAAGTAAACTAATAAATAGATGTTGTTTTAAGCCTCTAAATGTGTAAGTTTGTGGTAAATGTTATGTAGTAATAACACACACACATTTGCTTAATCAAGGACCTGCACATGTAGTAAGAGAATAAAATATATGGAAAGGGTAAACACCAAATTTAGAATGTTGTTTATTCTCTTGAGTGGTTGGTGATAGGGAAGAGGCTATTGGGAAGGAGAAGATAAGGGGATTAAACTGTGTAGGCAATACTTTATTTGAACTAGGGGGTAGATATGTTATTTTATCTTTTATACCTGAAAAAAAATTTTTTTTGCTTACAATTTCTTTTAAATGTTTATTTTCGAGAGAGAGAGAGAGAGAGAGAGAGAGAGAGTGTGTGTGTGTGTGTGTGTGTGTGTGTGTGAGTGGGGGAGGGGCAGAGAGAGAAGGAGACAGAGAATCCAAAGCAGGCTCCATGCTGTCAGCACAGAGCCCCACATGGGGCTTGAATTCATGAACCGTGAGATCATGACGGGAGCCCAGCGCTTAACCGACGGAGCCACCCAGGCCCCCCTATTTTTTATACTTTTTGTGTGTCACTTATCACATAACAATTTTAAAGATTTCTGACCCTCAGTCATAGCCTAGAAATGGTACAAATGACAGACTTTGAGATGCTCTTTGGGCTTGGACAATGTGTTCCCCCAAAGGACTGTGCTAGACACCTTTTGTTTTCTGGAAAGGTTTATAAACTTTGGGAGTAGGATGGAGTCCCCATGACAACTAAGACTGAATTTCCTTCCACCCAATAGGATCATGCTACAAGTTGGATTTAATTTAACAAAAAGAAGAAGAAGAAGAAGACGAAGAAAAATTTTGCGTACTCAAATTAGTGTTGAGCGAATGAATAAATGAATGAATGGAGAGATGAATTATGAATGAATGCCCAAGTCCCATAGAATCACCATCAAGATTGTGCTTTTGGACCACAGAGTGGGATAGGAAAATATTGTCCCATTAAAGAATAATCCACAATTTGAAAGTAAAAAACCTTGGAGTTAAAAAAAAAAAAAAAAGACAGGGATGCCTGGGTGGCTCAGTCAGTTAAGCAGGTGACTCTTGACTTGGGCTCAGGTGATGATCTATCTCATGGTTCATGAGTTCAAGTCTCGAGTCGGGCTCTGCACTGAGCCTGCTTGGGATTCTCTCTCTTCCTCTTTCTCTGCCCCTTTCTCTAGCACGCGCTCTCTCTCTCTCTTGAAATAAATAAATAAAAATTTTTTAAAAAGACAGACGTGAATCATACAGTAATTGAAAATTTTGGTTTGACTGGAGCCCCAGCCCCTCCCCTGAGAGAGCTCCCCAGAGGCAGGACAGACAAAGTTCTGGAGTTCTGGCCAAGAATCCTGGGGCAGCTTAAAGCTCAAGCCCACCCCTTTCCTGGCCCTCCAGAGACACTGTGCTAATGGCCCTGATGATAACAAATGGTTCTATGTGACCACAGCTGCCTCTTACACTGGTTGGAGGCAAACTTGATTCAGAACCACGATGGAGGGTGAAGCATCAAATTTCTTATTTCAGCAGAAAATTGATACCTAAGGAATGCAACCTGGCAGCAGTCCAGAAAGAAGATTTGACAGTCGTGTGGGCTGTAGGGAAAGGGCTTTCCTGTCCCAGGGCTTTTACTTTGAGGAAGGGCCATGATGAAGAACTCCAATCACCAGCTCTGCTTTGGACGGGGAGGTCCGAGGACTGTAGCAGGAAATAGGCATTGGGGTCAGAATCCACGTTGGGTCAACAGTACCTCTTCCAGATTCAGCCTTTCACTGGCAGCTGGATGTGAGAGACTACCCTCCTCAGCCATTAAGACTAAACATGTATTTCTCTGATGTTACCAACGCATTTCCAGAAGGAAGCTTGTTAGGCAGGATTTTTTTTTAGCTGGCAGATATTAGATTTGCAACTCAAATTACCTTAAGATTAGGAAAAAAGTGGGGAGGAGGGGCATTTATGGGTCATAGACCTGCATCAAGCCCAGCTGGATACAGCAGCTAAAATTACATCAGGAATGTCTCCCTCCATCTGTTGACTCTATTTTCCTGTGTATTAGTTCAGATGACCTCTCTCCATAGAGGGGCCAGAGAGTCACCGGCTCCTCAAGGCTTTCCTCCCACCAGCTTAGGGGGATAAAAGCACCTCATTCCCAGTAGTTCTAGAAAAGCTCCAAGAATTGAGTCTCATTGGACTGGTTTTAGTCCCCAGCCCGTGCCTGATCCATTGTGACCAGGACAGCAACTGCTTGAGTCTATCTTGGATCTAGGCAGGCAAACCACATGGATTAGGAGTGTGGAAGAAGCAGGTTTCCCAAAGGCAGATAAGGTCTTTTGTTGTTGTTGTTTCTGTTTTTTATCAGAGGATGCTTGGCCAGCAGCAACCATAGGGAGCAAAACAGAAAGAACAGGTGGGATCTAGTCGTTTCCCGGCATTTTCTTTTCCCTCATAATAATTTCTGATAGTGATGCCACCTTAGGCCCACCTGAAGAAATTATGATTCCACAGATCTGAAGCAGAGCCCAGAAATAGTATTTTCACAAAGTTCCCTGAGGTGGTTCTGCTGAGTAGAGTAGTTTAGGAACTACTAATTAATCTAGTGGACAACCTTCTTACTCTGCTCCCTACTAAAAATCACAAGTGAGTATATATGGGGCTCAAGCTTATAACATTAGAATTGCCTTTTTACTCAGAGGAGGTGAAAATAAAGGATTATCTTTATATTTTGAGATCAAGGAGATGAAAGTATAAATTAATGAACCTATTTCAAAGCCCATCCCCCACCTGCCCCTAATGCTGGACAAATAGGAGATAAACAGAAGTGGCTCCTAAGATGTTGGACCAGGTAGCAGGCCCATAGGAGCTCTTCACACACACAGTAACTCATTAACTCTCCTGCTCCGAGGGCAATAATCTGTCACTGCGACCAGGGAGTTGCTGAGGCCTGGCTCTGCCTTGGAAAAGGTGTATACCATCATCACAGCTTAGAGTCAGACAGGGAAGGCCATGGATTGGAGAGACCCAAGGCAAGGCAGAGGAGCTGGACCTTACTTAAAAATTGATTTTAACTCCCTGCCAGTAGTTGCTTAACCTTGAGGATTCAGGACAAGCTGGATTAGCTGCAACGGTGGAAGGTGGAGGGGGATGGGCAGGATTAGCCAAATCATCCAATTCCATCCTCTGTAACTGATCATAGGACACTGATCAATTACCACTATTATTATTGCTCACGTCTCTATCATCTTTGTTGTATGTTCTTTGAAGGCTGAAACCCAAACTCACACTTTTTCCTGTTCCCAGCATCCAGCCCAGTTGGTTATACTATAACCTCGTAGGTTATAGTTTCTCAAGTAGTATTTGCTAATATGGATTTTATATTTTTTTAATATTTATTTATTTTTGATAAAGACAAAGAGCATGAGTGGGGGAGGGGGACAGGGGATCGATCCAAAGTGGGCTCCATGCTGACAGCAGCAAGCCCGAAGCGGGGCTCCAAGTCACAAACCATGAGATCATGACCTGAGTCAAAGACCAATGCTCGACTGACTGAACCACCCAGACGCCCCTGGATTTTATAATTTTGCAGGACATTTTCTCCAAGCCACAGTCAAACTATGGGGTCAGTATGGTGCCTGGAACATAGCAGGTGTATAGAGGTTCACAAAATTAGCAAGGCCTGCATTGGACCAGAGAAGGGGAACTGATATGCTGTCAGGTCTTCATGACCTCAGGAATCAAATCAAACAAGCCCCCAGGGACAGTCTGAGTCGCAGTAGCTGCCAGCACAATAGCCAAAAAGAAAGGACAGCTGTAAACTTGGATGTCAAAAACCAAACCAAAGAAATGATGATACTGCCTTGGCCTCAATGAAGAATGTTCTAATGAGGAAAAAACAAAACAAAACGTGGTCATGGTACAACTCAAGTAAACCTCTCCTGCTCTGTAAAAATAATGGTGGCAATGTAATTTGTAATAATTCACATTTTATGAACACCAACCATCATGCCCGTGTAGTATACAAGCATTGTGAGATTCAATAAAATCTTGCAACAACCCTGTGATGGTCTACTTTTATAGACCTCAAAAGAATTAAGAAATTGTCCCAAGTCTCCCAGCTCATAAGTGGAGAAGCTGTATTTGAATCCAGACCTTTATGACTCTAGAACCCACATAGGAATCCCTACACTGTCTCTTTTAAGGTGACAAATATATTCTATGCTATTTATGAACAAGTCAGATCTCTGCCTGGTCCCTCTGTCTGTTAACAAAGGAATCTGGCCAGTGAGCCCCTTATTCAATCCCAAAGGAGACCTGGACCCCAGGCTCTGACTCACTCAAGAGACAGCTCCTAGAACTTCAGGGCCCCTGGATGCTTCCTGTGTTTTGAGATAACAAAGGCTTTCATGGTCATGACTAGAGTCTAGGGACCAAGTACCAAGCAGGGGTTGTTGGGGCAGAAGAAAGCACACCTTGGGGCAGAGAGATGAAGGGAACATCTGATCTGGAGTTCCCCAAAGGCCCTCTTTTCCCCCAAGAGTCTCCAAGAGCAGAGTTTTCAGACCTCACTGGGGCTAGGCCAGGGCAGACAGAAGCACCCACCCCAGGGCACAGAGGTCTTGTGCTCGCAGAGTGGACTTGAGACATAGAAGGACAGGGAAAGGGACATGGAACTAGATGAAGACCCAGCCACAGCAGCAGCTTCCCTGCAGCCACCTGCCTGGTTGAGATGGAAACACTGATTCCAGCTCCAGCCCCCAGACAGGCTAAGAATATCCCAGAAAAGCAACAGCCACCACCCCCGCCCTTCTTGATCTGCTCCTACATCTGGAGTGCTATGCTGGGTGCCAGCAGGGGCAGGGAGGAGATAGAGTGGGGGGTGATGCTTGGGGTGGGTATGAAAGGGAGGAGGGGGAAAAGGGCTTGGTGGAGGCAGGACAAGGTGAGCTGACAAATAAAGCTGGAGGGAGCTGGGAGGATTGGGCCCAGAGAGCTGTGCTCAGGGGGCAACAAAGGAGGTGAAGGCAGGGGCCAGGGAGCTAGGGAGAGAAGATCGAGGGGTGAGGGTGAGAGGATGAGGAGGGCTGGCATCAGTAACCTGGAAGGGAGACCTTCTTTTATGAAAGAAGGAAGCAGAGCTTATGGCAAGGAAAAGGAGCTCCCAGCTCACCCACATCCTCCCCTGACCCCAATCTTGGGCCTCCAGTATCTAGACATCAGTCCCTTCTCTCCCTGCCCCAGGGCACTTCTTCCTCAGCTGTGCTTTCCAACCCTATTCTCTGTTCTAAAACACCTGTTTTGGGCCTCCTCAGTTAGATCCTAACAAGGGGCCTGCTGGAATGGGAAGGAGGTGAGAAGGTGGGGTCTTCCTCCTGACAGCTGGCAGCACCTCCTTTGTCAGGTTCATCTTTCCTCTCTGCTCATCCCCTTTCCCACTCCCCACTGTTGCCCGGGGAAGTCTTCTCCCTCGGCTGCCTCCCCAGACCTTACTCCTCCCCACACGAGCTCTCCTGGACTAAGAGCTTCAGGAGAGGGAAGGAGGGCTGGGAGGGTGCATATCCTTCCCCTTTGCACACCTCAGGAGGTGAGACCCTGGTGGGGACACTGGATCGGTGAAGGAGTCAGAGGCAGCAGGATCCAGGCATTCAGATGCCCAGGCTGAGTCTCCACCCTGGCTGTTTTAAGGAACTTTATTGCCATCAGCCTCTCTGTAGGGGCCCCCTGGAGACATAGGTTGCAATGACCTTAGGTCCTGGGGCCTCCAGCCTTAATGTTCACTGGGGAGACCCTGGACTACCTTGGCATCCTGCCCTTTGTCTCAGAACCTTTCAGGGGCCCCACTAAAGTTTGGAGGGATCTGGGGAGGGAGACCTGTGAGCCTGAGCACCTCCCCTTCATCTCCTGGGCTGAACTGCAGAAAAGCAGGCCTCACATGGATGCTGTGCACACAAAGACTGAGCCCGTCAGGCAGAAACAGACTAGGGAGAACCAGACAGTGCTGGAGCTAGAAGATGAAACAGATTCAGAGGATGAGTTTTATTTAGAGTCAGAATTGTAGAATTGGAAGAGGATTTAGGAATCATTTTTAAGTCCAATCCCCAAGATGTTATCTCCTTTCATTAATATTCATTTTTTGGTCCAATAATAAGATATATAGAATCCCTGCATTTTAATATGAAGGAAAGGAGGTCCAGAGAGCTGAATGACCAGAACTACCTCCTGCTTCCTGGACTATGGCCTCTCAGAAAAGGAGATAAAAGGGTAGAAGAGTCTGAGGAGCATTGCCTGGAAATGTTGCCTTAAAGATGGGGCTCATCGTCCCGGGGGTGGGGGTCAGTGAAGGGCTCATCTCTCAGGTGAAATTGGTGGTAATCCTCATCAATAAGGCTGTGTTCCTACACAGGCAAATACCCTGGTCTAAGCCCTCCAATTCTTGTTTTGAGGTCTGCAGTTCTTGCCTTAAAGAGGCTGCAGGAATAACCATTTATCTGGACAGGGCACTGTTCTAGGAAATCTACAGAGTGATGGAGACAGACAAGGAGCCTGGTCTGGGGGAGGCGGGGTTCTCATCTCTGGGAGTCTAATACAGCCAGCACTGTCCCAGAGGAGCACCCACATCCATGAGAAATGGACAGAGGAGACGTGACATACAGATACTAATACAGATAATTGAATCAATCACAGAATATAGACCCTAAACATAACCCAACTAGAAAAGTACACTTGCAGATGCGGTGGGAAAGTCACCACCCTTCTATAAAGCCCATCTTCTCCCTGAAGTTTTTCTCTTTTCACTATACCTATTCCCCTTGGCCTCCACCCTGTAGAGACATAATCTCCTCTCCTCCGTAAATGTTTGTTTTTAAGTTGATTTATTTAGTTTGAGATAGAGTGAGAGCGAGAGAGTGGGGAGGGGCAGAGAGAGAGAGGGCAAGAGAGGGAATCCCAGCCAGGCTCTGAGCTGTCAGTGAGCTGGACTCTGGGCTCAAACTCAGGACCTGAGCTGAAATCAAGAGTCAGACGGTTAACTGACTGAGCCACCGAGGCATCCCAATGTTTTTTTTTTTTTGTTTTTTTTTTTTTTAGTAACAGAAATGCTGTTGTTTTAGGATCTGTTTTGATTATCTTGTCTCCTTGTCCTTTAAAAATTCCATCCATAGGGGCTCCTGGGTGGCTCAGTTAGTTAAGCATCTGACTCTTGGTTTTGGCTCAGGTCCTGATCTCTGAGTTGTGAGATTGAGCTCTCTGTCAGGCTCTGCATCAGGAGCCCAGAGCCTGCTTGGGATCCTCTCTCTCCCTCTCTCTCTGCCCCTCCCCTGCTCTCTCTCTCTCAAGATAAATAAACTTAAAAACTTTTTCGTCCATATTCATTTTGCGTATCTTTGATTCAGGACTCAGAGCTCAGCCTTTAATTAACCAAGTTGTCATGTAGCAGTTGCTGTTGGGGAAAGAGTTTAGAAAGATCGACCTCAGGAAGAGCATTAGGTCCCTTCCGATCAGTCCAAAAAGGCTTCTTGAAAGAGGTGGATTTTCAAGAGTTTGTCAGAAGAAGGCAAGGTAGTAGTTTGAGGGAGGGTTCTGGCCCAGGGGTAGTTGCTCAGAGATTCAAGAGGGATAGCCAAAGGAGGAGGGTGGAAAGTGTGTGAGCCAGAGAGAGGGTCTGAGGCAGGACAAGGTGAAAAATGAGAAAGGGAGTAAGACCTTTTAAAGCATCTGTTTTGGGGACCCTGAAGCAGGGAAGAAAATTCTTGATTCTGACCCAGAGGACAATAGGAAGTCACAACCGGGCCTGGAGTGGAGGTACCATGATGGCAACATCTGTGGGTGCTGCATAGAAGATCTTGTCCTACGTGACACCAGTAATAGGCCTTGCGTCACTGAGGGACTCCCGGGAGCAGAACTGGGAGGATCCACGTGCCGTTCAGATCCACGTGTTTCTGCTAGGGCAACTCAGTCTCAGTGGGACCTGTCCTTAACTACTGGTGAGCCTACTGTTCCTTGGGTGCCAGATAAAGGCTGACTCAGAAGCCCTTATAGGAGGAAGTGGGACCAATTATAGAAGCTGAAAAGAGGGAGCGCTTTTTTGCAACTAGGGGGAGAAGAAGAGGTTGGGTAGGTCATCTGGGCTGCAAAAGTATAATGATCAGATGTAAGGGAGCAGGAGAGACTCTGCTGAGAAAGTGCTCACTGGGTGCTGAGTCAGGAAGGGGGTACAAGTCTGTGTGCATATGGTGGTAAAGAGATAGGGAAGCAAGACAGCCACACCATAGGCCTCCAGGAAGGTGTGCGTGAGCAGGGGCTGTGGGAGAGCAGAGAAAAGCCAGTGCCTCTGGTGGCAGAAACTGCAGCCCAAGGCGATTCTGGAACAGCCTATATGGAACAAACCACATTCACACACACTCATACACACAAACCCTGACAGCGGTAGTCCCTGGAAGTGATTTTGGTGGTCTATGAAGAACATGGAGGTGATTCCAGGGATACTTCTGAGGATTTTGCTGAATCCCTAAGCAAGGGCTTCTCTCCCCATCATACCTACCTCCAAGGCCCACTGAAGACTTCTGTGTTGGGAAGCCACAGGGAGCAAGCCTGGAGAAGAGTGGACACTGTCCCATAAAGCAGACAGAACAGACCCAGAACCAGCCTGGATGTGCAGGTAAGGCCCAGAGGACAAGGCCTTATGGGTGCTGAGGAGGAAACCGAGAGACCCAGAGAGCAATGGGAAGGACCTAGTCTAATATCTTGCAGCTGAGAGTGGGGACAGCTCGGAAATGAATGGCAGGAAGAATTTAACAACGAAAACCCATCTCAACCTGGACCCAGGGCTGGGTTGAAGGTTGGGCCAAACCTCTTGGCTTGGGCCTCCCTCTACACAGGAGGCGCTGTATGCTGTCTGAGCCCGAGGAGACCAATCCATCCAACTTCTAGCATTTCCCCCAGGAACCAATCATTCATCACCCACCCAAATGTGGGATCAGGGTGTGTTGATGATGAGGGAGAAGAGCACAAGAGGAGCCACCCAGGGACCAAAGCCTAGGGCCTCTCCCCACAGACTCAGCTGCAGACAATCAGGCCAGCAAACAGCAGACTCAGGAATATATATCTGAGGGTCTTGTCATCCCCAGAGCAAAGGCCCCCAAGGAGGGGATTGTGACCTGCTGGAAGGTCGGGGCCCTGCCAGCACCCCGTCACAGGCAGAGCAAGAATGCACCTGCTGCGCTCCTCCACAACCTCCCCGGTGGTGGCTTCATGGGACAAAGGCAGGGGAGGACAGCGAAGAGATAATCTACCTATGGCCAGATTGGGGAAGCCAGAGCAGTTCGACCCAGCAGGTGCCCGGGCGCCTTAATGAAGGTACTCACTGCCCACCCTGCCCCCCCCCCCAACACATAATCAACAGCGTGGAGAGTCTCTTCCCACTGCTTCTCTGCTACCACGATCCAATGCATTAAAACAAGCTGACCCAGGGCCTTAGGACTTGGGGCGGGGGAGAGCAGCCAGTCCCCTCTCCCCAGCTCTGACCCTGAGGAGGCCCTTGGAACCAGGGCCACCTCCTCCTCCTTTCCCCTTTCTGGTGAAGGGAAAGGACCAGAGACAGAGGGTAGGGGGTGGGGCGGGACTTGAGATAGGCATGCGAGCTCTATTGGTCAGAGGAGCTGCCGGTCACAAGGGCAATTCGGGCGAGGATTGGCTGCGTGAGGCGGGGCGCGGCGCTGCTAAAGACCGGGCCCAAGGGGTGGGGCTGACGCTGCAGCTGGCGCAGCTCAGACCCCGAGCAACCGCCGCGGAGCAGCCAAGCAACCACCTTCCCCTGCCCGTTCCCGCGCCCGGGCCGGGGCTAGGCCCCCAACCGCCGGGTCTCCGGGGGCTGCAGTAGCGGCGGCGGCGACAGCGGCGCCGCCCGCGGTTCCCGCCGGGGCCCGGGCGCCGGCCCCGCTCTGCAGGATGGGCACGGTGCTGTCTCTATCCCCCGCCTCTTCGGCCAAGGGCCGGAGGCCCGGCGGGCTGCCCGAAGAGAAGAAGAAAGCGCCGCCCGCGGGGGACGAGGCGCTGGGGGGCTACGGGGCGCCGCCAGCAGGCAAGGGCGGCAAAGGCGAGAGCCGGCTCAAGCGGCCGTCAGTGCTCATCTCGGCGCTGACCTGGAAGCGCCTGGTGGCCGCATCTGCCAAGAAGAAGAAAGGCAGCAAGAAGGTGACGCCCAAGCCGGCATCCACTGGCCCTGACCCCCTGGTCCAGCAACGCAACCGCGAGAACCTTCTCCGCAAGGGTCGGGATCCCCCCGACGGCGGCGGCGCCACCAAGCCACTGGCGGTGCCGGTGCCCACCGTGCCCGCGGCCGCTGCCACCTGCGAGCCGCCGTCGGGGGGCAGCGGGGCCGCCCCGCCGCCGGGTTCCGGTGGGGGCAAGCCTCCACCGCCGCCACCCCCAGCCCCGCAGGCGGCGCCGCCGGTGCCTGGCGGCTCGCCGCGGCGGGTCATCGTGCAGGCGTCCACCGGCGAGCTGCTGCGCTGCCTGGGCGATTTCGTGTGCCGACGCTGCTACCGCCTCAAGGAGCTGAGCCCGGGCGAGCTGGTGGGCTGGTTCCGCGGAGTGGACCGCTCGCTGCTGCTGCAGGGCTGGCAAGACCAGGCCTTCATTACGCCCGCCAACCTGGTGTTCGTGTACCTGCTGTGCCGCGAGTCGTTGCGCGGGGATGAGCTGGCGTCGGCCGCCGAGCTGCAGGCCGCCTTCCTCACCTGCCTCTACCTCGCCTACTCCTACATGGGCAACGAGATCTCATACCCGCTCAAGCCCTTCCTCGTGGAGCCCGACAAGGAGCGCTTCTGGCAACGCTGCCTGCGCCTCATCCAGCGGCTCAGCCCCCAGATGCTGCGGCTCAACGCCGACCCCCACTTCTTCACGCAGGTCTTTCAAGACCTCAAGAACGAGGGCGAGGCCGCCGCCGGCGCCGGGGGTCCACCCAGCGGGGGCGCGCCCGCGGCCCCCTCCTCCTCCTCGGCCGCCAGGGACAGCTGCGCGACCGGAGCCAAGCACTGGACTATGAACCTGGACCGCTAAGGGATTCCCAGGGCCGCGCCCGCCCCCCACCCCCATCCCAGCCCCTGACACGCACTCGGAGCCCCCGGGACCATCAAGCCGCCGCCGCTGTTATCGCCGCTCCGCGCCGCGGCCGGAGGAGGAGCCGCCCCTGTCCCGCAGGGGAAGGTGGAGGCCAGGACGCCAGAGGCCGCGGCTCTGAATATGCTAGGCATAGGGTGGGGGATGCGCGTGGGAGGGGAACCCCCAACCTCACCCTTTCTGCCTGCCTGTGCCCCATGTCTTCAATTCTACCTGGGTCTCCTCCTTCCTTTCTGTGTGCGTCTCTAAGTCCATGTCCCTTGGTCTTGACCATTTCCCGGCCTTCTTCCTCTACCTTCATCCTCCGGTCTGCCTTCCCATCTCCCTCTCTGCCTTTCCATTTTCGGTACCTTGGGTGTGTATTTCCGTCTCCATCTTACCCCCCACCTGACTATCTCTCATTGCTCCCGTTTCTCTTTCTGCACCTGTGTCCCCAGCTCCCCTTCTTGTTCTCTTTTTTTCCTCCCTTCTGGCATGTGTCACCATCTTCCCTCCTGTCTGCTCCCCCCCACCCCCACCTATGTCAGCTTGCATTTCTTCCCCCGACTGAGCCCTCATATCCCTCTTCCCAGACCAAAGGGACTATTAATTCTTGATTTGAACGGACTGAGGTGCGGCGAGAAACTGCAGCCCTAGGAGCCCAGACAACCACCTGGATGGTCCTTCGCCCCACCCCCACCTCCTCTCCCTACCTTTTCCAACGTGTTGCATGCCGGGAGTTGGGGGGTGGGGGAGATGCCGGCTTCAAGAGGCTGAGGTTTGGGAGCAAAATCAACCTAGGAGGCCACCCCGGCGGCGGCGGCGCCTCAGCGGAAGGATGGGAGGAGACAGAAACTCTTCTTACACTGGGGGAGGGGCACCTCCTCTTCCTTATCCTTAGATGTTTTTGTTCCCCCCACCTTTTAATTTATTTGGTTGTTTCCAGAGGGAGGGGGGAGGGATGGGTGTTGGGCTGGGAGCTGTCTGAGGTGCTGATTTGAGGCCGGACCGGAATCCTCCCGGGAGGGTACCAGGGACTGGGTTGGGCCTGGTGCCGTGTCCAAGGTGCCAATGATGCGGGCCGACGGCGCGGGCTGCACTGTCTGTCTGTCCGTCTGTCCCGGAGAGAACTATAAAGCGCTGGAAGCGCCTGCAGATGGTTTTGCGCCGGCCTTTCTTTGGGCCCCAGGAGGGAGGGAGCGGGAGCAGGAGTGAAACTGTCACAGGCACGGCAGGAGGACCCCCACGGGCCTCGTGGGGAAGGTGGGTACCTGAGAACTGCTACTCTTTCCGTCCCCTCGCCCCCCGCATTGGCTTCCGTTTTACAGAGAGTAAAGTAGCCAAAGGTTGAGGCCTGGTGATAAAGCTGAATCCCCTCACCCACTCCACCTCCATCTTGTCTCATCTAGCTCTTTATTAATGCACAGGCTATTTAGGGATTACGTGATGAGGACAGCAAAAGTGGTTCCCTTTACAAAGTAGTCCACTGAAGCAGAACTAGCTAGTTATGATTGCTGCTTTTCTCTTCCTCCACCTCTCCCCACTATATATACTGTCTAGAGTCCAGTCAGGCCTAAGTCTGTGCTCACCACTCTCAGGTGGGGCCTAACTGTCACACTCAGCTCCACACCCTTCTTCCAACATGCTAGGTTGTTTCAAGGCCGTTTCAGTCACACGCCCACCCAGGACAGCCTTGGGAAGTCCATCCCTGCTTAAGATTCAAACCTGGCCCCTTATCCCCAGGGAGGCTAGGTAGGACACAGGCAGCCTGGGAGACAGGAGCCATTCTTTGGGGTTGAAAGAACAGAAGTAAGCTCTTTAGCTTGAGATTCCTGTTCCATTGCCTTCTTAGCCACGTGGCTAAACGCCCCATTCAGTTTCTTGGCCCGAGGAGGCCTGGCTCCAGTAGAGCGCTGGCGTCTCTGACCCTAGTAGCCGCCCAGACATCAAGCAGCTGGAGTCAGAACCCCGCGAGGCCTGAAAAGACTAGGCCCGGGTTCGCTGTCCGTGGTGCTGACCGGCGCGCTTGGGCAGGGTGGGGGCTTGTAGGGGCAGGAGGAGTTACAGGCTCAGCTTCAACTAGATTTTCCGGATAATTTGGGGAGTAGGTTGTGATCTCTTCTGGTGGCGAGTTGCAGGAGTCTGGCAGGATAACCTAGGATGCCGGCTTCCATTTACCCTCCTAAGAGGACAGAACGCGACTCTCCCTCGACCTCGGCCCAGCGCCCTTGCACCCGGCCTGGAGGCGGAAATCCCCAGTCCAGATTTGTGAATCGAATTCCCGGGGGGGGGAGAAAAGGGAGAGCAGGCGGAAGGGAAGGCGGGAGCAGCCGCCCATTGGCTGGAATTTGGCGCAGTCAGCGCGGTGCCGTCATCTCTCCGGGTTTGGGAGGAGGGAGGGAGGAGCATTCGGGTCACCCCGCGGCTGTCGCCATAGCAACCAGACTAAGCGGGCGGGGCCGCTTTCCACTCTCCCCACTCTAGCGGAGGAAACCATCCTAGTCTGCCTTATTTGGAACTAGTTAGCAAGACTACTTGGTTGGAACTTCTGCGTTAGAAGAGTATAAAGTGGGTGGGAAAGAGAGACGATAGTCTACCGAGACTCCCAAACATTCTGCTCTCTGTACTGCTCCTGAACCCATAGAAACAGCATCCTCCCTTTACTGCACACACACACACACACACACACACACACACATACACACACCCGTCCAGGAACCTGTGGTCTGGCACTTGGAGACTTAGAATGAGAAAAAAAAGCCTCAGTGCGTGGTGTCAAATTAAATCTCACTTTCCTTGCCATGCCCCGGAGGCATGAGACACTGCCATAATCCGATTAGGAGGTAAGCGACTGGAGGAGGATCAGCATGAATACACGGAAGAATTAGCCTCCTGGGTCAAACCTGGTCAGACTGCTGTTTTCTCTGGGAGGGGTGGTCACATGGGGGAAAGGTTCAGTCTTCTGAGAAGGCAAGGTGAGAAGGGAGAAGGTGCAGAAACAGTGTCAAGTGCCTTCTTTTTCTGCTCAGAAACGAACCTCACGACAGTGAGTCCAGGCTGAGGAGAGAAGTGGTGAAGAGGGCTCAGAATTCTAGAGAAAGCCCAGCCTGTGTGAGGGGTGGACTAAGGAAAGAATGGAGATGGAGGGTAGGAGACAAAAACCCAGATGGAGCCATGACTCAGCACTTCCCTTGGCAAAGGACCGGGGTGACTCTCCCAGCACAGGAGGAGCAGCAGAGAGGGGAGGGGAGCAGGAAAGCAAATGTGTGGATAAACAGTGATCTGGCCATTTGTTGCTTTGATATACAACCAAAAGCATACATTTTAACCCAGAAAGGAGATACATAGGCATTTACACTGATGAAGGCTCCTTCAGTCATGACATGTACACATCTCCACTGCCCACTTACTTGCCCCTCTTCCTGGAGCAGAGTACATTCTGTCCTGAGAGATATGCTTGCCTGTCCCTGGAATACCTTGGTACTTAATGGGAAAGGAGAAATGCAAAAAAAAAAAAAAAAAAAAAAAAAAAAAACCAACCCTGCAGACGTGGGGGCGGGGGTGTTGGTTGTCATGGTAACTGCTTTGCCTGCCAGACAGAATGCCCAGCAACCGGAGCATCTGGCAATATCCAAGGGGACATCCTGTGGCCTCTACCCATGGAGACTCTGCCTCAGGCACCCAGATGGGCATCTCTGGAAGATTTCTACAACAGAGGCTGCCACAGCAGCCCTTCTAGCCACACCCCCATGAGGAAAGACAGCTGACAGCCAGGTATGGAGGGCTGACCATCTTCACATGTCCCACTTTAAGTGGCACTCCTGACCCCTTTATACATGATAGACAACATTTGCTGTAAGTGGCCTCAAGACAGCAGGTGTTAACAGTTTAAGGACCTTTATTAAGACCATTACCTTCCTTCTCAGAACCTTGCTAAACAACCTACAGGAAGGTCACCTATAGCCCCAGACTATGTGTGTAAATGGGTAGAAAAATTGTTCTAGTTCAATGATGAAAGATTGGGTGCAAGATAGATAAACTGTAGGGGATAGTCTCAGGATTCAATACATTAGTTGACCTTAGTTTAATACATTGATGAAATTTAGAGGCAGTCTTTCTGTTGCACTTGCTGGCTGGATAGCTAACTTTTCACTCCAGCAGCCTCCACCCCTATTTTTTGTTTCTTCTTCCTTGTGTCTTCAGTTTAACCTCTTAATTCCTGCATTAACATTTTCCCAATCTAACTTAGGCTTTCATAGTCCCCCCCCCTCAGTTTTCCCCGCTATTTCTTTAGTAATTAGCTTCTCCTAAGGTCTCTTTCTACTAGGATATATTGCCCACAGCAGTTACCCCCCTCTCTTAAGATTACTCCACTTCCATTTCTTTACGCCTCTTGGTCATAGTCTCCTGTGACTGATATTTAGCTTCAAGTCCATAAATCATAAAGTTTCTCTGTGTGCATTTTTATATATGACTACCTAAAAGGAAGCATTTTTATATATGACTACCTAAAAGGAAGGTGATGATAAACAATATAAATAGGGAAAGAGGTATTCCATTATAATCTTTCTACATTTAACTCCTTAAAAAAATTACATGTAATCCCAGAAAAACACAGAATATCAAGAAAGCATAAGAAAGAAGAGTAATGATGGAGGGCTTGCCCTGTCAGATATTTAAATGTATTAAAGAGCTAAGGTAGTTAAAATATATGGTACTGACATAGGAATAGACAACAGAACAAAATAGATAACCCAAAGCTAAACCCTGGCATACATGGGAATGTAATATATGATACAGGCATCATTTCAACTCCATTGGGAAAAGATGGATTAGTCAGCATATGGTTTTGTACAACTGGGTAGTCGTCTATATTAAGAAAAAAGGCCAGTCCTTCCTCATTCTTTATCCCCAAATAAATTCCAAATTGATTTTTTTAATGTAAAGAAAAAAGCTATAAAATCCTTAGAAGAGGAGACAGCTTAAAAGTACCTACTAAAAATTTAAATGCACATAACTTTTATTTAGGAATTCTGATTTCTAGTATTGACCCTAGAGAAATACTTGAATATGTGTACAAAGAGACATGACAAACATATTTTTATTGTGTTATTGTTTGGAGAGAGATAAATTAGAAACAACTTAAATATTCACCAGTGAGTTAGGGGTTAAACAAATTTTGATACAACCATATTACTGAATACTACAGTATTCAGTTAAAAAGAATAGATTGGACTGTATGTACTGATGAAAGATGTACAAACCATGTAGTATCATTAAAAATTGCATAACAATGTATACAGTATAATTTATGCAAAAGCAAAACAAAACTAAACCTTAATTTGTGTGTGTATGTGTATAATAGAAGCTTGAGAAAAATATACATCACTCTTAATAAATGACTTCTTGGAAGAAGTGGGATTGATTTTGTCCAAAGACATTCACCTTATCTATGGAGTTTAATTTTTACAATAAAAATGTACTAGCATATTGTTTGCATAATTAGAAAGTAGTAGTTAACATATGGCAATAGTCCAATTATAATTTTAAAAAACTTGAGAAAATGAAGAATATTTATTAGTATTTTTACTATTGCATATGAGTTGGGTACAGAACATCTTTTTAGGCATAGACATTGAAGGAAAAGATTAATTCATCTGACTCCATTTTTGATTTTGAATGTTAGAGAAATAGAGAAATTAAAAGAACAACCACAAATAAGATTGAAAGACAAGTGAAAAGCTGAGAGAACATATTTGTAGCAAAATATATTTTCAGTAGAAAATTAGTTAAAACTTTAAAGAGGTCATTTACACAAAAAATATAAATAATTAATAAATACATTAAAAGAGACTTCACTGTTGACCATGAAATTCAGATTAAAACAGTAATGGGAGATTGCATGTCTTATACTGACAGAGATTCTTAAAATGGAAAATGCCAACCATGATAAAAACATGAAGAGATACGCACTTCCTTGTATTGTTATATATATACACACACACATGTTAGTTCAGTCTCTTTGGAGAGCTATGTGGCTAGGGATCAAAATGTGAAAGGCAGAGGTGACTGAGTGGCTTGGTTGGTTAAGAGTCAACTCTTGATCCCAGCTCAGGTCTTCTGTGCTGGGCATACAGCCTACTTAAAAAAAAATGTAAAAGGCAGCGTGTTCTTTGACCCAGCTTCACATTTCCAGAAATTTGCCCTAAGGAAATAAGTGGGAAAGGACCTGACACAAGGATGCTTATCCTAATATTGTTTATAATAATAATAAATTGGATGTAACAGTAGGAGATTAAGTATATTGTACTAAATCAGTATTTATTGGGATATTGTGGACCATTAAAATGATACATCAATCTATATTCATTGACATGAAAAATGACCATGATAAAGTGAAAATATCTGGTTAAAAACAATATAATGTGGTCCAGTCCTATTTGTGTGGGAGAGAAAGACTAATCTTTAAATAGCTGTCCTCTTAATGTCATTCAAATCTTGGCTTAATGGCCACCTCTTCCTGATTAATGAATCTCAGCCTGCCCCACAGTCACCTTACTTCACATACCCTTGATTTATTTTCTTCACAGCGTTTGTCACCCCTGATAAATTTTTGTTGCTTATTTATCTTGTATCGTCTCAATAAAAGGTCTGTCTTGTTCATTGCTAGATTCCCTGCACCTAGCATAGTGCTTGGGCACACAGTAGGCAGTCAACGGGTATATACTGAATAATTCTGTGTGTGTGTGTGTGTGTGTGTGTGCAGCAACAGAGACTTTTAAGATGTTTACTAAAATATTAACGATTGCTTTCCCTAAGTAGTGGAATTTTAAATGATCAGTTTTACTCTCTTCTTAGTGTTTTCCTGAGTTTCTAGTTTGTTACAATGAATATTATTATTATTGCCTTAAAAAGAAGGAAAATCATTATGAAAGAAAAAGAGAGACAGGGAAGGAAGGAAGGAAGGATGGAAGGAAGGAAGGAAGGAAGGAAGAAAAGAAGGAAAGAAGGAAGAAAGGAGAAAGGAAAATTGAGGCTGAGTAGTGTCTGGCTGGCCCAGTCCCCCTCCTCTCTCACTCATCTCCAAAGTCTCTTCACTCCCCTTTCCTCAAGCTCTTTCCAAATCCCAAGAATTTAAGAATGTCTTTTGCTGGACAAGTAAGTCAGATACCTATCTAACACAGCAAACATGTGTGTGTACACATGCAGGACATGTTTTATACATGAACACAGAGCATGGACATACACATAAACATTCTTGCAAGGATCCATTGAAGACCATTTATGGGCTCCTGGGTGACTCAGTCAGTTGAGTCATGATTTCGGCTCAGGTCATGATCTCACTCAAGCCCCACATCAGGCTTTGTGCTGACAGCGCGGAGCCTGCTTCAGATTGTCTCCCTCTCTCTTCCTCTCCCCTGCTTTCTCTCTCTCTCTCTCTCTCTCTCTCTCTCTCAAAAATAAATATCTTTTAAAAGACCACTTAAAGAATACTCCTCTATCTTTGGCATAACTGCCATAGAAGGCCCATTATCCCTTATTCAAATAATAAACATAGGGGAAATTTTTTGCTTCACATTAACTCACTGATATCCTTTCTTTTAAAATTTATCTTATTTTTTAACGTTTATTTATTTTTGAGACAGAGAGACAGAGCATGAACAGGGGAGGGTCAGAGAGAGAGGGAGACACAGAATCTGAAATGGGTTCCAGGCTCTGAGCTGTCAGCACAGAGCCCGACACAGGGCTCGAACTCACAGACCGCGAGATCATAACCTAATCCGAAGTCAGACACTTAACTGACTGAGCCATCCAGGCACCCCAGTTTATCTTATTTTTTTAAGTAGGCTTCATACCCAGCATAGATTCCCACATGGGGCTTGAACTCACGACCCTGAGATCATGACCTGAACTGAGATCAAGAGTTGGTTGCTTGGAGTGCCTGGGTGGCTCAGTTAGTTTAGCATCCTTCCGACTACAGCTCAGATCATGATCTCATGGTTTCTGGATTTGAGCCCTGCATCGGGCTCTGTGCTAACAGCTCAGAGCCTGGAGCCTGCGTCTGGTTCTGTGTCTCCCTCTCCCTCTGCCGCTCACCAGCTCACACTCTGTCTCTCAAAAATGAATAAACATTAAAAAAAAAAAAAGAGTTGGTTGCTTAACCAACTGAGCCACCCAGGTGCCCCCACATTCTTGCTTTAAACAATGAGAACTAGCACAGTACCTGGCATTTAGTAGGGTCTCAAGAAATGTGAAATAGTGACAGTTTCCATGTTTGTCTTTGGTTGCCCATAAGTATACAACTATTCGTTGTTGAAAGAAAGATTTCATCCTTTAATCTGTTTTGGAATTTATTTTTGTGTGTAATGAGAAGTAGAGATATAACTATATTTTCCCAAATGAATAACAAGTTGTGCCAACTTTTCAACAGTCGTCCTTTCCCTACAGTGAATGTGATCTTTATCTTTTATGAAATTTCCACATATGCATGGGTCTGTTTCAAGGCTCTACTCAGTTCCACTGGTTTACTTAACTATTTTTGTGCCAAATCACACTTTCAATAACTGCAGCTTTGCAGTAAGCTTATTGTTATTTGGCTAACATTGTCTAGGCTACTCTTAAGCATAGTCCAGAAGAACTTTAGAACCAAGCTTATATTACTTTTATAGACCAATTTGGACAGATTTGACATTTTCTGATATTGAGTCATTCTACCCAGCATCATGCTAAGTGTTCCATTTATTCAGGTCTTCTTTTTTGTTCGTTAGTGAAGATTTGTCATTTTCTTCATTTAGAGGTTTCCATGGTTTTCATTAGGTTTATCTAGGAGCATATTTTTATTGCTGTTGTAAATCTGTTATTCCCAATTCTTTTCCTTATTTTTATAGAGTTATAGGATAACCATAAGTTTTTGTATGTTAATCTTTGTATGTGACTGGATACACTAGTTTCATTAATTCTAATTGTGTTCCAGTTGGGTCTGTTGGATTTTCTAGGTATGAAGTTGTACTGTCTGCAAACAAGGACATTTTAATATGTTCCTTTCCAATATTTGCATATAGCATGTATCTTTTCTTATCTTATTGCATTGACTAGGACCTTTAATAGAATGTTCACTACACTTGATCTTAGCCAAAAGGCTGAGAAGTGATGATAGAATGTTCACTGATGGCAGTGATCACAAGGTTAAAAGGGCTAAAACAGATATATTGACCTTGTCCTTGATTTATGGGAATGCCTCTCATAGTTCACCAACTGTTTTTTTTTATTTGTCTTTTGAAACTGAATATTCTGTTTTGTGTATATTGCTATACAGTAAGTCTTCTCAAATAATTTTTTGGAAGTTGATAAAACCTTTATCAAAGTAATTATTCAAATTGCCTTTTCTGAGGCATGTTGACTTACAGGGTACTGGGCATGCACAATTTGGGGATAAAGGATGGAGTGCCTGAATATTCCCTTGCAACTCCTCCTCCCCCCCCACCCAGATATTTGAAGGTAGAATGAGGCGATGTACAGAGAAAAATACCAGAAGTCAGTGATTTGAGTCCCTATTCTACCATTAACTAGCTAGTGATCTAAGTCAGTCATTCAACTTCTCTGAACTTCAGTTTTCTCAACCATCAGATGGAAACAAGGACTTCAGATGTCTATCTGAATTTGTGTCTATCAAATGGCTGTAACAGGAATGACAATATTACTGTTGTTGCGGTACAACCATTGCTAAGGTAGTCAGCACTATTAATAAATATTGACAGATGGAATAAGGGACAGAATCCAGAAAGGAGCCTGGAGCTGCTCTGATGAGCTCTGCTGGCCCCTGAGGCAGTGGGGAGCTCTGGAGACCTGGACCTCCCATGAGCTATCTATAACCTGGGTGACATGTGTTTACTCCTTGCTGCAGGCAAGGGTCCAGTGGGACCCACGTGCATCTCTCTGGAATGCCAGCCAGGGGACTTGCTTCAGCTGCTGGTATGTAGACACTTGTGCCAGCCAGGCCCAGTCCAGCAACATTCTTGAGTTGAGGCCTTTGGGCCAGCAGGCCAGGTACCTCTTGAAACTCCATACTCCAGGGATCCCCTGGCCCCAGGCTGGTTGGGGTCAGCAAGGAAGAACAGCTGAACCCTGCCTCCATATTGCACCTTCTTTTTGAACAGGGATGGGGATAGGTGCACAGGGGACACTAGGCATGAAGCACCTTCAGACTGTGAGCATATGGAATTGTGTGCACACATGTGTGTGTAGATGCTTGTATAAACATCCATGCTTCAACAGGAAGTGGAAATATGCTGAGATTTGCAGCAAACCTGGGCCCTGCTATTTCCTCACTGGGACCTTGAGACTTTTCTCCCCTGTCTGTCATATAGCAATTAAATAAACTGTTGTAAGTATTAGGTGAAACTATGTCTGTGGGTGTGCTTTGTAAACTGTAAAGTGAAGTACACATATAAGGTGGTCCTGAGTTTTAGATACATGGTTGCTGATATGGTCATTGCACAGATGTGTGCAAGATGGACCCAGAACTTGTCTTTCTGCCTCTGTGTGCCAAAAGGGAAAAGGGTAGGAGTATTGGAAAGGTGATTATAGGAAAGTAGGATGAGGCCCAGAGATTGCCATCTGACCTCAGACCGTTTCCCACTTGTCCCATTCATTTCCCAATCTAGTGTTGCCTCAGATCTCTCCATACTGCAAAATAAAAAAAGGACAGCACTGCCTGAAGCCTCCCTGACAGCTTCCTGCTGTGTTGCTAAGCAACTTGTCCTCCTCTTTGAGAAAAATGAACCTGATGCTCATGCTCAGGGTCTGGCCTCCCAGCCTCCTTTTAACTACTTCTTCCTCCCCTAATCTCATGGAAATTAAGGAAGGAGCTCCTGACTCATGGAAGGAGACTTGGGCTACCGTTGGAGGATTAGACTGGTGGAAGACTGAGCTCACAGGACAGGTCTCTGTTCTGAGCTGGTTGATGCTGGGGGGATGACACTTATGAAACAGCTCCCTGTGCTAGATTCTTTAGGCACAGTCTCTGCCCTTGCAGCAAACCAACAAGGTGGGTATAATCGGTATCTCCATTCTACAGATGAGGTCACCGAGGCTCAGAGAGAGTAAGTAGCCTTCTCAATTCTATAGGAAGTAGGCAAGGGTTGGGTTTGAATCCATGTCCATTTGGTCTTCTTCTACTCTATCATGTCATTTGAGATAAATGTAAGGGACACAGTTGGCCACAAGACTTCTGTAATTTATGTCTCACTCTATTTGTCTGGAATCCATGGTGAATGCTGGAATTGGAACCTGTCCTGGGGTTGGGCTGGGGTTTGGGCATATAATCCTGCCACTTCCTGCGCCTCTTAGAATCTTAGAATCTGCTCCTTCCTCCATCAGAGATGATAGTAAAGGGTGGGGGAAGGAGTGAGTTGGGCTGCTAGGGTTTGAATCACGTCTCTACCATTTAGCAGCACTGTGACCCCAAGCAAGTTCTTTAACATCTTGTGCCTTAGTTTTCCTCATCTACAGAATGGGAATAACACTAGAACCAACTCCAGAGGGTTGTAAGGATTAAATGAATGTAAAGCTTTTAAAATAGTGCCTGGCACATAAGTGTTCAATAAATAGTACCCTTATTATTATTATTTCTAGGAAGCTTTAGCATATAAAGCTCTTTCGCATCCTTAGTGGTAAAGAGAACTCACTGCTTCTGAAATGAGACTGGGTTCACATTCTGCTCTGGCCTTTTTCACTGTGTGATTTCATTAACCCCTCTGTGCCTCAGTTTCCTCATCTATAAAGTGGGAGAAATCATAATGTCTATTTCAAAAGATTGTTGTAAAAACTAAATGCAATTTGAATGTTCGCTATGGCAATATTAGTAGGTTGGAAGAAAACTTCCAAACTTCAAGGAATAGTCTAATGCATGTGAATGGATGACCTCTCCATGGGTGTTTTAGGAACCAGGATCCATCCACATGGTAGCTCTGCCTTCTTTCAGGAACTAGTCTTCATCTGAATCCAGATGGCAGGAAGGGAAGAAGAGAGTACGAAGAAGGGACATCCACTTCTAAACACTTTGGCCTGCGAGCAACACATAATATCATTTTGAGTCATATTCTAATGTTTATTTATTTTTGAGAGACAGAGAGACAGAGTGTGAGCAGGGGAAGGGCAGAGAGAGAGGGAGACATAGAGTCCGAGGCAGGCTTCAGGCTCTGAGCTGTTAGCACAGAGCCCGACATGGGGCTCAAACTCACCAGTCGTGAGATCATGACCTGAGCCAAAGTCGGATGCTTAACCAACTGAGCCACCCAGGTGCCCTGCTATTGTCCACTTTTAGAAGAGAAAACTAAGTCTCCAAATAGTATAGATGGATTTCCAAAATCACATTAGCTGAGATCCTATAATTCTAGATTATGTCTCACCCCAAGAATAAATGGAGAATGCACTGGGTATGGGAGGCCACCCCATGTGCCTGCGGTGTGGCTTCATCACCAGTCAAGAGGCTGGTTCTTGATGAAATTCAGCAGGTAGATCCAGGACAAGGTCTGGACTGGCCTAGAAAAGTAGATGTAGCCACTCGAGTTCCTCCCAGGACACATGGGGGCATCTGATTGGGACTAGAGGGGGAAGAGGCAGGTGCTTTCTTTGTTTGGTGTGGTTTTTATTTGTTTTAATAGAAAACACTGATATATGTACCAAGGTACTTATATAATCATTTAATCTTTCAGCCCTCTCAGGTAGGTTCTGTTATTATCATATTCATTTTGCAGATAAGGTAATTGAGGCACAAAGTAGCAAAGTAACATGCTTGAGGTCACACAGCTATCAAGGAACAGAGCAAGCACCCCAAACCAGGAAGCCCAGCCCCAGAACCCTTGATCCTAACCATTACACTATGTTGCCTTTGTCTACAAAGACAGGAAAGAAGGAAATAGAATTCTCAGAGAGAGAAAGTCACAGTCAATGGGATGGTGGGTCACTTGCCTCTGCATATGAAACCCACCATCCCAAGACAGAGGAGAGTCAAGGAGAAATAACACTGACAAAACTGAGGTAGGAAATGCCACCAAAGCCAAGGTGCAGTCAGACCCCCAGCCCCACCCATCATACCGTGATCTCCAAACTTGTAAGAACATAAGCAGGAAGGTGAAGTCTTGCAAAAGACAATGGGGCAACAAAACAGTCTCTGATTTGTTATCAGATAGAGGCCCTAAGGGCACTCATAAGACAAGCCATCAATGTGCCCTTCATAACCAATAGTCCTCTGCTATGACAAGTAGACAAAAGTGTATTTGCAGGGGGCACAGCAGCAGGTCATATCTGCATGAGGAAGAGGCTCTCCAGGAGAGAGATGCTGAGGACTTGAGCTCTGGGATCACAGTCACCTGACTTCTCTAAGCTTCAGCTTCCTCATCTGAAAATGGAGATAGTCATCCCCACCTGGCAAGGCGGTGGCCTGATCAAAGGGGATACCACATGAAAAGCATTAGCATAGGGCAGAGCCTGGCAGAGTCAGGTTCAATGAGTGGTAGGGCTCATTTTTATTATCAGTAGGTCTACTTGAGATGAATTACACATAGGTTGAGGAACAAGCTGAAGTTAAGTGCATTTTAGAGACATGTTGAAAAAAAGACGAAGGCTAGAAAAGCAGAAGGCTCTAAGAAAAGTACAACACAGAAGCCCATTTTGATGACTATGTTTGGTAACAGAGCCAACATATGGGCAAGTGCTCTGTCAGCCTCGGTGCCCTAGGTGGCATTGTTGCTCCTTGACCGTGCAGGTATCAGGCAGCGTGAACACAGATGTCCTCATGCCGCATGCTAGTCGGGCTTCTGATTCCATCTGCAAGTGGAGCTTGGTGACATGGAACACACATTACTAGAGGAGACATAGGTCTGTGTAATCCTGGCAGGTGGTGGGAGGGAAAGCAGGCAGTGGGAGGGACCCTAAAAACAAGGTGATCAAAGCCACTCAGGATGATGGAGAAAACTATCGGCACTGAGAAAAGGCTTGGGAGAGAGAAACCAGAAGACAGAGGTCTTAGAACAAGCCCAAGACTGTGGCAAAGTCTCTTAACGTCTTGGGCCTTGGTTTATATATCCTTCTAGTGGGTGAAGCAATCCCTACCCTGTCTTCCTCCCTGACCTTTGAGGGAACCAATAAAAGAATGGATGTGGAAGTGTTTTATAAACTCGAGGGCAAAATATATGGGGTGTAGGGGGTGGGGTGGGGAGTGAATCATATTTTTACCAGTGACATAAATGAGGAGATTGAGAAAAGGCTCAAGACTTCAGGGAATGCAAGAGGGGCTGGACCCTGGATTGGGAAAGGGAAGAAATGTTGGAATCAGTACCTTAGGAAGGCCAAGAACCAAGGGGTTAATCATTAATGAAGACAGGCTTGAATCATCAGGAAGCTAAGTGTGTTAAGAGCTAAGTGTGGCTTCTTTAGGGCTCTGGTGGAAGTAGAGTCATCCCAAGAGCATAGTAACTCAGGCGTGGAAACATCTTGGAGACAGTGATATTGCCAGTGCCAAGATGGCCTGGAGAAGAGAATACCCATCTATGGGTTGCTGGGGCTGGACACAATCTTAGAAATCACCTTGGAAAGACATTTTCCAACTTTTGGGGGATGGGGGGAACAGAGAGGAACCCAGGTGACCTTTGAGGTTCTACAGAGTAGAATTTGCAAATCCCTGGCTGAGTCTCTATTTAATAAGATAGAATGGAATTCCAGAGAAGAGATGTGATTGTCCAAAGGTCACATAGCAAATTAGTTGCCAGACTGGGACTGGAACTCAGGTTTTCTTGCTCACACTCCTGTATCTTAGCTTCCCAAACTGGCTCTGCGTGCAGGAAAACACAGAGGGGCAGGGTGGGCTTTCAGGATGTGATTTCATAGGTAAGAAGATCCTCCAATCTAACAACACCTCCCTTCAGCTGCCAAATGGCACCTAAAATCCTGCCTTTACCAAGTCACTCACAGGACTTCAAGAGTCTCAAGATTGGAGAAGTTACCTTGTTCACCTCCCCCTCGACCCCTCAAGGAAGGAGCTGCTGAGTACTGACAGAGGTGCTTCATTAGATCAAACTGATGGGATCTGTCTTCCCGTAGCTTCCTACCGCTTGTCCTAATACTGTCGCGCACATCCAGGTTCTCTGCCATGGGGCAGCTCTTTGAGTAATTGAGGACGCTCTCATGTCCCTTTCCCTAGTTTGATTTCCAGACTACATCTCTCATTGTTGTTGGTTCTCCAACATTCTTTCTTTTCACTTCCTGAGCCCACTGTATACTCTCCGTTTGATGTTTTCTTGGAAGTGTTCTCTAACACTGTGTACTGTATGCTGGGGGCACAATCATTAGAGCAAGTGGGTCATTTCCTTCATCCTGGGTGCCATAGCTCCATCAATGCATCCTCAGATCACAATGGTCTTTCTGCATTTCATCCTTCAGACTTCCGTTTAATGTTGTGTTGACTAAGAGGCCACTAATTTATACACAGGCTCTACTGAGCCACTTCCTTGCCATGCCTCACATTCTGGCCTCCTGTCTTTTCATTTAAAGATCTAAGAGCAACAGGGCGCCTGTGTGGCTCAGTCGGTTGAACGGCCGACTTTGGCTCAGGTATCGATCTCGCGATCTGCGAGTTGGAGCCCCATGGCGGGCCCTGTGCTGACAGCTCAGAACCTGGAGCCTGCTTTGGATTCTGTGTTTCCCTCTGTCTCTGCCCCTAACCCACTCGCATTCTGTCTCTGTCTCTCTCAAGAAAATAAACATTAATATATATATATATATATATATATATATATATATATAAAATAAAGATCTAAGAGCAAGACTTCACACTCCTTGCCAAAAAATTTCACCTTGTTGCATTTAGCCCACAATTCTTAGCAGCCCAGATCTTTCTGGATCCTGGTCTGGCTCTCAGATGAATTCTTTCTCCCTCCCAGCTTCCTGCCCCCTGCAAAGAGGCCTTTTGCGTGTCCCTCCAAGTCACTGAGGCCCTCATCCCCTGGTGGTGGGACTCATCCCCTGGTTCATCTGCTCCATGGAATACACGAGCCTGACCTTCCACCCATGAAGTTTATAGTATATAGAAGCATAATGATGATGGAACATGTTTATGCCAGAATATTAGGCGACTACAGTAGGATACCATTAAATTCTAAAAGCCATAGCAAAAAGAAGAAGATTATGTCAAAGAGTTATGAATAGTGGCCTCTATGGGGCACCTGGGTGGCTCAGTCGGTTAAACGCCCGACTTCGGCTCAGGTCATGATCTCACGGTCCGTGAGTTTGAGCCCCGCATTGGGCTCTGTGCTGACAGCTCAGAGCCTGGAGCCTGTTTCAGATTCTGTGTCTCCCTGTCTCTCTGACCCTCCCCTGTTCATGCTCTGTCTCTCTCTCTGTCTCAAGAAAATAAATAAACGTTAAAAAAATTAAAAAAAATAGTGGCCTCTATGCAATGGGACTGTAGGTGATTTTTTTCCCCATGTTTCATTACACTCTTCATCCAACACATGCTTAATGAAGGCCTTATGTGTGTATTTCTCAAATTTTCTATGCTGAGTATGTGTTATTCGGAAAACCAGGAAAATATCAAGTGACAATAAAATGAAAAAGAATGAAGACTTTCCCTGGGTGGCCCTTGAGGATTTCATCAGCACTTTTTGGGGGAAAGCATTCCAGCCCTCCCTGCACTTAGCTGTCCTGCCTTCCACCTGCATTTCCCCTTCCTGCCCACAGGGCACAGGGAAGTCTCAGCCTCCTGGCGGGAGCCCAGGGTGTTCTCCCAACAACCTGCCGGAAGCTTGGGATAGAAGCACCAAGACTAGGTGGAAGGGGAACGTTGGCCTTCGTGTGCAGCCCAAGGCCGCGGTCATCATGTCACGCACCTACCCAGGTGTCATTTTCATCTAAGGAAACGCGAAGGAAGTTTTCCTGCCAACAGTTTTTGTAAAAGGCGCAGAAATATTAGGAGGGTCATGGTTCCATGGGTGCAGCATTCAGGAGGGCCTCCAGGTGGTGAGGAAAAGGGCTCATCCAGAATGACCCACTTGAGCCACTTCCAGAACTTCCTAGGGATGTAGGGCTAGGGCTCCCCCTTTGCCCTCCTCTCTGAAGGTCAAAGGAAGGCTGGAAGCTTCGGAGTCCTCCAGTCCTCGGTTAGGGTGAGACGCCTGAGGTTCCACCAAGCTAAGCTTGGGCTTAGCTGCAAAACCTGGCCCTGGCTTACCCGGATCCCACCAGCAGAGGGCGCGCGCCACCCGCGAGAAGGAGGGTGCCGCCGCAAGCCACCGCTGGGAGGGGCGGGCGCGGACCGCGGGCTGGAAGGGGTGTCCCTCTTTCTGAAAATAAGGTGGCTGATCCAGAGAAAAGATGGCGTTGGAGATACAGGGGCGCGGGGTGGGGGGTTGTGAGTGAGTGTGAAAGTCAAAGTGAGTGTAGGCTGGGGAGGCGAGGGGAGGTGGGGAAGATGAGCTGGAGAGACTGAGGAAAAGTTGAGATGGTGTAAATATAACACAGGGTGAGTGAGTGGCTCAGTCCGTTAAGCGTCTGACTTGGTTCAGGTCATGATCTCCCCGTTTTTGAATTCCAGCCCGGCATCCAGCTCTCTGCTGTCTGCTTGGAGCCTGGTTCCAATCCTCTGTCTCCCTGCCTCTCTGCCCCTCCCCTGCTCGTTCTTTCTCTCTCTCTCTCTCTCTCTCTCTCTCTCTCTCTCAGAAATAAAAATTTTTTAAAAGATAGGTCGGGGGGCTCCTGGGGGGGGTGCAGACGGCTAAGCCTCCGACTTGGGCTCAGGTCACGATCTCCCGGTTGGTTAGTTGGAGCAGTGCCTAGGTCTCTGTGCTGACAGCTTGGAGTCTGGAGCCTGCTTAGGATTCTGTGTCTCCCTCTCTCTCTGCCCCTTCCCCACTCGTGCTCTCGCTCTCTCTCTCTCAAAAATAAACATTAAAAAAAAAAAAGATGGGGTGGGGTGACTGAGAGGTGGAGGTGGAAGGGAGGGTGGGGCAGGTGGAAGGGAGGGTGGGGCAGGTGGAAGGGAGGGTGAGGCAGGTTGGGGTCCCCTGCTCGGTGGAGGGTGGGGCTGCCGCAGGTCAGTCTCCCTCTTACGCTGAGCCCACCCTCCAGGGGCTCCTCTCTCTCCTCTGGTGGCACCCAAGCCTGCTTTGCCTTCATTCTCTCCAACTCTTCCTCCTGACGCTTCTCTGCCAGGCCTGAGCCGGGCATTTCCTTTCCCTCTGAAAAAACCCTCTGGTGCAGCAAAGAACACAGAGAGGAGACAGTAGGGAGCTCGGGAGCTTTAATAGAAGGGAAGGGAATAGAAACACACCAGGCCATCCTGAGCGTGGGGGGCGGGGGCGGAGGAAAGGGGCCCAGAAGCTACCTAGATGTGTCACAGGGGCAGTGGCCCTCACCAAGTCCGGTGAAGCCCTGGCGGTGGAGGAGCAGGTGGACGGTGTGAGGCCTCCATCATGCTGGGGTGGGGCAGCTTGGTGGGGGAGAGAAAAAATGAGAAAAGGTTTGGAATTCGAAAGAGAGGGGTCATAATGGAGGGGGCTTTCAGGAGCCAGGCCGAAGGACAGGTGGAGGGCAGAAAAAGACGGGGAGGTCCGGGAACCCCCTTCGTGGTCTGGGGTCTAGAAGAAGGAGGTTAAAGGAAGTGGGGGCAGGCCACTGTCACAGCTGGGGGTGGTGGCAAATCCAGTGTTAAAAGAAGACTGAGGAGGCTTCAGGTCCCTTCCGTCGGGGCTGGGGGCGGCGATGAAGTAAAATCTGAGATCAAAGGAACGGTGTGGGGGGGAGGCTCCGGGCCCCTGCCCCGGGGTGTGGACGGGATCGAGCGAGGCCGCGCGGCGCCTGGGAGAGGGCGCGCGCGGCACCCGGCCGCCCGTCTAGTGGTAGTGGCCCCCCAAGTGCGAGGCGGCGGCCACCGCGCCGAAGGGCCCGGGAGGGGGCTGCAAGCCGGGGCTGGGGTAGAGTGCGGCGGTGGCGGCGGCGGTGGCGGCGGGGCCCGGGCCGGGCCAGTAGGAGAAGCCGGCGGGCGCGACTCCGGCCGAGGCGGCCATGAGGTTGAGTTTGGAGAGGCCGGGGAAGGGCAGCGGGGCGAGGCCGGCTGGCAGCTTGTAGAGCGCGCCGTCCTGGGCGGCGGCGGCGGCGGCCGCGGCCGCGGCGGCGGCGTGGGCGTGCGCGGGCGGCGGCTGGCAGGCCTGGGCCAGGCCCTGGAAGTCGAAGCGGTAGGCGTAGCGCTTGCCGTGCACCTTGCTCATGATGTTCTTGTCGTAGTAGTAGCGCAGCGCGCGGCTCAGCTTGTCGTAGTTCATGTTGGGCTTGCTTTTGCGCTCGCCCCAGCGCCGAGCCACTTCGTCTGGGTCCGTGAGCTTGAATTCGCCGTGGCCACCCTCCCACGCGATGCAGCCGGCGTTGGCGCGGTCCGCCAGTAGCTCCAGCAGAAACTGCCACAGCTGGATCTGCCCGCTGCCTGTGGGGACGGGGCTGTCAGCCGCAGGCGGGATGGGGGAGGCAGGAGGTAGGGGAAGAGGTGAGGCGGGAGACCGGCCCGGCCGGGTGGGACCCGGCGTCGGGGAGGGAACAGGCGCGGCCAGCGGGGTAGCTGGGCGCAGCTGCAGCGGCTGGCCAGGGAGGGGCTGATCCGCCGAGCGGTCCTTAGCGCTTACCGCGCTTTTGCACAATGGACATACGGCTCCCACCGAGGAGGACACAGCTCCGCGGGCGCCTGGGTGTGTGAGAACTGGGGAGGAGGGCAGGGCGAAGCACAGCCTCCTTTGCGTGGGAGCAGCAGCGGCTCTCTCGCAGGCCAGCAGGGGCCGAATAGCAGCCCCTACGCGGGCCGCCTTGGCCCTGCGCCCCTATTCAGCAGAGAGGAGCCCACACAACCGCACAGGGTAGTCTGCGCAGGTCGTCAGACTGCCCCGTCCCCGCTGGACCTTGTCCGCAAGTCCAGAGGGAAGAGGCAGGAGTGCGGCAGGATCACCCCCGCCCCTAGACAAGGCCTAGCCCCCAAAGGCGTACAGTTAGTCGGACTGACCCTGCCTAAAGTGGAGAAGAGGTGGAGGCTGGCTTTCTTGCGGTACCAGTCAGACAGGAATGGGGGCAGTGGCCCCCAGTGGGCGCGAGGACAGTCAGACTCTGAAGGCTCCCCACCCTTCTCAACTGCCCAGTGTGCAGAGCACAGCTACTCGGGTTGAGTCCCCATTTTCGGAACAGGCGGGATTCTGGCATGTGGAGGTGTTATACTTCTCTGGGGCTTGACGCACAGCTCTGAGGAGAGGTGATGAGACTGGGAAGCCGCCCGTGCTTGGCTCCCTGCCACCTCCCTATCTTTGGCCATCTCCCGGGCTCTTCGGCCCAGTCCTGATTTGGGGATTTGCTGGAAGCGGCCAGTAGGTGTTTCCCAGATATGCCGGCGAGGAGACAGAGGGCTGCCCGAGAATTTCCACTCCCTTGTTTTGGAGGCTCCGTCGGACAAGGGGAGAAAAATCTTGATACAATTACTTCCTCGCACTCTCTTTTAGGGGAAAAAAGGGGGGGAGTGTTCCTTCGAGTAGTCTGATGATTGATTCCAATCAAGTCAGGTGGGACCTCTCTTCTTTTCTCAACCCCTCGCTCTAAACGCAGACCTGCTACTCACCCTCGCTTCAACCCCAATCCCTCCACACCAGCGCAGCCAGTAGCTGCCTGACTTCAGGTCAGGAGCTTTAGGGTCAGAAACAAGGAAAGGTTTGGGTGAAAACGTGCAGCTGGCATTGATGCAGACCGACATCAGAAGCTTGGAAACCCATTCTTGTTGGGAATCACGTTTCCTTTTGGGTAAAGCAGTTGCCAACCTTGTCTTTGTGGTTACCGTGACTTGGTGAGATCTAGGGTACTGAGGTGGGGAAGGGGAGAGGAGAGGAAGGTGGGGGAGGAGAGAGGAGCGGGGAGGTGGGGGGCTTTGGGGAGGCTTTGCGGGAGGGCCAGCCAGGCTCTGAGACCAACAAGGCAAAACCTAGAGTAATTTAGAGACGTGCGGAACTGGGTAGGGAAACGAAGCCTAGCAGACTTGGCTCCCAGAGCCTCGCCAGCCTGGGCCAGTGAGGCAGGTAGGTGCTGGCCCGGTGCTGTGGTGAGGAGGCTTGGAGTGGCCAGGGAGTAATTATCGGGGTCCCCGTGCCCAGAGGTCCTGAGCCTTGTGCTCCTGCTGCCAATAGGGAAAGGACACCAAGCACCTGGGTCCTGGCCCTGCAGCAGAAAAGGCCAAGGGCTAGGATCCTCTCCCTCTGCCCTGGTCTGCAGGTCCAGCCCTGGGACCTGGAATATGCTGGAGCCAAAAGCCAAGTGCATGCCCCCTCTCCTCGGCCTCCACAGTATGCCTGCACCCTCCCTTTCCAGAGCCCTGCAGTACACATCGCTTCCACCCTCCGATCGGGTGGCCGGTGGCGCCCGTCCTTTTAGGGTGGATGCCCCGGCCTCCATCCACTGTCCTCACCCCCGCCCCCAGTCCGCGGGCCAGCTCACCTTTCTGTACCGCCGGGCTCAGCGGCCCCCACCCCGGGCTCTTCCCATCCTTGAAGAGACCGTCTCCGACGGGATCTGTAGCAGCGGGAAAAAACAGTCAGGAGGACCGGGGCGGAGGTTGTGGACTTGACCGAAAGGGCTCCGGGCCAAGGCTCGGGAGGATGGGGGTGTTGGGGGTTGATTCCTGGGTGCAAGGCTGGGGGCTCGAGCCGCCAGCTCCTCCTCCCGGAGCCTGGCCTGGGCGCGCGCCGCGCGGAGCCCCTCCATAACGCCCAAGTCAGGAAACGCGTCCAGGAAAAAGGAAATCCGCTTTCCGAACGGGCCGGCGGGAGCCTTATAAAGCCGAGCAGGCAGTGCGCCTGGCGAGCGGGAGCGCCCGGAGACCATCGGAAAGGAGAGGAGGGCGCCTGGAAGGCTGGGCTGGTGGGAACGCTCGGAGCACGGAGGTGAGGAGCCACGAGGGCGCAGGGGCGACGCTCAGCGGACCACAGCCTCCCAACGCTGAACGCACACGGAGTCAGTCCCCGGCCACACCGAAGACCTCTGCTCCCCCTACCAGGCTTTCTCAGCCCCTGAGCTCCCGCCCTCGGCCTCCCAGGTTCCCAATCTGCTCACTTGGAGTCCTTAGACCTAGCACTAAAACCCCAAACCTCTCCATCTGCCTTTAAGGTCCCCCGTGCCCTAGATTGCTCAGTCTTCCCAGCAATCCTAGTGTCTGGACCGCATCCCCTTCCCTTGGACCCCAGCAACCCCTTCCCATGCCCTAGTCCAAACTTCCGGCCCCAGGTCCCGGTGCCTCCAGCCCCCGGCTGGTCCCTGGTACCTGGCAGGTACATGTTGATCAGCAGGGGCTGGGAGGCGCCGCTCTGTCTCATCGCCGCCAGGGACTGGGTGGTGGGAGGTGGGGGGGGGGATGAGAAAGGGGGGAAGCGTCAGGCTTTGCGCTCCGGGGCACGGATCCCCGCCGGAGGCAACCGCGGGTGACAAGGAGAAGAAGACGGAACAGGTCCGACAGGGCCTGGCGGGAGGGGGCTGCCCGGGTGTGGCGGGGGATGGAGGGGGTCCTGGAGCGATGCTCCCAGCTACCAGGCTGCTTGGAACCCTCCGGCCCCCCGCGCGGGCAGGGGCCGCAATTTCCGTTTTAATTAAAGCGCTGCTGCCTCGGCCCCCCGGACCCCGCCCCCGCCCCTCTTATCGCCCCATCGCAATAAAGTCTCCGACGCGCCGCGCCGCAGCCAAGCGCACCCAGCAGCCCCCAGCGCCCCGCAACCCGGGAGACGCGCGGGGGATGGGCCTGGGCCTCCCGCTCTGATAGGGGTCGGGAGCGCATTTCTTTTCCGCCTCCGTGACTCTCAGCAAACAGCGAAGGGGCAGAGTACCCGGCCCACCTCGGACCCCCGGGGCCACAGCCCCTCCTTCCGCCCATTCCCGCCCCCATCTCGGCTCCGCTCTCCTCCCCCTTCCTCCCCCCACCCCCGCCCGGGTTCCCGTCTCCAGGCTGCGTTATCTCCATCTTCACTTTTAAATTTCCGCTTCCCTCCCTCTCGCCTGTCGCTCCGCTCCCGGCCGGGCAGCAGTTGCTCCCTTTATCTCCGCCCCCTCCTCCTCCCAGCGCCTTCTCCCTACTCCTCCTCGCCTGCTCTCTACTCTTCCCTGGAGACCCGATCTCCTTCCCTGTTTCCCTCTTGCTTTGGCCTGTTCCCTGCCTTTCCAGGTCTCCCAGGCCTTTAGGCCAGCGCGGGGCCCTCTCCCCCCACAACTTCAAGTGGGTTCCCCCTTCTCCCCCTTTCTAGGTCTCTCCTTCCTCATCTCGTCTCTTCTATGCCATCCCCCTTCCTGTTTCCTATGTCTCTCCTTTTCTCATTCATTTGCTCCTAATTTGTGGCACGTGGTAGGCTCCTCTTCCTCCCCAAACTATAGCTCTTCCATCCATCCCCTTCCCCTCACCCCACCCCACTATCCACCCTCACAACTACTCTCATCCTGGTTCTCTCTGAACAACTGGTACCTTGTTCTAGCAGGAGGAAAGGGGTAGAAACAGTGTTGTGTACTATCTAAGGCCCCCCACCCAGGGCGGGAGGAGTTGTGGAAGCTGAAATCCATTCCAAAGATGCTGGTTGTGTATTCGCAAAGCAGATGTGGTTCCCAAGTGGCCTGGAGTCTCTGTGGGGCTTCCTGGCTCAAGAGAGCCTAGCTTAGGAGGGATGCTAGCTGAAGATGAGGCTCTGGGCTAAGAGCCCCGCTGCAGCCATGCAGCACCTGGTGGCTACTGTCCAAACGGACACTGCTTGTGCCCAAGAGATGAGGAGACCTGGGGCTTCAGGTTACACTGATTGGAGTGGGCAAGTCTCCTGCAGAATCCATGATCCAGGGGTGCCTGATTGAGGATGGCTGAGAAGCCCAACTTCAGGGGCTCAGCAGGGAGGGCCCCTGCTCATTCCTCACTTGCTGTAACTGCTGGAGTGTTCATCTTTGCTGATGGAGGGTGCAAAAGTCAGAAGGAGCAAAGGAGGAGTGAGGGAGGCAGAGCCCAGGGGGAAATGGGAGATCTCAGGATGCTAGAGGATCCTAAAGGAAGAGAGATGGGGCTTCAGGATGTGGATGAAGAATCTGGGGGGAGCAAAGATAAGAGGTTAGGATCCTCCCTGGGGACCAAACCCAGGGCTTCACAGGAGGGGAGGGCCTAGGGGTGGGGTTGAGGTCCCAATCTCTTTCCTTCATGCCTTCATATTTCTTTCCTAGATAGAAAATGAGGGGCAGGAGGTCAGAGCTGAGAGAGTGGGGAGGCAGTGAGGTTCACCCACATAATGCTCTCAGCAGAAGGCTGAGACAGAAGGGAGAGATGCTCAGAGTTGGGGGTCTATCCAGACATCCCAGCTCCAGACTGGTGAGGGATCAACAGCTCAGGCTCTGTGCCTCCACCTCACTGAAGACTCAGGTGCTAGAGGGGTAGGTGAGCTCTGGAAAGAGTTTGAGAGGTGTCCCCCCCCCCACCCATCCCTGACCCTTGGGTCTTGGCTGTGCCTGAAAGGAGAAGACCTCCTTCATCCCCTTTGGCCTTGGCCGAGTGCAGCCAATGGATGAGTCCCAGGCAGCTTCTCCTGCATCCTCCTTCCAGCTGGCTGGGTGACAGTCCCACAGGGTTCTGCTGACCATCAACCTGCCTAGAGTGGGAGGAGGTTGGAAAGGTGGAAACACTCAGTTCTAGCCTGGCCTCTGCATCCTATACTCCTTAGTTTCCAATGTGGGAAGCGGAGTTGGACCCCTAGGTCCAGGAAAACCTAGAAGGTTCGTGTTGACAAAGCCTGAAGCAAATATTAGCTCTCTCAACTCCCAGGTGGGGACACTAAGACCTAGAAATCGGAGTGTCCTATTCAAGTTCACGCTGGCAGTCCCTACAGCCATCTTGCTGACTCCTCCCAGAAGCCACAGACCCTCCTAGAAGGAGGGCAGCTTAGCTGATGGTGGATACTAGATCTCCCTTTGTCCACTGCCTACCCTTGCAAAGCAGGAAGTGGAGAGGTAGACTGCTGGGCTCTGAAGCCAGTTGGTCTGAGTTCTGGGTTCAACTCCAATTCCCCCATTTCTTGTACGGCTTTGGGGAAGTTAGTCCCTTCTGCTGTAAAATGGGGACTACAGTACCTACCATACAGAATTACGAGGCTTATATAACCTGTGCTGAACACTCAGACAGGCTCTATATACATTTAGCTATTGTTACTATTACCATCCCCCAAGGGGACATTTAGGACCAGGAAGGAACCCCAGGCTCTTCTGGGACCCAAAAAGGTTTGGGGCTCTGCTGAGGCTTTTTTTTTTTTTAATTTTTTTTTCTTTCAACGTTTATTTATTTTTGGGACAGAGAGAGACAGAGCATGAACGGGGGAGGGGCAGAGAGAGAGGGAGACACAGAATCGGAAACAGGCTCCAGCCTCTGAGCCATCAGCCCAGAGCCCGACGCGGGGCTCGAACTCACGGACCGCGAGATCGTGACCCGGCTGAAGTCGGACGGTTAACCGACTGCGCCACCCAGGCGCCCCTCTGCTGAGGCTTTTAGCCACAGCTCAGGTCAGCCTCCCCTTAACAGGGGTCCTGGATTTGGGGTCAGGAGCCCTGTGTTCAAGTCCTGACTTTGTCACCATTTAAGTGGATGGCCTCATCAAACCTTCTCCCTCTCAGCCCAGCTTCGTTGGTGAAATGGATGAAGTATGGAAGGTGTTAGGAGAATCAAATGTAACAGGGGCCATGGACTCTAGAACTCATCCGGGTATAAAGCAGAATTCATACCCTACCTAGAATTTTGTCCCATGCTCTCCCGACTTAACCCTAGGATCCATGGATCGTGGGATGGGGGGTAGTGCAAGGGAATGAGGGCCCTATGTTGACTGCCCCAGTGCTTTTCCATAACACCACAAGCATTTTCAGTGGGTTCTCCTTGAATCCTCACGACACTGTGAGATAGACAAGGCAGGGATCAGTAGCCCCAGTTTACAGGTGAGGGAGTAGAGGTTCACGGATGCTACATTATTGGGTCCCAGGTGTTCTGACTTCTGGTCCAGGGCTCTTTCTAAGGGAGCAGATGCCTGACTGCACAGCTGGGCCCTTGGGAATGGCTAAGGTCCAAGTCTGTTCTCCCTACCTTCTCTGGGCTTGAGCGATGATCTGGGCCACTTCTCCCCATTGACAGGTCCACTAGGGGCTTGAAAACACAAGCATCCCTGAATGACAGAGTGAGGGGAGTCCCCAGGGCCTTGAAGGCCCTGCTTATGAGACTAAGGGTATCATTAACTGGGCCAGTGAGGGAACTAGGTAGAAACTGCTTTGGTGCCAAGGGCTCTGCTACCACACTCAGCCACAACATGGCTATGGTCTTCTGCCACCACTCCAGAAACCAGGCTCATTGTGGTCAGTGACTGTGGGGTAGACTTTGCAGCTGACCAACCCTCTGAAGAGAGGGGAGAGAGAGGAAGAATGAAGAGGGTTCTTGGGAACAGCTGAGAGGAGGCGCATAAAAATGCTTTGTAAATGTTGGAGCTCAATATCGCGAAGGGATTGTTATTCAGACAAAGGGTCTGGGGCTCCACTCAGAGAAAGTCTCCCCTTTCAAAGGCCCTGGGAGGCAGTGGAATTTCCCACTCATTTATCCTTTTACAGTGTTGTTTCTCTATCAGACAGAGATTCTATAAAGCTAGGAAAAGGGTGCAGGCTTTACTCAGTTGGATAGGGAGCCAGGCTAGAAGACAAACTCCTGGGGGTTAGAGAAGAATCCAACTGAGCTCCACATAGGGTTAAGTAGGTCCTGCCGTGCATGCTGGTGCCTGGCCCAGGTGGGTGGGATTCAGCTATGAGTGCTGTGATAGGACTGTGTGCACCCAAACCAGAGGATGGCAAAGACACCATGTGTGTGCTATGGTACACTTGGACCAAGCTGATCGGCCTTTATCAGGGAGAGGTGTGGGACTGGTTGTCTTTAACAGGATGCCCAAGGTTCTTAACAGCTGTTTTCTCAGCCCTGTCGGGATCTAGCCACATACATCCTAAGCCAGTTTATGCTTCATAGTCAACAGTCCCAAAGCCTGAGGGAAAAGTCAGGTTGACAGGGAAGGACCTTCAGAAGGATTAGGATGAAGATCACAACGCAAGACACCAAGAAAGAGGCAAGAGGGGCAGGCAGGTTCAGGAACCTTTATTGAGGGTCCTCATGGGAGGTGTCAGGGCTGTGGAGCTTAGTGCTGGACTCTTCGAATGGACTGCAGCAGCCCAGTGTGGGCCTGTGTGCCAAATTCACTGTAGTTTCGGAACTCCCCACTGTGCCGGTCCCGCTCCAATACATACTGGTAGCCTCGATAGCCTGGGTACTGGTAGGCCACCCACCTAGGCCAGTGAGATCACAGGGGTGGTGAGCAGGCTCTGCCCCCACCCCCACCAATGTCCCCCATTAGCAGCCCTCCTTTTGCAGCCCCAGCCCCTAGCTCCAATGGCATTGCTTCAATTTTCCCTGCAATGATCTCTCTCCCCTATTCCCACTCTCCATTGCCTCTTCATCCATCTTTTTAAAAATCCCTTGCTCTATCCCCACATTGGCCCTCTGACTCTTATTCTCCTATTCTCTGCCCCCCCCCAGTCTGTCTCCATCATCTCACTTCTCCCGGTCCCCCAGTACTCAGCATCTCTTTACTATGTCTCTTAGCACCCCATCACCTTTCCCAACCCCCCTCCCTGGTCTCTATTGCCTCCCTTCTCTTCCCATCTCCCCTGTTCCAGTCCTGGGACTCACGCTCCAGAGCTGACTTTGAGAGAACCCACATCCTTGCTGGCCCAGCCCATGGAGGGCAGGGATGGGTAGTCATCAGTGAGTTCAAACTTGCAGCCCTGGAAGTTATCTCCCTCAAACAGGGTCACACGGCTGTCACTGTGATTCTGAAGCACAGGAAGGTGGGAGTGGTCAGGTTAGGCCCTCCAAAGAGGTATTAATGGGTACATTCTCAGCCCTACTCTCCCCACCTTGCCACCCAACACAAGCTCTGCAGACACTTTGGCTCCACAAGCATTCCCAAAAATCACTCCATCAGGTCCATAGCAGGCTAGGAAGCTGGGAGGCTCAGAAGTCCCTCACCTAGTCCCTTCTATGGCTCTGGGTTGAGATGGTGAGACTGAGGGTTTCCCAGAAACCCTTCCAGGTCAGGACTAGAGAGCATCTTGTAATCTGGACCTCTTTGCAGAAGGAAAATCAGGGATCCTGAGAGAAATTTGGCCCATGAACCAAGGCAGTTTTCTTAAGGGCCTCATTGACTACTCAATCCCCTGTGCAGCACCTTGGGAACAGCCTCTCATAGGGTAAGGCCCAACTGAGGGGTGCCAGATGGCAGAATCACAACAGACAGGCCAGGCATCAGTGTTGGCTGAGTCTGGGCTTCCATAGTCCTAGGGCCTTCCCCTCCTGGAATATAGAAGGTTGGCTGAGTCAGCATTTGCTCTTTGCCCTCTACCTCTCAGCCCCAGGCCTCAACAGTAGGGTACCTAAGTCAGCACAAGTGAGAAGTGAGATCCTCCTGTCCAGTGATTCGTTTGATTCATTGCTAGCACTTCCCCCACATACATACACACAGAGATTGATCTCTTCTCAACAATGATCCCTGAATTGAGTTCTAGTCTCATCACATTAACCCTTGTGTCCGAGGGCAAGTCACTTTGCCCTTCTGAGCCCCATTTCCATACCTGTATATGAGGCTAACAGCAGCCGTCCCAACCTTACAGGACTGTGTGATGGCAGAAGCACTCTTTAACAGGTGTGGACGACATGATGTGAGGAACATGGGTGCTCAAGACAGGCATGGGCTTGGTGCTGTCCGTGGTGCTGATTTTTGGGCACCTGACTGAGGTCCACTGTCCCAACTTTCAGGGACTCTTCTGGTTCTGGAAGTAATGCCACTACCACTCATCTAGGAACTGTGTTTACACATTCCCATACACTGGATGGACAGCCTTTATGAGGTGCCATCGTGGGGTCAGGGTCTGGAGTGAGGAGGTAGAAAGCAGAAGGGGAAGGGGAAGGCTGTGCTTACTGCGCAGAGCACTGGCCGGAAGGAGAGCAGCTGGTCGCTGTGGTGGCCGCCACTGCCACTCCAGGCACTCCAGCGAGGATAGTCACCCTTCTCCAGAATGAACTGCTGTCCCTGGAAGTCAGGGTACTCAAAGGCCACCCAACTGGGGAAAGACAAAGAAAGCTGGGAGGCATCTGCCCCAGGCTCACTCCTTCCTCTGTCCCCACCTTGATTACTGTGATCGAAAAGACTGAGAACCCCATCTTTTTTCTCCAACCCCAAGTCCTTACCCTGACATACACAGCACATGGCAATATGGCCCCTCTAGAAAAACTAAAGACCGTATATAGCTGCTATCTGGGGTTTCAGGGATCCAGGCTTCCAGCTTAGCCTCCCCAGGATGAAAGGAATTTTCCAGGTTCTGAAGATCACCTACCAACGGTTCCTACCTCGAGGATTTAGGTGCCTGCAAAGGTAGGTGTAGGAACCCCCCAACCTGCGGTGGCAATCTGTGATAACAACAACCTGCAATAATCAGAGGCCTCAGCTCTCCCAAGCGCCCCAGGCTCTCAGAGACCAGGATGGAGCGAGAGGAAGAGATTTAGCTTCTTTTGTTACACCAAGTTCAGAACTATCTAGCTGCACAGAGAAAAACTCTGGGGAGGAAATAACTACACTGGGAACCCCTTCAGGGTTCAGGCCCATCTCACGGGGCTCCCGCAAAGGGTTGCCTCTCGCCTTTATCCTTTTAGTTCACATGATTTGTCTTGTGGCACGTGGGGGAGTTCTGGGAGGCCAAGGGGTTTCCCATGTTGGTCAGTCTCAGGCAGGGCTAACAGTCTGGGGAACGGAGGGCTGAGAGCTGAGGTCCCAGGCTCGGAGCTTAGGCCAGGGGAGCCCGGCGGCCCCCAACCCAGCCCGGCCGCGCCTGTACCATCACTCACGCGCCATTTTCCACCTTGACGGAGCGCACCCTGCGCAGGCCTCCGCGCTCGGCGATGTTTGCGCAGTCGCTCAGCAGCCTGCAGCGGCGACCCTGGAAGTCCTCCTCGTCCCAGAGCGTGAGGCTGGCGGGCGGCGGGCCCGGCGCGGGGGCGCTGCTCATGCCGCTGGGGAGAGAAGGGTGGGACCAAAGGCTCAGCGTCCCTCAGCCCCCATCCGGGGCCCAGGCTCGCCCAACCCGGGTTGGGGGTGAAGAACGCGGGGCTGGATCAGGGCCGCTAGAGGCTCTCCCTCACCTCGCCCTCCCCCGCCCCGGAGAAACCCTGCCCCAGCACGGAGTATTCACCGGGTGGGTGAGCGCGGTACTGACGGAAAAATGGAGAGGCTGCGCGCGGGCCGGGCGTGCGGGGCTTTATACCCGGCCTCGCCTCCCCTCCCCGCATTCCCTCCCGCTGGGGTGGGGGGAGCTGAGTCAGCGGGCAGGCTGCGGTCAGTTCTGGTGTCCTCTGGGGAGCCGAGGCCTTTCCCAAAGCCACCAATCTGGCCCCAGCCCTCCGGGATTACAATAGAAAGTGCTGAGGCACACGTCCCGCGCCCGCCACAGCTGAGGCTGACTCCGCTTTTTCTTTATTGGGGGCCTGAGCCAGGCAAGGCGCACCCGAGCTCTGGGCAGAACGCGCCCTCCCTGGCCCGGACACTTAGGGATGGAGATACCAGGTCACCCTGGGGCCGCCCGGCTAAGACCGCCAATTCTTGACTGGAGGGCGCGGGGAGTTCTTCCCAACGTCTAAACTCCGCCTCTTCCTCAGGCTTAGGTCAAGGCCTCTCTTTGGGGCCACGCTGGGCAGGGAGGGTAGACACGACTTTCCGCCAGAGACTTTCCTCACGCCCCTCAGTCCTCTTTTCCCCGGAGGATCGGCCCGTTGTGGCTCCTTTCCACCCAAGCTTGAGTTCCCAGAACCGGCTCTGCGGTCCTTTCACCCGCAGGACTCGCCGCCGCGAGGCGGCGCTGAACTCAGGGAAAGTGAACCGCCCAAGGGAGGGCGCGGATTTACGAAGCGCTTAGAAATAATAGTAGCTAGGGAAGTGGCTCGCTTTGGTAGGTAGAAAGAATATTTCAACCTTAGCGCGACTCTCCCAATCGCCACACCGAGCTCCAGGGTCTGAGAGCTCTGGTTGGGAGTGAAGGGCCAAGGCTCTTACCCTCATTGCCAGCGCCCTGTGTGTCGGGGAGAAGTGTGGGAGGGAGAGGAGGAGGAAAGGCTTGGCAACCTAAGGGAGGCTCCAGGGAGGACATTTCCTCACAATTGACCGCGGAATGTCCCAACTATCGTAGCTCTCAATGAGGCACAAAGACTTCTGGCAAAATTGTGAGTTTTCCTTAATGGAGGGGCTATTCCAGCAGAAGTGGAGGGGAGAGTGAGAAGGGAACTAATAATATTTTGTTGCTCCTATGAGCCAAGTGCTTTCTTTATAGACTCAACAACAGTCGAGAGCGGTAGGCTTGGATATACAGATGTGGGAACTGAGGGTCAAGGGTGCGCCGACCTTTGGCCAGATTCACAAAACCGGTGTCGAAGCAAGATTAGAATTTAAACCTTTTGACTCCAAAGCCAGTCCTCTTGCCACTCAGCCTCCTGTGACTAAAAGGACTCATAGGCCAGATGCAGCCACCTCCAGCTCCTGGCAGGCTAGCCATGCTGACCGTCCATCTTTTCTCCCAACTGCCCAAAGCTCATTTCCACCTCAGGGCCTTTGCATTTGCTGTTCTTGTTGCCTGGAGTGTCTTAGTCAAAGACTTTGGCATGCTGGCTTCTTTATTACCTCCTGAGTGATGCTGTTCCTGGCATTTACTATTCATCATACCACCCTGTTTTCTTTTCTTCTTCTGTTTTTTAAAATGTTTTATTTAATTTTCAGAGAGACACAGAGCAGGAATGGAGAGGGGCAGAGAGAAAGGGAGATACAGAATCTGAAGCAGGCTTCAGGCTCTGAGCTGTCAGCACAGAGCCTGATGCGGGCTCAAACTCACAAACCCGTGAGATCATGACCTGAGCTGACGTCTGAAGCCCTAGGCTTAACCGACTGAGAAACCCAGGCACCCCTCACCCTATTTTCTTTACAGTGTTTGTCACTCTAAAGCTGTCTTCATCTTTTGTTTATGTGTGTTTATGGCTGTACCGAGTGTCTCCCTTGCTAGAGTGTAAGCTCTGTTTAAGGAGGCAGGGGCTGTGTCAGTCCTGTTGTTATCCTCAAACCCAGCATGGTGCTGGACACATAGTAGGTGCTCAATAAAACATGAGTGAGTGAGGCAACAAAGTGGTCAGGCTGGGCCATATGTCTGGGCGGAGGGGAAGAGGAGTAGAGGAAATTACCCAGTGAGAGAGCTAGGGTAATGGTTTGCCCACTCTACCAACTCCCCCCCCCCACACACACACAAATTCTGGAGTGCTGAGAACAAGTGCTGGAAGCCACTGGAGCCTCCCTTGGGTCTCTCTTTTCATTGGTAAGGAATAGCTATTGAGGATCATAAGGTGTGTGAAGGTGAATGCCAAGAATAAAGTGCCCTAAAACTGAGAAGTAAAGCACAGTTAGTAATATTTGAGTCACAGCAAGGACGACCATATGGGGTTGACTGGAGACGGGGTCAGAACCATGCCAATTCCCTGATTCCCTACCCTTGGCGGGCGGTGGTTGGAGAAACACAAGTAGGGTATACTTTCCCCAAATCCATAAAGAAGTACAAACTATCGAGGGAGGCAAGAGCCAGTCCTGGATTCTTCGTGTCCTGGCCCTTGGACTTTGCCTGGACATGGTGGGAGGTGAGAACCTGAATCTCTCCTTCTCTCCCTTTCCCTCCCTCTTCCTCCATCTCTATCAGAAATTCTGGATTCGGCCACCAGGAGGCGCGGGCGGGACGCGCCGGAGGAAGCGGGCGAAGAGGGGTGAAGTGGATGAGGGAGTTGGTCCGGGGCTGAGGTCGGAGGGGCGGTGCGCGCGGGTGGCGAGTGCGTCAGGCTGTGCGTCTGCGCTGTTCCGTGACGCTGGCGCTGGGTGTCAGCTTTGAAGGTGCGCTGGTGTCTCTTAGATGGACAGTGTGTTTGCGGGAGGTGGGGCGGGGGTCCTGGGCGCGGCCCTGAGATTGGGGCTCCACCTAGGTGGGCAGTTTCCAGTTTCTCAGCTGGCCAGACAACCACATTCTACAGGAGGGGCGCGCGCGCGCGGGGTGTGTGTTCACAGGCCAGGGAAGTAGTGGGGAGGAATAACAGCTGAGATCCAAATTAGAATTAGGAATCAGGCTGGGATTTGGGGGTGGAGACCCTTTGGGTGAAAAAGGACACCGCCCCTTTTCTAGTCCTAAATTCGGCTTTTGGCTCTGCTCTAAGAAGCTGTGAGGCACTAGCCAGCCTCTTCCCTCCTGCATACCTCAGTTTCCTCATCAGGAAAATGGTGTGTAGGGCCCATTCATTGCTCCCCCTAGTTGTAGATGTCTGTGCCCGGCTCTCTCAGAAATGGGCACACCCACAAAGACCACCGATAGGCAGTTGCCTAGTCTTCTCTCAGGGTCCCCACATCCCCCAGACCCCTCCCTGGCTCTGGGCCTCAAAGTCATGGAGAAAGGGAAGAATGACCCACTGAGGGGAAGGGGCTGTCAGGTGGCCCTGCCTGGTGTGCTGGAATGGGACTCTGGGATCCCTATCCCTTTTCTGTGCTATGGACCCCTGTCCCAGCCTCCTTTCTCCTTTCTCTGGTCCAGCTCCAGCCCCCCAGCTTCCCCCCACCCCGTCCCAATCCCCTCCTAGCCCCCTCTCAACCCCCAGCAGCTGGTCCTGTTTGTTTTCCCAGCTCGGTTGCGCTCAGAGCTTCCTGAAGGATGGATGCACAGGTGGCTTTGTTTGCCAGCTCAGCACCCTCACCCCTACCTCCTCTGCATCCACAGCCTCAGCCTTTGGGCATGGAGGGGGAAGTTAGACAAAAAGAAAATGGTGTCCCCAGATCTACACTGCCAGGAGACCTCAAGATCTCATAGGGATCTCATCACCCTCAAAGAACTCCTACCCGCACCCTATCCAGCCCTGCCTCTCTTATGAGGACTTTCAGTCCCATAGAGAAATCTTCAGTCACCTTCCTCACGATTCTTCAAAATCTCACAAGGCACCTGAAGATCCCAAAGAGAAACCAGCAGACTCAGTCCTGTGTTCTAAGAACCTGTGAGGCCCTCAGACCCCAGTCAGATACCCATCCCATAGGGGACGTGCACGCAGATCTGACAAAGAAACACTTAACCTGATCCTGGGCTCCCACCCAGGTCTCTATTCTCTCCATGTAAAGGCCCTGAGAATCCCCAGGGACATCTCCCTCACCCATCCCTGAACAGCCTGACTTCTCCGTATGGCCGGGCAGCTTAGAGCAAGCACCCAGTGGCCAATGTCCTCTCCTCAAGTTGGCCTGCTCCCACCTCATTTCACTGGGAAATCAGTCAGGGCTTTGGTGACTGAAGATGCAAATTCTGTGACTGGGGCCTTCCCTCCCCTGGTCCCACCACCAGCCTCTTCTTTGCAGCCCCACTCCCCCACCCTCTGCCTCGCCTCCCCCCCCCCCCCCTTCTAGAGCCTGGAACTGGCAGAAGGGCACTTTCCCTGGGGCTGTGAGATCTGGTCTCCTGGGAGACAGAGATAACTGAGTGAGAGATCAGTTCAACTCAGGCAGGGTCCAACAGCTGGCCCCAAAAGAGTGGGGGGGAGGATCCTGTCGGGGCGGGAGCCCCACCCACATACCCATTGTCTTACCCTGCTAGAAACAGAGCCCCTCCTCTCTGCCCCTCAGTAGGGTGAAGAGCTGGCTACCATCCGGGGAATTGGGAGGCCCCTCCCACTACCACCCACTCACCAGACGCAAAGCGATGGGGCTCACACTGGGCAGCAGGGAGAGGGCACCCGCATACATGCATTCACACAGTTGCAGGCACGCAGACAGATCCGGCAGGCATCACATGCGAACACTCTCCTAGGATTCAGTAGACCCCCCCCAAATCACACTCATCTATGGGCACACACTTGTTCACTCGCTTATTCCTCAAACGTTTAATACAATGTGCTGTGTGCCACTCTGTGCTGGGTGTTGGAGTCACACACAAGTACGCCCTTCGCTTACACATGCACGTATCCATTCCACGGCCACGGAGAGGAGGAGAGAAGGTGTCTCAGTCACCCGCCCCTGATCATACAGACACTGAAGGGTTAAGAGTGCTCTGGAGTCTTGCGCTAAAGCCTGGGTTCAAATCCAAGCTCCCCTGCGTATAAGCTGCACTCTACTTCTCAGTTTTTCCCTCTGTAAAATGGGGACAATAGTCTTAAAAAATGTGGTGAAGATTTAGGTGCATGTAAAGCACAGAACTGGCGTGCCATATGCACCCAATAAATGTTAGCTGCTCTGTCATTGTGGTTGTGGTTATAACTGGCTTTGCGGCATGGTTTCCCCCGCCCCCCACACCCGCAGGCTGGGCTGGGCTGGAGGGAGGAGTCAGGGCAGCAGGCAGAGCTCTGGGATCTGCATCCCCTTTTCCACATTGGCCTTGTGGAAGCCAGCCTAGTACTCAGGAGGGAGAGCCTTCCTGCTTCACCCCATTCAAGTTGCTCTGCCCTTGATCTCAGTTTAGGAGATCATGAGTGGGGAGGGTCCGAGGGGGTGTATCTTAATGTCCTTTGTTCTTGTTCAGGCCTCTGCTCTTCTGGAAAGAACACTTGAGAGTGGAACTGGGGACCTGACTTTGGGTCTGAGGCTTTTCTGGCTCTATAGGTGCCCTTGGGCAGGTCATTCCCTCTCTTGAGGCTCCAGTTTTGTACTAACAGCTGACCCTGGAAGGGCCCTCCCAACCCTGACTGCTGTGATCCTGTGATGCCTCAGGAAGGCTCTCTCCCCGCCCCACCCGGCCTCTGCACACCACCCCCCACACCTAGCCAGAGTGAGGGGGCGAGTTGCCAAGGTCGCCATGGGGACTAATCTCTAAGAAGGTCAGTGAGGCTCTGGTTCTGCCTTGGCCGGATGGGGATTAGCACCTGGGTATGAGGCCCCCTCCCCCCCCCACTGGTGACTCCACTCCCAGGTCCCCTGACTCTCACATAGACCCTGGGTACCCTCTGCGTCCAGAGGTTCCAAGGCTGAGTCACAACCAGCAGGTGGGCAGGGGGTCCGTCAGCTGCCACAGCTGTCTCTTTCTCCAGCTGTGGCCAAGACAGAAAAGGGCAGAGACGGAGTCAGACCCAAGCCCCTTGCTGCTCAGTGCCCAGTAGGGCCAGAGCCTTGCCCCTCTTCATCTTTTGCCCTTTAATGGGGAAAGATGGGTTTCTCAAGAGAGGGGTATCAGCCCCACCCCCAGCCCTGGCTGTAGAAGCCACTGTCTCTCCTCTCTTGGGGGTAATTTCCCACAATGTGGGGTTGGAAGCTGTTTTCACATGGTGGACCCCTACCGCCACAGACACTGTGCCTTCCACCTCTCGATACCCTGACCTTTGACCTGGCACCTTGGAATCTCTCCATCTCTCTGAATTGTGCATCTCTTGTTATGTCACGTTGCCTCTGTGTCTCTGCCTCCGTCCATTTTCTCTGGTTTCTCTCCGGTTGTCTCTGCCCTCTCTCTAGCTCTGGCTTTCACAGGGGGATGATGGGAGGGCTGCAGCTCCCCCCCTCCCCGTCCTGAAATCTTCCCTGTGTCTCCCATCCCTTTGGGCTGCACCCTCTGTCTATCCTTCTGTCCTGCTTGTGTTTTCTGCTCTCCTCCTCCCTTCCACATTTCTCCTCCACGCTTTTCCCATCCCACCGCCACCCGCACTCCCACTGCTCAGTCCCTCTTTCCGCTTCCTCCATTACCTGTCCCCTCCCCCGCCTGGGGTGCTGACAGGGATGACAGGAAGCAGGCTCTGGCTAGGAACAGGAAGGGGGAGGGGTAAGGGGGCCCCTCGAACGCCAGCTGCTGAGCACCCCCCCTCCCAAGCCCCGCACCTGCAGGCCAGCCTGGCGCCTGGAGTCTCCGCCCCTGGCCAGGCAGGGAGGAGGGACCTGGACGAGAGGCCCGTTCCCTAGCCCTGGTCTGGAAATGCGGGTCTTGGGGACTGGGAGTGGAGTTCTGGGGGAAATTAGGCCCTGGGGGGGGGGGGAAGGCAGTGGCTCTCAGTCACAACGGCCTCTGGTGGCCTGCCCGCTGCTGGCCTCATTCTTCCCACCCCCCCCCCTTAACTGTGGGGGCAGTCATTTCAGGGGGAGAGCTCTTCATTGTGCAGCCCCAAGATTTGGAATCCCAGCCAAAGGTGGGGAGTTTTCACCCCCTTCCACGATTAGGGAGGGGAAGAGGAAGCCCTCAACGACACAGGGAAGATGTGCCAGTGCCGGGTCAGGCCCCTAACAGGCAAATCATTCAGTGCCAAGCAAGGAGCAGAGGGCTGGGCCCAGGACAGAAGCCTGGTCGGGGGGCCAGGATGGGGACTGCACATATCCCAGCATGGGGACCCATGGATGCCCCCTCCCTGGGGCTGCTGCAGTCCACCCCCTCCCAGAACTGCCTGGAATCTGTCAGAGCCATCTCATCCCCTCCCCCTCCCTTTCTCTGTGCAGAGGACTCAGCAGATCCCGAAGGCCCTGCGGGTAGTTGGGTGGGGGTGACGGGGGGGGGGAACAAGTGGAGGGGACAAGCCAGCACCTCCAGAAGCATCCAAAATGGAGCTGGAAGGGACCAGTGACTCCTCACCCTCCTCTTTCACTGGGGGCTACCTCTGTCTGGGAGTACAGTTCCTACCCCATGATGCTTCCTCACCCTAAGGGGAAACTGTAGCTCCTTACTGCTGTCCAAGGAGGCTTCCCTCCACCTACGACCCTCTCTGTGGGGCTAGACCAGCATCACCATCAATGTTGAGAGAGGAGGAATGACGGACACCTGGAGTGAAAGGACAGAGACTCAGCTAAGGGCTCACACTGACCTCAGGCTGTGTGTGGAACCCTCAGTTCTAGACTCTCTGGGGCAGGAGGCCAGGGGTCTAAGGCAATCTCCACCCCCCTCCCTCATGTCAGATCTTAACACTTTGACTCCCTGCAGAAGAGGGACCGGCTGTCTCAGGTTTGGTTGTGGCTAATGACCCGTGGACTCCCACCTAAGATGAGGGCCACTGAGACACACCCTCTCCCCCAGCTGCATAACAGGAAGCCTTGGGATTATGAAGTTTAAGAAAGGTGGTTGGCTGTGGTGCCTGGGGACCCCACCTGGCAAGGGCTACCAGGCCCCATTTGTCCTTTTCCATCTGTCTGTCTGTCTGTCTGTCTCAGACATGGGAAGACTGAAAGAAGGGCCAGGGAGATGGCAGGGAGCGAACCCTCAGGATGTCAGCACCAAACAGATGTGAAGGAGCAGACTTGATCTTCATCTGGTTCTAGCTCCCCACCCTGATTTTCCACACCTCCTCACAGCTAACACTCCAATCCCTCGAAGGCCTCCAACTTCCCAGGTAAGTGGCTCAGCATTATTGCTAGAAGCCCCGAAACCAGGATCTGGGGACTGGTGAGGCCCTTGCCCAAGGCCAGACCAACCCCTCTGAACATACAGGAAAACCGAGGAAAGGCTGGGAAATGACTTGCCCAAGGCCAGAGAGGTCGCTGGGACAGAGAGGGACTAGAAGCTGGGTTTCCACCTCCAGAAGGTTCGGCCACAGCCCCCTATGCCACCCGGTGGAGCCTGCTCAGCCGGCCCATATTACCCGGAATCGAGCCGGGCAGCCCCGGAGTTGCGGGCAGGATAAGGCAGGGCGGGCGGGGCCGGATGGGAGCCGGATCTTCCCCGGGAGCGGCTCGCAGCCTCTCCGACCCGTATGGCGGCGGCGGCGGCAGCGACGGCAGGTGCCTGCGTGGCGGTCGGGCCCGGCCCCGGGGCAGGTGCTGAGAGGCCACCCCTGCCTCACGCGAGCCGAACGAACAAAACGCTCAGGTCCGGTTTGTGCGAGGGGCTCGTCGCGGGGCGGGAGCGGAAGGCCCGGGGCCTGGCTGTGGCCCTTGGTGATCTCCTGTCCTGGTCTTCCGCGAGCACAGTGCCACACAGCGCTCCGCTAGCCGCCGCCCTCACCTGCGCGCATCTGCGGCTGACACGTCGCCCGCCGGGGCGGCCACCGCAGGTGTGCACCTGGTCCGCCCCTCCCTTCCTGGCCACCCTTCACCTGGCCGGGCCGTGCTTGGCTTGGTCCCCAGCCCACTCCCCGGAGCTTGTGCGGGATTCTGGGCTCAGCGAGCCCTTATACGGCCTGCTCAGTCCCCGCCCCTAGTCACACACACACACACACACACACACACCTGTCCGGGCGCCCGTTTGCTCCAAGCAAATATTGACTCAGAGGAGGCGGAGCGCCCCCACCCCCTCCCCACCCCTGCCAGGGCTCTGGGGCCTGAGCTCTTTGGAGGCCTTGGCCGCGGGGGTGGAGGGGGGGGGTGTCGGGGACCTGGGCGCCTCTGGAACAACACCAGATGTCACTTTTCCACCCACCTGCCTCTGGGGGGGGGGGGAGGAGCAGAGGATAGAGGCTGCCGGGAGGAGGTTAGGGGGAGTGGGAGGGGAGGTGGGTATCCTGGGGGACGAGGGACACTCCCTAGGCTGGTGATTCAGATTCACGATGGGAATCGCTTAGTAGGGTCTGTGGCCCGCTAGCTGTGACCTCCATCCGCGTCCCAGCGTCTAGCTCAGCCCTCCGCGACGTGCCTTGGTTTCCTTTCCTTCTCAGCTCTTAGCAGAGCCCCAGGAGCCTGGCAGATGCTGAGAAAGGGCTGGCGATGGAAGGACCCAGCCTCGGAGCAGGCGCAACAGGGAAAGGGGAGGGGTGGTCACCTCGCCGCGCGGCCACCTGCTGCTCGGCCTAGGCCGGGAGCTCAGTTCCTGTCCACCAGGCAAAGGCCAGCTAGGCCCCGCCCGAAGCGCCCTCCACTGGCCAAACCAGGTCCAGCGCCCGGCAGAGAGCGGCGGGAACTCTCGCCCAGCTGCGCTGTGGAGCGGAGAGGCGCAACTTTCCAGCACCCAAATCTGCAATGAGTCGCTGCAGTCCACCTCAGCCACTCCAACCATCTGTCCCTCCCAGAACGCGCGCGAGAATGCCTCCTAGGTCGGGGAAATAAAGTCAAGGCAGATACGGGGGGGAAAAAAAGGCTATATGCTTTACTGGCGGGACGGTGGAGATGGGGGTCCTTAAAGCAGCAAGTCCGTGGGGCGGGGCGCTGACATCTGCAGAGTGTTGGTAGGGGGCGGTGCCACCGGGCGGGGCACCTCTGCTTGATGCAGCCCGAGGGGCGGCGCCGCCAGCAAGTCTGGAGTCACAATCCTGGAAGGCAGAAAGCCCCAGTAAGGCGTTGGAGAGAGGCTTCGGGCCGAGCCAGCCCGCCCCTGCCGTCCCTCGCGCCCTTCGCGCGCAGTCGGCGCCCCCACCTGGAAACGCTGAACGGGGGCAGGGCGATGACGCGCGGCCGGGAGGTGAGCACCACCTCCCCGCGGCTCGCCTCCACCAGGATGTTCTGGATCATGTTCTCCAGCAGCGCCTCCTGCAGGTTGGCGAACGCCGGGAGACTGCGAGTGGCGGGGACACGGGTGTCAGCACCGCCCTCTACAGCGCTCGCGTTCTCCGCTTCCTCTGTGCTGTATACTGTGTGCCCTGTGCTCTACGTGGATTCTCATTTAACTTCCTGCCCTTCCAACACTATAAGGCATCCTTGTCCCAATTTTACAGACCCCCAAATTGGGGCTTAAAAGGGACCAAGTTACCAAACGTTACACTGGCTGGTGCCAGTGGTGAAATCTGAACCCAGGCAACTGTAGACCCTATCTCATCTCAGGGCCAGGCTTGGGAAAAGGCATCCAGCGGTGGGAGGGTCCCGAAGGGACCAGGTGGGGCCTAAGGAATCCCAACAAAGACAGAAAGCTGCCCCCAGAGCAGCCCCAGGGGAAGGACCTACCAGAAGAGGTGGTGCTTCTCTCTGGCCTCTAGAAACCCATTTAAGAGACTTCAGAGACTAGAACTACCCCCTGGAGATGATGTGCTAGTGAATGTTAGTAGCCGGGTCTTGGAGGGAAAAAGTAAATCTCAGATCGCCATTCTGTAAATACCCCCTGAAGGCCTTCAGCTCAGAGAGATGGGAGTGCACGCTGAGCTGGGAAGAGCCTTGCACGCAGATAGAGGCTGGCCCCAGCACACCACTGCCTCCCAGGATCCTTCTGTGCACAGCTGCCCTCCAAACCCTTGCCTGGCTCTGGTTCCTCACCGGCTGATTGCCTCCTTCTCATCCTGCTCTTGCTCCTCCTTCACTATGACCTTCAGCTGCTGCTGCCACCGCCATTTCAGGGATTCCTGGGACATGCGCTGCCGTGTGGGCTCAATTGCCATCCAGGGCAACTTCTCTTCCTTCTCCAGCTCCTCTGCCTCCAGCTCCTTCTTGCCTGTCTCCTTCACCTCTTCCAGCTCCTCTTGTTCCTCTTCTTCCTCCTCCAGCTCCTCCTCCTCCTCTTTGCTCTTCTCCTCCTCTTCTTCCATTTCTTTCTTCCCCAGGCTCAGTTCGTCCTCCTCCTGCTCCTTGCCTTTGTCTTCCTCCCAGCTGCTGGAGGATGGAGACAGGACTGGCGCTAAGTGTAGGCTGTTGTTTTGGGCCATGAACTTGGCTGACTGCTCACTCCAGAACTGGCAGAAGTAAGGTATCTTCTCCACCAGGTTTTGGTCCACAGCCTCATGGAAGATCTTGTCTTCTAGCAGACCCCTGCATGGCAGGGAGGAAGAGAAGGTCCTTGCTGAGAGGCCTTGCAGCCCCCTGTGGGTCTCTGACTTCTGTGTTCCCCAAGGGGCAGTGCCTGCCTACTATGTCTACAAATGGGTGCTAAGCAGGGAAGGAGACCTCTTAGTTGCCCCCTCTATCCCTTCTTTGGAGGAAGGCACCTCTGGGCCCCGTGGGTTCTTAGAGGCAGAGCCAGGAGGTCAGAGTCACACAGACAAGGGACAGGAGTCCTGGGTAAACAGTGAACTGGCTTGGACCTTATCTACCAGCCATGGACAGGACAAAACTTAGGATCCAACCCTGAGGATTCCTCTAGCCAGCTCCATTAGAGCTGCCCTATCCTGGGGCCACCAGTGGAAGGGCCTTGTAAGGAAGTTCTATTTTTCAAGAAAGGAAGGGACTTCAGGGCCCATGGGGGGAACCCAGAGTTGGCTGAATGAGTGCAGAGAGATGAGGGGGTTGATGAGGGTCCCGGGGCGGGGGTTGTCACCTGATGATGGCGGTGAGACAGTCAACAAGGAGTTGCTTCTCCTGCTTGGAGACAGAGGCCCACTTGTCAGGGGATTCTTCCTCAGAAGCCACCAACTCCTTACTGGGGCATTTTCTCTTTGGCAGCTCCCTGGAACAGGCCGCGACATTCTGAGTGGTCTGGGCAAGCCACCATGCTGGGGGTGGGGTCATGAGCAATGGTGGTGGTGATGCAGTCATGAGAACATAGATGAATTTGGGGCAGGCCCTGGCTTTGGCCCAAATATAGTGCTACTGCATTTGGGGAACCAAGCCCAAACCTGAGTCGGCACAGGATCTGAGGAGGCTCCAAGTTGGCAAGGGAAAGAAGGTGGTGGGGCAGGAAGCCTAGTGAAGTTCCCCAGGGGGCAGAGACCCCTCCCTTCCTGAGAGTTCACCGGTGTAAGAAGTGGCGGGGAAAGTCGGAGAAGAAGTTGGCCAGGAAGTAGTCGGTGGCGTGTGCACGGGCAGTGAGGCCCAAGCACAGTATGCCTGGCGAGGGCAGCTGGGGACACAGCCAGGATGGCTCCTCCTTTGAGATCTTAAGGTTCCAGCTGGCAGGCCGGTTGAGAGGCTGCTGATTCTTGATGGGGGGCAGCGTCTTTGAAAAGGGGGAGATGTGGATGACAGGGGTTTGGGGACTCCATTCCCATCACCGATGGGTCCCTAGCTCCCAACCAGGCCTTTAGGGCCAAATAGGGGTGTGACCCCTTCCTTCCAGGAAGCTGGGCCAGCAGTTGGAGGTATCTCTGGAAGCAAACAAGGATCTTTCAATTTATCCCAAGGAGATGGGGTTAGGACCTCACCTTGTACTTCCTCACAGGTTCACAGGCTGTACAATATGCCCTTCTCTGTGGAAGCAAAGAGACCTGTGCTTAGGATATAAGACGTCTAGAGGGACTCCCCTCTTCCTACCCTTCCTGCTGACCCACAGAGGGCCTAAAGCCAATGCCAGGATCTGCCGCCCTCTTGATCCCACCCAACTCCCAGTCACACCCTTTTCCAGGACCTTCCCTAAGGAAGGTCTGCCTGCAGACAAGGAAAACCAGATAACCCAACTGAAGGAAAGAGAAAGAACATGCCACCAAACATGTGCAGGCTGTCCCAAGGGAGCGTGTCCTTGTGCCTTGGAGCTTTGTGGTTTGGTGTGGTAAGAAAACACCCTCCCTCATTAAGATGTAATTCAGAAATCCCTTCTCCCATACCCTCAAGACATGATTTGCATTCACAGTTGGGCCACAGTTTCAGAGGGGAGCAGTGCTTCCCTGGGGGTTCAGTGTGGTGAGGACAGAGGTGATCAAGGTGCACAAATACTAGTACAGGGGGGCTGTGAAACCAGAGGAAGAACTAAGATGGATGTTTAGTCTCATGCTTATTATCAGTCTCTTCCTATAAATACTAATAGCCATGTTTAGCACATGCTTACCTGGTGCCCGGCACTGTTGGAGGCACTTTTCTTGTATGACCTCATTTAATCTTTACAACAATGCTGCAAAGCAGGTACTATTTTTCTTGCATCCAAAAATACTTTTTAAACTTTTATTTTTAACCTTCTTAATATGGAAATTTTCAAATGTACGGGAAAGTGGAAAGAATGTACAAAGAGTCCTCCATTATCCACCACCCAGCTTCAAAAATCAGTAGCTCATGGCCAATCTTGTCTCATCTGGGCCCCACCTCTGGGCTGTCTTGAAGCCAATCCCAGATGTCATATTATCCCCATTTTACAGTTGAGAGAACTAAGATAATTAAATAGCTTGACCAAGATGCCAGAGCTAGAAATCATCAAAGCCAAGCATCAAAACTCAGCAAATTGTCTCCAGAGTCTGCACCTGAACCCACTATACCACACTGTCTTCCAGCAGAGGGTGAGCTCTGTCTTGTTTCCCCTGGGTCCCAGAATTTAGCAGGCACCCATTAAATACTGGGGCTACATGAGACAGGGAATGGTCAGCCAGGTTTTTGTACCCAGAAGAGAGTCTCCTGGGGAGATGCTATGTTTCGTCTAATGAAAGAAAGCTAATCTAGGGCAGGCTGGCCAGTTTTGCATGTAAGACTACCTCAGATCACTACCTCTGACCCCTCTGGTAAGGCAGTCAGAAGATCTGTGGTGTTCAAGGCCCACTCTGGCCTCCTCACCTTTACTTTCTTATCTGTGATGGTGAATTCCACTTTCTGCCGCACCTCCTCACTCTTCCACTCTTGTAGCTCCTTATGGTACTGATTCAGGAGCTCCTGCTGGTGCACCTGTAGTCCAGGATGAGGACAGTGAAGGCCAAGGTCTGGAGGGTCTATGTGCTTTGGGCCCCCCTCATCTAGGGGCTGGCCCCTGCCTCTCTCTGGAAGTCTGGGGATCTCATAGCTCACCCCACACCCGAGGACTGGGAGCTCTGCCATCCCAGCTTCTCTCTGGTGCTGGTCCTACCTTGCACACTAGGTCCATGCTGTAGAAGCTGGCATGCACTGAGGTCTGCAGGGTCACCACAAATGGGATTGTCTCTTCAGGAGCCACCTTCCCTCTCATGGGACTCACAGACACCTGTTTGTTTGGGGAAGGGAGGTCTCTGGAGATTTTCAGGGATGGGATGGGGTGGGTAGGATGAGGTGGGGTGGAGCAGGTTGGACGGAGTGAGATGGTGGGACAGGATAAGATGGGATGGGATGGGGTGGGATGGAATAGGATGGGATGGGATGGATGGGATGGTGGGGTGGCCTGGGGTGGGATGTTGAGGGGAAGTTGGGTGGGATGGGGTAAGATGAAACAAGATGGGATAGGATGAGGTAGAATAGGGTGGGTCTGGAGCTCTGCTAGAGGCTCTGATTCTGTGGAAACAGGGGACTCTCACCTCCCCAAAGTCTAGAGGCTTCAGCTGCCACTCAAAGACAATGGTCTCATTCTTAGAGATGTTGTTGAGGAACAGAAGGCGGCGGCACTTGCTCTGCACAGGAATGTTTCCCAGAGAGATATGAGACCGGGACAGGAAGACCTTCTGTTGGAGACAACACAACAGCCACCTTGGGAGGTGAAGGAATAATAACCATAGCAACCACTACCAGTTAGTGAGTGCTTTCAACAGGCCAGGTACCATGGTAGGCAGTTCACATGCATCTGATCCTCACCATGGTCCTGTGATATAGGTATTATTATTGTACCCATTTTACTGATGTCCTGCTAAGGTTTAGAAAACATAAATAATTTTTCCAAAGGTCTCTTACAGGCACAGCTGGGAGAAACCCAGTCTCACTCTAAAGCCTATGATTTTGACCATTAAAATAGGCTTGGAAGGGCTGAGAAAGGATGGCTGTAAATTAATTGGGGGATCAGCTGTTGGCTTCTTCATTGGGAACAAAACAGGGTGTCTGGAAGAACTGAGGCCACATGGAAGGGGCACTTTCTCTCTGTCTAGAGCCTGAGTGCCTCCAGGGCTAGGACTTTGCCTGGCTCTTCTTTGTGTCCTCAGGGCCTTCATAGTGCTTCCCATACAGTTAGAGTCCAAAAAGTGGAAGGGTGAACAGGAAGATGTATGGGTGGATAATGACTGGGTGGCTGCATGGAAGTATGGGTGGTTACATGGTTGGGTAAATGGGCATGTGGGTCAATGGAAGGAGATGGGTGGACGGGTGGATGAATGAATGGGTCAGACCTCCCAACAGTGAGATGTGTTTGAACTAAAGATGGTGTTACTGACCCTAGATGTCTTATAGCAAAATCCATCTGGGTCAAGAGGAGGAACTGTTCTGTATGAAGATAACACCTCGCAGCCCTAAAATGAGAGAGCTTCCTTCAACCCCTTCCAGAATCCCCATCCCCATGTCCAGAGAAGAGGGCAGGATGCAGGGCCCTGCAGCAGGTGGAGTGTCTTGAGCAGGAACTCCTGTGGGCACTAGGTGGCAGGGTAAGCCTCTCTTTGAAGTGCTGCCTCCTAAATCTGGAGGAGGGCTGGTTCCAGGCTTCACCTCTGCAACCCTCCCTCTCACCTCCATCGCATTTCCTTCCTAGCTTCCCTATCCCTCCACTGGCCACCCCAGGGCCCTCAGGCTCCTCCTAGGCCTCAGACCTTCCTACCTCCCTTCCCCCTACCTGTCCAGGAACCATCAGCCTAGAATGTATGGAGTCGTTGTCCCAAGAGGAGATGTTGTGGAAGGGGGCTGTGTCCCCCATGACATGGGGGTCATAGCCCACTCCCTGGAAGCGGATGATGGCTGAGTTCCATCCTAGGATATGTATGGGCACATCCACCTGGGAAGTTAGGAGGGTGGGGAAGGGACTGGTCAGAGCAAGGCTTGCTGAGGAGGCCAACTCCAACATCCACCCTCAATTAGCCCAGGCTGCTGCTCACTGTGTAGGTCTTGGCCTCAATCGGTGAGAAGATCCACAGGACCTGAGCCGTTGAGCCTGGCTGGATCTCCCCTTGGGGGTTGAGGCAGCTGAAGATAGGGTGATCAAAATTCTTTTCCTGAACCTGTGACAGGATGTTGGTCTGGATCTCATATGTCACAGGCACTGAGCCACCGTTATACAGCTCATAAATCTGTAAGGGGAGGGGCAGGAAGAATGAAGTCTCCACACATCAGCTCAGGGCTGCAATGCAGACAGCCTGGGATTCTGTGTCCACTATAGGAGGGCAGGTTGATCTCCATGATGTCACACTTACAGCCCCAGAGCCCCCTAACTACCTTGGGTTTCCCTTGTGGCTTGATCACCCAAGAAATATGTAACTGTATTTTCAGAGTGTGACACTTTAGGATACTCTGTAATCCTTTTTTCCCCTCTAAATTTACCTTTGTCAAGGCATAAAGGGGACACTAATGCTTGTGTCTCTAGTGTTAAAATTTAGAGAATTGGCCACGCATGCACCCTTCACTCTTTAGCATTTTCTAGGCTCTCTTTCTAACCACCTAACACTTTCCATGTCCACCATTAGAGGCAGTCCTGCTTAAAGGCAGATAAGGGAGTGTAAGGAAGGTATAAGGTTCCCCAAGGCTAACTCCAAAGTGTGGGAATCACAGAATGTCCTGGAAGAAACCAGACATCTTCTGGTCCAACCCTTCATTTTAAGAAAATGGAAGCCAGAGAGAATAAACAGTTCATTTGGATCTAGGTCTTGCCCCCTCATCTTTATCAGCACCAGCTCCTGAATATGCTGATTTTATTTTTCTTGCTTGGGTCACCCTCTGAGCTCCAGACCTGGTATCCAACCTCTTCCAGACAAGCCCCCTCCCCCTCATTGTCTCATAGGCATCTACAATTTGGTAAAAAACCAAAGTCTTCACTACAAAGCCTATTTCTATATGCAGTGTATCTCCTTTCAGTAAATGCTCAAACTAGGAATTCAATACATCCCAATCCCTCCCTTTCTCCTACTTTCCAAGTCTGGCCCCAGCAAGTCCCAAAGATTCTGCCTCCATAATGTAAATTAAATCTGTTCGTTTCTATCTCCGCTGCCCTCTTGCAGGTCCAGACCACCATCTGTCACCATCTCATGAATGACAGAGGAAGTTTGGCCATGGTTGTGGAGATTGGCTGAAGGCACAATTGGGTCTCCTGGCTCCAGAACTGGGGGCATTCTCCATCATCAATGTTGAAGGCCATGGGGGAGTGGCCTAGTCTCTCTGGAAAGCTCTCCAGGGGGCACAAGAGTCTTTGCCTCCCAGGAAGCCAGTAGAGTAGAGGGTGGTATAGGAAATCAAACAGAGCTTGGGGCTCGGGGTGCCCCCCCTTTAGGTCCAGAAAGCCCATTCCTCTGACTCTAGGACGGATGACCAGAGGCCTCTGCTCAGAAATACAAGGACTTCTAAAAGGTTAGAAATTTCTCAGCTGTGGCATGTTTGAGAAAACACTATGTCCTGCTCTGGGAGATTTCCAATGTACATTTTCAGAGCAAAGGAACTCAATTCCTTCCAATTAATACAGAAAATTCTATAGCTTTGCAAGGATTCACATTTGTTTTTCACACTCCAGAAAGAGGTCCTTCAAGGAGAGGGAGCCAAGATGGCGGAACAGCATGGAAGTTTTTTGTGTGTCTCGCGTCCATGAAATACAGTCAGACCAACACTAAACCATCCTGCACACCTAGAAAACTGATTTGAGGATTAACAGAAAGAGGTCCTTCTTGGGAGCAGTGATTTTCAAACTGGGGCTGAGACCTATTAGTGAGCAGGTCAGGAAACTAATTTAGCAGGTCATGTCCAGTGTGTAAGAAATGGAATGCAATAAAATAAAAACGGAAGACATCAGAACACTTTGCATGTAGTAGGGTACATATGGATTTGTGATACTATGTTTCAGTTGGTATGTGATGTATGTACTTACTGGGTTATTATCCAAAACACGTTAATGTGATTCATGGTCAAAGAAGTTTGAAAAATCCTCTGCTAGAGGAGAGAACCCTCTGCTTTTGCAGGGGAACGAGGTCTGGCAAAGGGCTTAGTACTAGGCACCAGGAAGCAGAAACGTCTCGATTTGGCTCTCTCCCAATTGCCCAATCTCAGGGTTCAAACTTGTAGCCCCACCTGGTAGAGTGAGGAGTTCCGGAAGGTAGGGTCTTTGTCACCTCTATACATGCTGATGTATAGAGATCAATGCTAAGGCTTCTTGGTAACCAGGACAATGTAGACTACTGACCTGCCTTGGGGGCAGTGTGTCGTCGATGGGGACAGGGATGAACTGGTGGCTAGTGGAGGTGAAGTGCACGTATTTTTGCTCCAGCTTCACTGTCACACCTATGAAATTTAGCTGGAAATAGAAAGCCCATGAGTAGCATCCTTCCCTGGGAGGAAGTGAAGCACCCAACAGAGAGATCTGGACCCTAGCTCCCCAGGGGGGAGCACGGTTCCCTGCTCCTCTCTCCGGTGTCCAGGGTAAGAGGAGCTCTAGGGTCTCACCAGGATCTCATGGCCATAGGACACCTTGAAGAGCACTGGGAGGCGATCAGTGCCGATGAACAGGTGGCTAGAAGGGAGGAGACAAATCTGGGATGAGTTATTGAGCCCTGGTACAAGTGGAAGAGCAAAGTACCTGTGACTTTGAGGCAGCCAGCCCCTGGGAACATGTGGAAACCCCTGAGTTGTGATGGGGCAAGAGGAAAATCAAACCTCCCCACCAGGTGGGTGGGTAGGGTCCTCCCAGGGTAGCAGCCACTTAGGGTACCCTGGAATCACAGAGTGCAAGGCCAAGCTCTTCCAGGAACCAAGGGAAAGGGGCATCTCCAGGACAAGAAGTGTAAGGACTAGCATGGGAGGAGCACCTGTATTTGAACTCCACCATCTGCTCTTGCCCAGGACCTAGGCTCCCAGCCTTGGGGCTGATGGAGAATATGCAGTTGTCCTGTACACGCATTTGGTGCAGCTCAGTGCAGTCAAACTCTGCTTGCTCTGCCCACAGCTCCAGGTCAATCTGCTGGTCACTTGGGAAGAGGAACGCCCTGAGAGAGGGGTACAGAGCAGGACTGAAGCCTCTCAGAACAGAGAGGTGGGACCTCTGAGCTCCAGATGGGATGGATGGAGGTCTCCCCCACTCCCTCCCCCAATTTGGTAAGCCATCCCATGCACAGCTGAGCAAACGTGGCTACGGTTGATTCTCATTTCATAATAGCCCCCAAACTTGGGAACAGCAGCAGGTCCCTGGTGACACAAAGTGTCAGGTCAGGGCTTCCATTGTGGGTGACAGGGGTCCAGGGGGAGTGCTTGTATAGGTAACTTTGTGTAGGTAACTTTGAGTTAGTTAGCCACTAACCCTGGAGGGGTTGGTGTGACACAGCTCTTAGGAAGGGCCATTTGAAGCACCTAAAAATGCTGGCAGACCAACCAGAGGCCCCTAAGAGGTAGGGTGTCCAGGATGGCATGGGCACAGGGACAGAGAACTGATGGCCCAGCAGGGCTGGCTCTCTTGAATCTGGAGCAGGTCTGGGCATAGAATTGATGCCTCCCAAAATGCCTCACATTGTGGGAAAGTAGATATTGCACTCTCACTAGCTGACAAAACAAGTGGCAAATGGGTCCCCAGGTTACAATCTGAAAAGACGGACCCCTTCACTCACAAAGGCACGGCACAGAACTGGGCTCAACCTGGGCCATGACAGGGAGGGCACGGACGGGGAGCAGCCAGATGGGGAAATGCTCAACAAAGAGTGGGGGAAATGCAAATCAAGACTCCCTTGAATCAACCTGAAATATTTTCACATCAGAAACGTGATAAACAGTTCCACTCGGGGCATCCGGGTGGCTCAGTCGGTTAAGCATCCAACTCTTGGCTTCAGCTCAGGTCACGATCTCGTGGTTTGGTGAATTTGAGCTCACCCTTGGGCTCCAGGCTAAGGTTGTTCAGCACGAAGCCTTCTTGGGATTCTCTCTCTCCACCCCTCTCTCTCTGCCCCTTCCCTGCTCGTTCTGTGTCTCTCAAAATAAATGAATAAAACTAAAAAACCAAACACATACACACAAAAAACAAACAAACAAACAAAAAACCAGTTCCACTCAATGCTGTGTAAGTTTAGAAAGAACAGACACCTTCAAACATTGGGAAGGAAGGAACCGCTACCACTTTTGTTGTAGGGATTTTGACAGGGCCGACTAGAATTGTAGCAGCTCATGCCCTTTGACTCAGAAATTCCCTCCTGGGAAACTAACCTGTAGGAATAAATGCATGCTTGTGCACGCGTGTGCACGCATACACAGATGTTTATTACAACTTTCTTTGTAGTGGCAAAAAAAAAAAAGGCACTGGGAACAACTAATGTCATCCAGTGTGAGATTAGCTTAATAACTTAAGGGCCATTCATATTGGGGAGTATTATGCAATATATTAAAAAGAATGAGTTAGAGTTGTATGCATCGATCTGTATTGAGCTGAACGGAATGTTACTGGCATCATGTTGAGTGAAAATGTTATTGGTGTAATGCTGAGCAGAAATCATTATGTATAGTATTGTGCCATTACTGTGAAAAAAAGGCAAGAGAAATATAATAACTCCTGGACTGTGTTTGTGTGTACGTTGTCCAAGCGCTGAGTGTGAAAGCCCACTCCACACCCCTCATCACCCCAGCACAGTGGACGTGGAATGGGACCTGGGGAGTTTCTCACTTTTCTTCCATCACCTTTGTGATTTTTGACAGGTGAATAAACTGCTTTTGTCGTTTCATTAGTGGGGGGGATACTGATCAGCTGCAAAACTGGAGATCTTGCTACTTTGGGGTTATCTCGATAGTTCTGACACTTCCGTTTCCCTCGCTGCCTGCACCCAGTCCCCATCCCAATAATCCCACCCCCTTCCCTGCCAGTCTTCTAGTGTGTGTCTCCCTTCCTGTTCCCCCACCTCAAGCTGCTAGTCCGTTTCTCTCCCTGCACCCTGCACCCCAGACCAGAGTGATAGGTCATGGATGTAGATCATGTCTTTGTCCCCCATCCCCGCTTACATCACCATCAATGCCCTGAGGAAGAAGTTCAAACTCTTAAAAAGATGCCAAGGTCCCGACGCCTTGGCCCTTGCCTGCCTCCCAAGCCACATCCCGGGCCCCTTCCTCCCTATGAATCCTCCAGCCACTCTGAGACCTTTTCTCTTAGCCACGTACGTGCCAGGCCCTCTGTCTGGAAGGTTCTTTGCAGTCTCTCTGCCTCATCTCCCTAGGCTGCAGGTCTAGCTTAGTTATAGCTTTCTTTAGCACACATCACCCTGCATCAAAAAGTTGGCCTGCCCCAGACCCCTATGGCACCCAGAGGGCCAGGCTTGGAATTGTTGGCACCTGGATTCTGAGGGCAGGTCTGGAGCCTGGACCTAGGAAGCCCCCCGTAAACATTTAGCCAGGGCTTAATGAGTGCACGAGAGAACAGAAGATGTTAACCAGCATATCTGATGTCCCTAAGGCCTTCCGTCTCCCTGGCCAGGAGCAAAGGCACCAGAGGAGATGACCCAGAGGGAGAATGGCTGCTATGGGGCTTCTATTTCTTCTGATCCTCCCCCTCCCACTTGGGGTTCTCACCCTGTCCTGCCTGCTGCCACCTCTAGGCCAACTCCACACTCCCCATTTCTCACTGGTCCTGGCAAGAATAAAACCTTCAGTCTGTTCTTTATGAGCTCACCAGAGACCAGCTAGAATTTTCAAAAATAGCCTTCTAAGAAACTGAAAGGAAACACAACAACACAAAAAGCCTAGGAGAGTCAAGCCTTCCAAGGAAAGTCCGCTGTGCTTGGAATCCTGGAAGAAGCACGGACTGCCTTCCTGGACCTCAAATGATCTCCTGACGGATGGGCCCAGCTCAGCGGGCACCTTGCCTGGATCTCCTCCCACCTCGGTTTCCAGCAACCTGGACTCTCTCCACAGAGAGTATGAGCTGGCTTGCTCCTGCAAAAACACACTTGCATGCATAATCCCCACCAAAATACCCTGTGCCGTGCCAGGACAGACTAACGCCACTTTTCCCGTAGGGCCTGGCTTCTGGCCACTCGAAGAGCCCAGTGAATGGCAGATCTGGAGCTCAGGCGGGCCCCGGGCCTTCCCCACCAGGCCAGCAGTCCTGTCTGCCAAGCTTCCTCAAGTCACCAGGGCCAGGAACCCTCAGCCACTCATAGTCCTGGCCCTTCTCAGACAGGAGCCACCTAGGGAGCCATCTTCCCCAGCTGCTCCCACCGCAGGGAGGGGCAGCATGATCCAGAGAGTAAGGACGGCCAGTGCACCCCTGATGATGCAGGCCCCACCCCAACTTTGCCCCCACACACCCCAAGACTCTGCTCAGGCAGGAAGTTTCCCGAGATCACAGACCCCCCCCCCCAACATATTTTCCCAGGCTGGGCCCCTGACTGTCTCTCCCAAGCTTGACCCAGATGGGTACACTTCTTTCTCACCTCCGCTTAGCCAAGAAAAGTTAGAAGTCATCAAAAGGAAGTTTACTAGGAAATCAAGACGCGTGGCAGAGACAGGGGGGAAGAACAAGAAACAGCCTTGGCATGGAAACAGGATGTTTACTGGACCCAAGTTCGGGCTCCCAGTGGGAAGAAAGTCGAGCACATCAAGGGCCAAGCTTGGCAGGCTCAGGGCCCCAGGCCGGTGTCCATGTGACCTGGAGAAGTGCAGCCTGCCCCGAGGCCAGCCTCAAGCCTTCCTGCAGCCCAGGTGTTTTGGCTCAGCCATGTCATCCTCCCAGACACTGGCTCGGCGACAGTCTGTTCCTGTCCTTCCCTACCAGAGATCTTCACTCGCCCCCATGCAGGCCTGGCCTCCCTGGACTGAGGCTCTGTCCCACCCTGGCCTCCCCATCCCATCAATGAGGGGATCCACTGTTCACAGAGATCAGGCAGCCAGGACTACCACCAACAAGAGAAGGCCTCCAACACCTGTCTCCCAAGCCCTTCAGAAGCCCCCTCCAAGCCCACCATACCAGTCCAGGGGTACTGCTCCAATGTTCTTCAGGGCCAGGAGCACCACAGAGGGCCGGGCCTCTATCGGTGCTGCTCCAAAATTGAAGTCGAGCTTCAGAGGGGTGAAGACGGTGGGGATCTGGCTTGTGCTGTGTGGAACAGAGAAACAGACTCAGAGACAGGTGGGAACAGTATAGGGCCCTCCCGGGGGGTGGGGGGGTGGGGCGGTGGCCAGCTCAGCACTCCTCTTTCTGCAGGTGGGAATTGGAGAATCTGGGACTCAGGGGCAGGGGTGGCTAGTGCTTTGGACCTTGAGCCAAGCCCTGACTTCTCCTGGCCCCTCCAGGGATGGGCAAGAATTCAGGGGGAGATGAGAGTATTCATGGGCAGGGCCTGGTGCTGGGAGTGCGGTCAGAAAGCTCCAAGAACATCCCCACATGGGCCCTGCCCCTTCTGTCCGCCCACCTCACCTGTGCCGGGTAGGCACCTTATAGGTGAGCTCCTCGGGGGTAGGGTCGCGCTCCAAGTAACTGTTGAGCCTGTCCAGGGAGAAGAGGCGCCACAGGTGCTTCCGGGTGATGCCCTCAGCGCTGCCCATGGAGCAGACGTCCAGGATGGAGAGTAAGGGGTACACAGCCGTCAAGAAGACGTGACACAGCTCCTGCTTCTCCCCAGCCTTGTTATCTAGGCGGGAGACATGTGGGAGAGAGGAGTGGCCTCACCTCCCAGCTGCCCTGGGGCAGAGCAGAGCACGCAGGCTGAGGGTGTAGGACAACCTGCCTGGGACCCTTGTCAGGAACAGCAGGTGTCTCCCAGGCTCTGGGACGTTTCCAGCCAACAGTGAAGCCTTGTCAGATACTTTCTATGTGTCAAGCATTGTCTTTTTTTTTTTTTTTAATGTTTATTTATCTTTGAGAGAGACAGAGCTCAAGCAGGGGAGGGGCAGAGAGAGAGGGAGACACAGAATCCGAAGCAGGTTCCAGGCTCTGACGTGGGGCTTGAACCCACGAGCCGTGAGATCATGACCTGAGCCAAAGTCGGAGGCTTCATCCACTGAGCCACCCAGGCGCTCCATGTCAGGCATTGTCTTAAGTGCTCTTCATGCATCACTGTATTTAATGTGCACCATTCATTACCGTTTTCAAACTAACTTTCACTAACAGCTTTATTGAGATATAATTTAGGGGCACCTGGGTGGCTGAGTCGGTTAAGCGTCTGGCTCTTGATTTTGGCTTTCTGCGCTGACCCTGTAGAGCCTGCTTGGGACTCTCTCTCTGCCCCTCCCCTGCTCATACTCTCTCTGTCTCAAAATAAATAAACTTTAAAATAATTTATAAAAAAAAGAGATGTAATTTATATGCCATAAAATTAACCCTTTTAACACATACAATTCAGATTTTTCGTATATTCAGAGTCGTGCAACCATTACCACTGTCCATATTAGAGCATGTTCATCACCCCAGAAAGAAACCTGGTACCAAGTAGCTGTCGGTCCCCATTCTCCCCTCCCCCCGTCCCTGGCAACCACTGATCTGCTTTCTGTCTCTACAGATTTGCCTATTCTGGACACTTCATATCAATGGAATCGTACAATATGTGGCTTTTTTTGTGACTGGCTTCTTTTGCTTGCCCTAATGTTTTCAAGGTTCACCGATGTGGTAACATGTATCAGTACTTTTTTTTTTTTTTTTTGCCTGTGCACCATTATTATTCCCATTTTACTATGTGGAAACTGAGGCAGAGGGTGCTTAATCAATTTGCTAAATTACACAGCTAGTGAATGCTCGGACCAGGATCCAATCCCAGGCAGTCTGGCTCGGATCTACGCTCTTAGCCACTCTTCTGTGCTGCCCCAGACTCCTCCCAGTGGGCCCCGGAGCAAGCTGGTAACAACTCCATTTTATAGAGGAGGAAGCTGAGGCCCCCACGTGGTTGGGGATTTGTCTTAAGATCCCACAGTAAATAGGCACAGCTCCAAACCCTTCACACTGAGCCCTCCACGGCTCAGGCACACACAGGCACACATACAGACGCATGTGGTTGGCATGAGACATACATGCCATTCACCCAAAGGCACACCCTTGCACGCTAACACTCACTCTGCTTTCCCTGTCCGGAACCTCAGCACCCTTCCGACCCAAGTCCTGCTCACACAGCCCTCCCCCTTTCCTCCCTGACCCTGATTCTGCCAGATGGCCCAGGTACCTCTGTGTGAGAGGAGGGAGTAGCTGATAATCCAGGAGTACTGGGACCGGCGGTTGGGACATGCCGACAAACAGATGGTGTCCTGGGACCGGGGTGGCATTCTGCCCTCTGTACGGTCCATTTGCAAAGCTGCTCAGGGATGACCCAGGTGGGGTCAAGGGTAGAAGGGGCCCTCAGTGCAGGCCGAAGAGTCCCGGTCTCTCCTCCTGCTCCTTCCCAGATACCCTCTCCCAGACCAGCAGAGAACTGGCTAGAGAGCAGGCCCAGAGCTGGGAAGTGGGGAGCAGAGTCCCTCCTCCCAGACCAGACAGAGGCAACCAGTCTTCATGTCATGGGCACCTGCTAAGCACTTTGCTCCACCCAGCAGCCCTGTGAGGTAGGTGCCAACAATAGTCCCATTTTACAGATGAGGAAGCTGAGGCTCAGAGAGTGAACTGCCCAATACCACACATCGAAAGGTAGAAACACCAAGTTTTAAGCCCTGCTCTGCCTGCCCCCAAACCATGATCTGGTTAACCTTTTTTTTTTTTTTTTTAATTTGAGAGAGCGAGTGCATGCACGAGAGCGAACAGGGGAGGGGCAGAAGGAGAGAGACAGAATCTTAAGCAGGTTCCCTGCTCATTGTGGAGCCCGATGTGTGTGTGAGGGGGTGCTCGATGCACAACCCTGGGATCATGATCTGAGCCAAAATCAGGAGTCAGATGCTCAACCGACTGAGACCTCCAGGCGCCCCTAACCAGTCTTAACCAGTGCCCCTCACTGCCTGCCTCCCTCGCCCCCCAGTCCAAGCCCAGGCCTGAGTACCAAGTGGGCTGTCGTCCATGACCTCAGGGCTACACTGCTCCAGGAACAGGCGATAATATAGGGTGCAGTTGCCGTCGTTCAGAAGCACCAGCAACCTGGACTGCTTGCTGTTCACCAGCAGGTTCCCGAAATCCAGCTCCTTTTCCTTTGCCTGAGGGCCCGAGTCAGCCAGCCACAGCCCTGGCTTTCCCACCCCTGGCTTCAGGGAATCTCCAAGGCAGGGCAGGGCCAGAGGGCTCCCATCCCCTGCCCTCTTGGAGTCGGGCACCCCGGGGCCTCCCCCCCCCACCACCTATGCCCTGGCCCCCAGAGCCCCAGCTCCCAGCCCCACCTGCCAGAGTTCCCCTACTCACAGAGAGCCTGCTGGTGATGCCCATGCCCACCAGCCGGAGCATGTAGTGGGTGGTAGCGGGGGGCTTGGTGTCTGGGGGCAGACCGGCTTCCCAGACCCACATCCCCACTCGGAACAGGTACTTGGTCTCCTTCAGTGGGCTGAATGTCCACGTCACCGTCTGGGGTCAGAGAGATCATCCCCGCATGGGGCTCTCCAGAACCCCCTGCCCAGGCCCCTGGCATCTGAGAATATCAAGCTACGGTACCCCTTTCTGAGTGTTTACCCCATGTCAGACACTTGTCACACATCATATGTTATGTTGTCTCCCTCAGTCCCTCAATCCTTTATCCCCACCAGCTAAGTGGTATTATTTTAGTGCCTCATTTTCTTCCTTCCTTCCTTCCTTCCTGTCCTTTCCTTTCCTTTCCTTTCTTTCTTTCTTTTTGAGAGAGAGAGACAGAAAGCACTCTGGCACATCAGTGGGGGAGGGGCAAAAGGAAAGGGAGAGGGAGGCAGGGAGAGAAAATCTCAACCATGCCCAGCTCGGAGCCTGACTCAGAGCTCATTTCTCATGATCCTGAGATCATGATCTGAGCTTAAATCAAGAGTCAGACGCTCAACCGACTGAGCCATCCAGGCGCAGGGAACTTGCTCAAGGTCACACAGCTGGTGAGAGTGCTTGGTGGGAGCTGGGGTGTGAACTCTCAAAGCTGACTCCAGGGCCTGTGTGGTCTCTCACCTCGCTACTACCTGGGTTCTTCCAGACACTGTGTGTTGGTGGCCTTGGCCCAAATTTGGTCCCCCAAATGGCCTATAAGGCCCTAGACCAGGGAATGAGGCTCTGCTAGTTTGGGCCCCAGCCTGTGTCCCCCTCCAGACTGCTGCTCAGATCTCAAGGAGTACCCTTCCTCATGCCTTAATGACACCCCACCCATTTGGCCCCAAATACAGCTGCTCCAAACCACCTCCCAGCCATCTCACGGCTTTGGGGACCGTGGAGGGAGAGTGGACTTGCCCCTTGAAACTCTGGTTCAAGTTTCAGCTCTGCACCTCCTAATTTACAATCTTAGTAAATGACTTTTTCTGCTCTAAGTCTCAATTCTTCTTTGTAAAATGGGAGTTATGACAGGGGTAACTGTCACACCTACTTAGAAGGCAGGGGAGGTGATTACAGATTGAATGGGAGGGTGCACACGGTAAGCCTGGCCCCTCACAGGCAAGAGTAACAGATGGTGGTGAAAGCGAGAATGACCTTGGATGTCCTTGGAGACGGCCCACCATAGTCCACATAGACTTCCCCCAGTATGTTTATTAGCTGGGGGTGGGAGGAGCATGTAGATAGGAGCATGGGTCCCTCTTCCCTTGAATCCCAGCTATTTCCTTCCCTCGGGCCCCCAGCAGTGGGGCAGGGCACTCACAAGGCTCTCACTGGGCTGGATAAGTCCCCTAGCGGGATTGACGGCCAGCATCTTCCGGTGTTGCTGGGAAACCCTCCATTCAAACTCCAGTGGCAGACGCGAGGGGTTGCGGAAGGTGAAGAGGCTGCTGGAGGAGGAGCCCACCCAGGTGGGCTTGAAGAACACGCTCTTACAGGTGTCCAGCTTCAGATGTAGGGGCTCCTCCCGGCTCTGCATGCTTACCTCCTGGGGCCAGAGGAGGGAGGGAAGAGCTCTGACCTCACCTGGCTCCCCCAAAAGTCCAAGAAGCCAGGGTGGGCAGCTTTTCCCCCTTGGAGAGGGCAGCAAAAGGCCCTCCTCCAGTCTGTCAAAGCCGAGTAGGTAGTGTCTGACCCAGGAGATGGCTCTTGAAAAGAATTCGGAGACCAAGAGAGGATGTGCAGACCATTCCATGGGCCAGATGGGGCCACCACCCTGGCCCCTTTCCCTGGCCCTGCCCCAAACACCCTTCTACTATCTGCAGATATGAGTCTTGTATTGCCCCACTTATTCCTTTGGGACATCTGCACCCCTTTTCTTGTTCCAGACACCTTGACGTGGATATGCTGGGCCCTGGGGTTAGGAGAGCTGTTCACAGATGTGGCCAAGGTGTCCTCTCCCTGCTATGGCACTTCCTGGGAGAGGAGCAGCCCCCTGACTACTTTAGGGGAGCTTTAGAGGTCAACCCCAGAATTTGGCTTTGAAAAGGGAAGCCCCAGACTATGGCTCGCTCCTCAGGACCCAGTCCCCTAGCTCTGCCTTTTACCTTGAGATACTGGGGACAAAAATTGAACTGCAAGTAGAAAATGTGCTGCTTCCAAGCGTTGCCCTTCGGGTAGGTACAGATGAGGAAGATCTGGTGGGCTCCCGGGGCCACAAGGCCTGAACTGGGCCGCAAGGAGATGTCTGAGCTGCTTTGGGGGGCCAGGTTGAAGGTCAACAGCATGGAGCCTTTGTTGATCAAGAGCAGGCTGCGGTAGGAGGGTTCGCTGGGGGACACTGCAGGAAAGAGCTGGGGTGCGAGACAAGAGGGACCCATGCTCAGATCTATGCACCCGCCTCCCTTACCCTACCGATATACACACTCAGGGAAGTCTATGTGGGCCTGTCTCCAAGGAGATCCAAGGCACCTCCACACATCCCAATCACTACCCTGGGAGCAGAGAATGGAGGGACACAGCTTGGCACCAAAAAATGCTTCTGTCCTCCAGAAACCTCTGGACAGTGAGATGGAATGGCCATAGGAAGTGGGCCCAGGAAACACAGGCTTGAGATCTCCTCAAAGTTAAGTAGGTCTTTCATTTTAGGGTGCCCTCAAATCACCTTTTTTTTCTTAATGTTTATTTACTTATTTTTGAAAGAGAGAGAATCCCAAGCCTGATGTGGGGCTCGATCCCATGAACTGTGAGATCATGACCTGAGCCAAAATCAAGAATTGGACACTCAAGTGACTGAGCCACCCAGATGCCCTCAAATCATCCTTTGGAGAACTCACTTTCAGAGATCCTGGTCCAGAAACTCTGGGATAAACAGCCTTTTCTTTCTTTCTTTTTTTTTTTTTTTCAATATATGAAGTTTATTGTCAAATTGGTTTCCATACAACACCCAGTGCTCATCCCAAAAGGTGCCCTCCTCAATACCCATGACCCACCCTCCCCTCCCTCCCACCCCCCATCAACCCTCAGTTCTCAGTTTTTAAGAGTCTCTTATGCTTTGGTTCTCTTCCACTCTAACCTCTTTTTTTTTTCCTTCCCCTCCCCCATGAGATTCTGTTAAGTTTCTCAGGATCCACATAAGAGTGAAACCATATGGTATTTGTCTTTCTCTGTATGGCTTATTTCACTTAGCATAACACTCTACAGTTCCATCCACCTTGCTACAAAAGGCCATATTTCATTCTTTCTCATTGCCACGTAGTACTCCATTGTGTATATAAACCACAATTTCTTTATCCATTCATCAGTTGATGGACATTTAGGCTCTTTCCATAATTTGGCCATTGTTGAGAGTGCTGCTATAAACATTGGGGTACAAGTGCCCCTATGCATCAGTACTCCTGTATCCCTTGGGTAAATTCCTAGCAGTGCTATTGCTGAGTCATAAGGTAGGTCTATTTTTAATTTTTTGAGGAACCTCCACACTTAAACAGCCTTTTCTAGATGATTCTCATCTAGGTGGCTGAGGGGAACCCCACTTTGAGAAAGGGAAGGCCCCAGAAATCCTGGCTTCCAAACATCCCTTAAGCACATGGGGTGTGGCCAGCTCCAGGCTACATAAAACACAAGGCCTGAAATTGCTGGCCAGGGTGGTCCATCCAGCTGGGGCAAAAGTGCACGTATGTGAGGCAGTGCGGGGGTGACACAGGCCCAAAATCTGGTGGATGGCAGTAAAGGCCACAAACTGCTGGGATGAACTGGCCAAGGGAAAGGGACAGGGGTCAGGGAGGGGAATCTCATGCAGTCAGGGAGGGATTTGAGCTGAACCTCGGAGGTGAAGTCAGTCGGGGGATTGGAGAGCAAATGTGCAGCTGGGGAGGGGGGGCAGGATCACCCCCTAGCACAGTGCCCCAAGGTGTTGCAGCACCTTTCCAACAATATGAGGTGTGAGAGGGTAGGGGAGACAGATGAAAAGGCAACAAAGGTAAGGGAAGCTGGGAAGAGGTGTCGAAGGAACTTGGCCATCTGGCTCCAAGGTCTGTGCTTTTAAACCATCTGTCATCTGGCTGCCCAGGTCATACAGGGCCTCCAAGAGCCCTTCAGAGAGGCCTGGGAATTATGACTCAGGAAGCTGAGGGACCAGCTCTGTGACCCTCACTGGCCTGCCCAATGTCCAAGGGCAGGGGCTCATGGTGTGGGTGGCCATACCCCTAGCAGGTGCTCAGTAAACAAGCACAGACAAATGAAAGAGCTAGAGAATTTTAAACCTCAGCATGAGAGGCCCAGGGAGTATCTCAGATGGATCAGGGAGGGGACCAGTGGTCCAAGCCCCAGTCCTCCATGCCCAGAGCCCCAGGGGCTAGTGGTGGGGGAGGTTGAGATGGCCCCGGAGGGTGCTGGGATGTTTCTCAGGGCATCAGAGTGCAGAGATGGCCAAAGCAGAAGCCGAGCTCCCCTGTCCCACCTCCCACTGCTACTGGGGCCACGCTCACCTTGGGGGCGTCCAGAGAATATTGAGGGATGTGGGGCTCCAAGGCAGCAAAATAGCTATGGCCTCGTGTGCGGAGGGTCAGGCACCAGGAGGGGCACACGGTACAGTCCTCCTCGATGTTATGGTAGTTCTGGAGGACCTGCAGGGGGGCGGACCCAAGGACAAGCTCAGAATTCCTGTGTCTGACCCTGTGGGGCCCCCTAGCTCCTCCTCTGCACTGCAGGAGTCCCACATTGGGCACAGAGAGAGGGGTTCCCTGGGAAGGCAGTGCAGAGAACAACCATCCTGACAGTTCCAACTGCAGCGTGCCAGGTCCACGCTGAGCA